>NC_134427.1:15630000-16255000 GCF_030867145.1 Opisthocomus hoazin
ATTGTGTCATTTCTCAATGAAATAAAAAATAGATGTCTATATAAAAAGCAATTCAGCAAGGCATGCAGGTGACTGCTCTCGCAGGGAATTTTTGTGATGCAGTACTAGCATGTGCTTCTGGATGGGTGCTGTACCCAGTGCAACCCTCTCCTCTCCCCTGTGGGCACGATCTCTTCAGGTTAATGGCAAATGTTTTACGTGAACTCAGCTGTTCTGCTATGTGTAGCTCCTCAGGGTTTGCAAATTACCTTTCTCAGATGGATCCCAAAGTGTTGTGCCACATCCAGGCTGACATTTTGATTATGTATTATTCACATTGTTGAAGAAACTAGCGTTTGAAGCAGTCAAAGCTTTTTAGGATATTTTTCCCCAAATAACAATTTTGTCTTTTGAGCTTCAGCCAGATCCTCCATATGGCTAAAATGTACTAGAACAGAAAGACAATTAGCGTGGCTTAATAAACTTCATGCATGGGTTGCTATTGCAATATCAGAAAGAAAACAAATATAGCCACTAGTTCTCCTTGGAATAACGCTGTTAAATTACTGTTGTTTGAAATGAGCTTTTTTATGGCTTACGGCCGATATAATTTGCATTGTGACAGGTAAAGTACACTTCTGTATGTTTAGTGCCTTTGGATTTGACACAGGCCTGCTTGGGTCTTGCATAAATCTTCTCCCCTGCTGAGAGGGGAAAGGCAATAAACTGAGTTTGGGTGTCGAGCAGAAAGCGATGGATCTGGGCGACACTGGGGCTCTATCCCAGGCTGTACCATGCAGTGTAAGTTTTGTTGACGGCTTTTTTGCTTGCTCTCAGTCTTTGTCTTTTTGCTTTTCATGGTTAAATGCTATGTTTTGAGAGACAGACCAAGCTGGCTACGCAGACCAACTTTTTGCGGTTTATTTCACCAAATTATGCAGTGTCCATAGGCACATTTGTGCTGATGCATTTGATCTGTCAGCAGAGGATACTGCTGAGCAGGCTGCTCATTTCTTCTGGTTTAGCATCAGAGTTTGGTATGTGCCACACTGAGGAAAACGCAGCCATTTGGATGTGTCTGAACTGTGACTTTGATGAGCTTTGCACAATGAAGTCTGACACTTAAATGCATATGAAAGCTTGTGTTTTGTTTTTGGGCATGCATGATTTGGAGACAGACAACTCCGTGTGTGTGTGTGCATGTGATCTGCAGGGCTCAGGGTATCATGTTGTGTCATGGCCATGAAGGTACTGTGGGAGTCAGTGATAAACTGTGCTTTTGGGACATCAGTGTCTCCCCGGGCATGGCCTGCTCATGGGGACAGCATTCAGATCACTCTCTGGTAGGAAAACCTGCTCTGCCCATTACAGTTGGCTTCTTGGACGATGCTGAGAGCGGGGTTACACAGAAGAAGCTTCTCATGGTGAGTCCCACCGCAGAGATGCCTGTGCTGGATCCAGCACTCCCAAACCACTGTTCAGCATTTGGCACTGAAGAAGACTGAACCTGGGCTTGTTTTCCCTCAAGGAATGGCAAATTGGTCAGTTCCTGAGCTGTCACACTGAGCCCAGCCAAAAGCAGCACTGGGAAACATCCAGATATTCTCATTTGAAATCCCCCAGTCCAAGGGAGGTTATAATATCACCTTGTTTAACATATCTCTGTCAGCCTGTACAGATGTCTCCTCGTTACTGATGCAGCCCTTCCTGCAAGTTTTCATGAATGAGAGCACCTCTGAAAAATGTGTTTGTTTTTTTTTTTGTGGGGCACTGATTTGGAAGCACTTGATGTTTTAATTAACTTTTAGGGGTTATGGTCAAAATGGTTTCCACAGCTATTCCAAAGTCTGGTCTGAATCTCTCTGGACTCAGAGCACATCCATCCTAATGCCTTCAGAGCACATGGTTCAGATTACCGATGTGCGTAGGGTGAACTTTTCTATCACCCCATCATCATTATCATCACCATTTTACTCCATGCCAGCGGAGAGACAGCGCGGCTATAATTAGTATTGATTGTGCAAGACGGCAGGAGTAATTGGGAAGGTGTTACACGAGGGGGGCAGGCTGTGGATTCCCTGCCCAAGTCTCTTACGCTATTGCTGCTGGCAGTCTGTGGATGCAGCACTATTTATGCAAAAAAAGGCAAACGTTGCTAGAAAGCACATCTTCCCTGGGAATACCTTTTTCTAGCACTCTGGGCTTAGGAGTTCACAGTTCAGCTCTGGCAGGATGCGAATTTGTGGGCTGCCACCCACGCCATGGGCTTAGAAGTATTTCTTTGCTGATTTCTGTTCTATAAAGACAAATACTCCAGGTAAGAAAAAACCCTTAGTAAATACCATAAGTACAGCTGCAGTGTTTCTTACCTTACTGTGGTGGATGCCTCTCCCCGGCTGGTTTTCTTGGGTAGGAGACCCACACCTTTTCCATGCTGTGCCTGCTCACATCCCTTACCCTGTGAGATGTCTCGCAGTTTTTCCCTGCAACTTTTGTATTCCACTGTTTCATGCTGGATTTTGTGGATTCACTCCTGCTGCCAATGTTGATTAAGGTAAGTAACAGTAGGAAAAGGTTTTCTTGTCCTGCAGCACACTGTAGCAAGCGGGCACACCAGCTCTACAGTGTCCGTGCTTAGCTGCAGGTCCCTCTGCAGCCGACCCCACTCTCTTGGAAATACTGCTTTGGCACTAAAAAAGGGTGTTTGCCACATGGACAAACATGTAGAAGAGAGTACAGTGCTTTCAAGCTCTGTCTCTGGGGCCTCAGCACCTCCTTTAGGGATGTCAGTGGGGGGTGAAACCCTCTGGCTTCATGCAAAAGCAAAGGGGAAGCCAAGCTGTGGGCAAGAGAGACCCAGCCAGCAAAGCTCGTGGCGCGGGCAGCGTACTGCTGTGGTCCTTGCGATAACGGTGGGGTGAAATCTGCCTTGGCATCGTTCTGCAGCAGCTGCAGCATTGAATCAGCGCTGACACAAACCGGAGCAAAGGGTGGTCAAGTGTGTGTTGACTGCCTCTGCGAGCCACAAAGCTGCTCAGCTGGAAGCAGCCAAGATGAATGGCGTGCCTAAACACAGTGCATAAATAATTGTATGGGAACCTGAATGCTTCCATGCCAGTGTGCATAAATATTCATAATATTCCGTGAATCTGTCATTATGTGCAAGTGCTTCATCTTTCAAACTTTACTCCTGCCAAAAGTCCTCACTCGCAGAAACACTCTCAGTGAAGGCAGTCAGATGATTGACATGACCAAAGGGCTGTGGGGGCTCTTGTAACACCCTGATTTACAGCGGTATTTCATTGGTAAGTTCTGCCAACAGTGAAACAAAAGCCAAACAAATTGCCTCAGCTGTTTTTGAGACACTTTCCCACTGTAGGGTTCTTGCCTTATGAGGACCAAATGAAACCACAGAGCTTTTCCCCAGCTGCTAATTGTCCGTCTGCTTATGGTTATCAGCGACATTAGTGAGGTAATTGTTGGGGGCTGAATCAGTCCCTGTCTCCTGAGCTGCTGCTCTCTGGAGTCTCAGCCCAGACTTCTGGCATGGGTCATAGCCCATGAGAGTAGCTCGCCTGTTCTGTGTTATTGCAGCTGTTAGCACAGGGTGAAGTAGCTGGAAAGGTGATGGGAGAGCAAAGCATGCTCCAAACTCTGGTGTCTCTGGAGCATTTAGATGCCCAAGGATACCAAAACTTTTATAGCTGAGGTTTTAGTGTGATTGTACAGGATGTAGCCAGTCCCTTGCAGTTACATCTGAGCACCTGAGGGGATAAATGAGCTTTTGGGAAGAAACTTTCCTTCCTCCTTATCAATGCTGCGTACTTGCCCCGTGTCAGCCAGTGTGTCCCGTGCTGGTGGTGCCCATGGACCACAGCAGCTGTGCACCTCTGGCTTGGCAGAGCATCGGCTCTCATGGTGCAGGCTGCTGCGCCATTTTGTGCAGCATTGACCCATTTGGGGCCATGCACAGATTTGCCAGAGGCGACAGAGCTTCCTCCTAACGCACTCTGTAGCAAGAGAAGCCCCGGTGTGGCATTACTCTTGAAGTAAAGCTGCTGAATTAGATTCCAATCTTGCAAAATAGGTTAACACAATTAACTGTACAGGGGTGCACAGAGACTAATCTTTCACGGCAGGGCGAGAAGAGGAGCTGCGTGAGGTGCAAGCTGTGCTGCTCCCACGCTGGTGTGACCACACTGCTGCCAGCGATCCTGCACAGTGCCAACCGCAGCGGCTCATCTGCCGGCCCGCTGGGGCAGCCTGTGCCCTGCTGCACCAGGTAGCAGTGCTTCGTTAGCCATCCCCCATAAACGATGTGCTCCTTGAGGAAAGCAAATCCTTGCTAAGTCTGTGGTGGAAAGTAGAATAGAACTTGCTAGACTTTCATCTTGAACCCCTAATTATCTGCTTTGCACATTTTCTGCAAAAAATTAGCATTGTTGATGACACAATTAAGTTTGGTACAAGCCTGTATTCAGGCATAATCGAGGCTTGCAGAGGTGCAAGCAGCCTCCCCTTTCAGTGGGCAGCATCCTCTGCCTGCCAGGGCCTTTACCAACTGCCAGCTCAGGATTGCTCCGGAGGCCACCCAAGGTGGGGGTACCTGAAGGTGCTGTAGCCTCTGCACAGCTCTCCTGGCACGCTCCGGGGTGGCTGTGCTGCAGAGCCAGGAGTTCACGCCATGCACTGAGTGCATCCAGCCCCTTTTGCCTCAGGAGCTGGCCAGGAGCATGTGGTGGTGGTTAGGACCAACAGCTTGGGCTCCTGCCTTATCTCCCTGATGTCAACCTCTCTGGGGGCTCCTGTTTTGGAGGAAACACTTTGCTTGGCCTGGCAGGGCTGTTACTTGCAGGACAGTTCAGCAATGCTGGAGCAGCTGCGGCTCCTGCTCTTGCCTTGGCTCATGTGGGCACTGGTGGGATTTAGGTGGTATGGAGCTGCCTTGGTTCAGCAGTGGGGCACAGCAGGCCACTGGAAGCTGTAATCCCAATGTCTTTATTTTGTGCTTGGTGTCCTTGCCCTCTGCATGCCAGTGAAGTATGGCCAGCCAACTTTATCTTCATTCAGCCCTGCTAGGTGGAAATACAGGTGACTTTGGGGATCTTCTGTACTAAGGTGCTAATGCTCACTGTTAAATTGGATGATGTTACCTACCAGGGCAGGTTCACAGAGCCCTGATGCTCACCGCAAGCCACCTAGGGGAAAATGAACGGAAAATACAGAAACATCTGTTCCAACCAAATTCTTTCTGTGATGTTTTGTTTATACATAAAGATGAATATTACTGAGTTTACTTTTGCTCTTTTGAAGTCCAGATTCCTGCTGTAATTGATCAGCCATGGACAGTGACCAATGAGATTGGCTGAAGTTGTTTTTCTTATAAAAGGAAAAGTGTTAACCGTGACAAACCCAAGTTTCCCTCTGAGATGCCAATTAAATTCCCACCTTACAAAAACTGAATGATGCCAATCTGTAGTTTCCACAAAACTCCTTTTTTTTTTTTTTTTTTCCCAAAATTTTTTTAAGCAGTTGCTAGCAGTGCTGAAACACCGCAAGCTGGATCAGCTACTGCAAGAGCTCTCAGGCTCTTCCGAGGCTGTGGAGGAGAGAAGCTGCATGTGTGAAAGGTGTTTGGAGGAAGGTGAACCTCCTGCCTGTGCTCCTGGGGCAAAGCTGAGACCTTTCCAGAGCTGCAGGGGCGAGAGAGTCCCTAGGGTGTCAGTCATCTGTCCCGCCGGTTGTGGTAGGACTGTTGTGCCTCTGCTCTGTGATGAAGTGGTTGTGGTTTTGGCTCTCTGGGGGACCTCAAGGGCCTCTGAAGGGTGGGTTGATCTTAACTCTTTTCTGGTGTGCTCAGCTAGGTCCTGCCATGTCTTACTGTGATGTGGAGGAGAAACCACTCAGTGCGATTAGCCTTTTGTCTTCTCTTTGTAGGGCCTGAACCCAGTCAATGTGTGACTTAGAGGGAGCACCGTTCGCCTGGGACTGTCAGGCCAGGCTACACGGTGACCCCACTGGGATCCACAGGCAGGAGATGGCCTGGCCAGGGCACTGGGCTGGCAGCCTTTCTTGGGGGACACCTACCATGGCTGGGAGAGGGCAGGGAAGATGGGAAATCTAGCCCAAAGGAGGTAAAACCAAGCTTCTGGAGCAGGTGAGAGAACCGCTCCTGGTGTTCACCTTGCACTAAGCCTGACGAGACGGGGGAATGCAGAGGTGGAGCACACGTGCACTTAACAGCAACAACAAAATCTTGCTTTTATATATGCAGCAGATTGCAATAGCTGTAATCCTTAAATACGCATCTAATCAAACTGCGTGTGAAATTTCATCTTTATTGTTTACTGGGTGAGCGGGACAGACGGCTCTTACCCTGCAGCTTTATGTTTCAGGGCTTTCTGTTCTCTTGGAAAACAGCAAAATGTACTGGACTGAAAAATGGGCTATTTGCTTGCAAAATGTCTCTTTGCTATCAAAACTGATTCTGATCATGAATACAGTTGCCCACCACTGTTAACAACCTTGTTTTGTTTGTATTTCTGTATTCTTTTACACATTCTCTTCGACAAAAACCAAGCTCACTAAAAGTTTGAAGTAGCAGAGGCTGATGGTGCCTGCAGCTTCTGCTCAGTTAAGAGCTGCAGAGAAAGGGTTTGCGTGTTCCAGCAAGTGGCTTTTCCTGGCTGATGGATCCTGATGCTGTGGGCAATGCTGTCCCCCACATCTGTCCGTGCCTAGTGACAGGGCAAGGACCAGACTTTTTGGTCTCTCTTAGAGGACTGCTGTCTCCTGCTGGCATCAGTGCTTGCGTAGACATCTGCCTGCAGTCCTGGGTATGGCATTTTGAACAGGACCTTGTCCAGCCGTATTCCAAATGACAGCATGGGAGTGTGAGTGGGTGTTGCTGCCCATCAGCTGAGATGTAGCAGATGACCATCTGTGTGCTCCTAACTGACTGCAAATACCCTCTTTGAGTTTGTATAAACCTTGAGCTGCAAACAGAGTCACTGCAATAAATACAGGCTGATACCAGAGAGAGATCAGCCCTTTCCCATATGTCTTTCAATCACACTCCTCGTCTGCCCTGTTTCTACGCCTTCTTATGCTTAAATACTGGTGTTGAGTGTAGAAGAGTGTGGATCAATATGAACACAAATGCTGGTGCCAATTAAGACTCCCATTGGAGAGAACAGGTGTTGGCAGTTTTCCCAAAAGTATCCTTCTCTCTGTTTTCATGGGGCTGCTAATTTCCCCATGATGAGTCATTGAAATAATTTATAGAGGTAAGACAGGGATTTCATGCCCTAAATACAGCCTTGTGTCAGCCTGCGTAGAGAAACCACAGGCGCTGGTTACTGAGCTAGTAAATACAACTCGGAACAGGTCCCAGCTCCTCCTGACTGATGGGATTCGCAGAGAGGGAAAAGGGGAAATTACAGAGCAGGAAAAGAGCTGGCCCGTGTAGGTTGGGAGCAATGACCTGAGACCACAACATGGTGAGATAAAGCACAAGTGCAGATGAATGTGGGCTGAAAAAGAGTACTGACTCCAGGAAGAAATGGGCAGAGAAGGATGCTGCTTCACACCCGCTCTTGCAAAGCAGCTGTGGCAGTGCTGGGCTGGTCTTGGATAGACTGCTGGTTCAGCTCTGCTGACCCTTTGGGGTGTTCCAGGTGTTTTTATGGCTCCCTTTCATGACTCTTAAACCTCCTGACCTGGCTTTCAGTTTGTTATTCTTTCTGCAGATGTTCTTCTATCTCTGCTGTGAATGTGAGGTCACGTCTTAGGTGGGGCTTGGGAATCGCTGGGTCTCTGTGCCGCCTCCGCAGGCTCACCTTGCAGAGGTCCAGGGAAGCCCTGTGTGCCCACAGTGCTTCTGGCAGGGGTGTGTGGACAGGCAGCTGGGAGCTCCAGGCAGGGCAGCCCCAAACCCTTGCCGCTGCTGCAGCCATGTTGCAGGGCTCCGAAAGCAAGCGCAGCCTGTGCCTGTGGCCTGGGCTTTGTGCTGCCTGGACGGGAGCTGCGCTGTCTCCCTGGGCATCTTTGTTGCCTCCTATACGTGCTCCTAGCTAAAGATATTAATAACTGTGGGGGGGAAGGCTTACAAAAAAATCAAAACCAACCTACAGATGTAGAATGTAAATCTAAGATGCTTCTTGTTTGGTGGCTGAACATGAGACCCTCTCTCTCCTCAACTGATATGCAAATTCCACTTGGCTAATTGGCTTTCTCAGCTGTCTGCAAAGCCTCCATGTATAATTTATGAAGGACTGGATATGTCTGCCCTGAGAACTTAATAGCTAGTAACATTGAATATTCATGAATTCCACCGGCTAATAAGGAGGTAAGACCATAAGTAGTTTTGACACATTGGAGTGAACCACCACAATCTGTATTTGTTTGAAGTAAAATATTCTATGGCACCTTCGATCTTCAGAAAACACTTAGTTCTCTTTTAATCCAAAATTTTTAAAGACTATTTGTATACTAGTTTGAAGTGGCCTGTAACAACTAAAAGACATACTGTGGGTGTGTAGTGGGTGCCCTAGACACAGATATATCTTGCCAAGGCATAAAACATCACAGATTTTCCTTGCAGAGCTGGGTATATCTGTATCTTCTCCCATCAGGTTTGCAGATCCATTTTATTGGAGCATACTAGAAAATGGATGTTTTGGGAGGAATAAACAAAGTGGGTTACTGAAATAGTTTCAATTATGCAGAATAACATTTACTTAAAGTTGAAATCTTAAGTTTTGGTGTGCAGACTTGATGCTGAAAATATATATGAAACTACAAGCGTGCTAGCTAGAAATGAACCCAATCTTTTTAGGCTATGGGTTTGGAAAACTCAGATGTTTGAATCTACACCACTGATTATACTTAAATTTTAAGTTAAAAATCCAGAAGTTGGAGGGAGTGATAGCAGCTGGTTTGTAACTACAGCGAGTGCTGTAACATTAACAAGACTGATAGGTTTTGAGACTGCAAATTTTGGAGCACCTACAATGTCATTAGGACTAGAGGCTACTCCTTAACTCAAAGTTGGAGTCTTTGGCCAGCACAGCAGCTGCTTCTGCATCTGCCAAAGTCAGCAGGGGAGCATTTGATGCAGCTCATGAGAAGCTAAAGCCAACACAGACTACAAATGGAGTGGCCAATAAAGAACGGAATGGACCTGTAAGAACAGCATAAAGACCATGTTTCTATCTAGAAAATCAATAGTATTTCAGACAGAGGCCTTCCTGTATGCGCAGACTTTATGCATATCTGCTCTGTCTCTAGTTAATCTGGTGCCTGGTACCCTGGGATACTACATTCATGCCGTGGATGTGAACCTGGCAAGGTTTTTGCCTTGATTCAGAAATATGGAAAAGTGAAGACTAGTTTTTAGGTGAGTTTTGTAATCCAAAAGAGCCTCAGCTGGCTTTTCCTCCATCTTCCTTGGCTCTTATATTTATCCTGTTCAAAGTAGATTTCTGCCACTGGCCATGAGGCAAGTTTCTGGGGATGGACTCTCTGCTGGTGGACCTCATCTTGACTGACAGCTTTCCCACTTTTCTACAGTAGTAAAAGGATGACTGTGATTCACCTCAAATGCCGTTCACCCTATTTCACACTCCTGTAAAACACAGGAGAGAGCTGAAGTGTGGAGGAAGGCTCTGTTTAATGTGCCCTGCAGCCAGCACCCCTGTTTGTATGATGTGATAAATTAGTGCAGGCGGCTACCAGAGCCGGTTCTGGAACAGAAGGCTGAAGCTGCTTTGTTAAAGAAAATCTTATCACAGAGGTTTATATGGTAATGAAACATATTATACTGCTACTAAAACACACTGCATTTTGAGAGGAGAGCTTTAACAGGCTGTGTAGTATAGTGAAGCTGTTCATTTGATGTGCTTCCGAAGATGCTTGTGACATTTAAACACGGTAGAAGTGGAACTTACCAAGTGGCTTGAGGAACGATCTTGAATTACCTAAGAAAAAGTCTATTTCATGAATGTCAAGATTTGGTGGGCAAGACCCCTTGCAGTGCACAGTTCTGCATGATTGCAATGCACAAGGGGTGCTTTGAAGATCTCACTCTTGCATTTGAATAGTGTGAAATGTCCTCCCAGGCCAACTGCTTCCCCACAACGGGCTCCCTCCCCTGCTACGGGGTGAGGAGACTTGAAGTACCTCAGTCCTATCTGAGCTGAGGTGTTTCACACCTCAGAATTCTGAGCTCAGCCTGAAACATGACCAGATATCAGATGAAGGGCATGGGAACCAATGCAAGGCTTGAGGTGACAGAGGAATGAAGTCTCCTGGGTCTTAATATGCGGTGTGTATAACACTTGACTTTATCAGAGGGAGAAAAGCAGGCTTGTGTGAAATAGGAACTGAATCTGAAATGAGTATCATCAGCTATCCAATTTTCCTTAAAAAGGAGAAGAAACCCTTAAAATGTCTAGAAAAAAAGCCAGCAGCAGCCTCCTCTCTGTGTGTTAATGGAAAATTGTTTGTTATCACTTACAAGTGCATGCTGTACCAATAAATCCCAGAAAAAAAGAGCAAAATGGAAGAAATTCAGAAAAAAGATATCAGCTAAGTTGAATCAATTGGTGTCATCAGCTACAAGAGCAAGTTTTGTCCTGATGGAGAGTACTGCTCCACAAGATGATTGGAAGGATGAGGTTTGGAGAGGGCTGGGTCTCTTCTGAGGGGGATTATCAAGTGGAGGTGACAATGCACAGCATGGGCAGCTGTTCTCTGGGTCTCTTTGATGACAACAGCAGGTAGTTTTAACCATTCTGTCACCTCCTGGTGACTCAGTTATTGCATTCCAAACAGAAAGTATTTTTTCTAAGATCATACTAGCTCTTTGGTTTTTTTTTTGGATGCAGACTATTGCTCTCCTCTGTCTCTGTTTTCCACCAGTGCTGAGACTGTGAGTAGGGTATGGTGGTGTCTTCGGTAAGAGCTTTGATGTCACCAGAGCAGTCTGGTATTTAACTGACATCTGCACAATGTTTGCTAGAGGATTTTGGGGTCAAGCTCAGGCTGTAATGCTTCCTTGTGGTGTCCTACATCCCAATAAGCTTGAAAGAAACTTGCAACATCCTCAGATTTCTTGTAGCTGTATGCCTAGCAGGGCTTCCAGGGCTTTATCAAAGGGCACGCATACAGTGATTGAAGTCCCCTAGGTGCTTAGCTTGTAGGAGCTGTGGGACGCTTGATGACAGGCTGTGGGAACCAAAGCCAATGTGTAGTCTGACCCTCCAGAGCTTCAGCCCACTGAGCACTGAGCCACGGGAGGTGTCGTTCCAGGTACTCGCACTGGATTGCAAGTGCCAAAGTTGTCTGTGGCTTCAGATGTCTTTGGGAATGAGACCTTACAGTCTAGTATAAGCAGATGTGGTTTTCTGGGCTTTATCCTAGGTTAGTGTAGCTAACTTAACAAAATGTGACTGGCTTCTTTACATCGCTGAGCTCTGTGAGTGTCTTGCAGGGTTGTGTGAGAAGGAATTTGAAAAGTTCCATCGGTTCACAAGCAGTGCAGGCTGTTACACTGTAGGACCAGAGCAGCTTGACATGAAAGCACTTCGTATGAGACTGAGTGGGATCAACCAAGCTCAGTTCAGGTCTTGTGTGAAACCCAGGTAAAAAGCTGAATGTGTTTCCACGTTGTGTGATAACAATATGGTTTCTGTCTCATCTGTTTGCTGGAGATCGTAACTCTCTAAATGCCATGAAGTCGGTGTTCTGTAACAAGTATAATTTTACTCACTGTGTTTGGGGACATGCATGTTTTCAAAAAGGCTGAACTGTGTGACTGAGAAGATGACATTTACTTGAAGTTCACTTTTTATGTCTTTGCTTTCCAGCAGATTAATCTCTTTGTTTTGAACAAGAGACAGTCAGGACTGTATTGAAAATATCTTCAGTAAGGCACGGCCAGGGGGTATTGGAACATTAGGATGAGCTAGTCTTTCCGATAAGATCAGTGAAAACAGTCTTCTAGGCTTTGTGCTTAAGCAAAGTGCAGAAATGAAGGGGGCAGGTCAGCCAGGTCTGTATAACAGGGTTTTGCTGTGACTTGAGTAGCCCTGCTAATCTCTAAAGCCATTTAGTAGATCTCTACCTAGATCTTTACTCTGCAAATAATAACTTGTGCATGCTTGAGTATTTGTGGGAAGTCCGGGCACCAGTGGTTTGACACCCCAGACTCAACACCTGGAGAATCTGGACCTTTTCATGTCCTATTACATCTCCATCTTCCACAGGACTGTTTAGCTTGAGGCTGCAGTTAGTCCTGATGCGCTCGGGTATCTGGTAGTCACCAAGCAGAGGCAGCGTCTTGCAGAGGGGTGGGCACCTGTGTTCCTGCCTAGCACCAGGGACCAGTGCTGTAATGGGGACGGCGTGGACAGTAACCAAACCAGATGTCCTAGAGCATGGCTCTCAGGCCTCAGGTTTAGTAAAACACAAGCACATTGTTCACTGTGAGCAAAAGGTGGTAACCTCACCTCGGGGAAGTGTTTAGGCAATCGCTGAGGTCGTCCTGGGCTCTGTGAGACTGTGTGCAAAGCAGATCCACAAGTGCTTCCTGCAGCTGGAGATATTCATCATGAGCAGTGCTTCAGCTCTGACTTGTTCTGTGGATGGTTTAAAAAATAGGGAGTAATGACTTGCTGTACAGTAATTTCCCAGTTTTCAGTACTTTTATGGCCTATGAGATTTCTGTGCCTTTCTCAGTGATATTCAGACTTCTAAGCTCTAACACTCAAACTTTGTGTGAAGATTTTTTTCCGATTTTTCCTGAAATTATGAAGGATTATTGTCAGAGACTCTTAGAACCAGCAAGCAGACCTCCCTTCATTGCTTACTAACTGGCTATTGCTTATCTTGCTTATTTCAATGACTTCTACATCCATTTAGGCGAAAGAAAAATAAACACAACTGCTCTTCTAACTTTGTGAACCAGGACTGAGATTTAGGATTGCAAAAACAGGACCTCTGGGGCAGTGTAGAACACTTAAAAATAACAACCCCTTAAATTCAGCTGGAGAAGAGTAAATATTAAATTGATACTGTATTTGTTAGTGGACCAGACTTTTGCCCACTCCTTTTGCACTTAAACTGGCGAAGACCAAGAAATTTGGAGGTGATATGAATGGGTGCTTGTCATTTCTGGCTTTTAGACCATACCTTGGGACCAATTAATGGAGCTACAAAGTAACCCAGGGATGAGATCCATTGTCAGATGAGAGCATGGTTGGGAGGGGAAGTGAAGAGTTAGTTTTAACCCAACTTTGCTCCTACCCTGAGGCATAGGCATATGCAGTAGAGGCACACTAAGACCAGACCCACGATGAATCAAGAAGGCCCGTGGGCTGGGTGAGCAGTCCTGCAGCCCACTCATCTTGCATCTGTCGTGGAGTATTGGGGCAGAAATGTGTGGGGTTGTGCTGGGGAAGAAATCGTCGGGGAACTGGAATGAAAGGCAGGGGGGTCAGTTTGGCTGTTAGATAGTGACAGCACCAAGGCTGAGTAGCAGGAATGACCTCTGGAGTATCAGGTCTTTCCTGAAGTGGGTGAGTTCCTCCATCACTGTCAGATGCTCGCCATCTGAAGAGAATAGATATGTGTTTGCTCAAGAGACTGATGATTTGGAGAGCTTTTTGTTTGATCAAGGCTGATTTAAAAACTAAAACCCCTTTTTTGATAGCCTGCTCTCAGTTCCTCTTTCAAGCAATAGTCAGTTCCCAGCTGGCCCCATCTTCCTGGCACTAGCTGTTACCTCGTGTAGTTTACTTTAAAAGAAGGAACCAGGTGATTCCTCACCAGTTAACTCAGTACCCGCTTGGATCTCAG
This sequence comes from Opisthocomus hoazin, assembly GCF_030867145.1. Taxonomy (NCBI): domain Eukaryota; kingdom Metazoa; phylum Chordata; class Aves; order Opisthocomiformes; family Opisthocomidae; genus Opisthocomus; species Opisthocomus hoazin. The sequence goes on from NC_134427.1 coordinate 15,643,837, forward strand.
TTTTGGCAATCCAAAGCTTCTCCCAAGTGTTTTATTTGCAATGATTTCAATGTTGGGTGGGTAAAGATCTCTTAAGTCTTTCTGTGTTTGAATAAACTTTGAGGAAATTTTTGAAGGCTGATCTACAACCTGCGTTTTGGTCACTTAAAGGAATAATAATCAGCAAGAATCAGACATATGCCTCGGCCTTCCAGTAGTGAGAATTACCTGAGACTTTTAGTAACTTCTGCTATAGTTGTTAAATTTTTAGTAAATAACGTGAGGTTACAAACTGCTTTAGATTCATTTCTTGGTTTACATTGTGATGTATGTGAGGCTGTAGGTAAAATATGCAAGGAAATCACTTTCTTATTTGACAGCTGACCTGCATGGATTTCCTCTGCCTGGGGGCATCCTCTACAAGGCTTTAAACTGTAATCTAAATTCATGCTAAAGGTATAGCACTAACCTGTGTGTACAGAGACTGTAGGTGATCTGAACATTTTTATTTCATGAGCTTCAATGGACTCTTCAAAGTTACCTTGAATTTAGTGCAGGAAAAAATTGCGTGCTTGCTTTAGACTGTCTGATATCTATATGATGACTTCAATTTAGAAATCATTTAGGCATAACTGGCTGTAAAACAAGCTAGAAATGTTTGAGTCTAGACAGACCCTGAAAGTCAATTTTATAGGAACATTTTTCAAAGCAGAAATGATCTACTTAGGAACAAACCAAAAGAAATGCGCAAAACTTCTTTTGCCGATAGGAAAAAATGAAACTGTACATTAAAACAGTATTTTATTCTTCATTAATTCTGCAGCATTCTCATCCCTTCCCCTGTCTGTTCCTCCCAGGCCAGGGCTGGGCAGAGGCAGTTCTTCTCCCTCCGCCTTCATAGCTGAGCTCGCTTTCCCATTAGGGATGCTGCCGGGATCACGTGAAGTCTGTGAGACAGGACAGATAATTACACAGGTATTTGCATACATCACCTCCCTCTACATTGTTTTTTCTGTGCAGAAACTGCAGGAGGGCATCTTGAACTACTTAGTGAAGTACATGACTTGGGGGGCAAAGCTAAACAACTCCTGCTTTTTACACTGCTTTCCTGTCCCCTGTTGCTGTTAGCTGTGATGAGTGAGCTGTCACAGCTTTTTTACTACTTATTTTGGTTTTTTTGATCAATTTGCTTTCCTTCTGGCTAACTAACCATGGCTGTCTCTGTTCTTCCAAAGACATTATCTTCAGACTGGTCTTTGTTTGCTGTTACAAGGTCTCTGGGCTCTTGTGTCGTGACAAGCATGTGATGGTTGTCCTCATCCGATCGGGGTGCAGGGTGTGCTACCAGGGCAATTCCACGCTATGCAAGTACATCTTCTGGCAGTGTGCCTCGAGGGTGACTCTCTGCGGATAACATTGGAGTGTCTGTCAAACTAGCACGAACTAGGATTTTTTTGTAAGATTTTGTTAATCCTCTTTGGTAAAGTTGTTGGCCAAGGCTAGAACATCTCTTGTTTTCTCTGAGACTGCAGAGAAGACCCCTGCAATGCTGAAAGGCCCTGAACTGTGTGAGCTCTGGTGAGAACAACACTCAGCTCTCACTGACACCCTGGGCTGGCAGCTCGCTTCTGCCCCAAAGCCTGAACCCGCTCCCTCCTTGCAGGGTGCTGGTGGCCAAGGCTTTGTGTGAGAAAGAAGAACAAATGAGACGAAGGATTCATTAATGTATTATGTGCTTAGATGAAGTAAAGCAGCTGAAATGGGAGAGTACAGGGGGACCCAAAGGATGCTCCACCCTGATGGCGTATTGTGCTCGCTCAGATTAGTGCCAGGAGACAAACTTGGTGTTGGACCTGCACCCTGGGGTGATTTGAGCCTTGAGACTTGTAGCATCTCAGCTGAAATAATGTGTCTGATTTTTGAGCTTTAGCTGGGGACAAACACCTGTCTCTTAGTTAGACAAAAGATAAAAAGAGGGAAAAGCATTTTGTTCACAAGTTTAGTTTTCAGTCTGTCTAGTGCTAGCACAAAGGCAGCAATGGAAACACAGGTTGGGGTGTGGGGGTAAACCACTGGGATACCTCTTCCAGCAGCGAGGGCAGCCAAGGTCAGCTGCAACCAATGTCAAAACTCAACGAGGGAATTCTGCAGAGCCCTTCTTCCACCGCCCATGTTGCTTATTCATGCCTGGTGACCCCCGGTCTCCCCTCGGTGCTGACAGGGCTGTTGGTGAGGCTCTGCAGGGGCCAGGACTGGGCACACAGGCTATGCGAAAGTCAGCCTGCAGTAAAAAAATTAGTTTTGATCAGAATCAGTCTTTGGATACTGCTTTTCTTGGAATGCAGGAGGGGAGGACAGAAGCTGAGAGGAACCAGTTCTTTTCTTTAAGTGGTACTTCGTCAGCTTAAGCCGCTCACGAAATTACAGTATAAGCAGATAAATGCAGCCGTGTGCGGGAGCTGCCCTGTCTGCTGCAGCACAGGATATGGACCGAGTGAGTTTGCAAGAAAGATCATATTTGAGTGGATTAGAGGGGCCTGTGGCAGCCTTTGTTTACGTGCTTCTAGTGCTCCAGTGCATGTAAGGGCTGAAAACTCAACCTTTGATCCAGTATTAGTGGGTTCACTTGCTGCTTCTGAAATCTCCAGGTGCCCCACTTGCTCGGGACACTGGCAAACAGCAACACGGGGTTGCTGGAGAGCTCAGGGCTGACCTCTGCCTGTAACCCCAGAGGGATCAGGGAGAGCTACGGTGACACTTGGTGTTTATGGCTGGAAACACAAAAATTAAGAGGAAATGCACATCTCTTAATTATGTCCCTTTATTGTCTACAGAAAAGAACACAGCTTTTAACGGCACGTTAAACTGGGTACACGTATTTTCAAGGGTCATGTTTTTTTTTTAAGGAGAACATAGAGCAAGAGAAAGAAAAGGTTAAATTCCCTGAATTCAAGAAAGCTACCAGGGAACCTGGTTTGCTTTTAACACATCCTGACTTCTGTATAGTGTTCTCTATTGATCGTTTGGGGAGTATGATTAGAGCGCAGATCATAAATGTGTAGGTCATGGGGTTATCCTTCCCACCATCAGCGTGGTTTGCCATGTTACACAAATGCTGTGTTAGGCATCAGTTTGCTCTTAGCATGGAATAATTTGTTACTTTCTGGGAAATCAAAGAGCTTTTCTGCTGTCATGAAAAGTGCACGACCTGGCTGTGTGCAGTAGCAGGGGGCAGTGGTCATGAGCGTGGCAGGTGTGTACGAGTCCTTCCAAACAGATTCTCCCCATTTATCATGCTGGACTTGTGTGCTCTGGCTCCAGCGAAGGTCCCTGCAGCATCCCAGCAGCCCTGCCCCAGCCCACCCACGCAGGATCACTGCATCCAGCATGGACTGTGGGGCAGAAGCAGCATCATGCCCTACTTTTCTTCCTTTATAACACTTTATTTTTAAATTGCCTTTGAATTCTTATCTCTTAGACTCAAACTGGCTGCCATTTTGTCCTTTGGTTCAGAGACATGCTGTGTGCCTGCAGCTTTTGCCGTCTTTCTCCCTGAGCTCTGCTGAGCAGACGTCTGTCTCTCCCTGTTACACCACTACCAAGTGTCAGCTCTCCGGGGATGACAGTGGGAAAAGGGCACCCTGAGGGCTGTGCAGGCAGTGAGAAAAGCCTGACCCACTGTATGGGGCTCTGCGCTTGGCTTCCAGCTGAGGCTCTGCTTTGCCCTCTCTGCCTTGTCGTTGGCAGCTTCCACGCTAGCTTCTCCAGTGGAGCAGGACCGGAGGAGCTGTGATGCTGCTCTTGGACACGCTGTTACGTCCCCTGTGCTGCTGGGAGAGGAGAGGAAATAAGGATGGGGCTGGTCCATTCATTTTGCCTAAATGCTCAGGTACAGCCCTGTCCCTGCTCCCACCTGCATCTGGTACCAATCTCCTCACCGATTTCCCTGGTAGGGATCAGTGGGGATGGTTGGACGCTCTCAGAAGGATGTGGGCCCCCAGCTTTTGCTGCAGATCAGTGCGGGGGCACTGGTGCAGCCACATTAGGTGATGCTAACCAATCCTCGGCATGTACTTTTTAAAAAATTAATCGGTAAAATAATTGCAAATACTGCAAGTCAATACCAACTTCCCCTTTCAAGTTTTCCAACCAATTTTATATTCCAGTCCTGAATGAAATCCACTTGACTGGATTGTGTCCAGATACTGCAGTTATGGTGTTGTTACTTTGTTCTTTTTAGATTAAATGACTTAATGGTTCCCTGCTGCCTGAACCTGAATCTTTAGAAGTTACCTTGCCAGATTTTCATTTTGCTTTTGGCAGCAACCCTTCCCGTAGCTAGTATTTTCTTATCCTGCAAGGAAAGTCACTTTTAGGGCTGACACCAAGTATCCATGTCAAGACAGAAAACAAATACTGTCTGTAGTCCTATGCATAATTAACAAAAATTAATCAAGTGAATGGTTGGAATGTTTTTGTGCTGATCACTGATTTTTTTAAATGTTATTGCTCTTGTTGTATTCCAAAAACTGAAACAATGAGTTACCTGCATCAAACTGGGCAAAACACAGGCTGTGCAAGCAGCAGTGTAACTCCAGCCTCATGGAGGCTTGGAGGTGCCCACTGACCCTGCAAGAGCTGATCAATGTCCAGTTTAATGCACTTCATTTTCTGGTCTCGAAGCATGGATGGATAATAAAGACGAGAGCAGCTAGGCCACTTTATAGCAAATGCAAGCAGGGGAGAAGTGAGGAGGCAGCTGGGAAGTGGTACATTGCACTCTAGCACCTGCATGTAGGGCATCCCAGCACCCCTGCAACGAGAATGCCCAGCGCATGGTGACAGCTTTCCTGGTGGCTGTGGGTGCTCTGGTCGGGAGTGGCCTCTCCCCAAACACACAGAGCTGGTGAGGAGCACCCATGGTTTTGGCACTCACTGGGTGGTACTCCTATTTCCCATCATGTGTTAAAGTGGTCCCTAAAGGATACTAGGACTAGGAAAAAGCATTTACACCAGAAATGGGAGCAGACTCTGGTTTCCCAACACTAGAATATATTTAGGAAGAGACCATTTCAATTATTTTTGCCCTCTAGTTCCTTGGTAAGTATATAATTGTGTTTATTATTGGATTTATAGTCTGCTCTTTGGGGGAGACAGAGTATTTAGCAGCTGACCTCCATTTTAATATAGGAGAGTCAATTCAGTTTAGAATAATTCCCTTATACCAAATGAGGCTGTGATGTTTATTGTCTCCTGAGAAATTTACTCAAGTAATTTCATTAGTAAAAGACTTCAGGGATAGCTGAGCTCAGGAAAATTAAGAAAGAAAAAGTGTGCTGCTGTCTTCATTTAGCACAGTTTCTGTCTGTTTTCTAAGTCACTTTTTCATGTCTGAGGCCAGTTTTCAAACATGGGGACTGAGTTTCCCAGGGGTGCCAAGATAGTGAACCTAGTTGCTAAAAAATGTTGGCATTGGGCAGACCAGGCCCAGTACCCCAGCATGACTTGGGTGCTAGTCAGGCACCTACCTGCTTTAGAGCATCAGAGCAGTATCTCACTAATTAGACAGGTCTTTAAATTGGGTTGGTTGGTTGAGCAGTAGGTCTCTGGCTCCTGGCAGCCTCTTGGAGGAGGAGAAACCCCCCAGGCCCCCAGGCTGGTTCCTCGCGCAGTCCCTGGAAGCAGCTGGAGCCTTATCAGTGCTGGCCCTTGGTTACAGGTGCAGAGTGTCACGGGGCCGGGACCTGGCTCCCCTCGGCAGTGCGAGGGCTGGGCACGAGCGCTCCGTCCTCGATGGCAGCAGCATCGCTGGGGTTTGGTGGGAGGTGGGATAGAGAGGGTGTGCGGACCCCTCCATGGGGCGAGGGACTGCAGCTTGCACCGTGCCACCTATGGCAGACTGCAGCTAGCAAGGCAGTGACTGCATAAGGAGCATGATATAGGGGTGATTAATTATCAATTGTCATCATTCAATGCAGAGTTAATTAAAAATGCAAAGAGGCTGTTCCTTCATATTCCCTGCTGTAAGAAAGGTTTCACAGCCTCTCTTTAATTCACCGTACTTGGTGGTGAATTCAAAATGGAAAGAATTTGCAAAGGTTCTCGAAGATGAATGGTTTGCTTCACATGTTTCGTCTCCTCTTTCAGCCCTGCTCTTGGTGTTATCGCTACGTGCTGCTCGAGTGCGGCAGGTTAGGAAATCCTGCGGCTGGAGGGAAGACCTCGGGTGTGGTGTCGGGGTGCGCAGACCCTGGGCGGGTGACACTGACTTCGGGCTTTCATGTGTGCAACCTTGGGGCTGATTCCTTTCCTTTTTTTAATTTGGGTAATTTTCACAACTTTCTGTTCTCTGTATACAAAGATGTTTTTGGAATTAAGCTCCTGAACTGTTTTCTTCCTTGGTGATTGACAGATAAATATCACAAGCATCTGAGCAAATAAGTTCACCCCTCCCGCTTTCCCTGCTCTGCAGTCACCCGGAGGACTCACGCTGTTGCATTAATCTGTATGCAAGCAATCCGGCTGGTAATCTGTGCCAATAAAGGGATTTATCGTCTCCTAGTGCGCAGGGGCTATGTTCAATCCTGCTGTCAGCATAAGGGTATGCCCCATTTAGTTGTCAGAAGACAGCAGGATTTTTTTTCCTTGCTGACTTTAAAGCAATTTCTGTGACCTAAAGGACATGAGCGTGAGAAGAACTAAGGGCTTTTGAAGCCGGTCTGCACAGCATCTATTCCAGAGTGCAGAAGAAATCTCTAACACCTGCATGAAACTAATAACAACAAAAGCACAACAGGTCTGCATGCCCCCCAAACTACTCCTGAATTACAACAGATGCCTGCACTTGTTATGCTCTCGTGGGGGCTGCAGGAATGCAGGGAGGACCTGGGATCTGACATGGCGTATGAACTGCCTGAGACCAGGTCTCCAAATGAAAGCCCTGAATCGGAAGGTGATGTTCTCTGTGGAGGGGCTAGGCAGTCTGCAGAGTCACGCCGAGTGTCCCGAGCCCCTCCTGCAGAATATGGCTCTAGCTCTTTGAAGGTGCTAAACTTCCATGCACAGGCACTGGAAATGCTGTTAATTTCTTTAATTTGTACATCTTGCCAGAAGAGACTTAACAACTGGTTCCATGATAGCCAGAGTCCTTGCTTCATGGTTTCCTTCCCTGGCCTGGAGAGTGGGCCGTCAGCGATCCCGCAGTGCTCTTGCCAGGCATGGCATGTCTGGGAGGCAGGGTGGCAGATGCATGCTGCTTGTCCTCTGTCCTTACGGGATCGGTAGCGGTTGTTCATTCCTGGTGTAGGATGACAGGCTGCCTGGTGAAATCCCACCTCTGAATTTGCAATGCTTCCTCACGGGGATAGTAAATGAAGAGACCTCGGTTACTCTTCTGGCTTTATAACAGCGCTAAAATTTTCTGAATGAGGCACAAACTGTAACTTCGAAGAAAATTCCGCACGAGGCTGCGATGCAGCAGTGTCTCTATTTCAGTGAAGCTTGTGAAGGAAGCAGGGATCCTGGAGACCACCGTGTCTGACAGTGGTGTTCAGCTTGGCGCTTTGCCTGTTCAGGGAGACTGATACCTGGGAGCAGGAAAACAGCGAAGAATGGTGTGTCTGAAAGTGCGATTCTCTTCTCACACATGACCAGACTACTGGTAAGCCTTTTCTTTCTTCTTAAAAAAAAAGGATTAGGTATTTTTCAGACTTACCATAGAAATGTTCATGCTACAAGTACAAAGACCCTCTTCCCATCCTTTTCACTGCCAATTTTGTGGGCTTGGTTGTGAATCCAGGGGGTTGGAGCTTGATTCTTCCTCCCGCCTGGTGACAGCATGGATAATCTCAGGGCCAGTCTCCTGCCCTCTCCTTCCTTTTGCCCAGCTGTTCCCCACGCGGAGTCACTCTGCGGTGGGATGCATGGGCAATGCACCGTACAGGGTGTCAGATGCATCTGTGGTTGGCACAGGCTGTGTACCAGCCTCAGGCAGACCCCAGAGAAAGGCAATTTTATTTTCTCTTACTCTCCCCAGCCATGCTTTCCTCACCTAATAAATGGCTGGTTTTATGCCAGCCATTAATACAGCTCCAGGATGAATACTGACCTTTTTGCAGCATTAGTTCTGCACTTGAGGACACATTTTGAATACATCCTATTCCTCGTTAGCGCAGTAGCAACTGTATTACATCAGAGGCCATAGGTCTCAGTTATGGTCACTGTGCTAAAGTCTGTATAGAGCTGTAGGAAGGAATTATCCCTGCCTTAAGGTAGTTCCTGTCTGAGTGCACAGGAAACAGAAGAGCAAAGGTAAAATGACACACTTGAGGTCAGAGAGCAGGTACAGGGAAAGCCGGAATGAGAATTGGATCTTCTGGTCCCTCTGCATGTGCTTTTCTCCTCTTTTGATCTCCTCTGTCTGTTATACCTTGCTCTCACAGTTGCCTCTGCCGTTCCCAAACCAAACTCCATTAGCTGTTTCCCCAGGCTGGTTTCAGTCACCTGATTCAGCCTTCTATCTCTTTACCTCTTTACTTCTTTTGCGCCCCCCCCCCCCCCTTTTTTTTTTCCCTCTGTCACAGATCCACCAGGAGCCACAGACTGTTTCTCAAGGGTCAGTGGAAGATGACCGACCAAAACAAGTCTCACATCAGCTCTCCTACCCTTGTTGTGTGGAGGGGTCTGCACAGTTACAGCAAAACGGCTAGGCTGGAAGTTTCCAAAGGGGAGCAGGATTTGAGACTGAACCTTCTTAGCATTTGCTTCAGCCACCTGTAGTGATTCCTTTTCTAGCTTTCGGCTTAATTATTCCCTGTATTTCACAGAGGGAGCTCAACATCTCAACCTGAATGCTAAGGGGTTCCTTTAGGCCCTGCAGTGTTTGCTGCTGGATTGATGCTCCAAGGAGCCCAAGACTACATTTACATATGGGTGAGAAGCCTCACTTCTTAATGCCATGGCCAAAGATGTGACTTCTGCTTTTTTGGCTGCTCTAGAAATGGAATTGTACCTGGAGTATGTCTGAGCACAAACTATGCTATTTCTCCACACTTGCTAAACTGGTATTTAAGCTGTTGCAACTTTGCCTATAGCCAGGTTCTTCACTAGATTTAGGGTGTGACTTTCAGCTACCTTAAACCATCGATTTAAGCATTGATCTGCTGTAATTGTTACGCAAAGGGCAGATTATGCTAGCTTAATATTTGGACAAAACTGGAAAAGTCTCTCTATGTCCCTCTGACAGATCCCAGGAGAAGATCCCAAGACTGCTGAAATGTCCCAGCTCAGTGGGGTCAGGAGGACCACCTACATAACATCTGTGTTATTAGGGGCAGCTTCCATCAGCAGTGGGCTTAGGACAGTGTGGAGTGATATCTGTGTCTTGCTAATATACATTTAATCCAGATGACATTTAAGTGACATTTAAAACAGTGGCATGCATTTGAGAGATTGAAGGTGTCAGAATACCCTTAGAGTGACCAAACTGACTAGAAAGGGGTAAAGAACTATGTCCGAGAAGCACAAGTCAAAGCAGAGAGGGAGGATGGTGTTTTTTAAAAACCATTTTCCTTTCAGCAGCTGCGATGTGCGAGTCCAGTCTCATGGCAGATTCTCACAGAGATCTGTTGTTCCATGTGATTTCACCTTTAACCATTTTATCCAACTCATAAATCCGAACTTCCAATCATACTCCATTACTGGAGTACCTGCTTCACAGATTCCTTGGTGTTAGAAATGTGACCGAACTGAGCAACAAGAACAAAACTCCTTGACGTTCCTGGACGGCATCCGTCTGTGCTGCAGCCTGCGCAGGAACACTGTTCTCGAGAGCTTCGCAGTCTGCTGCGACACACAATCACTCGTTTCTCTGATCTTTTCACTAAAATTACCAGGAAGCTCTAGGCTTCGGTTAGGATTGAGCCCTCCGATGTATGTAAACAGTTTAAGAAAAAATGAAATGCAACGGTTAGCAAGGGGCTTGCAGAGGCTTTGCTCAGCAGGTGGTCATGTCATGGTCGCTTATTCAATAAACACAGCTTGTCTGGAAATCATCCAGGAGACAGAGGTGTTGACATTCTCGTTTTTGTTGTTGCATTTAAAGTTTTAACTGTTTCTTAGCACCGTAAAATACAATTGTGAGCTTTCAGAATGCCAGTGACAGCACAGTGTTCTCAGCAGACTTTCTTTCCCTGCACCTCTCGGGGTGAGTGCTCCTCCAGAGCTATGCCTTCCACGTGGGAAACGACTGAGGGAAGAGATTCCCTGTGCAGCATTAATTCAAAAACAGGACTGAAAGATCAAGGTCCTGAAGATACCCGGCAAAGCCGAGATGCTAAAACTAGTTTAGCAAGATGTGTGAAAAGGGGAGCTTGCTAGTATAGGCGACGTACAAACCCAGAGCAGACAGACTACCTCAGACAACTGCTTCGCTACTGGGGTGGGGAGAGACATCTACTGAGACTAAAACACATCACTCCATCGAGGCAGAGGCATTGCAAATGGCCCAAAGCTACAACGGCAATTAACACAGAGTTCACTTTATTTGCATTTTATTATGGCTTTTTTTTAAAGCTGTACAGGGAAAGAAAAACTTCTGGGGTCAGAATGAGGTACAGATTTTCAGTAACGTGCTCAGCAGAATGGATCCATAAATCCCATTAGCAGCGATGGAAATTGGTTCTCTAACCCAAGTAATTGAGATTGTGTGCTGACTTTGCTATCTTCCACAGCAGCAGTTTCAAATCCTGCTTCTTTGGTTGCTGTTGTTAAATAAAATGGGCTTAGTTTCTACCAGGACCGTGCAGGAAAAAAAACCACAATCATCTTCCAGATTTGAAGGCAGCGCAGGTCTGTAGATGCAGAGCCACCAGGCTTACTTGGGACCTCTTGGAAAAGACCTGTAGCCTGATGAAAGCGGGGACGGAGGGGTGTTGACGTAAGGGAGGTGCCAGGCTGCGTCTGGACAGAAATGTGTTGAGCATCAGTCAGTGTCCAAGGGATCGTATTTACATGGCTCATCTTCATTCCCTGCTGAGGCAGGATTACATGCTTCTCTGTGTTTTTTAAAAAAACCCACTACTATTGTGGTGCCCTGCTGTGATTGTCAGCCTCTGGGCCAGGAATAAAATTTCTCCTTTTTTTTAAGTTTAACTAGACTTAACAGGTCACCTTGTTCTGGTAATACTGGTTCTTCCTCGAGGGCTACTTAAATTTCATCTTAGCTTCCAGTGATTTTTAATGTGGGCAAGACTTACAGTAGGAAAGGAGGACAGCAGTGAGATATCATCAGAGTCTTTACTGGCCCCAGATGTTTTCCCCCAGTAAAACTGTGCCTCCAAAGCTTGAGTCTGGTCTTGCAATCTGTGCAGTGCCTCTTCCTGAAGATATCAGAGCCGACTCTGTGAGCAGCCACCCTGCCTCGTGCTACCCGTCGCATTTGGTGTGTGGACATGCTTGTGTGTGAGGAGCTGGTCTGACCTGTGCTCTGAAACCTCCTGGACAGATGAGCTCTTATGTTGTGTAGAGTCTAAAATCTGGAATTTCTCCTGGTTGGTTCCACAAAAAGCAGCTGTGGAGAGAATTCAATACAGCATTTCACTGAGTAGCAGAGGAGTCTCCCAGCGGGTGACTGGCTTTGAGCACCATCCAGACGTGCTTTTTTGTTCAGTAGTTTGCATCTGCATGACCTGGGATACAAGGAGGAAGAGTGCTCGTTGCTTCAGGAGGGATGCAGTTAGCTGGAATGTGGGACACAGTAAAATATGTGGCACTGATGCTCCAGCATTAGGCAATTCTGATTTGTCACAGCTGCTGCTGGATGAAGAAATGCTTAATGAGGGTTTTTCTGAAAGCTGGAAGGATGGTGTATCATGCAGCTCCAGCAGTCTGGAGGCACATTCAGTTCTGTCCTTCAGCCCTTGTGCAAAGGAGAAGCAGTGGTGTTGGTTAGGACAGGCTCATTATTCGTGCTGACACTCATGTGAGTAACAAATATAACCATAATGGATCAAGAAATTACTGTGAAAGTTGCAGTTCAGACAGCTCTGTATGGTTGGAGAGTTGCTTACCAAGTTTTTTCTTGTTTATAAAGCTGGAAATGAGACTATAGTAGGAAAACGTGTAGGACTTGGCACTCTTTGTCAGGGACTGGGACCTTACTGCACTGAGTGCAGTAATGCACAGGTGGGAGACAGCCCTCATCCCCCAGAAACTCCTAGTCCAAGTGAAAGAAATGAACTTGGGTGTAATAGAACAGGAAATATGGAAGCAGAAGGTGGTAATGGTGAGCATTGGCATTTGTAACTTTGGTAGTCTTGCAGAAAAGGCTTTCTGCAAGAAAGGGTCTGAAGGAACGAAATGTGGGGGTTTTGTGGAAATGTAGAAGCAACTTCTCCCACACACGAAGAGTAGCAGGGGAGAAGGGGCAATTGGAATCATTAGAGCAGGTCATTGTGATCAAGTCCTATTCTGCAGAAGCATGTAGGGCAAGATCATGTTTTCCAAGCTGTAGGAAGTCAATGCCAGTGTGTCAGTGATCCAGACATGAAACAACAACCTGAATGACAATTTTAGTTAGATGGAGATAGAGGAGAGTCTGCACACTAAGTGACATGGTGCTGAAAGACTTTGCAGGATTCAGGCACAGTTTGACTATAAGAATGCAGGAAGAGCAGAAAATGAGAGATTATGGCCAGTTAGGGGGGGTGACGGTTCCAATGGTCCTTGATATCTTCAGATAAAAGGAAAGGAGGTATCCAAGTAGGCTTGTCAAGGATAGATACTATACAGCACTTTGTCCAACATGTCTCTAGGAAACAAAACCAGCCAGGTAATGCTCTATGAAAGTTCCTCCATTGACAACACAACTGGGACAGACAGAGGAGTGTCCATTGCTCTGCAGAAGGATTGGATTAAGTACCAAGATATGCAGACATGTTATTTTCATTTTAGATCTAATGAGAAATTTTAGCTTTGGCCTGGAGCTCACAGACCTAATCAGGCTACTGCTACCTGCCAGCTGACTGGTGGTTTCCATTCCTTTGTAGTCTCCTTATCTCTATGGGAAATCAAGAGTGACTTACCTGAACTCAGCTTGCAGTGTGAGAGTGTTTATGATGGATGATGTCACAAATGGTTCTTGTGATTTATCAGTTAATGGTCTTTCAATTAACTTTGATCTACACTGATTTATCTACAGTGCTGACTTTAGACCATAATGTCCTGCAACACCAGGAGTCATACAGTCACTCACTTAAGTGAAAAGCTTTACTGAAGAATATTGAACCAACATGGTCATCTTGATCAGCCAGAACTGATAATTTCACAACAGAGTTATGTTGATAAGGTATTCAGTTATGCTATCTTCTTTTAACTCTTTCATATTTGGGTATCATATTAAACTTTTGATGCTTTTGCTTGGGGTTCATGCAAGATTATGGCTTCTTGGCCATCTGCTGATTTTGGCTATCTATTTCTTTCCAGCCCTCTGGAACACCCATAGCATTCCAAACTTTGTCAGAAGTCAATGCTAATGGGTGTTAATGGGTGTCAGGGGAACTGGAATAATCACTGATGCCTGCAGATATCTCTCTTAAGCCAAATTATTCTGCTACGAGACCCAGACATGATCAGGCGCAGTGAAAAGCACTGTTAGCAGTCTCATTCTACAAGCCTTTGTGCAAGGGAGGTCATATGAGCCTCATGGACTTTATACTTGTCCCTTGATTTGGGGCACTAGTGATCAATGCCAATATGAGCTTTCTCTCTCCCGGGCATGTGAAGGACAACCAGGGGATCAGGCTCAGCCAGCACGGGTTCATGAAAGGCAGGTCCTGCTTGACCAACCTGATCTCCTTCTATGTCCAGGTGACCCGCCTAGTGGATGAGGGAAAGGCTGCGGATGTCATCTACCTGGACTTTAGTAAGGCCTTTGACGCTGTTCCCCACAGTATCCTCCTGGAGAAACTAGCTGGTCATGGTTTGGCTGGGTGTACTCTTCACTGGATAAAGAACTGGCTGAATAGCAGAGCATGAAGAGTGATGGTGAATGGAGTTAAATCCAGCTGGCAGCCAGTCACAAGTGGTGTTCCCGCTCAGTTTTGGGTCCCGTCTTGTTTAACATCTTTATCAACGATCTGGATGAAGGGATTGAGTGCTCCCTCAGTAAGTTTGCAGATGACACCAAGCTGGGCAGGACTGTCAATTGCTTGAGGGTAGGAAGGCCCTGCAGAGGGATCTGGTCAGACTGGAATGATGGCCCAAGGCCAATTCTATGAGTTTTAACAAGGCCAAGTGCCGGGTCCTGCACTTGGGTCACAACAACCCCATGCAACGCCACAGGTTTGGGGAGGAGTGGCTGGAGAGCTTCCTGGCTGAAAAAGGTCCTGGGGGTACTGGTTGACAGCCAGCTGAACATGAGCCAGCAGTGTGCCCAGGTGGCCAAGAAGGCCAACGGCATCCTGGCTTGGATCAGGAATGGTGTGGCCAGCAGGAGTAGGGAGGTGATCGTGCCCCTGTACTTGGCACTGGTGGGGCCGCACCTCAAGTACTGTGTTCAGTTTTGGGCCCCTCACTACAAGAAAGCCATTGCATTGCTGGAGCGTGTCCAGAGAACGGCAGTGAAGCTGGTGAGGGGTCTGGAGAACAGGTCTTACAAGGAGCAGCTGAGGGAGCTGGGGCTGTTCAGTCTGGAGAAGAGGAGGCTAAGGAGGGACCTTATTGCTCTCTACAACTGCCTGAAAGGAGGGTGTAGTGAGGCAGGTGTTGGTCTCTTCTCACAGTGGCTAGTGATAGGATGAGAGGCAATAGCCTCAAGTTGTGTCAGGGGAGGTTTAGATTAGGTATTAGGAACAATTTCTTTACTGAAAGCGTGGTCAGGCATTGGAACAGGCTGCCCAGGGAAGTGATTGAGTCCCCATCCCTGGAGATGTTTAAAAGACGTGTAGATATGGCACTTTGGGATATGGTTTAGCAGGCATGGTGGTGTTGGGTGGATGGTTGGACTTGATGATCTTAAAGGTCTTTTCCAACCTATGATTCTATGATTGTCTAGGCAGTTTTTCTAAGCTTTTATTTTTATGGCAACTCTAGCTTAACAACTTTATACGTGTGCTTGCATTCCTAGTGTGACACTTTTTTTCTATGAAAGACTCCCTGAAGATCAGTGTTATTTCTTTCCAATAGCCTGTAGGTGCATTTGGGAGACTTGTAGAGCATTAATTTCAGTGAAGACCTTAAGTCAGCTGATGGTTGAGGAGACAATTACTGCCATTAGTTTGCCCGCAACTTTACTCAGGCTGAGATCCTGGCAAAAGATTTGACCTTAATGAGGGGTACCTCTGTGGTGTTAAGAGCCCAGGGCATAGTGGAACAGACACCAGAAATGAACTACCTCCTTTGTGTAGGCCCCTGGTCAATAGTTGCCTTGGCCGTGCTGGTAAAACTCTTTGAAAACCCTGGGCTAGCCCCACATATACAGCCATAAACATTACAAAGTGCAAGAACTGGATGTGCCGGAGAGGTGAATGAGTTATAGCTTGGCTCACCCTAAGTAGTCAAGACCTTCTGTGCCCTTAGCACTTGTGGTTTTTTGATATAACTGCACTGAGGGTGGAGAATGTCTGAGCCCAATGGACTCTCTGTACCTTACTAAAAATACTGTCTTTTTTTAAAAAAATAGCTTTTGCAGTTCTTCTAGGGGAGTGATAGGACAACTTGCCCAAATGTATTTAAAATGTGATCTTTGGGATGCCACTGGAAAGACAGAAGAGATGTTGTTTTCACCTACAGTAGATCTGGTATCAAAATGAACGCTTGGTGTAAGTAATGCGAGATGCCTCTGCATCCCATGTGGGTGTTCAACCTTCAGAATAATTAACACTGATTGTTGGCTTTCTTATAACAGCACCTTGCCAGTGTGCTGCAAGATGTGCAGGAAACCTGGCAGCGGTGGTGAGGAATGCACAGGACCATGCAGAAAAATCTGTAAGGCCCAAAGGCCATTGGCAGTATTCCCAGTGAAAGTACCTGGAGGACTTTGGATCCAGTCTCCCAAGTAAACCTGCAGCTATTTTCACTTGGTGTTTTCAGCTGAATCACAGTGTGTCCTCTAGAAAAGCAGATCCGCTTAATAAAATTCAGTATGGTAGAAATCAAATGGTTATAAGAAGCTGAAGGCGATGGAGCAAGAAGTCAACCCTTTTGGATAGATAGATTAGGATAGGTATTTTACTGCGGAGAGGGAGGAGATGTGGAAAACCTGATCAAATGCGATTAAAAACAAAGCCAGAAACCAGTTCTCAGCTCAATGAATATAGACAACAACAACTTGTGCAATTACTTATCTTAATGAAGGGCAGAATCGGAGAATGAGTATGATTTATAGATGCGTGTGTGGGGGGGGAAATATTTTGGTATTAAAAGTTGAGAAATCCAGCATCAAATTAGAGCGAAGATCAAATTTAATTGTTCTTTTCAGTAGTAAGAACATCTTGGTGATGCTTGTCTCCACTGCTATATTCATTTAATAATTTGTTTAACAGCACAAACTAGAGGTGTTTATGAAACCCTTGAATATAGTAAATTATAAGGCAGTGCCAATTTGTCTTGATTAAATTCAGATGAAGTCTAGGTACACAAGACCAAAGGGAACCAACTCATTGCTTCTGGCACTGTCCTGTAATGTCCTGCTTTGAGCTGAAACATCTTAGCTGGCTGAAACCCAGCCCTGGATGGTTCACAGGTCTGTAAGAGGGTGTTGGGTTTGTAGTCCCATTTCCCCCCATGGCTTTCTGTCTTAAACAAGGCTGAATTTTGGTGCAGGGTACTAAATACACAGTGTCTCTGCACAACTAGGGAAATTGTCTATATAATTTCTTATGCATTAGGAGGAAGTTAATTGCATTTCCAGTTGCTTCGTTTCATCTTTCTTAAAGGATAAACACAGTTCATTATGGTTCATGCCCCAGAGTTCATGCCCCAGAGTTCATTATGGTTCATGCCCATATGAACAAGATCTTTTCTCAGTCCCTTAAGAGTGGAGGTTAGTGTCTCAAACTCATTGAAGAGTATGGGCTTGTTTTCAAAACTCAAAATACAGAAGCCACTATTAAAATATCATACTCTGGGTCATTTTTTGTCTGTAAATTTTGCCTCTTTCCTCAACTACAAAAAGCAGCAGAAAATGAAATAACAGAGAACAGTGAACTCTTGTCTTTAATGTATCCATCACTTCATGCTTTTGTTTCTTCTCCAACTTAGTTCTTCAAACTTTTGTCATGTCCACAGTACAAAGTCTGTCCGGATTTCAAGTTATTTTTTGTTTCCAAAAGAACGTGCGATTTATATGTTCTGCAATGACTAGCAGAGCTGCCCTTAGCTAAAGGGAGAGCTAAAATAAGGATACGCTCTCGGCAAATAGCTATTGCTCTAAGGTGAGCTTACTTGTCCAAGTAAGGAGTTGAGGGGACCTGAAGCTGCTTGGTGTTCTAGGTATAGTGGAAAATTTTGGTGTCTTAGCAAAACAGCTGTGAGAATCATTAAGGCATGTTCAGGAGTTCTGCTGTGTCTTTTAAGCAGTGTCCTAGGTAGCTGCACATCTGAATTATTTTGACTTTACTTCTCCACAGTCCTGCCTACATGCATAATTTGTTGCACTGCAAGTAGGTGCTGAGGTACCATGTAAGAAGTCTTTGCAGGAATGGCTTCTGAACATTGTGGCTTAATGGAGTGCCCTAAATTAATTTCACTATTAATTTTCTGTAGAGAAGAGGCGTTGCAGCAGGCAGGGTTTTACAGATATCTGCCAGCTTTCTGCAGACAGAGTCACTTTTGGAGGGTTCCCATCTGAAAGAATTAAAGAAGTTCTGTAGAGAGATTTTCTTTCTGCATGGAATAAATCTCTCATTTTAATCAAATGCAGAGTTTAGGAAAAAATATGAGTGTTTTGTAGCTGAGGCCAAACTTTTCAGCAGTGCCTAAACCAAGATGCTGTTTTACGAAGGTTATGGAGGGAAGTTTACTTGGGAGTGACGGAAATGCTAAGGTGCCTCATTCTCCTTGCAGTCACTCTTGCTAGGGTTTTTGTCTTTTCCTGTCATTCTCAGTATCTACTGCTCTGAACCTTCAGGCAATTAAATGTTTTTTGCATAACCAGCCCAAAGATATGCAGGCATGGTTGCAAATTTAGCCAGATAGGCTGCTTCTATTAAGAACAGCCTCCTACATCTTGTCTCAGCGGCAGTATTTGCTGGGAGAAGTTTCAGCGAGTGGAGTTCACAGGCGTAGTCCTGCAGCTCTCGTATAGTTTGAATGTCACTCAGATGGTTTCCTCCTGTTTGCTTCTTTCAAGGTTTGTTAGGTTTTGTTTTTCAGTCTGTCGGCAACCCCATTTGCCACAGGAAATCTTCACTGCTTAAAGACTTCATTACAAAGCAAAGTGCAATAGTTCCTACAGTAGTTTCTCACTTGAACATTACTTTCAATACCCTTAAAGGCATCGACATTTCAAGTAGATATTTTATGTAGATGGTTTCTATCACCTGATGGAGTTAATTTTGCCCACTAGATAGTACTTCGTATTTAAAAGTGCTCATTTCTAGAATGCTGCTTACTAAGCAAGCGAGCAGAGGTGGAGAGCTGCTCGAGATAGCAAGGTATATCCATGCCATCTACAGGTAGAAGAATGAAGCTGGAAATGTGCACCTTCAACATCTCCCACACTGTCCAGGTTTGCTCTCTCGGATCCCGCTTCCACGGCGATGGGAAGGGGTGAGGGCAGTGCTCCGGGTGCAGATGTGCATCGGTCTGGCACTGGTGGGGGTGGTGTGGGGATCCAGTCAGTCCGTGGAATGTGGCTGCGACTGTGAATGAGAGCGTCTGAGAAGTTTGTGTTCCTCTGTCACCCCACATGCCGGAGATGTGGGCAGTACTCAGCTGCGGGTGCTGTGGTGCCCCTCCATGATACAGAAGAGCATGAAGAAGGCAATCCAAAAAAGGCTGCTGTAACAAGGTGTTAATAAAAACCCCATGATTGAGGAGAGAACGTAAAGGTGTTTTATGAAAAGTGAAGGAGGGGTAGGGGAGGAAAGTCAGTGGAGGCCAAGAGTTTGTCAAGAAAGAGAGAACTTTTTAATTGACTGTCAAACCTAAACCTTGGAAACCTAAGGAAAAGAGGCATCAGCATGTCTGTCAGCACAGATAGGCATCAATCTTCCCTGGCTAGACAGCAACATGATTACTTCTGGGATAATGTCAACAACTTGGAAGTGCAGAAAAATGATCTGGCCTGTTACAAAGGAAGGGAGGAGGTGGGATGCACCTCCTCCCCTCGTTCATTCAAGCTGTTCCATTTAAATAGGTAGTTCACAGCTTTTTTTTAATTATGAATGATTAAAAACTGTACCTCTATTTTGAAAGATTTACTTTCACTTTGTCATGGCCTATTCCAAAATAAGGTCAAACTGGGAAGAAATATCATCTTAACCATTTTGTTTCCGTATTTTTTTACTGTTTTTGTGATTTCCTTTGCCTTAGCCTAAGATATCCTAGCAAAATAGCTATGGAGTGGTTGATAGGAAATACTTCTAAATAGCTTGAATTTTAGCAGAAAAAGATTCTTAAATTATCAGAAAAAATTTACTTAAGAACAATTTGTTATTTGGAAAAAGATTTGGAACCTGATCTGACTAGGGAAGAAAATACTTTCTCTTCCTTTAAAAGCACTTTCCCAATCATCTGGTGGTCTTTGGGACCAGGCAGCAGTCCTGCACATCCCATGGTGGGAGCACATCTCCTGATCAACATCCAGAGCTACTGATGGAGCACCTGAGGCAGTCCTCTGTCTCACTTCGCAGGGAGATGTGTCACAGGAGCCTTCCTACAAGCCTGGTAAGGGGCAATTTCACCGTGCTGTGCTAGATGATTCTGTCCACCCTAAGACATGAAGCAAGACGCTGTTCCCACTTTGCCTTCCAGCTCTGTGGAGTCGTAGACTTTGTCCAGGATTTCTTGTCCATGGAAGAGCATGTCCAGAACAGGCTGTTGCTTCTTGGAAGGAACATTAAGCATCCCTCCTTACATGCTTCTCTGGCCAGCTGCATCTGTTTGTAGTGGTTCTAGCAAACCCAGCATGACCCACATCTCCTGCTGTTCTCTGAGAGGCACGTCTTCAGGAGCCCCAGGTAAAATGTTACCACTTGAGATCTTGTCCTGTGTGTTCTTCATGCTACACTTCTAGCTGTGAATGCAAACGCTCTGCTGGGCAGTAAATGCAGGTCAGGAAAAGTCATAAGCAAGGGGCACTCCAGAGGCACTCTGCCCTACCTCATTCTGTGACAAAGGTTATGAGTAGAGTTGTGTAAATAGTTGGTTACTATTTTTGCTGGTGGGTGGTTGAACTGCCTGGAGTTACAAATACTGATATTTTTTCTGTTTGTGCTGAAGTAAAAACCCTAAAAAATGAAATTTGCATAGAATTGAGTGCTCTTAGTACCAATGACAATAGTTTTGGTTGATCCAAAACTGTTGGGTTTAGCTTTGGTTTTTGCCACTGTACTTGTTTTGCCCCAGGTAAACTAGAGCAGCTCTTTTTAAGAGGGAAAATGTCCTGAACTGTTGAAAAATTTTGGACAGACTGGGTTAGAGAAGTAATGTATAGTGACTATGTGACATGATGAGATTTCTACTGATGTCATTCTGCCTAGAAAAAAAAGAGGACCGTTTTCTGCTACCGGAGACCAACTATTGATGAGCATGGTCTCTGCTCTCTTCACTTCTGTTCTGCAATTTGTTCTTGGTTTTGGAGCATCTCTGCATTTTCCTGTGTAATGGCAAGGGCCATGGGAATGAAGTGCATGTTGTAAATGAGGTGATGTCAAGACACTGTGATTTATGACCATAATATTGCAGTCTTGTTTCAATGTCTTTGCACAGCTTATCCTACTGTCATCCACTGTTATCTGGGAGGAGAAAGGGGACCTTAACTTACAGCTCAATTTATATTAATTGTGTTTCTGTTTTACGTGCCTGGACCAAACTTCTGCCAGTTGTTTTGCAGAAGTTTAGGGGAGGTAAGCAACAATACCATGCCCTGTTGTATGGTACATTTCAAACAATTCATATGACGTTTTCTGAATTAAAAATAATTAGTAGTGTAATGATCAAAGTGTTTTGTCAAAGGGCAGACTTCTGTGCTGACTGAAAATCTTTGAAGGCATCAGTCCATTAAGATCCATTAAATCAATGATGTATGGGACTGTGCTAGGGAACGGGCTTTGTGAGCGTTCTCCAAACTTCTTGAGGTGTGTTGATTTTCTCCCTGAAGTGCTGACAACCAGTTTAAAAGCCCTTCGGTGTATCTAACCTCCATTATCACCACGCGTTCTCCGTTCGGAATCACAGCACCTTGGCTGGAGGCTCCTACGTGCAGAGGTACCATGTCCAAAGAAAAGGTGAGAGTGTGTAAAGGGGTATGTGAACACCCTCTGTGTGGGATGGCGCTGAGACTCTGTCTCATGGGGTCTGATAGACAGCTTCTGATTATTCAAGAACATCTTCAGTTGCCTTCCCAGTTGCTTGTGGAATGACAAGGTGAATGGTTGGAGATAGCAGCCATCAGTGACGGAGGGATTTAGCAGAAGACCTCAGGCAGACCTCTGGGCCTTGGCCCCATGTCATTTGCTGTTCACCCACAGATCAAATGTGAATTAATACAGACTCAAAAGCTTGTCCTCAGCCAGTGTGTGTTTAAATGGGTACATTTAAGGTGGTATATGAGGAGTATGGTATGATATTACACCAGGAGAGTGATTTTGCAAATGATTGCAGGCTTGTAAAAGATCTGGGAGCAAAGTGTGAGCACATACTTCATCCTAGGCCTGCAGAATGAAAACATCTGGGTTTGGTTTTCATTTATTCTGAGGACTCACAATGCTGCCTTTGCTACACAGATCTCAGCATGTACTGCTGTAGCAACTGGGGGTGGGCGGGCAGGAGCCAGCCGGGCAGGGAGGAGCAGGAGGAGGATGGAGAATACCTGCCGGGCACCCAGTGTTGGCTCGCTGCAGCTCATGGGAGAGAAGTATGTTTACAGAGTCTTTTAGCAGCCTTGTTCCTTGTACATATGGCACAGTTCCTCTTTCACATTAGGTTTTTTTAGCACTGGATTGAAATTTAACTGGAAATTTTATGTGGATTTTAAAGGGATGGAAAAAGTAACACCTTTGACATGTCTGGGAGGAAAACACAGCTTACAAATTTCCACAAAAGCTGCTGTGGAGATCCCAAATGGGGAGTATCACTGTAATCTGTGAGTTGTAGACACAGCAATCAAGTTACTGAGGCCAAAGTCTGCTGAAGTTAGGAGAAAATTAATCTCCCGAACCCGGGTGTATATTGCCCTGTGGCAGTGTTTCCATAAAAAAATAATTTACATATGAAATGAAGACTCTTTCATCACTTTCTTCAATACTCATAGCTGAATTTTTCCCAGTCTGACAAGTGCTTGCCCTTGCGACAACTGGGCTACAGCATTTCTATAATCCTGTTTTACTGCGAGAGAAGTGGGTTTCAGGGAGCCTGTGGGATTCATCTGTGAGCATTTTCAGCTACAGAGAATAGATGTGAGCCTTGGTGTTCAAAATCCAAGGCTAGTCCCTTAACCCCAGACCAATCTCCCTGCCTTTAAGTTGATTTATGTGTAGGATTTCAGTTTTTCATCATAGTGTATACCATAAGTCATGCAGACACCTTCTGCATTAACAGCATTAACACGTGCAAAATATACGGGTGCTTACAATCCAGGTTTAAATGCACACTTCCACAAAACAGGGTCCATTGCATGGATTTGAAAAACTATTTTCGTGTCATATGAGGAGGTTTGTTTTAGATCCACCCTCCAGCTAAAACGTAGATCTCTTTTTAGTATTCATGCTAAAGAGAGACCATATCCAGCCTGTTCTGGAAATCTGGGCTTTGTAACCTTTGGGGCTAAAGGATCTAGTCATTAAAGGAGGGTCTTTGTAGTCAAGCTGGGAAGCCTGATGCTAAATTCAGTGGAGCAAGCTAACCTAACAACTAGGGTGCTTTTGTTTAAAGGTAACATTCGAACATGCAGTCTGTTACTGAAACCCGGTTGTATACTTCTGTCCACAGAGTTAGTCCTGCTCACTCAAATAATTGAAAATTAATTATTCTTGCCTGTACACCTCAGCTACTAATGGATTCAGCCAGCAAATGTCTGATGCAGAAACCAATAGGAAAACAGAGCTTTAGCCTGAAAGCTCTAGATATGTTGTGACATTAAGACATTTTAATTCTATCTGCTCAGCTCATTCTTCACTCTGCATAAAAATTCCTACCAGACCTTTAAATTTAAGCAAATTAAGGGCACACACTGAACTACTTGTTATTAATATCTCAGCACTATTTTCTAATTCCCAATTCATGCTTGAAATGGATTAAAACTTCTAATCCTTGACAAGGCAGCAAAATTTGATGCTAATTTATTGATGTGCTCTTTTAAGAAACTTTAGGTTTCTCGTCTATAAATTAAATTTAAACAGAGCATTCAAGGTCCTTCCCAGCTTCGAGAGTAGAGAGCAGAGATCTGTGTGCTGAAACGCTGTGTGTCCTTGAGCTTACTGTACAGTATGGCTGAGGAGGGGTTGTCTTGTTTTCCTGAAGGGATGTGTTTGTGCCTTGGTAGCTGTCTCTCACAGCCGGCCGTGCCGATGGCTTCTCCATCTCACACCACTTGAGTTATCTCAGTTCACCCCGAGGAGTGCTGCAATCTCTTCTCTTCCACTGAGCTTTCTTCTCCTGTCCCGAGCTCAGGCATTGCTCGGTTCCATAGGTGGCTTTTAATGAGCTATCCCAGATGTGGGTTGTCAGTGCTGAGCCCGGGAGAGGCTCTGTTGCTCTGCAGGGAATTATTTTAGAGTCCTTGCACATTTTTCATTACATTGGAGCCTTATTTCAATCTTAGTCCTGTACACTTCTGTTAGCAACATGCTCCTTTACCAAAGAAAGTTTATTATTTTCAGAATATTGAAGTTAGGTGGCCATTGTTGCTTTCCTTGGTTGTTGTTTTCTTGCCTGGGAAGGAATAAAGGCTGGGGAAGCTTAGAAAAACCCTGCCATAGGAACCCGTGCTCCGTGCCTTACTCGCGCTGTGCAGAGCTGCCCTTTTCTGTAACAAGCCTTTTCCAGCCACAGAGCCACCTTTAAAACTCTGGGAAAGACAAAAGGAATAGCCTATGCATCCACATGAGACTCCTGAGCCGCACCGGCTGCTGGGGTGGGCTGCCACGGAGGAGGCAGCTTGCCTATGCTTGGCTAGCCAGGTAATTTGAAATCTAGGAAAAGCAGGTAGCTAACAATGTTGTAACGACCGTGTCTGATGCTATAGTGAACCCTGCATGGGCACTGAGGCTTTAATATAAGGTTCCTTCGGGTGGTTTGGTTTCTTGTCCTACCAATATTTTTGAGGGTTGGACATTTCCTTCTCGCATTAGGTCAAAAACTTGGAATTTTTCAAGTGATTTCATCCCAACACTGCCTCCCCCATCCAGTCTGTCATCCCAGGTATTTTTGTTTTGGAAATGCTTAAACAAAATGTTTTGTCAGTTTTTAAAACACCTCATAATTTGACATATTAATTGAAATAAAACTTTCCCTGCAGAATATTTTTTAAATGGCAATTATCACCTCAGACATTTCTGGGAAATTGACAGCAAGTTTTATCACAATCTAAGTGACTTTGCACTTAAAAAAGGCAATTGCTATTGAACCCCACAAAACTTTATGACAAACTGACTGCAGTAAGTGTTCTTGCCAGCTCCAAAAAATGTCCTTTATTGAAGGCAACCTGTGATTCCAGACATCACGATAGGAAGTCGCTGTCTTGATGGGGATGCATTTTTTAAACCAAGACAGAGATGCAGGTGGAAAGGGACTGGCACAGTGCGTCAGAAGAGGATGCAGCCAATGCTGCCTCCAGCCAGCCAGCCTCTTCCCAGGGGGTAACAAGCCAGTGCAAGTTTAATACATATATTTATATATAAATATAACTGGGAAATAGGGAAGCTGTCCTTTTGAGTCTTGAAAGGTCCCAAGTGCCGAGTTTTTCATTAGGTATTTGCAGCGAAGCATCAATGGTCACAAGGGCCAGGCCAGAAGTGTCACCCACTGCCACTGCACTTCCCTCCCCATGTCCCTTTGCCTCCCAGGGTCCTTCCTGGGCCCCACGGGGCAGAGCCAGCCTGGCTCTTGCTCCCCGGCACCGCTTGGCTCCGCTCTGGGTGCTGCTGCCACCTGGGCTCATCCCTGAGCTCATTACATCAGGTTTTTCCATTACGTTTTTGCACAAAAATCAGTGTTTGTCCTGCTGGATCCTCCTTGCTGGGTCGGGGTTATCAGCGTGCTTTGGGGAATAACACACTCAGGCTTATTTGTCCATCTGTCTGTCCACGAATACCCATGGAGTAAGGAGAACGCACACATGTGCCTGTGAACAAATCCTCACCAGCTCATGTTTGTCTCTTTATTGCAATTTCTGCGGCATTGCTGTGAAGAACTTCTCTACCTGGCTGTCCTTCAAGGGTTATCAATTAGTCCAATAAAGTTTTGGA
The DNA here is from genome assembly GCF_030867145.1 of Opisthocomus hoazin. Classification (NCBI taxonomy): domain Eukaryota; kingdom Metazoa; phylum Chordata; class Aves; order Opisthocomiformes; family Opisthocomidae; genus Opisthocomus; species Opisthocomus hoazin. The sequence continues at coordinate 15,669,444 of NC_134427.1, forward strand.
AGTTCAGGGGAGGGTGAAACCTGTAATTCTCAAATACTGAAGCTGGGTTGGTGGGGACAATAGCTGGTGAAAGTAATGCTTGCCCAGGACTCTACTGACGGTGCTTCTCTGCTTTTGTGGGATTTCCTTGCAGAGATTGTCCATCCTGAGACCAAGCACATTCCCAATTCTGTCGCATAGTGTTAGCTTAGCTGGGTTTCCTGAAATGCTTTGTCCTCTTACCAGGCAACAGCTTTTAAATGCAAAAAGCGAATGGTGTCTCTGAGCCTGGATATCACAGGGGTGGGAGTGAATATTGAGAGGTGATCCCTAAGCAGGATCCTTAGCCTGGAGAGATGTACACTGAATTTTCTCAATATAGTGTTTACTTCACTACTAATAAAGCTATATGCCATAAAGAGGACAAGACTAGATCTGCCTGGCGTTCGAGTCTGGTTTTCACATCAGGTGGGGCTGGCTCCCATTTAACACTGCTGAAAATTCCCTGAGAAAAAGCCAGTGGCTAAGACATGTAATGTTAATTACAGATAACGTTGACTGAAATACCTGGAGGAGACAGGCAGTAGCTGCAGTCTGTAGAATCCAAGGGGACTTGTCTGAGTGGCATTAATTTTTAACGCTTTAATCAGGATAAAATCCCCCTACAAAGTCTTAAGGGAAGTAGAAGTCTGTTTAATTTTTGGAATATAACCTGAAGGAGAAAGCAAAGATTTTAGCAGTCTCTAGTGATGACAAAGTCCTTAATTGGACAATGGGAAAAACAAACACCTCATTTTTACCCAAACAATTTAAAATTCAGCTGAAGCCAGACAGAGAGCAGCAATTCCATTATCTTTATAAGCTATTCCGTAAGCTTTAAATCTCTTGCTTGCTCTTTTGTTTTCTTTCTTTCAAGTGAACTTCATGCTGCCCCGGTAGACACTTCCCTGCTAGAGCTGAAGGGCTTTTCCCCGGGGAGAGGCAGGTTTGCCCCGTCCTGGCTGCTACCGTTGGCGTGGCCGGCTGCGGGGTGAGCCATGCAGAGAGGACCTGCGCAGCGTGGGAAGGGGAGCGGCACTCGAGGACGCGCTGCGTTCCTCTGCAAGCCCAGCAGCTCTTCATCCCGCTCCAGAAAAAATCCTTCCTCGCCAGAACATAACAATGTGCTAATAACCTTTCAAATCCCAGAGCTGTATTCTACAGGTGTGCGAGGCATATGGCTTCTCCCCTATTAGCAATGCAAATTTAATCAACTGGAATAATATTCAAATGGTTGGCTCAGCATGAGCCAACAACCACCAAGCAGTTGTCACTTTTCCTTGCTTCTGACAAACATAAGAAAGAACTTTGATTAAAACTTCGATTGTCCTTAGAACAGATATCCCTTTGAATGAAAGGAAGCGACGTCCTCTAGCAGATCTGCTGCATTTCCACTGTCAGTTCCCAGCAAAACTGCTTTTTATGTCCGGATCTCAGCAACATCAGATAGAAAAGTCTGTTACTTTCCAGTTGAAAAGCAATCCCTGTCACTAAACATGCTGTAATTCAGCAAAGTGACAAAGTTCAGGTTGATCTGCATATTTTCCCATTTGGGATTTTTATTGCATTTCAATTTAATTTCATAGCACGAGGCTGTTTGTTGTTGCCTGACTCTTGCTAATAGCCTCAATATGCTGTATGTCTACTCTTCTGCCTGTCAAACAGCGCCGGGTCACCGGGTTTAGAGACTTCACCGCAGAGCAGAAGTCTGGAGTGTTTTCACGCTCTCCCCGCTGCAGCAGCACAACCTTGATGATCATGGTCGCACTCCTGGGAGAGGTCAGCGGGGTCACGTTTAACGGCAAGAGCAACGGAGGCAGGGGGTCACCAAGGCAGGACCTGACTCCAGGCTGCTGTGGCCAGTTTGCTGCGTGGCGTGAGTACATCTTTCTGGTGATTTGCAGAAGGTGGTGGTGGTTGGAGTTTTGTTTGAATCTTCTGGGAATGGTAAAGGCGGCCAAGGGCAGAATACAGAAACAAGCATCTAGGTGCATTTTGCTCTCTGAAAAGCCACAAATTGAAACACACAGGGGCCTGTTTAGGGACGGCCTATAAATCTGAGTGATACCCTACAGACTAAAACAAGAGATGGCGATTTTTCTCTGGGTGGTACATTCTCAGACAGGGCCCTACAGAGAGAGGTTGCTGTTGAGGCAGGTGAAGTCAAAGGAAAGCTTTGCACTGAGCTTGTCCAGGGATCAGGGCCAGGATCCCGTCACTGAAAAGGTGTTTGTTGTACAGAGATTCGCTCCTGCGCAGGGTCGTGTCACAGGTACCACAGCTGAACAGGAGACTCCCTTCACTGACCCCTTCCCAGGATCCTCCTTCCAGCCCTTCTTGTAGATGAGTGTTACACTGGCGATCCTCCAGTCATCTGGGACCTCCCCTGTTAGCCAGGACTTCTGATAGATGATGGAGAGTGGCTTGGCCAGCTCCTCCACCACTTCCCTCAGCACTCTCGGGTGGATCCCATCCGGCCCCATAGACTTGTAAGTGTCCAGGTGGCATAGCAGGTCATTAACTGCTTCCTCCTGGATTATGGGAGGTTTGTTCCACTCTCCTTCCCTATCTTCCAGCACTGAGGGCTGACTATCCTGGGGATAACCAGTCTGACTATTAAAGACTGAGGCAAAGAAGGCATTAAGTACCTCATCCATGTTGGCATCATTCTCCCTCGCATCCAATAAGGGATGGATACTCTCCGTGGCCCTCTTTTTGTGGTTGATGTATTTCTAAAAACATTTTTTGTTTTTCCTTACAACAGTGGCCAGCCTGAGTTCTAGCTGGGCTTTTGCCTTTCTAATTTCCTCTCTGCATGACTTAACAAGACCCCTAGACTCCTCTTCAGTCACCTGCCCTTTCTTCCATAGGTGGTAGACCCTCCTTTTTTTCCTGAGTCCCAGCAAGAGCTCCCTGTTCAGCCAGGCAGGTCGTCTTCCCTGCCGGTTTGTCTTGTGGCACAAGGGGACAGCCTGCTCCTGTGCCTTTAAGACTTCCTCCTTGAAGAATGTTCAGCCTTCTTGGATCCCTTTGCCCTTCAGCACTCTTTCCAAAGGGACCCTCTCAGCCAGCATCCCAAACATGCCAAAGTCTGCCCTCTGAAAGTCCATGGTGGTGGTTTTGCTGGCCCCCCTCTTACCTTCACCTCAGACTGAGAACTCTATCATTTCATGGTTGCTAAACCCAAGACAGCCTCCGACCACCACATTCCCCACCAGTCCTTCTCTGTTAGTGAACAGCAGGTCTAGTGAGGCACCTCCCCTGGTAGGCTCGCTTACCAGCTGTGTCAGGAAGTCGTCTTCCACACACTCCAGGAACCTCCTAGACTGTTTCTTCTCTGCTGTGTTGTATTTCCAGCAGATGTCCGGTAAGTAAAAGTCCCCCATGAGGACAAGGGGTAGCAATTGTGAGACTTCTGCCAGCCTCTTGTAGAAAACCTCATCTGCTTCTTCCCCCTGGTTCGATGGTCTATAACAGACCCCCAGCAGGATGTCTGCCTTGTTGGCTTTCCCCCTCATCTCTCATCTTTACCATAAGCATTCAACCTTGTCATCACAGTTGTCGAGCTCTATACAATCGAAGAAGTCCCTGACATACAGAGCCACCCCACCGCCTCTCTTTCCTCGCCTGTCCCTTCTGAAGAGTTTATAGCCATCCATTGCAGCACTCCAGTCATGAGAGTCATCCCACCACGTTCCTATGATGGCGACCAAGTCATAGCTGTCCTGCTGTACAATGGCTTCCAGCTCCTCCTGTTTACTGCCCATGCTATGTGCGTTGGTGTAGATGCAATTGAGCAGGGCTGCCGATCTCACCCCGACATGGCATGCCACGCCTGGGCTCCTCTCTAGTGCGCCGGGTTATGTCCCCTTCCCCCTTCAAAGATGCAGAGGTAGATCTTGTGGTTCATGGCAAAGAAGGACTTGGCTTATTTTATAGTCTTTCTACTACAGCAGTGAGATGATTGTACCCATCCGTCGCTTTCCTGGGACCAGTCAGACACAGTGCCTTGTAGACTTCAGCAGTGGCTGAGGTTTGCCGGTGGGATCTGAAGTTATTAGGGACACAGAAGCACTGTGTGGAGACGGGACAAGAATACAGCCAGCCTAAGGAAAACAGAAAGCTAAAATATGAATGGCTTCAGCAACCGGAGCCTGTCTCTGCCGGGAGCCAAGGGGGCTGCAGGTCTCTGAGATGCCCTCCTCCTGGCTGTGCTGCACCCCGCTGCCAGTTGCTGCTTTCCACATCCCTGCCTTGTTTAGGAAATGGCATCTCACTGCTGTGAGCTTTGTGGATGGGGTTTCTCACCCTGCCTGGGGCTCTTTGATTTACGTAGGAGCTTGTTTGCAGACTGTTTGCAAAGTTGCCTGCTGCTGATAAGTTAGTGCTGTGGCTAGCGTGCATCTGGCCTCCGGCCAGGTATGTGCAGTGCTTCCTGAGATACCTTCTGCTCCTTGCTTGAACGTTTGAGTGCTGCCCATCGGCCCTTGAGTGCCTTCGCCCTGCGATCTCACCCACGTGGCCCCTAAGCCTAATGCTGGTGCTTCATGGGAGGGCTGCAGGGCGTACTCCGTACCAAAGCCAAGCGATCCATGGGCTCAGAGGCTGGAGGCTGTTATGGGCAGCAGGCTGGAGGCTTTTATGGGCAGGGTGGCACCACTTGCTGTGGGCTCTGCAGCCTCTCTGGCTGGGCTGCAGGGATGGGGGTGACATGGCGGGTGTGAGAGAAAGTGGTGATGCTGGAGGGCCAGGAGCAGAGCTCCACCACCACGTGGACAGTAGGACAGAAGGGACGAGCAATGTTCGCAGCTCACAAGGGGGCTGCAAGATGCGTCTGGAGCAGAGCTGCACTGGGATGGGGGCAGACTTCAGCCCTTGCAGGAGGCAGCAAAGCACTGGGGCTCCTGATGCATCGTCACACAGGGCCGTGGGTAGCAGAAACACAGTGCCGAGCGCAAGAGATGTTCCCACCGCGCTCCACGGGCTGCAGGTTTCACACATGTCTCTCACAGAGCTTTTATTTTTGTTTTCCTGGGAAAAAGTATACTTCAGCATCTCTTCTTGCTGTGTCTCTTCTTCCTCTTGTAGCCAGACAGGGCAACGTGAGTGCCTGAACATCTGTTGTGATTCTGCAATTGTGGCTTGGTTTGGGTTTTTTGGGTTTAACAGAAGTTGTTCAGCACTGACAAGCAGTGAGCAAACAGTCTTTGGGCATTTTGATTCCCTTGATTGCTGATTTTTGTTTACTTCAAACTCTTGAAAAGCAAAGCACTTCTTATCTCTGCACGGGAGTTGAAGCCATCTCTTTAGCTGCAGCCTACTTAAGAAAAAGGGTGTTTTTCTGATGCCTGTGTTTTCCCCTGAGAAAACATGAAACACAATGGAAGGAGTTTAAGCAAAAAGCCAAAGTCCTTGGACACCAAAGGCATCAAAGCTGATCTGCTTTCCTTTGAAAATAGTCTTTGAGTGGGCTATGATTATTCTTAGGCATTTATAATGCCACCCATCAGACAGGTTTTATCCTAGCTAATTTTGTCTTCCATTTCTTGACACTTTTTTCTATTTTTTTCTCTTTGATGCACTTAGCTAAACAAGCTCAAACACATTCCCAGGAGAACACCCAGCTCCAAGCGGCGGTGCAGCTTGGGGCCCAGCTGTGCGGGCAGCCCTTCCCCAGAGCCCAGTCTCCCCCAGCCCAGCAGAGAGGCTTCTGCGTTGGTTGCGTGTGCCAGCAGATCTGGGTGTCCCCAGGGCCACTACCCTGTGTGTCCCCTCTCCTCTCTGTTCTAAATCCACCCTTAAAAGAGCTCTTGCAATAAATTTTCTTCCTGAGCTTAAATGTTTGCAAAAACAAGGGATTCTGGCATGTTCTCAGCAAGTTCTTGTTAGACTAGATCAGGCCAGCACAATAAGGTAATTCAGTATTTTCTCATTTGGCTTTTAGGCAAAGTGAATGGAGTCCTGCAAGTGAAACATCCACACACTGATAGCATTGGCATGTGCTCCTGTTATTTTGATCTGGGAAGGAAGCCTCTCCGATGGAGACTGCTGCAGATGGGTTTGTAGAAAGAAGGAGTAAAAGGTTAGTAGGGTCCTGCTGCTCTGCACAGAGCTGATTAGCTGCTGTCAGTCTGTCTGGTGGACGTGGTCTGTGTGCGGCACACGGAAGAATCTGCAACATTAGCTGAGTCTGTGTCCTGTGGGGGTCTGAGATATGCAAACCCAACTGCTTGGGGGGTGAACGTGACACACAGTGATGATACGGTGTGAAAAGCCACAACCCTAATGTTGGAGTTAGCCAGAATGGCTTAAGGGGATTGATCCCACAAAGGGCCGTGCAGAACTGCATGCCTTTAAGGAAATTCAAGCATCATAGATTTCTCCAGGTCACAACGGAAAACCATCTATAAGTCAGTCTTGAGCTGAGTTATGCTCAGCCTGTCCCTGTGGGTGGCTCTGGGCAGGAGCAAACATCAAACACTTCAAAAATGCTGTGGGCAGGAGCAAGCATCACAAACCTCCTGATGTGCTGCGAGGCCGCAGGGAGAGTGTGTGTCCCGGGCTGGGTGGACGCTCTTCCATGCGGTGCCTGGGGTAGCCTCACCCCTCCCGTCACCTGGCTGCTGGTGACGAAGAGCAGGCATGAAACACTGAGGGTTTACTGCAGAAATTGTGTTCACCATATCAGATCTTGAAGTGTGTTTTTCTTATGGGCCTTACTCATGCCAGGAGTGACTCTCATGTTTCAAAACCTGTCCTGTCCAACTGGCCTCTAAATATTTGTCAGGCAAAATGTTATCTATTTTCCTACCTGAGTTACCAAAGTAACTTTTCCTCTTATTGCTTCTTTTCTTATTATTCTCTCTCCATCTCTGCTACCTGTGCAAGATGCTTATTTGCATATAGTTATTTCATTACGCTTTTTCTTTTGTTCAGATTGCTAGTTGTTAGTTTTGAGGTCTTTCATTTACTTTTAATTTTGTAAATTGGCTGTTGTCAGGGTAGCTGCAAGCCAAGAGAAAATAATGGGTTTCAGAACAGAAGTAATGAGATCAGAAGTGAAAAAGGTCCCAGCGAGACAGCCCGTGGCAAAAAAACACGAGGGGCAGATTTTGTCTCTCTGGCTCGTGGTGATCAGCAATTTATCCTGCAAGAAACCTTGCTGATACCGACAGAGTGAGTATGGAAGCACAACCTGACCTACACAAGAACATGCTTTGATTTTTGTTGTTTTGAGTTCCTTGGCTCCTACCAGCCTTTCTGAGCGATGCTGGTACCCTCTGTCAGCATGCTCCAGGGGGTTGGAGGGCTCCAGAGGTGCTCTCTGTGACTGTGTTGTACTTACACCTGCACAGGTGAGGGACATCTCTGCACATGTACATTAGGTTTTTCTCATTCCTAGGTAAGTGACAGTGTGTTCTTGTGGGGTTCCACACCCATCGACAGCAAAGAATTTTGGATTTGTCTAAATCCCTTTCACCACCACTTTGCAGAGAAAATAAGCTATTGCCAGAGGTTGGGTTGGTTGTTTGGTTTTTGATTGTGTTTGATCTGTGAAATTCCCAAGAAGCCTAAAAAGCAGTAGGAGTGCAAAGCAAAACAGAACCTACTGGGGAAGAGCAAGACTCGGCTGGTAGAAAAGGAGATCGGCTGTGTAACAGGTCAGTCTGAAACTGCCCCGCTCTACTCCGGCTGGTGCTGCTCACCCCGGGGCAGGGTGCTGCAGACTGTCCCCCCCGCGCCTCGTGGCTGTTTTGCCCCGAAACTCTGATGTTGGTTGTCCCATGCAATCCATCTCCCACTGCATTTGTTGCTGCAACTGCAGCAATAGAAGAGCTGAAAAGTGTCACCCACCAGGGCAGGCTGCAACGCCTGTGTTTGATGGGGATCAGAGGGAGAGCTGAGGCTGGGGTCACTACAGGGAGGCAGAGAAGGAGCCACGCTATGCTTGATGCTTTCCCAGTGCTTCTTCCTGCAGGAAGAGCCGTGTTCGCAGTGCTCTGTGTGTGTGCATGCCTCTCTGCAGAACCGCCAGAAGGTCTAAGCCTACAAATTAAAAGTGGTAACCTTGAAGCAAGGGGCAAGTGAAATCTGCACAGGACCCAGAGTGTGGTTGTTTACTCACCATGAGGACGTATGGGTAGTGCTCTGGTGCCGGAGGAAGGAGATGTGGGCTCCGAGGAAGCCGCTTTGGGGAGGAATTGCTGTATGGATTCTTCCCTGTGTGCCCGTGGAGCTCAGTGGAGGCAAGGCATGGTCCCACTGGGTCCCTTGACGAAAAGCCAGGCTGGGCTGTGAGGTACCTATCACTCGGCTCAAACACCGTGTGACAAAGCAGGAGAGCAGCACACCTCTGACAGTCGACTGCGGAGTGAGATCCAGAGAGGGCATTAGTGAAAATGGGATTGGGAAAGGAACCTTTTAGGGAAGTTTAAGCTATAGATGGCAATGCAGTGGGATTTTTAGCTCTAAACACAGGGAGCTTCTGAGGACTGAAACAAAGAAGGATGCAAACCGAGTCACGCCAGGGAAGTATCCATGACTTTTCATGAACCAACTGTCTGTGCCAAACGGAAGGGAAAACAGGCAAGCTAAAAAAAAATGTGATACTGTTACTGCTGGTGGGCGACACAGATGCCAAATTTATTTAAAGCCTGGGACTAATAGCTACACTGAATGAGACGCAGCGGATTCAGATGATGTATGAATACAAGCCGAGTTGGAAGATTCCACAAGACAGTTTTCAAGGCGGAAATCGTTAAGAGGTGCCCTTTACACATCACCAGCTAAGTGGTGTGTATTTGCTGCTCGGAGCGACTGTGCCAGCTGGACATCTGCCAGGCTTGTAGTGCTGCTTTAAAAGGGATCACTCGCCATGCAGGGTTTTTGCATTTTCTGCTATCCAAACAGACTCACTTGAATGTTAATTTGTTCCCAGCTACCAAGGACCCACCTCTGCAAAAAGCCAAACGCGGCTGAGCCCCCATGCCTGCCGGAGGGCAGCGCGTGCCTCCCATCCCTGCTCCGAGGTGCCGGGGCTGGAGGCACGCGCTGGGGACACTGGCTGTCTGCGGTCGGGGAGCAATCTGTCATTGGGATATAAAACATCCAGCCACAAAGGCATTTCCTTTTTCCAAAGTGCAGTGCTGCGGCCTTGGCAAAAAAAAGGACAGCAGCTTCTCTCTCCTGTGGGAGGTGACAGCTGGAGGGGGCACGGGGGTATATTGAGAAAGGAAGAAGCCTCTTGGGTTTTTGGAGCTGGGCTACTGCGAAGCACCGTGGTCCTTGGAGAGAGCCTGCCAGGGGATGGCAGAACGGCATCGTGAGTGCAGGTGATCCAGCCCTTGCCGGATCCAAGCTAAAGCCACCAGGCAAAGCGTCTGGGTGCCAGGTCCTTCAGAGGCAGGTTGGGGGTCCCTCTGCCTCGGGGGAGCCCTCTGGGTGGGGGTGACCCCGTCGTACCAGGGCCCTATGGTGGGGTCCTCAGCCCTTCTTGCCACCCCTCTGAGTTTTACCTTGTCCTTTTCAAGGTGGCAAATAGCAGCTGATGGCCTTGGCCTGGGTTCAGACAGGACTGTTTGTCACCTCACTTCTAGTTCTTTAAGTGTTTGCAACATCTTTTGATGGAAATATGTAGGATTTTCCATGTGCGTGAGGGCAGAAGGGAAACCACCTCTCTGAGTGGCTGCTGTTCATGGCTCCGGGGCTGGGGGTGGCTGGGCCCCAGGAAAACCAGGGGATGCTCTGAGCTGCCCAGGGGCTGGAGATGAGAATGGGGTGAGGCAGATGGGAAAGGGGAGCGACACGGAAGGTGTGCCTCACTCGGTGGGATGCAGTGTGTCTGGCGTGTCCTCTTGCCAGCCTCGCGCTAGGGCCAGCACCGAGATGGTCCTTCAAAAGTCCTCCCTTCTGGAGGGCAAGCTGTTCCTCTGGGCAAGCGCAGTGAGCTGCTGAGAGAACGCCAGGCTGGGGCAGTGATACCACACCGATGCTTGGTGCGAGGCGTTGGAGTGATGGGGGTGCGTGGGAAAGACACCCCCTCCATGTCCACTAGCAGGTGCGTCAGCCGTTGGTAAGTCAGAAGGCACAGGTTAATCTCCTCGTTGGTTGGCATGTGGCTTACAAGACGCTGGGATCTGCACTGAAATGTGACTGCTTTGACTAGAAGGTACCCAGATAGGTGCAAATTTAACTAAATCTTCCGCCTCCTGCTGAATTTCTGTGTTAATATTTTTAGATGCAGAAAAATGTAATTTTTTGGTGTCTGTTTTTAGCCAAGGAAAAAATGGGAGATTGTTCAAAATGTGATTAAATATTTAAAGCACCGTTTCTACTTAGAAACTGGCACTTTATCAAGTTAAACAACCCATTAAGCTCATAATCACACTCCATCTTTTGGGGCACAATGCCTTTTGCATCTTTTTAAATGAGTATTTGTGTCATCACTCAGCATGCTCTGAGGTGAAATTAATCTTCCATTATATTGTTTCATTTCACTGCTGACTGAAATAATATTTTCAATATCTTTTTCATTGTTTATTTGCATTCTTTTTTTTTTGACATATGACTTATAGAGGAAATTTGAAAACAAGTTACGAAACTGAGATCCCCGATAAGCTTCTAAGACTCCTTAAATATTTAGTGTACATATTCTGCTACCAGCGTGCTTTGAGCAATTGCTTTTTTACCTCTAGTAGATGCAGTCAATGTTGCTTCAAGAATTGCTGTGGTCTTGAGGCCCCTTTGGTGTTAGGTGATCAAATACTTAAAGATGTGGGTTTTGCAAAACAGCGGTAGTTGGTTCTGGGGGATGGAGCCTGCAGAAAGTCCTGTATGGGCCAGAAAAAGACTTGAGGTGTGGACTTCTGCAAGGACCAGGGCTGTCGGAGCGCATCCCCAGCAGTCGGCGATGATGGGATCGCTGGCAGAGCCAGCGCCTGCTGCAGGAGCAGCATCCCAGCCGTGGGAGCCGAGGCTGTGCCTTCCTGTGCCCAAGGGCTGCCTCTGCGGAGCAGGAAGCGGGTGCTTCCTCACGTGCCCAGCAAGGATTGTCTCCATGTCCGACTGGGTGATTGCCACAGCTCTCGGTTTAGTAAGCCAGGGTATACAAAAATAAATCCTAACAAAAAAACCTCCAAGTATACCCTGACAGAAGTTAGGGGTTGTCATTCAGTAGCTTTACTGGACACACAACAACGGTGATTTGAGCAGAATTCTTCTGCTCCCCAGTCTTACATCAAGGAAAGTTTTCCTTTTTTAGTTACCTCTAAAAATAAATGAGGCAGGCTGCTGCTTACTTGAATAGTATGTCTGCTTTCTCTGACAAGGCTGACTTAGAAATACATGGCGTTCATAGACTGCGAGATGTGGCGATGTTTTGAAGCCCTGCATCTTTTTGCAAATCTAATCTTTTCCGTGGGATGACTACAAGGTGGGGGTTATTTGTGTGAAGAGACTTGCAATGAATGCTTGCAGGTTAATCTTGTGGCATATTACTACTGCTGTAAAAGATAGTACCTGCAGTAGAAAAGCCATCACTGCACTTAATGTGTTGGAAGCGATGAAGTTATATCAGCAGAGCAAGCAACCGAGAAAAATCTATTATTGTTTGAGGGTCGGAAGGCAGTTTGATATCTAGGTGTAAAAGAAATGTAACTTTAGATTGTGTTCTTAGCTCTGTGCCTCGCACTTAGAATTAGTGTCCAGCTTTTCCAAAGGTGTTACCTGCCATTGCTGATGGTGCATTTACCACAAGGAGTCCAAACGTGTCCTGCTATTTTAAGTTAGATCCTTTCTATGTCCCACAAGTCTGAATGCCATGTTTTCTCAAAATGAACTCATTGAAACACAGACTTTCTCTGTCAACTTTGCCCACGCTAGTTCCTTCCCGTGCTGCAGCCAGGGGGTTACCGAAAGCAGAGCCGCATCAGCCAAGACCGACCTCGGTCTTCTGCAGCTCTGCCCCCACCTGAAGCTGTGCTCTTCAGCAGTGGCTTTACATGTGTCACAAATTTTGGTTTCCTTCTTGGGCTTCTTGTTCTTCTGTGCTATTTCGTCTGAGAAGTCTGATCAGCTTTCCCTTGCTTGTTAGCGTACAATGAGCGGTTGTACACTTAAGATCAGCTGCAAAGTCAATAACTCTGAGGAAGACTGTAACTGCTGGCGTTCCACAGAAGTTTGTCTCTGCCTGTCAGTGCTAAGCAAGGAGCTGCCTGCTTCGCCTCTCATATCCCCCTTGACTATTTCCATGTTCTCATAGTGGCTTTTTGTGAACCTCTTTTTGTCCTGAGCAAGATAATAGTCATCTACAAATCATTTCAGTGAGCAATGTGCAAGAAAATTTGCTTCATAAAATACCCAGAGTACAGGCAAAGGCTCTTACGCACCTGGTCACATTTGATTTCCTTCTGAACTAATTCCCAGGTCACTGAGCAGGAGAAATATTCACAGGCATCACTGTAACTTCTGGTTCTTGGAGACCTCAAATGTTATTTCATTCTCCTAATGTAGGAACAGCAAAATAGAAATATAAATACACTAAAATCAAGCAATGCACCAGCGGGCTATTCTTTTTTGAAGAAAGAAGTATTGTTTATTAGTTGAGATATTCCTTCATCCCAAATTTCCAGGCCACAGTGGTTTCCTCAGTGAATATGAGTAACTTGCACACATTATGCTAAGTTTCCTGCCTGATTCACAGGGGAATACTTGCAGCATCCAACCTAGAGAGTTTGCTCCCAAGTGGGAGGCCATCATGACTTAAAATACCAAAGAGCTGAGGAAAATATAGGAAATAGGTAAATATAACTGTTATTGAGAAAAATGTCACCACAGAAAATCTTACACTGTCAAAGGATGATCTTAAACACAAGATGATAGAAAATGAGTTAAAATTGCAGTAAAACCTGCAGCCATACAGCAGATTATAGTGGGATGAAAAATAGGAGACAGCTTAAATATGTATGTATATTTTAAAACTCCATCATAGGACAACTCAAAGCACAGGCCAAGCAGCAGTGAGAAAAGACTTCAGGCTATCATTTTTACGCAGCATTTAGTCATATATTAACTGTTTGCGATGTACTCCTCTCCCAGAACCCAGTCTGCAGGGAAGAATATTCTGCTCCTCTGGAAAGTACTTGTGTAAGTGAGAAGATGGGCCAGGAGACGCTTGTTTACCCTCTATCAAAAGATTGTGACACTTGCTTGGAGGGGGCTGTCTAGAGCAGTAAGACCCTAGGTGATGACTGGGGGTTGTAGATAAATGAAATCAATAAATAAGTAGAGTCCTGGCACTTGTTCCCAACAGTGAAATGGGCTGTGAATTGGGTGTTAAAGCAGGAGATCTGTGTGCCATAAAACAAGCCCAGCTACTACGAAGACTTTTTGCAGAGGTGTGCTTGCAGCCATGATCCTGCTGTACACGGAGAGATTTTGCGATGCCTCCCCCCTGTCCTTACCTCCTGCTCTCCTGCTACCTGCAGTCTTCCAAGTAGATTTACTTCCTAAATAAAAAATACTGGACAGTAAATGTAAATTGCTGTAATAAAGGAACTTACTCCTGCTGTTTTACTACAGACCTTGGATAAAAATAGATCTACATTTGGAAAGCCTGACTGCCTCCTAAATCATGAGAATGAGGAATTCTATTGCATGATAAATATCGCAAATTAATGCAGCATTTCTTATAATTGCTCAACAATTTCAGACTGGTCATCATTTTCCTTTATTTTCACTGGTACCAAAGTAGGGCACTCCTATAGAACTGTTACCTTGGCGCTTGCCCAGCCAGGGTTGGAAAGCACCTGGAGGCTTTCCTTTCTGTTTGACTCTGTAAACCCAAATCTAGACCATTTTAACACAGCAGATGAAACTTTCTTCACCTTTGTTGGAAGAAAGGACAGTATAACGAGTTCTTTTTTTATCCAACAGGGTGATTCAAGGGCCCATCACGCTGCACCTGGATGTGGTGGAAAGCTCGATCCCTTCAGCAGCCCCAAGCTGCACTCCGGCTTCCTAGCACGATGTCTGCTTGCAAGGAGAACTGTGCAACCAGGGTATATAACTGATCCTTTCCTAATCTACCCCAGTGGTGTCCTGTGTAAAGGTATGCTGCTATTTTAAACCTTTGTCACTCCAATGATGTGGATGTGTTGTAATTTCTCTTCTTTTCATGTGTCTGTCACCAGATGGCTGTCGTTGATGATTTATAGGATTATATTTCAAACCTCATTAACTAACATAATCAGAATCACAGAATCACAGAATGGTAGGGGTTGGAAGGGACCTCTGTGGGTCATCTAGTCCAACCCCCCTGCTGAAGCAGGGTCACCTACAGTAGGCTGCACAGGATCTTGTCCAGGCAGGTCTTGAATATCTCCAGAGAAGGAGACTCCACTACCTCCCTGGGCAGACTGTTCCAGTGCTCCGTCACCCTCAGAGGGAAGAAGTTCTTCCTCATGTTCAGACGAAACTTCCTGTGCCTCAGTTTGTGCCCATTGCCCCTTGTCCTGTCACTGGGCACCACTGAAAAGAGCTTGGCCCCATCCTCCTGACACCCACCCTTCAGATATTTGTAGGCATTTATAAGGTCCCCTCGCAGCCTTCTGTTCTTCAGGCTGAACAAGCCCAGTTCCCTCAACCTCTCCTCGTAGTGGAGATGCTCCAGTCCCCTCACCATCCTTGTAGCCCTCCGCTGGACTCTCTCCAGTAGCTCTTCATCCTTCTTGAACTGGGGAGCCCAGAACTGGACACAGTACTCCAGATGAGGCCTCACCAGGGCAGTGTAGAGGGGAAGGAGAACCTCCCTTGTCCTGCTGGCCACACTCTTCTTGATGCACCCCAGGATCCCATTGGCTTTCTTGGCAGCCAGGGCATACTGCTGGCTCATGGTTAACCTGTCGTCCACCAGGACACCCAGGTCCCTCTCCACAGAGCTGCTCTCCAGCAGGTCCACCCCAAGCCTGTACAACCATGAGGTTGTTCCTCCCCAGGTGCAGGACCCTGCACTTGCCCTTGTTGAACCTCATCAGGTTCCTCTCTGCTCAGCTTTCCAGCCTATCCAGGTCACGCTGAATGGCAGCACAGCCTTCTGGTGTATCTACCACACCTCCCAGTTTGGTGTCGTCAGCAAACTTGCTGAGGGTACATTCTAACTCTTCATCCAGGTCGCTGATGAAGAAGTTAAACAAGAATGGGCCCAGTACTGACCCCTGAGGGACTCCACTTGTCACCAGCCTCCAACTAGACTCAGCGCCGCTGATGACAACCCTCTGAGTTCTGCCATTCAGCCAGTTCTCTATCCACTTCACCGACCACTCATCCAGCCCACACTTCCTCAGCTTCCCTAGGAGGATATCATGGGAGACTGTGTCGAAAGCCTTGCTGAAGTCAAGGTAGATAACATCCACGGCTCTCCCTTCGTCTACCCAGCCAGTCATGTCATCGTAGAAAGCTATCAGATTGGTCAGGCATGATTTCCCCTTGGTGAATCCATGCTGACTACTCCTGATAACCTTCTTTTCTTCCACTTGCTTCATGATGGCCTCCAGGATAAGCTGCTCCATCACCTTTCCCGGGATGGAGGTGAGGCTGACCGGCCTGTAGTTCCCTGGGTCCTCCTTCTTGCCCTTTTTGAAGATTGGAGTGACATTGGCCTTTCTCCAGTCCTCGGGCACCTCTCCTGTCCTCCAGGACCTCTCAAAGATGATGGAGAGTGGCTCAGCAATGACATCCGCCAGCTCCCTCAGCACTCGTGGGTGCATTCCATCGGGGCCCATGGATTTGTGGACATCCAGATCACTTAAGCGATCCCTCACACAGTCCTCCTCGACCAAGGGAAAGTCGTCCTCTCTGTAGGCTTCTTCTCTTACCTCCGGGGCCTGGGATTCCTGAGGGCCAGTCTTAGCACTGAAGACTGAAGCAAAGAAGGCATTCATTAGCTCTGCCTTCTCCGCATCCTCCGTCACCAGGACACCCGCCTCATTCAGCAGCGGCCCCACGTTGTCCCTAGCCTTCCTTTTGCTGCTGATGTAGTTGAAGAAGCCCTTCTTGTTGTTTTTGACATCCCTTGCCAGCTTCAATTCCAGGTGAGCCTTGGCCTTCCTCGTCGCATCCCTGCATGCTCTCACCACGTTTCTGTACTCTTCCCAAGTGGCCTGCCCCTCTTTCCACATTCCATGCACCTTTCTCTTCTGCCTGATCTCCGCTAGAAGCTCCTTGTTTAACCATGCAGGTCTCCTGCCTCCTTTGCTAAATTTCTTTCTCAGGGGGATGTATTGCTCCTGTGCATGGAAGAAGTGTTGTTTAAAAAGCGACCAGCACTCATGGACCCCCCTGCCTTCGAGAGCCCTGGCCCACGGGATTCCTCCCAGTAGCTCCTTGAAGAGGGCAAAGTCAGCCCTCCTGAGGTCCAGGGTTTTGATCCTGCTTATCGCCCTGCTTCCTCCACGCAGGATCCTGAACTCGACCATTTCATGGTCACTGCAGCCGAGTCTACCTCCAACCTTCACGTCCTCCACCAGTCCCTCCTTGTTTGTTAACACGAGGTCCAGTAGCGCGCCTTTCCTTGTTGGTTCCTCCACCACTTGCATCAGAAAGTTATCATCGATGCTCTGTAGGAACCTCCTGGATTGCGCCTGCGTAGCTGTATGGTCTTCCCAGCTGATGTCAGGGTGGTTGAAGTCCCCCATGAGAACCAGGGCCTGTGACTGTGAGGCTGCTTGCAGCTGCCTGTAGAAGGCCTCATCAACTCCTCCTCCTGGTCAGGTGGCCTGTAGTACACACCCACCGTAATGTCACCCGTGTGAGCCTGTCCCTTAATTCTAACCCACAAGCTTTCAACTCCTTCTTCACTTGCCCCCAGGCCAAGCTCAATGCATTCCAGTTGCTCCCTCACATATAGAGCAACTCCCCCACCTCTCCTTGTTGGTCTGTCTTTCCTAAAGAGTCTGTAGCCATCTATGACAGCATGCCAGTCATGCGAGTTGTCCCACCACGTTTCTGTGATGGCGACCAAGTCGTAGCCGTCCTGCTGTATAATGGCTTCCAGCTCCTCCTGTTTATTGCCCATACTACGTGCATTGGTGTAAACACACTTGAGCTGGGCTGTCAATCTCACCCCTGGCCTTGGCACTCCAAGCCTAGGCTCATCCCTAGTGAGCTGGGCAATATCCCCTTCCCCCTTCGAACCTAGTTTAAAGCCCTCTCAATGAGCCCCGCCAGCTCGTGGCCAAGAATTCTTTTCCCCCTTTGTGATAGCTGAGCTCCACTTGTTGCCAGCAGGCCCGGTGCTGTGTACACCTCCCCATGATCAAAGAAGCCAAAATTCGACCGATGGCACCAGTCCCTGAGCCACCTGTTAACCAGGTGAGTTTTCCTGCCCCTTTCAGTGCTGTTCCCTGCCACTGATGGGATGGAGGAAAACACCACCTGCGCCCCTGATCCCTCAACCAGTCACCCCAGTGCCCTGAAGTCCCTTTTGATGGCCTTGGGACTTCTTTCTGCTACCTCGTCCCCGCCAACCTGCATTACCAAGAGGGAGTAGTAATCAGAAGGCCGCACCAGACCAGGGAGTTTCTTCGCAACATCCCTAACCCGGGCCCCAGGGAGGCAGCAGACTTCCCTGTGGGATGGGTCCGGTCGGCAGATCGGGCCCTCTGTTCCCCTCAGAAGGGAATCACCTATGACAACGACCCTCCTTTTTTTCTTAGTTGAGGCAGTTGTAATACGTGGGGCTGTCTGACTCGTTCTAGGCAACCCCCTGGATGGAGCCTCACCTTCACCCACATCCTCTGTGGCCAGTCCCTCACATTCCAGAGCCCCATACCTGTTGCTTAAGGGCAACTGGGCAGGTGAGGGAGGCCGGGGGGAAATTCGCTTGCCACCCCGAGCAGGGACCCGTTTCCAGTCCCCCCCATCTCTCAGGCCCCCTCTTTCTGCTCGGTGGCAAGAGGGTTGGGGGTTCTCTGCTTTCTGTGGAGCCGCCTCCTGCTGCCGCTGCCTCAGGGAGGGCAGGGTGCGGCTCCACCAGTCGATCTCCCTCTCACACTCCCGGATGCTCCTCAGCCTCTCCACTTCCTCCTTCAGCTCTGCCACCAGGCTGAGCAGGTCATTCGCCTGCTCGCACCGAACACAGCCGTTGTCTCTGCCGTCCTCCGGTACGAGCGCCAGGCTCAGGCACTCCCTGCAGCCAGAGACCTGGACACCCGCGTTCTTGCGTGGGGCCTCCGTCTGGGTCCCCACACTCCTTCGAGCAACACCTTTACCACGGGTGGTAACCATGGCTAGAATATCTCCTGGAAGAGCGATGCCCACTACTTGAGTTGCCAGAAGGGGCGGCTGTACCCTGCCAGTCGCCTTCCCCGCGCAAACTGCTGCGCGAACTGCTGCGCCGCTCCCGGGCTGCTGCGCCGCCTGTTTGCCGGCTCTGTTCGCTCGCGCTCCCTGGGGGCTGCTCTTATCCCTGAGGGGGTTTGGCCGCTGTCACACTCGACTCCGCCCCCGCTGAGTCAGAGCTGCTGCTCGTTGGCACTTCCCGCTTTCCCGCTGAGGGGGGGGGCTGGGGTCTCCTCTCTCTCTCTCTCGGCGCTTTTTGCCGCCTCGCCGCTGCGGTTTTGCCACCGGAGAAAGGGTCCCTCGGCGCGAGCCTCTGCTCCAGAACCCTTCACCTTCAGTAGCTTTCGCCGAAATAAGAGCATCTATGTGCTAATTTCATCCTGTCAAATATTATTTGTAATAAACATCCTGGTAGTTTCACCCAGTGGGGTTTATTGACTAAAACAGCAATCAGGCAGTTGGGTCTGTCATTAGCGAGCAGGCTGGGTGGAGACACCCCCTCTCAGCCGCCACGCGCTCCTGTAACTGTCGCTGCTCAGCATCTGTCAGATGGAAGAGAGCCCCATTCAGCAATCCCTGCTGCCATCAATGAAATGCTTCCCCTTCAAGCCCTCACTTTCCCTGCTAATCTGCAGCATCTTTAAAAACATACGCGTAACACAGCCCCATACGTGGGTATTTTCTTTGTATCTGAAGAGCTCATGCCAGCATTCTCAGCTTAGGCAACAAAATGTCCTTTATTTCAAGAGCCCGAGATGCCATCTATTAGCAAAGCAAGGAAAATAGCAGTGCCTGAGGGCATGGCTAACCCCACGGCTCCTGGCTTTGGGGGCTGGGACCCAAATTTCCTTTCTGCTATGCTTCACGCTTGCCCTAAATTATACAGTGGTTGGGTGTGACACCCTCAACCTACCTGATGGTCTCCATGCCAGCAGAGTCCAGCTCCGGCATGTGATTTCTAGGGGAGGTTTAGGAAAAAAAGGCAAGGTTTTAGCAAGGTTATTAATCCCACATCCCTATTCAGGGCAAACTGCTGTTGCCAGTAAATGTCCCGCTAAAAAAGCTCTTGTCCTACAGCCAACTCCAAGGGAATCCAAAATCAGTGAGCAGAAACCCCAGGGTGCAGCGAGGCCCTGAGATAGCTCTGCTTGCCTGCTGTCCGGTGAGGCTGAATGCAGAGGGCACCCCTGCCAGGTTAGGACAGGCCTTTATTTTTCTCTACTCCAAAAGAGCTACAGTCCATATGGCATTTGCTGACATTTTTAAAACTAGAAAACACTCCAGCTTCACTGCGATTGGAGTGCTGGGGTCAAAGAGAGAAGGTGGTGCTGGAGAAGGATGTGCATGCAGGGCTGAGGATACACAAGGTGCCTGTGAGACACCCAGCCTGCGCCCATAAAGCCGTAGGGAAAAGCTGCTGGAGGGGGCTTTCTCCTCTCTGGGCTGCTGCTGGTGATGCTCGGAGCAGGAGCACCTCTGCAACATCTCGCACTCCCACTTGCCCTGAGTGCGCAGCAAGGAGTGGGAAGCTGAGCACGAAGGATTCGTTACAGGACTCGCTTAACGCTGTTGTACGAGCTGTTTTATAGGCTGTGATGCTTGTTACCAAAGGCGGGCTGTTGGTGCAACATAAATAACTCCTGATGGAATAGCAATTCTGTGGTTAGGCCCATTCCCAATATTTAGAAAAAATGAGTACTATGTATTTATTACAGGCTAAAACTGCTGTAGTGAGGATTGGTACCTCTGGTACCTGTCTAGATGAACAGATGGTGCTTCTCCTGTGTTTTGTTACTGCCGTCACAGATGGTGAGAGCTCCTGTTTAAGGAAAGCCCTGTTTGACAGTGTTATCTGGTCGTCCTTGGGATGAGGAAAGCAGCCTGGATGTCAGGTCCCTGCAATCTCTATCCAAGAGCCTGTGCCTACAGACGTGGATGGACTTTCTGGAATCATCACCGTTAGACAGGGCAAACCTAGGAAAAGAAAAGGGTGCCACAAGCCTTCTGCGCAAGTCTTTAGCCTCCTCTGATGTTTCACTACAGCCCAGGCAGATCTAGAGGGGAGGGAGGTTGCTTAAAGGGCACCAGCTTCTGCATTGCCTCCACGTCGTGGGGCATAGCACATGGCACCGCTCTCGCTGGCTCCATTGCAGCAGAGCCCAGTGGGACCCGACTGACTGCTGCTCCAGCAAGGGTGGCCTCGCATCGCCCCACTGCTCCTCCGCCCTGTGCAGCAGTGCTCAGCATCCTCCCAGGAGAGCCAGCGGCAATGCCTTTCGTTTGCCCTGACATCAACGCTTGGGGCACATTCACCCTGAAGAAGAATCGGTGCCCAGGCCCTTGGCTTGCAAACCCGGGTAAGCTAAGCTCTTGTACTGCAAAGCCACGCGTAGTTTTTATCAGACTTTTATTAGAGCAGCTAAAGCTGTTGTGAAGTGCATGAGGCAGGAAGATTTTTGGAGTAATTTCCAGGGTGCTTTCCTCCTTGCTCCTTAAAGCCACTTGAAAAGTTTTGTCTTGGCACATCATGAGAGCCCTGGGGTGGTTTGGCAAGCAGATGAGGAACCAGTTTTCTTGTCCTAATACCTCTGCCTCCCATTACCCACTTCTAGCCTAAGCTCCTTTGCTGGTTGGGTGCATGTCCTGATGCTCCCTGTAGTGGTCACGTTGCCAGAAGAATGTTGCAGCAGCTGCAGCCTGACTCCAGCGGCTCTTAAAATCACATTTACAGGATTTCCTCTCTGCTTTGCAGGGAAACGGTCCTAAGCAATGGGCTTAGCTCTTCAGCAGGCTCTTCTGGCAGCTGCTGCAGCGACACACTGCAAGAAAAGGGCAGGATAGTCTGCGATCCGAAAATATTCCTGTTCCTCTGTGGTTGGCATTGACTCTGCCACTCAATTTCCCAGCAAGACTAAGCCTAAATAATTTCTAGGCAGGGATCTTTCCTGCCCTGAAAAGCTTCTTAAGAGGTATGTGACTTGAAGGAACATCTTCCATTTTTTTTTAGTCATAGAAAAATCATTCTGGAGATGATCTCCAATATCAGAATTCTTCCAAAGGTCACAGGTCTAGAATTGTTCAGGATTTATTTTTGTTTCTATTTTTTTACATAATTGGAATGCACAACCAAGTTCTTGTTTATAGATAAAACTCAAATACCAAAATAATGAAAATGAAATTGAAAAGAATTGAAGAAAATGGGCGTTATTTCTACAAAAACCTTTTAATGAGCAGAGTACTGATATTCATTTATGAATGGGCCTTTTTAACTTGGAAGGCTTGGTAATAGGATTTCTTTTTTAACTTTCCTGCCTTAAAGCATAATTTACTTCTGCAGCGTCTTTAGTTTTCAGAAGAGGAGTTTTCATATGGGCAAGCAGTAATGTGGTCATCCTTTGCTGGGAAATTCTTCAGGCTATTTCTGCACGGCGGCAGAGGGTGACGCTGGCTCCTCAAGGGAACTCTCTGGGGTCCCTGCACTGGTATCCAGACCACTGAGCCCCCTGCTCTGAACTGGACGTGCAGGCAATGTTCAACAGGCTCGGTTACAGCCTGCCAGCTCCAGGCCACCTCACATCCTTAGAGAGCTTTTTTTTATATGGCTGGGCAGAAGACTTGTATTTTTCAGATTTTTTTTTTTGTTTTTTCTCTGAAAGAGCTCACGTACGATTTTTAAGCAAAGACCTGGCTGCACCTGCATCCCAACCAGCAGTGCCCGCTCTTTGCCCAACTTCGTGCCGCACTGCGGGGCACTGGGTGCCGCGACGCTGGGCGCAGAGCCTCCATGGAACTTGGGGAGTCTCTGCCAAAACCGGTGACGTGCCAGCAAGCTGCTTTTGAAGGGCTTTGCCAGGGTGTGATGCCAACCGCCTCCCGGGGCAGGCAGCAGCCGGAGCGGGATGGTTGCCCCTGGCTGCAGCCAGTCTCCAACGAAGGCAGTGCCCAGTCTTGCCTACTCGTGTCTCCCAGACGTCCCTGTCACTTCAATGTGGCAATGTAAAGAAGAACAGTCAAATGATTCTCAGTACCATCTGTCTAAACATTGCTTTTGCTAGTAAGTCAATTAAGCTATAGTTTTTCTTTGCAGAGAATGGTACCTGCACGCTGATGAGAAATGCGCTTGATAATTTAATAGGCATTTTGTCTTTTTTCTAACAAGCTGTGTTGGTTTCTGAGTAGTCTGCTATTCACTAAGTGTGGAAAATGAATGAACCGAAGTAAAACATTAGAAGATCGATTAATGTGAAGGATGTTTAATCTCTGCAAACTAAAAATAAAGCCTGTGAGCTATTTGGACTATTAACATTTGAATAATAAAGAAGTTTCAGAAATGCCAAGACAGCATGCGTGGGAAAATGACAGCTTTCTAAATTAAAAAGTACTGTTTTGAAATAATGGAAATAATCATGTTTTGACTTTTGAAGTAAGAAAAACGTTTCTCTGACAGTATTTCTCTGTAGCTAGAATACTTTCAAGGTCAAAATGAAATTTTTCAATAATTTTTCAGGGTTCCAGTTAATCACTCCCAGGCCACGAGAGGCTTTTCGACATTTTCAATTCACAGAAGTTTTTGACTGTCTTCAGTCCTAGAATACAGAAAATCTTTGAAGTATCAAATGGCATATGATTGGAAAACCTTTTCTCACTCAACCATGGTGCTTTAATTGACCGACTTTGGCAGAATTGTGGGGCTGGTTACAGCAGCAAGGTGGGGCTTTAGCTGAGGCCAGTGACTTCGCCTGCTGATAACCCTGAAGATGGTTTCAGCTGAAATTTTTCCATCGTTGGCCCCTGCACAGGTTGAATTTTATGGAAAACCAGGAGCCAATTCTGAAAATGAGTCGGTTTGGCGGTGAGAAAACAAATGGGATTTTATTTTTGTTTATTTTAGAACGGTGTTAGCACATCTGTGCACAGGCGCAGCGAGGTTTGCTGGCAGATGGTGAGTCTGAGGCTGAAAACTGCTCCCAGGAGAGTCTGCTGGGCCATGGGAGAGCAGTGGTGTTTGGCTCAGCTGGCAGCCCCGGCCCCAGCGACTGCAGGGATGCGGGCAGTGTGGCTGCTTTGTCCTCCCTCTCTGAGAAACACAGCGGTGAGCAGGAGCTGCAGGGATCCGGGCAATCGCAGATCTGCTCCCCTGAGCTGGAGGAAGAGCGGCGCGGCCCGGGATAGCCGAGGTTGTGCCCTCGCAATGAACAGCGAATGCGCTGGGTAAAGCTTCCCGAGAAGGGGGTGCAGATGCGGGGTCCTTGGCCTCAGGCTGCACCAGGGGAGGTTCAGACTGGATATCAGGAAAAGTTTCATTACTGAAAGAGCGGTCAGGCATTGGCACAGGCTGCCCAGGGAAGTGGTGGAGTCACCGTCCCTGGAGGTGTTCAAAAAGCATGTAGATATGGCACTTTGGGGCATGGTTTAGCAGGCATGGTGATGTTGGGTTGACAGTTGGACTTCATGATCCTAGAGGTCTTTGCCAACCTTAATGACTCTGTGATTCTGTGAAAGCAGAGGATCTACCTAAAACAGCATCACCATACCCTTTCTACTAGATAACACCTTTTCCTCAAAACCTACTGGTGAAGGGGGCAGGGGGAAGAACAGGAGGCACCGTGAGACTGTCCCGTGCTAGCAGGTAGCCCTGTGGTGCCACTGGGACCCAGAAGGTCTGAGTGCAAGTCTTCCTTCAGTCTGGGTCTGCTCCGCACGAAGTACGATCAGCTCCTGAAAGCTGCTGCGTTTCCTCGGGAGTGCTGCCAGTTCCCAGGCCCTCTCTGCTCATCGTTTGCAGACAGGCTCTCGGGAGAAATTGAGTTTATTAATGATTTAAGCCTTGTGGGATGGAGACTGGCACCAGGTGAGTGATGGGTAGGGAGTGGGTGAGCTGTGAGGAAAGGGAGAAGCTGAGAACGAGCCACATCAGGAACTGAGCAAGGCAGGGACAGACCAAGAAACAAAAGAATGAGCCACGATGAGGAAAGCCGCAGGTTTACTTTGGACAAGCCCTTGTTTTGTCTCCTCATGCTTTCATAACAAAAGTTAAATATGGAAAGCAGAAAGTCATCCATATGGGGCCACATTTTTGTATTTACTGTAAATCCACCTATGCAGCTGAGGAGTTGGTCCCAGCATGGCTGTGGGGCTGGAGCCACCCCGATTTGGTGCCTGACGCTTGCCAGAACTGAACAGAAGTCCTTCTAAAAACCAAGCAGCCTGTCATTCCTCTGCGACAGCACCCTCTTACCCCATAATGCATGCAGGTCTACAGGTTGTGACTGAGAGGGCGTTTTTATAAGCAGTCACCGCTCAGCTGGTTGTACAGTAGCTCCGGTGTGCTAGCAGAAGAGATGGACATTTCTGCTACACTGCAGTGAGTGCTGCAAAAATCCCACAAATAATCTCCGAAAATGAGCTTCCACTCCAGCAAGAGGTGCCAGAAACTGGTACAACCCTTCTGGGGCACTGGTCCAGGATCACCCTGGCATGGCAGGAGTCCTGCTGGTGCCACACAGGCAGCATCCACGGCACCACATCAGAGCCCTTCCCTGGGACCCCTCTCATCCAGGTGTCCCAGGACACTGAACGCAGCCTTCCCTGGCAGTCTGCTCCTCTTTCTGCCCTTTCCTGCCCTGTAAGCATGTTTTTCTCATGATTCCTGGCTCCTTGAATCTTTATTAGAGCTTAAGCCCCATCTGCACTAGAAATTTGTTACAGATCCTAGAGCAAGAAATACCGTGTGTAGGGTTGCCCCATAGTGAACCTTTTCCCTTGGACCAAGTGCATGCAGAGAAAAGCAAGATACAAATCACAACTGTTTTGTAGAAATGGGCTTACTTTTGCGCTTTTTTTGTGAAGATGACTTGAGGGAATCCGACGTTTTATGGACTTGACTAGTGACTCGCCTACAGATTACTCTCCAGTCTGAGAACCTGCGTCTCTGCAGCTTGAAGGATGTTTGGAAAGGTCAATCTCAGCTGCCAGGTGATGCGAGGCTGAGGACTGCATTCAGGGTGTCCCAGGAGGTGATGGGAGCCGCTGGTCCCAGGACTGCTCCTGGATCTCTCCTGCCGTGCTGCCGAACATCCGCATTGCTTGGCTTTCCCCCTGCCAGGAGGACCTGCCTGGGGAGAGCCCAATAATCCAGTTAACTGTGGCACAGTTAGCAAATAACAGAGCAAACTTCAGAAAGGACACTGGGCTTTAGAGTGCTTTCAGTTAACTTGAAAGTTAACTTGAGGTTTGTGTAGCAGTTACTAACATGGTATATGCTCCTTACAGGTTTACTGATCTCTCTGTCTTGAAGTTACAGTTGTTTCTGCCGAGTTGAAAGCTCTGAATATAATATCCTGAGATTAAACTCTGATGCTTTTGAAAGTGAGCGTATGTGAATTCCGGAGAGAAGAACAGAGATTAAAACATTGCTGGGATTACGCCTGAAGCCAGAGTACACCATAGCAAACAGACTGATTTCATGTTTGGGACACTGAAGAAATGTGAAATGGCCATCAGCCAGAGGTTCCTGTGAGCTCTCAGACAATACTGCAAGGTGACACAACACTGTAATTTAACCAGTGGGTGAGTAATATTGCTCCTGGCAGCTGTACATGAGCTTGGAAATATTTGCACAGCCTACCACTAAGGGTGTTCTCAGGATCTTGTTGGCAGTGCTCCTACGGAAAGGTCAGGTCCTGGCACCTGGGGTGGGCACCCAACCGCTGGGGTCTGAAGCTTAAAGGACCGATGCAGTTCTGGTGCTGGCAGAGATTGCTTACCTGAGTGACACCTGACAGCAGCCTCTGGAGCAGCACTAGATACCCTTTAATGGAAACTTGTGATTTGTTTTTTTTAAAAAATCCACATATTAAATTACTGCAGTAGTTAAGGAAAGGACTGAATCCCATGGAGCTGCTTCATTGGAATAAAAGACAAATTATATCTGGAACAGGATAGAGTCTTGTGGCTGGACGCTCTTTAGCAGAAGGGATGAAACTTGGTTTAAGTCCCTTTGCTGGCGGGTACCATTGGGCACCATGGGACTTGTCGCTGAGCTTGCTTGCATCATATGGTTTTAATCTGCATTTTATATGACAAACCCCCTCCCCACTCCTCTGCTGTCTATCTGGGAAACAGCATCTTTGTGTTTAGGTAGGGGCTGTAATTCACCCTTTTCAAAAGGCCCTTCTGAAACATATACACCATCCAAATACTGCTTTTCAGTATCCCCCTCCCAGGGCACAGCCACAGCTCAAGGCCAACCTAGCACAACTGTAATTCTGAGCGATTAAAATTTACGGCAGCTAATCTGTTGGAGAGCATATGTTAGAGCAGCGTTCGGCTGATCAAGTGCATTATCTGATAACTGCTGGTAACTTCTGCTGCATGATCTGTAGTCTGACAGTGAGGGCAAGGTAGTTAACCTGCAGCAGCTTATGAGACTAGAAAGAAATAATAAAACCCAGGGTAGACTTTAAGGAAAAAGATGAAATAAAAGTTATTGAAAAGCAGCTGGTGAAACAGTTGTGGCATTAAAGTAGTAACAGTAATCAACAGCCCTGCTAAGCCAATAGGCTGCATGACCTTGGCTGGGAGTGGATATGGAATGGTGTTGCCTGACTCGGGCTAGCAGAAATTCAAGCAAATGAGGGCATAAAATAGCAGACTATCAAAACTGATCCTGTTGAAGGGTACCAGAAGGGAGTTCCAAGGCAGATTTTTTGCAGAATTAGTAATGCACTTTGACATTTCTGGGAAGTAAGAAATTGCTTGGCAGGATTGTTGGGTTTTGGCGCAGTGCAGGTTGAAGAGCGAGCCTTTGCTGCTGGGCCGGGCAGCGGAAACGCGCTTGGCTGGGTCTCGTCTTGGAAAGTCTGAGTATTGCCATCAGCGTCCCAGGCGTGGAGGGATCGTGTGAGGTAGATGCGTTGGATCAGCAGCCAGCCTTAGACAGGCTTGGTATTAGGTGCTACGGAGCACTGCCTTTCTGACCCTGCTCAGCAACCACAGAAGGCTGCTTTAACTCATTTCAAAAGTGATTTGAAGGTGATTTAGTAAGCCAAGCTGCTCATAGCCTGCCCATAGAGAAGCATTAAACAGTGTATGCAGTTTTCCTCCTGCCTGACCCAATGTTATGTTCCCGTTTCTGCTGCTGGGGCCATTGCTTAGTGTGGAGGGGTTGGGCTTGGTGCTGCTCCGACCGCACACAGTGAGGACAGGACTTGGTGGCCTTCCCTTCCCTCCTGCCACCAACTTGCTACCATTGTGGTCCCTTGAGCAGGTATTTTCTAGGTCAGGCTGCAATTTACTCAGAGATTCATTCAGTTAATGGCCCATGCAGGGCTAAGCATATGAGGAACTCATTTCCCACCTTCGGGCAATGAATCTAACGACCCTTTGCCATCGCTGCTTATTGCATCCTGTGGAGGAGTGCTGGGGTAGCTTTGCCTTGAAAAGAGGAGATGTGCTGAAGAATTGGGAGCGGTGGCAAGCTCCCAAAAGGACTTGCCCCTGCTCTTTAATAAGGTGTTTTACTTCGTAACCTTCCCATAATTTTTAATAAGCTCTTGTGCTGTCAAAGCCACGCTTGGCTATCTTTCTCATTTTCCATCTGCTTATGAAAAGAGTTTATGAGAGACGAATGATAAAGAGGAGATTCTGTTAAGGATGGCTGCCCTGTGCAAGCAATCAGAGTTCTCATCTGGCTTTCTCTGGGCTTTTTTGGCCTAGTTTTCCAAAATAATGTTGCTAACATTGGGTGCACAGTCTGGTACACGGGTATGGCCCAGGCTCGTTTCCAAAGGCGGCTTGGGGTCAGGGCCGGGACCATGGTCTGGGGCAGAACTGAGGAAACAAAGCAAGGTTTATCCCATATATTTAATTTTCTATCTTTTCTTGTGTCTACTGGAACTGTACCTGCATTGCTAAGTGAGAACACAGTCCTACTGCCTAGGTGTGATCACATCAGTCAATCTTTTTAGTAAGCTTTCTTCAAAAGGCTTAAGTGTGATGTAAAAATGATTCATCTTTAAATTCAGTCTGAATGCTTCATCATGCTGAATTGGAATCTCTTGTTCAAAGCTATCCCAAACAGTCCTGTGAAAGACAGAAATTACCAGCAGGTAGTCCTTACCATGCCTGCCTTGGAGTGATATGTTACAGCAAATTGAAACTGTCCAACAGTCATGAATTACCTAAAGAAATCCTCTTCATCAGTGCAATGAGCACGTAGTCTTTATAATTTATTATGGCAGCGTCAAAGAAATCTATTGCATACACCTAACCCTTAGAGCCAGAGAGAGTGCCTACAGCTTCTGTTCTCTTCCTTCTTGCAGGAAATTAGCATGGCCCAGAGATATTGGCAGTGCCTCTCCAGCCCTAGCTCCCACAGTGATGGACAAAATATATTCTTTTGGCTCGGAGAGAAAAAGCCCAGCTTAATTTTGCCCATATCTGTGGCGGCTGGCTCGAGCCATGTCCAGAAGTGCTCACCAGTAAGGGTGAATCCCAGTCAGGGATTCAAAACTGGTCTCCAGAGAGCGTCTTTCTGCCTTGAGCAGCTTGTTAAAGCAGAAGTCTCTTCCCAGATAGGCTGGTGGGACCCTTGCAGGCTGTTTGTTGCAGAACATTTCACAGTAATGTTTTTGTTTGCCCAGAGGGATGAGTGTGTGCTTGCAAGCCTTTAACTTCTACAGCGTGTTCAAAACAGAAAGGTCTTTCGCATATTCCTGCTTCACTGCTCAGTGAATTACCAGTCATCTGGTTTAATTAAAGGGTAACTCAGCTAAACCTAACAAACATCGTAGTCAATGATATTTCTTAAAACTTTGTCTGGGTAATTTTACCTATCTTCGATTACAGGAATACCTCAAATATAAAACGGAGCGTCTTTAGCCACCATTTTTACTTCTAAGGGTCTGAAACCTTTTTTCTTTTTTTTTAGACAAATGCACTTTATGAAGGGCTGCAGTGCATTCAGAACAATTTCTGGTAGCCTTTCCAATGCAATATTCCTCCTTTTCATGATGTCCCAGATCCTTTGCGTGTTTGACAGGCTGCCCTGTATCTCACTCTGCTAGGGAAAGCTGGTACACTCCCAATGAAAGGGGAGATCAGCTCTGTGCCCCAAACCAGCCTGCTCTTGTACGTCCTTGCTTGGCCCTAAATATTCAGAAATGTTCAAATACCTCTCTTCTACAGCCAGGTCAGGGCAGTGGTGCGTGAGGACATTGCCGTGGGTCATCGGGGGAGATGCTGTAGCTGGAGCAGAGAGCAAGCCCCGCTCTCCTCTCTCGCTTCCTACGCTCTACCTACATTTTCTCCACAGCCCCTGGAGGCAGGAGGGAAAAAGCTCCCCTGTCCGCAGGCTGTGACGGGGCGATCCAGCTGCCCGGCAGTGGGTAGCACAGGCGTGGAAGTCCTGACATCGAGGTAGAGACAAAACCACCTCCATCTATAAGCTGTCCTTGAAGTTGTAATTGGGTTGTTACGCTGAGATGAAATGTGCTTTCCACTTTTTAATGTGTTTATTAAGTTGGCAGTATATGATTTATTATGTTCTTAATTATTAATTTTCTTGCTCCTAAGTGCCTGGATTTTTGTAAATGATGAGATGGAGAAGTGTAACGTTGTCACTTAGGAACCTTAACTGAAATGAAAGGTTTGGCTTTTTAATGTAATTTATATTTATGAGAAACTAATATAAGATCATTTTATATTATCAAAGTAATAGAAGTAATACAAGATGATTAAATGAATGATGGCCGGATAGGTCAGATATGCACTGATGAGAGTAGAAATGGAACAGCTGTGAGGCTTAGGTCTTAATTTTGCAACACACTTACATACTTACTTAATTTTGTGGGCAGGGAGGCTGTCCTGCATACAGTCCCTAAGTCTGAAGAAAGTTATTGAGCATTGCTTAAGGTTGTGTAATATTCTGCATTCTGTAAAATAGGGTTTGATCTATACAAAATTGAATGTGGGATAGATTCAAGCACAAGTTCTGTTTGCATTCATTCTCACGAAGTTTTACCTGCTGAGCATATGCAGAAGATGCACGTGAAGTGTGGTGAGCAAGGCTGGGTTAAACTGGTTTAATCTGAGTTCATAGTTTCTGAGGTTTTTTTCTAGCACTGTGGGTGAAAGAATATAAAGCTCAAGTAGTCCAGCTGCAACAGTCACAGACTACCTTGAATAACAGCCAGTGTCAGCCAGACAAGGAAAAGAACCAGTATTCTACCACTTCATGAGCGCAGGGCACAGTTGATACTTTTATTAATACGAGTGAGAAGTTCTGAGCCTGCTTGTAGAGGGTACAGAAGTTAATTCTGCACCTTCAGAGCTGCTTAGCCGTGTCTGGCCATGACGGTTCATAATGAAGCCATTCAGAATTAAGTAATCATTGTAAGTAAAGAAGCCCTTTGAATCCTTCATAGTAAATTTTCCTTTAATTCACAGCAATTTTATTTTTGTGGTACTGCATGTGCTGTATGAGGACGGCAATGCTTTTATTCCAAAATTCCAGCTCTAGGTGGGTGGGGGGAGGAAGCAACAATATTTGAATCCCTATTCCAAACTACTCTCTGGCAAATAAGTTTTTCCCAGTAGAAGTCAAGGTATTGTCAGAATACACTTTTCTCGAACGTCCAGGCCAGCTAGAAGTTTGTAAATTAGTTCATGCCAAGAGAAACTAATGGAACAGTTGAAAGACTAATGTAGAGGTTTGGCTCTGTGAACATGTTGGTTAATCATCTGAGAGTCCACTAAATATGCTTTTGATTACTTTTTTGACTTTATTTCTGTATTTAATTTGAAGAAATCTTAGTCACAACCTCATTTTGCTAGCAGTCATACCTCCACTGGGTCTTCTTGGAATCTTTTTTAGTTTTATATTAAACAAATATGGAGAAAAGGCTCTATAAAGAGCATGAGGAATAATCATAGTAGTTATTACACAGATATTTTAGATATATCAATGTAGGTGTAACATAAAACAGGAATACAAGTTGTACTTTTTTCCAAGGAAGAATCTACTCAAGGGAATGGGTAGCTCTCAGTAGACTTTGGAAATGCTATGGGGTGATCATTTCCCAAGGATTAATACCCCAAATGCTGTCACAATATTAAAACTTCCGCACACTGGAGAAGCAAAGAATAAGGATTCAGTTATGGGCATCCATGGAAACTTCACCATCTCAGACCTGTGTAGATCCCAACAGACCCAAGTCAGGCAAGAGGCAGGCAGCTTCCTTGCCAAGAGCAGGGTCCTGGCCAGACTCTGGCAGCAGGAACATCTATGGTCCCTTTCTTCAGCTCGCTTAGTCTTCCAGATTCATTTCTAATTCTGTGTAATCACCTTGAAGCCTTTTCATGGGTTGTTTGAACCTCATCGCCTCTCGCTGGAGAGGTAACACAAGATGTGCAGAGGCTGTACAACCTTTGCCTGAGCTCTTCCTGATGACAGCTTCACAACTGGGCTGTTTCCTCTCCTGGTTCATTGCACTGCTTTCCTCCCAATTTTCATCAGTGCACAGAAAAATCACAGGCGCTGGCTCATGAAAATGCAGATTTCTTTTTCCTCTTCCAAATCCAGCTTCATTATTTTCTTAAGGAGGAGAACTGAGGGTTTAAGTCAATAGCTTGACTACATCTAATGTGAATTGATGGTAGAAACAAGCAGCTTAATACTGCATCTCAGCTCCTTCACATCTGTTGGGAACTGAAGTGTGTTCCTCTTCAAAATGAGTCTCCCCCAGGCACGGTCACTCTGCTGATGCCCTAATAGATGTAGTTGATCTCTTTTGCTGTGGAATGCAGCAGCTCCAGTTCACTCAGGAGGAGAGCCTGGCCAGGGATTACAGAGGTGTGAGAAAAGCAAATGGGTGAGTGCAAGGCCTGAGGACCCGCTTCCTGCACCCTCGGGGAGGGGACATGGCCAGCACCCTGGCTGAGGGACAGGCTCCTCTGGGAGCTCTCAGAAAAGGCAGCCCAACGCTTGCCTCAGCCCTTCCCCCAGTGCCTGGATGCGGCAGCCAGGGCTGGACCGCTTCCCCGGCAGACCCGGCTGGGACTTCACCAAGCGAGATCGAGTCCCTCAAGGGGATCGGTGGTCATGGAGGGACAACCCCTCCCAGCGGCTCCCGGCCCCTGATTATTCCTCCAGCTCTCACGCTTTTCCAAATAAAATTTCCACTAACCTCAGTGGCCCAGACTGCCAGGCCATGTAAAGGCTTGCAAAAGGAATGATTTAAACAAACAGACGATCTGACCTCCCAAAGGAGGGCAGATAATTAAGCACGAATTTAAACAATATTTTAAAAGCCTTTGTGGATTTTATTTGCAGATCAGTAACTGCTTAAATGGATGGCTATAGGGCAAGAGAGCAATGCTCATCCTTCGTAGATCGGTAAGGTGCTCTCTCTGGGCAGCTGTGTCTGGACACTTTTTGGTTGCGTTTCTGAGAGCTGAAAGAGCGACTGGTTCAGTGCTAGTCTGGTTTTGCAACACAGACATATTTTAATCAGGGCTAAATTGCTGACAGCGTAATGGAACATGATGATCACACTTTTGTTTCACTCATCAGCAATGCAACTGGTGAAACCAAAGCAGATAATTAGAGCTTATAATAAACCAAAATCATTTACAGTAGGTACTGCTGAAGGAGCAAGCGGAGCCCGTTTCTCACTGATGTTAGGGTCCCTCAACCCCACCATGACACTGGGAGTTACGGTCTCATCCGCATCCCTCATTAGTAAAGGACAACGGACAAGTCCCAGGAAAAGATCCCAAAGTTGTAGCGTTCATCTGACCTACCCTCTCTTGGTTTTCCCCACAGGAAATTTCTGCATTGCCTCATAGTTCAAAGCAAGCTGATTATCTAATAGAGCAGTAAAAACATTTCCCTGTTGTAAACAATTAAGTTTTTAAGGCAACTGGAAAAAGGTGGAAAATTTTATGGTACAGAAACAAAAAAAACGGAGCTGAAGAGATGCCAAAAAAAACCCCCACCACCAACAAGTAGTGCTGGGTACAGTTTTACATATCTATCTCGGGGCAGCAGGTAAATGCTGATGTCCCTGACTATCGGACTGCAACACGTGGTGCAGTGCATGAAGGAGCAGGGGGCTGGTGGGCACCAGCGGCACCTGGAGCCATCTCTCCCTGCCCTGCAGCCTGTGCCTGCCTGGGCAGCTCGCCAAAGGGACGGACATGCTTTTTGGCCTCTTCAGCCCCAGAAATTAGCAGCATCTCTTTCTCTTGGAACATAAAGCTTACAGCACTTCAAGTGTTTTCAGAGCCCAGACCACTGTTGTCCCCATTAATCGGAGAAATATTTCTTCCTTGTCTGAAATCCTAAATCAGCTCTTGGTCTCAGATCTACGGCAGAGATTTCCACTGGTTAATTGTGTTTGTTTTCAATAGTTTACCTTCTAGCTGTGTGTCCAACAGCGAATTGCCTAGTTTATCTCCGTGTCCCACATCCCAACCCTGCTACATTATCTTAAAACATCAAAAAAACACAGGGACAAAAAAGAAGTGTGGCTACATCGCTGGGAGCGCCGAGACCTGTAACCTGAGGTGTGATTAAGCACCCAATTTCTGCAGTACTAGCAGGAGCACTCAGGAAAGAATTAGCATCCTAGGGAGAGCGCAGTAACACCTTAAATCTTGGCCTTGGCTAAGTGGCATCCTACTTTAATATATAATAGTATAAGCTAAATCAGGGAACATAAATATAGAGGATTACCTCACATCGGCTTCCATGCGGATCTAGAAGTGAAATAATACGTTTTCTGATTGGGGAAAAAGCCTGAATTGAGACCAGCTTTTTCCTGAAAGATATACTATACCTGCATGTATTAGTAAGAGCTGCTGGCTTTTACCTAGAGTAAAACATGACTGGGCTATTTTCTAGTTATTCTATAATTATGATGGAGAAATGTGTATCTGTACTAAAGCCATTACACTGAACATCTGTGAACTCCAAGTCAGGCAGGTTTACAGCTGGTACTTGACCATGTTTCAAGGCTAAGAGTGCAGATCTTGGGACTGATGATAGTTATTCCAGGAGTGGGTTATCATCTCCCCTTTCAGCGCTTCTTGGTAGAGATTATGTCAGGCAGAGGCTCCGACAGCAGATGAGACGCACGGCCGTGTGTGAAGCAGGAAGGCGGGAGTCTGGGCATGGTTTTGTACGTCCTGTGTGCACACTGAGCTGGGTCCAGGGCTTGCGGTGACCTGTGCAGAGGCTCCCGGCTGCACTCTTACCGTGCAAGCGTGCGCAGGTTGGGGTGCACACTTGACAAATGTGTGCAAGGGCACGCGATGTTTTCTCGCTGAGAAAAGAATGATTGAACAAACGGTCCTGCTGACCCGCTGCAGAAACCGCAAGGAAGAGGGACTGCTTGGTACTGCAAGATCGAATAAGCAAGTATCGCGAGAGGCGTGGTAAGAGGTGTTGTGCTGTATCTGCAGAGGAAGGGCTGGATTTACTGGGCAGCCCAAATCACTGTGGGAAAGACAGAGATCTTGTGAGACGCCCAGATTTTCAAGCAAATGCTCGAGCACAACATTGGTGTTAACCTCTGTCAGGCCCCCAAATGAACCCAAGCTGCCAGCCGCTGGCTCTTCCTCACCAGAAGCATGACTCACACCATTACCCAATCTAGCCTAATTGGGACCCAGCCAGCTCCCCAGTTGCTCGTTGTTAAATCAGCTTCACTCAAGCAGGGGTAGCTGGAGGTTTAGGAGTTTTGTTTGTTGGGATACTGTTGCTCTTTCTAGGGTGTGTTGCCTGTTCAGGTTATGCTGTCCTCCTATTTTCCAGTAGCACTTTGAGGGTTTCTGGCTCCTTGGACACTCTGGGGTGCCTTTGACTCCATGAGCTATCACGCTTGCGCAGCAACTCCTCTGGGCCAGCTCCACCAGCAGCATCCAGCGTGTGGAGCCGAGATGCAAGATTCGCCCCTGCAGTTTCAGGTAGCTGGAGGTGGGGGGTGACGTGGGCAGCCCAGTGCCCCATTGCCGTGCTTGGGGCGTACAGGCCTGTGTCTGTCCAGCAGCCTCCCAGGGGAGATGGCCTCAGCAGGCAGTTGCTTTTCAGCTTTGCTCCTCATGCTCCTTCCGAGGGCAGCCAGGCTGATCACGGTGGAGGGGCTGCCGTGGCTCCAGGGAGGTTGAACCTGCTCTGGTGCCTGTCTGGCTGCATGGGCTGTCAGAGCTGCCTTGCCTGCTGAGGATGGGCAATGGCTTGGCCCTTTCTCTCTATAGCAAGAGGCAGGGGTTTAAGCCCCACGAAGCGTTCCTGGCTATCTTCCTTTCTGGTTTGTGTGCATCTGGAGGGAGTTCAGCTGTGAAGAGAGAGACAGACTGTGGAGATCTTGTACTTTAATTTGAGATTGTCATCCAGAAGTAATGGGGTAATTATCTTTCTAAATCTGTGTGTTTTGACAATGTAGAAAACAATTTAGAGTCAATCAGGGGTCATCCACTTGCTTTGTTCTTGTTCTAGAATGACAAGATATAAATGATTACACCAACATTGTGTCAAGGTTGTCAGTCAGCAAGGAAATGTGTCATGTCTGTCCTGCCTGGAATGAAGACTTTACCCTTGTGTGTTTTGGATTCTGTTTGTTAAAATACAGCAGGTAGAATAAAAAGCAGTTAGGAGCTCTGCCAGATGTGCCCTAGCTGTGTGACAAGACATGAGTGGAAACCAAAATCCAGGTAGGAGAATTGCTGAGCTAGGTCAGCCTGTGGGGAAGCTGGTTGTGTTGCTGCAGGACAGAGGGTGACAGAGGAGGCGGGGGAACAGGGGGGCCTGAACAGGGCCAGCGGTTGATTTGGTCATAGGAAGTGTGTTTGCAAAGGCTAATCTCTGAAAGTCATTGGTACGATCAAATCCAGCTCTCAATTCACGTACAGTCAGGCTGTTGCTAGTATATCCTGCCCACCTCACTTAGCATCCAAGAGCTAGCAGCAGTTTGTGCCAGGAATATGGGATGACTCATTTGAGCTGTCTTGTTTGAAGAAATTGGGTCCCTGACTGCACTGGTTATTCTGAAGCCTTTCTCTCTCTCACTGAGAAGAACAAAGTATGCCCAGAAGATGTGGAGGGTTTTTTTTTCCCATATGCAAATAATGTCCTTCACTAAGTTTATTCTTTGTCTAAGTATAAGTTAAGGGTGCCCTCTATGCTCTCACAAGATGAAAGGTGGTACAACACATCTACACCAGGTGAGAGGCTATTCTTAGGCTGGCTATGGGCCTCGTCTGCTTTAGTATCACAGGACAGTTGAGGTGAGCAGGTGCCTCTGGAGATGGGCTGGTCCAGCCCTGCTCTGAGCAGAATCAGCTAGAGTAGGCTGCCCAGTGCTGTCCACACTTGGGCTTTGAGTATCTCCAAGGATGGGAGAGTCCACAACCTCACTGGGTTACCAAAAAAAAGCTTTTAAACAAATCTTCCTGTATTTTCAATTTGTCCTGTCACCGTGCCCAGAAGAGTCCACAGAATCTGGCTCCATTGTCTTTGCTTTCCCCCCCATCAGGTCCAAGATCCCCTGGAGCCATCTATGCTCCAGGCTGAACAGTCCCAGCTCTTGGTCTCTCCTCATGTGTCAGCTCCTTCAGTCCTTTAACCATCTCTGTGGCTCCTCAGATGTGGTTTTGCTCTGGAGATAAGCAAGGAACACACTGAAGCTTATTTTCTTTAAAGAAACACCCTTAAGAATGGGTATATTTTTATCTTTTTCCAGAATATGTCATTCAGCTGTCAAACTTGTAACAACACAATTATATCCATCTTCCCCCAACATCACATTTTTATTGGACTACTCTTGCCAGCTGTTGCTCTGTTTGCCATCATGCCCCTCTGGGGAGGGTTGGATCAGTCAGCCTTCTTTGCCCTTCACATCCTCCGCTTTCCTGCAGCGTGCCGGCTCCTGGGCTGAAGGGAGGGAGCAGTTAGGTGGCCTTCCTTGAGTTAGGTACCTGGAGGGTGGCTGGACCTTGGGCCAGGGACTGACTCTCTCCGGAGGAGCAAAAGCAAATCAAGTCGACTTCCCCTAGTACCTATGTTCAGTAAGACAGCAGCTACAGAGCTGCCAAGAGGAACCCAGGAGAAAAGTGAAATGTGTGAGTTTAGAAAACAGAAAAAAAAACCCAATGGATGGAGGCATTCTTCATCTAGTACAACGAACTGCTAAGCCTCCAGGTGGTAAACAGAAGAAATAATAAATAATAAAATGATTGTTTTAAACTAGGCACGGAGTCAGCATCGCAGCCCTGCTTCCCCTGAGAGCTCAGTGCATGGCCTGGATCTGGCTCTTACAGAGCTCTGTTATTGCAGGCGAGGGCTCAAAGCAGATGTTGGCCCTAGAAAAGTCAGGGAAAAGAAGGCCAAGGCAGGCTTCTTCAATGATATCAAGGCAGCATTTGAACCAAAGTCTTGCTCTAGATGTTGTTAAATGTACTTACTCTGTGGTATGGCTCCTTCCAGGCTGGACCTCTGCGAGCAGATGGGGCAGGACGGGCTGGGGACCAGCTGGAGATGTCCTCCTGTTTCCATAACTAACCCTACTCCTCCTTTCTCTCAAATGAACAGAGCACTGGTTCACAGCTCCATGTCTTCCACAGCTACTCCTTATGCTGGGATCACAGAGCAAAAGTGGGCAGAGGTTCAGGGCTTCAGAGCTACTTTCCTTTAGAGCTGCAGAGTCTTTTATTTGGACAAGGAACTGAGAAGCAGAACCCAAAAATAAACAGATTTTATCCTTTCATATCTTTGTAGCTCTGATATTTTTTTTTTTTCCCCTCCAAAACAAACATTCTCTTTTACATGTAAACACCAATATTTCCTTCGGTAAACTTACAGCTATTTCAGAACTCTGCTGGGTCTTTGCAGAGAGTCACGTTATTTGAAGAATTCCTGCTACTGACAGTCATTTAGGAAAGAAAGTTGTCTGTGAGTAGAGTATCTCTCTTTTTGCGGTGAACAAAGCAGTACTTTGAAGAATGAAAACCTCAAAAATTCATGTTTGTTATTGCTTCATCTATGCTCCAGTTTATATTTCTACTTTAAATGACAATTCTCTGTTTAAGGAGTTGTCAGACTGTATTTCTGTCGAGTGAAACAGTGATGGTCCAAGTTGTGTAGAGCAAGTAGGAAATGAAGCTCTAAGCCCCCGGGAAGTTGGCAAAGTTGGAATACATGCTGTGGAGTGGGAAGTGTTAAAAAAACCTAACTGTTCTGCAAACCAAAATATCCAAAATGGTCTCAGATTAGAAGGGATCCACTTTTTGACTGGCATGTCCGTCAAAGCCACCCACTCTTACCTGACTGAAGATACGTGCTCCAATTACAGCTTCATGAAGCCACCGCAAGGTTTTTGTTGCAGTGAGCAGGAGCCTTCCTGACACAGGCTTTTGGCTGGAAGGTCTTCAGCCCTCTCCGGTATATGCGATATATGCAGCCATTTGAATTATTTTGGACGAAGCTCTCCCTAATCCCAGCAGCTATTCTGATTTTCTCTGAGACTTTTGTGACAACTTGAAACATCTCTCCATGATCATACATCTTCAAGTGCACTGATCTGCTTTTTGGTTTATTAGCTTAAAATATCCTGTATGTCTGTTCTTATATTTCCTTGCGAGTCAGGGTGGAACACCCAAGCTTCTCTTTTGCTCTTTGTGGCTGTTATAACCAAAAAGACTTAAATTTTGCCCAGCCTAACAGCCGTGACCTTTTCAATCTCAAGGGCTTGTACTGAATTTCATCTGAGCTAGCGACATTTCCTCCAGCATCCAGAAAAAACTCTTTGCCCTACAAATAACTTTCACAAATGCAAAGCGACAGGAGAAATGCCTGGCGCTTGGCGAGAGTCGCTAAGCCGGTGGCTTTCAGCATGCGCACTGCTGCTGAAGGATGCCCAGGAAGAAAGTTAGCTGGTGTTTCCTCCACCACGGGGACGTCTGGGGGAGGGAGGTGATCTGATCAGTAGAGGTTGAGCAGCACTTAATTTATTGCTATTGATCTTCCAGCACAGGCACCGGACACCGTGATCAAACACCTGGCTGTTCAACCAAGATAAAAGGTGCCTAATTTGAATTTCATTTGCTAATAACATGGCTGTTATGAGGCTTGTTGTGGTTGAGCAAACCTCACCACCACCTGCAAAGAAGGCAAGAAGAAGCTCTGGGGTTTCAGGGACTTTTCCAGGTGGCCGGACGTGCCTTGACTTGCGCTCTGGCCTGGGAGAAAGATGGTTTCTGCAGAGCTTGACTAGTGCCAGGATAACTGGGAAGCGGACTGGAGAGAGAGGGGAAGCTGAATCAGTGTTTGGCTGGTGGGCAGTTAGTCTGGCGGGGAAGGTGAAGGCAGCAGAGACAAGCCCTCTCTCTTAAGCAGGCTGGGATGCTCCATGTTTGTTTTCATGGTTTTGTAGCCTCATGCAGGAAAAAAAGACTAGTTATGGCGAGAAGCATGCCATATGTTGTTGCATATGGCTGAAACATCTGCATATGTACCCAGGGATCTGATATACACGATGAGCTTCTGTAACAAATCTAACAGTGAAGGAATTATCTTTCGGATTTTTTTCCTTTTTTTTCAATCTCCAACCTCTTTGGAGGAAGTTGGTGTCCTGGCTTTGCCTTCATAGGATTTCATGAAACCTGCAGGGATCAGTGCACGCAGAAGGTGCTGACAGTTGTTCATCTAGGATCTACCAACACTCCAGCCTCCCCTGGAGAAGTCTGAAGGCTGCATGAGTTGTGCAAAGCTCTTCCATAATCCGCTGCTACCAAGGAAGCAGCAGAAGAGCAAAACAGATTCAAACTGAAATTATTCAAACAATCTAAGTGGATTTTTTTGCACCTTCCATCATCCTTTTTGGCCCTGGCTGATTCCTATGACTCGTAAATGTAGTACAATATAAAGAAATCACAATGTAATGTGCATCCAGTGATGACTTTGTTAAAGTGAAGAATGTAATAGAGTTACAAAAATGAGCTGAACAATAAAAAAAAGTCTGTAGTCATAGCAGTCCAGATGAAATGGGATAAAGAATACTGCTCCTCATGCTTAAAGATCTTCACTGATAGCCCAGGTGCCTGGTTAATCCAGGATATCCAGAAGCAGTGGCCACAGGAGATCTGTTTGTCATATATGGAAATCCTTCCATTTTCCCCAAAGTTACAATGCCTTCATCAAGAGGGATTTTATAAAACATGAATTCTGTGTTGTGTTCATACAGCACCCCACGCATGGGAATCTCCCATCCTGACAAAAGATGTTAGACAAAAAGAGTTAGGGAAAATACCACAAAGCAGTGAATAAAGTGACGTTTGTTTGGTTTCCCACTGAGCCAGGGCGTGGAGCTGCTGAGGAGCCCTGTCATGGGGATCTGAAGCACGAAGTGCTTCTCCTAGGTGCATGTGAATGCAAAAAGATCCACCTCATTCCGTTGTACTTGTGGTGAAAAATTCTTAATTGCATGTAAATTCCCCCAAACTTTGAAGCA
Source organism: Opisthocomus hoazin (assembly GCF_030867145.1). Taxonomy (NCBI): domain Eukaryota; kingdom Metazoa; phylum Chordata; class Aves; order Opisthocomiformes; family Opisthocomidae; genus Opisthocomus; species Opisthocomus hoazin. The sequence goes on from NC_134427.1 coordinate 15,710,306, forward strand.
GATGGTTTTTCTAGGCAGATGGTGGGGGTGGGTAGGGGGTGAAGAGATGGGAGATCATCTGACAAAACAAGTGGAGGAACCAATTGAACTAGTCCATAAATATCAGTGTATTCCCGACAGCATTCTGTGCACCTCTTTTCATCATCCTACGGAGGGTGGACTACTGATGGGTTAAAGCAGATGGGAGGTGCGGGAAAGCGAGTCATTTGGGTTTTATTCATGACTTGTGTTGCTCATTCCCTGATGGAAGAACTCTTCACCTGCATCCTCCTGTCTCCCAGGTGCAAGAAAGGGGGACAATAATGCACACGGGTCTAATGGGAACATCTAAAGGTCGGTGTTGGCAGGGTGCTTTCGGGCTGGAGGTGCTGAGGAGCTGCTGTCTGGCAGCATCACGACTAGCGGATCAGAACAGGTGTTGTTCTTGTGCTCTGACCACGGCTGAGGTTTTTTTTTCCCCCTTTCTATTTGTAGAGCATGTGTAAAGGCCTTACTGGAATATATTATTTGTATTACCATTGCAAATAGGAAGCTAGCACATAGAGGAGGATCTTCTCATATTTTGTATTTAAAACTGGTGCATTTTATTTGCATTTCAGGCACTGTGAGACCACAGCCAGGACACATCCCAGCAGCAGAGTTGGTGGGTTCTACAGCCTGCACGTTACTATTCCCAGCACCACAGGAGAGTCTAATATGTGCTGTTACCAGGAGGAGAGAGAAAAGGCTTGATCTGAACATCCCTTGAATGTCTATAACACATCTAGGTTCTCTGAGAATTGCAATGATACCTTTTACTTCAACTGTGACAGAGCCCCTATGTCCTAATTCCCTCATGATTTCCAATACTGAGCTTTAAATACCTGGGGATGTGCAGAGCAAAGCACAGACTTATTAACTCAGGGGGCTTAAGGAGGAGGCGTGAGGAGATGACTCCACCCTGCCTTTTTGCCAGGAGAAGCCTGAGCATCTTAGGACTATGGTGCAGGTGTTTAGACAGAGAGGGAGGGAGTCACCCTGGAGCAAACCAGGAGTGGGGTGCTATCTGAAAATACCCCCTTATGACATATCCCCCCTCCACACGTGCAAGTCCCTGCCCAGAGGGAAACTGCGCTATGAAGACGGGGTTACTCGCTCCCACCTACAAGCAGGTGAAAAGCTGGTGCAGAGCTGGTGGCACCCAAGGGCAAAAGTGTGTTTCTGCAGGCTGCTGAGCCCACCTCCTCCACAGCGGTGTTGCAACAAGTCTTCAAGGCACACGTTTGATATGCCATCTTAATGCTCCAGCAGAGCTCCTCGATATCACGCTTGATGGGGAAATGATAGTATGTATTTCAGCATATCAAAGAGTTGACTACCCATCCAGGCATCGCTCTCAAACCTCTCCAACTAACTGGATTGTTTCAAGACAGGTATAATTAGGTGTAAGAACTGTAATCATAATTAAAGCTCCTCATAATGGGGATATTTGCTTCTTAATTCAGTATTAAAATGGTCCATTTCAATATTGAACCAACACATCAGAGAAATCAATGAAAAATATGTTGCAAAACTATCTGATTTCTGGATGGTCTTGGGTGAAAACTGTTGAAAAAATGAGAGAAAAGAGCCCAGACTGAAGCCCTGTGCTTCAAAATAACGTAAGTTAAGAAATAATGTATCATCAGTTTATTCAGTATTGCTTGCAACCTGCTATTATGCGTCAGAGATAAGAGAACATATGATTCCTACAGAAGGTTTCTTGGACAGCAAAAATTCCTAGATACTATTAGAATTATCATGTGCCAACAGCTCAGTATTTGTGGAAGGTGTCATCTAATTAAACCAGAATTTTTAAGTACCAGGCAGCATGAAGACCAGTAATAAGAGAGCAAGATCCGTCTGTATTACAGATGGGATGTGCAACTCTAATAGTATGGCTTTAGGCAATGTTTAATTGAGTAGTTAAATTATCTTTTCCAGACGGGAAAATAAATTACTGCTCATCTCTCCAATTTATTTTAGCTTTTCCACGCTCTGTTCCCTGAGGGAGTGGTGAGGGAGTGTGGGACATCCCCAGATATGCCTGGGGTGATTTGTTCTCCCCACCCACCATAACTCCCCCTGCAAGGAGGATGGCTTATATGCATGTGGGAGTTGGTATATATGTAATAGTGGCTGTATTCTCTTTTCTTTGAAAGGGTATGCTGCTAATCACTGTGGTGGGATCACAGGGATCCAGCCATACGCTTGTGTGTGTGTGGTTTTATATATCTATTCTTTAAAAATGCAGGGTAGAGACTTGCTGGCTCAGCATCCTGAAGCCAAATCCAGAGCACATGTCCCACTGGGGCCATGCAGTTTGCCCAAGAAGCTTTTCCAAGCCCTGGGATGGCCTGAAAATCTTCACTTTGACTCACAGCTTTTTGTAGCATGGGATTGTTTGGGGAAATTGTGTCGAATTCCAGAATGTTATTCCTCAGGTTGCCCAAACTCAGTTAAATAAGCACACAGAAATGCATGATGCTCTGTGCAGTGCATGGGAGCAGAACTTAAAATAACATTGGAAAATTTCAGTTAACTGATGAAGTATTTGATTGACATGCTAACAGGTCTCCAGGCTGGATGAACTTTTTCCATAGTCAGGTGTCTGCATGCAAGCATGGCCATGAGAGAGCATATTAGATTTTGTGCTTTATGCTGGCTCCAGGAGCACAGCTGGTGTTTTGGAAATCTTCTGCCACAAAGTCACCCCTTGGAAAGTCTTGAGCAGACCTGAGACGGCTGGCTGGGCTGGCACCAGGCCGCTGGTTTGTGTCATGTGGCTGTGATGTTATCGATCGAGTGCTCTGAGCCCAGAAACAGATTTCTCGCATCTTGCAGAACCACAGCCTGCCTGCGTTCCCCCCAGCTTCTGAAGATTTGTGTCGGTGGTAACAGCCTGTGTGCTAGCAGAGTGCTGGATTCAGCTGGCCCGATTCCAGACAAAGTCATAACTTCCTTTCCGGTTGGCCAGTTCCCGGCCATGGATCTCGGCTGTGGGCCCGATGAGATAAACACGTTCTCCTTGTGCTGCCTGAAATTGTGGTGGGAAGAGGGTGAAGCAGCTTTTAAAGTACTTTGGGAGGAAAGGCTTTGTATTAGTGCAGGAGGATCTTGTTGCTATTGGAGTATTATTACATCTGAGAGTAACTTCAGAGACTAGAGAAAATGTTTTTTAAAATTACAGGTGGTCTATTTTTCCCATTGGTAAAGGTTTTTTCTAACAAAGTTAATAAAAGATTACTTTAATGAATATGGATGCTTTTGTTATATTGCTCAGAAACTCTGTGGGCTGTAGAAGATGGTGTCTTCAGGGAAAAATGCGAACTGGAGAAGCAGACGGTGCAAAGCCAACATCTCTGAAATGTTTCTCTCCAGGCACGCTAAGCAGAGAGTGCTTCCAGGGTGTAGAAACGCAGCGTGGTTGGTGTGAGGCCGGGAAAACTCCCGTGCTTGATCTGAGTTTTCCTCTGTGCAGATCCCTTTAGTGACCGCAGATACCAGCTCCGCAGCGGCTGAGCTGCTTCCCGTTTGCCCAGAGGTGTTGAGCAGAGACAGGTCTGTGCAAAGGGGCAAGCAAAATCTGCTTATCCATGGAAAGGCTGGGGCCCTGGGTTTGGTGGAAGTCCCAGTGGACACTTCAACGCTACAAATCTGCTCTGCGGGCAGGAGCATCCCCTCCTCTCCTCTCCTGCTCCAGCATCTGCTCTTCTGCTTTGACCTTGACCTTGCTTTCTTTTAACCAGACTTCAACAGCTCAGTGGTCCCTCCCGTAAGGAGCAGGCTTGCTTTGCTTCGCTCGGCTCCTCTTTCACTGCTCTGCAGGTATTTGATAGAGATGGAGCAGACCGCACCTTGCATACTTGTGAGAGGCAGGGACCCCAGGCATGGCCAGCTCCCTGACCTGGGACCTCTGTGCAGCAAGGGGTAAGAACGCAGCCTCTCCAGATGATGAGTTTCAGGCCAGTGGCTTCATCATCCTTTCGGAGTCCAGCTGCAAGGGCACGGCTCCCTGGGAAAAAATGGGTTCATCCACCACGGCTGATTTACCTGTGCCAGTGCTGGTATGTAACAGAGCTGGGAGTCAGCCCTTCCACCTGTGATGGAAAGGGTGCATGTTCCTACAATGGCAATTTCACTTTTAAAATGAGAGACCATAGATGCTTTCTAAGCTGCCTGGAACATGAATTTAATACATGTGATTTCTGAAAGGATTTTACTAGCCAACTCCTTGTCAATAAGCCTGCCTCTCTTAGACCAGTCCAAGTTTAAACCTTCTAAGCAGCCAGCCCCGAGGTGGTGCTGCACAGTAAGGATGCAAGGCTTGTTCTACACCCGGGACTACATATCAGCAGTAAATTTAATCTCCAAATATATTTTAATGCATGTCCCTGCACATCCACAAATCATGCTCCACACTGGCATTGCAGAAATGTTCACTATTTCTACATTTTCTTTAATTAAAAAGTATTTAAAGCCTAAGTACAGATCAGCATTGGATTCTAGTGATTTGTTGCTCACAGTCGTGAGCTCTCATTGCCTTTCAGCTCTTGTACATGCTCCCTGGCTGCAACGTGAGAATTATTTTATCTTCCTGAGTTTGAATCTGACGGCTGAAATGTGGGGGGTTTTTTAATAAAAAAGAATCTTTTGCACCTTGACTTCAAAGCTGCTTTTCTCTGCCTTTCAGATTCTTCCTTCAGGATGGAGTACCCTGCTGCCGACTCTGCAATGGGCTGCTCATTAGAAAGACATCCTGATAGTAATGGATGGACACTGATCTGTTTCATCTCCTGCGCCCTCTGCCCAGACTGCTCCGAAGGCTGATGGATTTGGGAGAAGCTCAGATCCAATTTCATTTTTGTAGTGTGAAGCAAAGTCTGCTGGAAAGGTTTACTCCCCTCCATTGGTCACAGAAGAGATCGAAGTTGGATGAGGATGTGGTTAAGCAAGTGTGGGAGAGCTGTTCCCGACGGAAAACTTGGGGATGAAAGGCGCAGCTGGAGTAAAAATAGTGAGGTGACAGATGACATTGTCCCCTCCACAGGCAAGCCCTGCAGCATGGCATCAGCTGCTAAATGTCCCCTGGGCCACCCGGCTCCCCCGAGCAAGTCCCAAAAGTCCTGCAAAGTGCGAGTTCCCGGGGTCTGGCTACGGATGCTTCATTCAGTGAGTTCCCCGTCACCTGTGCAACGCCTGCATGCTGCTGTGGACGTGAGTTATTTTAGAAATCCAGTGTAGGGGCTCTACTGGAGATACTGGCTTGTAGAAGTTGAGCCACACGGGTGGCTGTTGCTGCCAACATAGCTGTGCTTCTGCAGTGGAACTGTGCTGAAGAGCTCTTGGTCACCTGATGGAGAAGTATCACATAGGCTCCAGCCTCTCACCTCATGTGTACAAGGCCATGAGAAAAGCAGCCATGTGTGCACTTTCTGTTACGTCATGTTGATTTTCTGAACCACAAACCTGCAGAACTGGAGATGCTGACCGTGCAGGGCTCAGGCTGTGAGGGACACGCAGGTTCACCATGCCAGCAGGCTTCCACCTGCTGCTTAGGTCCTCTGATCCCCTCCTCCCTGCTGCTCCAGGACCTGCTGAGGTGGATGGTGAAATCACTTGTACGTTTCCACAGGTACCTCTTTATAAGGCTACTTTTGGGGTAACATTTTTTTCGGGTTCATCTCTTCCAAGCTCTGATGCTAGATGGTAGCCATTGGAAAGGATTTGTGCTAGGACCTGCCCACACCAGGGCAGAATGAGGTCTGGGCACTTGCTGTCCTCTGTCCTTTCAGAGAAATGTTGACGTGGCACAACGGGCTGCTGCGGGAAGAAACGTGAGCTTCCTCAGACTGCTCGCTGAGCTCTGCAGTGGCTTATACCCTTTCAGAGGCTATTTTAACCCAGAATGAGCACTGAATTTTCACTTACGCTGCTTCTGGCATCTCAGCTATTTCATTGAGAAACAGCAGTCACACTCCTGCCGTGGTGTGATGACTATTCCAGGGTCACCATGATGCCCGAGTCTCAACATCTCGAAGTACGAAAAGTGTATCTGCCTTCAAATGAAACTAGTTGCTATTTGTGATCCAGACAGGGTTCAGCTCCTTGGGCTGCTCAAGGAGAAGAAGAATGAAGTTTGGTGACCTTTACGCCAGTGCTCATGGCCACCCTGAGGCTCCCTGAGGGGCATGGCCAGGTCTCCTGGGCTCCACCAGCCTCCTGTGACCCTACAGGAGCTGTGGCTGAGCTATGCTTGGAGGCATCAGAGCACTGGTCCACAAACCAGGCCAGATATGGGGCATTTGCAGCCCTCCCAAGGGGGCAATGCCAGAGAAGAAGCTGCACAGAGCAGCCAGCTGAGGCTCCTGCAACACCACTTCTGTCTCCCCACAGTCAGGCTGCTCACAGCTGTGCCGTCCCCACCGCTGCGGTGAATTTTCCCTCACACAGCATCACCATTTGTCCTTGAGAACCTGAACCTGCCCTCCATAAATCGCGCCCAGTACCCAAACTAATTGCACAGTGCTGGGTTTGAGGTCTGCTGCCCAGCGCCTAATCCATCCCCCTCCCATCAGCTGGGGGTTTGACCCATCTCTCAGCTCACGGTTATCTCTGAATCTTTGGTGATGGCCCAGAGCTTCTCAAGGGAAAATAGGGGTGAAACATCACCAAACCACAAAAAGCAGCGTGTCTTTTTTAGCAGATTCACACCCAGGGCATTGCTTCTTCATGCCAGCTCCTCAGTGTCCCTGCGTTAGCTCTTGCGCTGGAACTTTAGCTCTTCTCATGGTGCTGTTTCACGGGCCATGTGAGAATGAGCGTGCTGCTGAAGTTCACACCCTTCCCCTTGAAGAGTGGCACTCCTAAGAAGGCCATGTAGTGACGCAAGTGATTTTTATTAAGTTGTAGGACTGTATTTTATGCTCTGAAGGAACACTTACATCACATAAAGGCTTTGACATTTTTACAGAAATGGCTATAACTCTGTTATTTCATATAAGGAAGAATTTATTAAGCCCAGGTCTGGATCTTCTTTTTATATTATACAAATTACTAATAACAACTCTTCTTCATTACCAGCTCAGTGCTCGGGCCAGGGCTATCAAACCCCTGCTTCCCTTCAGTCTGCATCTATCGGAATGCCACATTCAGCTGCAACCTAATCAGAATTCATAAAGCCAACCCAGACTTGTACTGGAATACAAGGCTGCAAAATTAAAACCTGAGCTGCAGAACACGATGTTTCTTTGGCTGTTGCGACAGGAGCAAGCCGAGGTATTTTGGGGCATGGTGTGTTGAATGAGGCATAGCAGCACCTTGATTACTTGTGATTATGAAAAATTTCACAACCACCACATAGCGGAGAAAAAAAGTAAAGGTTGCTTTATCTCACTGCTCTGGTTGGATTACACGTGGGGCAGAAACATTCTGCTTTCTGTGTTTTCAGGAGTGGTTTCCACCGCATGCCATCCGGCCACACAATCTTCCCCTCAAGCTCTGCTGCTCCTTGTTCTGCCTGGGCAGACCTCGCTGCATCCCGAGTGGTGTTTAGACCCTCACACTTGTAAGACAAATCTTGGCTCTCTGAAAAATCTTTCAGCGGGTTGGAGTTTGTTTGGGGGTTATGTGATATGCTAGCAGCTTAAAAATGATAAGGACCTTTCCTTACATAAAGTCAACAGAGCAGCAAAGCGCCTAAGACAGCCGTCATCCCAGACTTGCCCATTGCTGGATATTTGGGGCCAGTCCCCTGGAAGGCAGACGTGAATTTGAACTTTCACTGTGTAGCCCAGAAGAAAAGCCCATTTCTCCTCAGTCTGGGATGACCCCCCAACCACTGAAACCAGGTAAATGTGCCGGGGAGATGAGTTGCTTCTCTGGCTTCTGTGTACTTGGAAAATATCAGCTGAATCAAGTCCTGTAGGTGCAAAAAGTAGAGGAACACCTTATCTGTGGATGTGGATGGGATTTTGTGTGGGCTGAGCACCAACTGTTCAGCATTTTTTGTGGATGGATCCAGCCCAACTGATATGAAGTGGTGTGTGCTGAGTGAAAAAATACATATCTGAGGGAGTTCCTGGACATGATTTGATGGAAGAAAGGGAGCAGAAAAAGGCATTCCTGCGAGTTTTATTTTCTTTGCAGGGGAAAGCTGTCAGCACTCTTCCCAGAGCAATTCCAGGAACTGTAATTACGCTTTTGTGTATCAAAGGAGAAGTGTGTTTATGCCTGACCTGGTCTCTGGGAAGATGAGATGTTCTGTCTTGGGAAATTGTCACCTTCAGGCTGGCTGCTCTCACAGCTATCGTAGAGCACAAATTTCCCCTGCAGTGTGGTCATAGCAACCTGCCAATATTCACCCAAGGCAACATTTTTTCTGCTTTCATGGCCTTTTGGTCAGACTCTGGCCTGTCAAATGGTTCTAATGGGACAGATTCTTCAGAGCTCAGTCTGTGATTTCCATTATATAGCATTAACTTCAAGTGAAGAAAAGTATTAGTATCCCAGCAAAACACAGAGATAATTGTGATACAGGGTAGTTACCTGTATTAAAGTCTAGATTGGACGTGAGCATCAGCAGCTCCTGCTCTTTCTGAACTCGTCTGCAGCCCTTGGTTAGCATCCCTGGGCACGCAGCACCGGCTGCGCGGAGCACCCACGGTCCCAGTGCGAGGGCAGCCGCGCGCTGCAGGCTTGGGGCTCTCCTCCCAGCTGCGTCCTCACAGGTACTGCTGTGGTTTGAGCCTGTGTGCGGGCATCTGGCAGATCTCAGGTGAGCAGAGCAGGCAAGGACTATAAAACCGCAGCCTGTAAACGAAAAAGTGGCTGCTGGGTTATAAAATATTATGTGATTAAGCTAATGGGTTTTTCCCCTTTAGCAGCCAGAAATTAACTGCTTTGATTAGGGCCCATCTATGCATCCTTTTCTATCGAAATCGTTTTAGAAAAGCGCAGCCTGCTTCTAGGACGGGCCTTAAACCGGCGTTTTGGGTAACACCCGGTTAAACCCCCTCCCCGCAGCCCCAGCCCTGCTCCCCGCGCAGGGCCCGGCCGCGGGGGGGGAACCGGGCGGGCGCACTCCCGGCGGCCGGGGCTCATTCCCGGCCCAGCAGCGCCATCTAGAGGCCACCGCGTCCGCGGGGCACCGGGCACCTCCCGGAGAGCGGCCGGGCCGGGGCCCTGCGCTGCGGCTGCTGCTGCCCGGGAGCTGCCGGGGCGCGGGGGGCGAAGGGGGTCGGGATTTAACGAACCGCGGCCCCGGCGCCAGCGGGAAGCGATCCCAGAATGGTTGGGGTTGGAAGGGACCTCTGTGGGTCACCTAGTCCAACCCCCCTGCCAAAGCAGGCTCACCTACAGCAGGCTGCACAGGACCTTGTCCAGGCGGGTCTTGAATATCTCCAGAGAAGGAGACTCCACAACCTCCCTGGGCAGCCTGTTCCAGGGCTCCGTCGCCCTCAGAGGGAAGAAGTTCTTCCTCCTGTTCAGGTGGAACTTCCTCTGCTTCAGTTTGTGCCCATTGCCCCTTGTCCTGTCGCTGGGCACCACTGGAAAGAGTCTGTCCCCATCCTCCTGACACCCACCCTGAAGGTATTTATAGGCATTTGTAAGATCCCGAATTGCACGCAGGGAACAGAAACTGGGTGCGGCGTTTCAGCCAGGGGCAGGTGACTCCTCCATTCCCAACGCACTCTGCACGGGTGGAGGCTGGAAGAGATCCCCGGTGCTGCACGCGTGATCTCTGGCTCTTTGGAACATCCCCTCCTTTCACCAGGTCTCTTCTCAGTCTCAGCGTCCTTTGGTGCGATTCACCCTGGTCCCCTGCTCCTCGAGGCGCTGGGAAGTCCAGGAGCTGGGAATCGGGTTCAGTAGCATCTGCCCAGCTCCCCCAGCGGAGGTATTGCTGAAAGTGAGGAACAGAACAGTCATAGCTGAGCCCTGGAAGCACCACCGGGTCTCTGAGCTCCCACTGAGGTGAAGCTTTGCTGTCTTTCAGGGCCACTAATTTTGCAGTCAGTAGTGACCTGCAGTTAAAGAGTGAGACTCCAAGATGCTGACAAACACCAGGGGAAGTTTCTGGTATGGTTTTCTTTGTTGGACTACTTAGAAAGGACTTTGCAGAGGACCAGGGCTGGAGTTCCTCTGAGGAAGACCTTGTTCTTCAGATCCTCATGAGGCGTGGTGTTGCTCGTGTCCCATGAAGCTGCTCTGGGGGGAGGAAAATGGGTGAGCAATGTTGGGCTCTGGGGAGCAGTGGGACATTGCAGGCTTCACAGAGGGCCTGAAGGAAAAAAAAAAAAAATCCCCAGTGGTATCATGCGTTTGCCTTTATAGAGCTGAACCCTAAAACTGTGCAGCACCTGGATGCCTAACGTAGGGGAAGGGCTGGGGAAGTCAAACTGCGAGCCGAGTCCCTCTGCTCCAGGCTTGCCAGAGAGACTGGTGAGTGGTAATGTGATTAAGCACCAATTGCCTTCAAATAAGTGGCAAACCAGCTCCAGGGCAGGTACAGCTGGCAGGGCCTTCAGGGCAGGTACAGCTGACAGGGTATCTGCTGGCCCTGTTTATGTGCCTTTAGGAACAGCTCAGCAGCAGCAGGAGTCCATGCACATAACGTTAAGATTCAGAGTTAAGCGTCTGCTATTTAATGTTCCCAGGGGAAAGATTGTAGTTTTGCCATAGCAACACCCTAATCCTTAATTGAGTTTACTGATAGCTGCAGTTATGTCATACTTCTCCAGTTCTCAATATATCAGATCAATTTTGAACGGGACCTTCTCAGCTGAAGAAGAATTGGCCAGAAAAAAAGATCTTTTTTCCTCTGCGTGCAACAGTCACCATATCTTAACATGAGATTTTGCTAAAGGCCAAATTCCTGCTACCCTCAGCAGAAATAGGAACAAGCAAAGGGAAAACCAGCAAGAGAAACATCTCCCTGCAAGAAAGAGGTGAGATTCAATGAAACATGAATTTTTTTTTTCTTTAGAAAATGATCGCCACTTCATTGGCGGGCATCCGTGAAACAGCAGCATCCGTCATCTAGGCTGGGGCTGCCATGGAGCCAATGCTCGCATTTCGACGTCCTGTACATGGTGCACTCAGATGTGTGCCCTTTGCTGCAGCCTTGAAGCATAACTAACACATAGCAAAACTTTTTGAATTTTGTACTTTCTGACATGTTTAATTGCTAACTTTAATTATTGTCTGTAATTTTTACCATGAGGTGAGACAGAGCAGAGACCTTTCATGCAGTACCAAGTGGATAACTACTGTGGGGCTACTGCTACTACTGCAGAAGTCAGATCAGTTGTGGGTGAGGGAGGAGAAGGGGTAGCAATCTTTTGGTGTCCTGGTGAAAGACCTGACAGAGGGAAAGGGGTGTTTTCTCATTTTCACACGGATGACAGGAGTGTGCGCCTGTCTGGGGAGGGCAGTCACAGGGCAGAGACATGAGGTAATGGAAACTTATGGCAGTGGAAAGCGAAGATAATCTTGCCCAGACTTCTGCATCTCAAGGCCCTCCAAGGCTCCCTGATCCGCATCAGCTCCGCGTAACACACAAGTCCCTACACGCAAAGCAATTACAGAGGCAGCACTGGTATGTTTGCCTGTTTGCTGAGAAGACTAGAGGTGATGAGCAGTCTTTGCTTGGAAGGAGGGGTCATCACATCGAAGGGAAAGGTTGAGGAGCACCGGCCCCTGCAATGCGCAGGGTACTTTGTCCCCTTCGTGTCTCCCTGCGACTGCACCCCACCCAGCTGGGGTCTGTGGAGTGGGGTCCTTCAGAGCCCGCTGGAGAGCTGCTCCGAGCATCCCTGTCTGTCCCTGTGACTACTGAGGGGTCTCCAGGAGCAGGCTTGGAGTCTTTTGTCTTCTCTTTGCTGGCTTATGTAGAATATCTGAAAAAATGACGTCTAAATGCTGAACTCCTCCGAGAACTTCGGCTGTTTTCCCATGTGAGATTTAATGGCTGTAACTCATGTCCCTGGTGAGGTCTCAGAGGAGTTGCAGGCAGGGCTTCCACATGTCCAGGGAGAGCACTGCTGGTTCTGGTGTGTAGGGAAAGTGGCGACTTTCTCCCATCTTTTTGATATCTCCAGATATGAAAATCTCCAAAGCTCCAGATTTCCATATTCCGTATCCTTCCTGTGGTTGAAAACCAAACAGACACATATTCCTGTTTTAAAAGTGTAGAAATGAACCATCCTCGTACATGTTTGACTACACAGTTGTGCAGTGGTTGCTGCTGAGTGACACGTGCTGCATTCGCCTTTTTCCAGGCACAAAGCGCGTGTCTGTGCTTTGGATAAAGCAAAGCGTTTCGCTGGAAAGCCCTGGGACAGGGGCGAGGACACGCTCTTGGTTCACTCTGCAGCATCTTCTGGAGCTCCTCCTTGTGCCTGGCAGGAAAGCTGGGTGAAGACAGAAGCCTAACTTTCACCTCTCCATCCCTCTCGGTGGAGAAACTGCAAACTGCGCTACTCAGTAAGTTAAATACAGACGTTCGTGGTCTGCTCTGAGCAGTGCTCATTCACCTGAAAGCCAGACCAAGGCTCTGGCTGGGTTCAAATATCTTTTGGGTGAGTACCGGATCCGAACAAATAACTCCTGCCAGTGTAGCTGACCTCAGAGATGTTTATTAGCCAGTTAAGATGTCACACACAAAGGGCAGAACTGAAACCACAGTCTCGGTTAAAATTTTGCTGCTCTATCAATTGAGTTGAGGAAGTCTGGCTCACATCCTAAGCTGCTGGCCAGAAGAACATTACTGTTCATTTTATTGGAGAATGCAAATAACATCACTGCCATATTGATGGGTCAGTTAGCATGTAACAGGATGGGGAAAAGCTAGTAATTTTATAAAATTTTATAAATTTTGTGGCGGGATTGGCCCGGTGTGCTGGGTCTCTGCAACACTTTCCAGGACGCAGGATGAACAGGGACCATTTTCTGTGTCCGTTGCAATGAAAATAAAATCAAGATTCTCGGGAGCAGGAAGAAGGGAAAGCAGTTTTCATGTAATTGATGTTGTGAAGCTCATCAGAAATGCTTCACTTTTAGGACTGTTTCAACAAAGAAATGACAGGTTTTAAAATCCTCCCACACAATGCAGTCATACGGTAGTATCACTAATTGTTGTGATATAGTAGTATTTGCTCCCAAGTGCTCTCTTTCTTGTTTCTAGTTTAAAGTACACATGTGTGTATGTATGTGTTTGTATCTATCGACCTATCTGTCTAAACCCAGCCTTTCTGCTTAGCTTGAGAGTCCTACAGTTCCCCTGACGTCAGCCTGTGCCACAGCACCGAGGGGAACGTGGAGCAACAACCGCAGAGCTACAGCTCAGCTGAAGGTGCTCTTTCTCTTCCTTTGGGAGCAGGTACTTCCACCACAAAGGCAAATGGTTTAGGAATTGAAGAGATGCAGTTCTGAGGTGTCTAGGAGAAGGTGACATTTGACAGCTGAAGCATTTCTGACATTTTTTTCTGGAGCGTGGAGACAGTTTTCTTTCTTCTCTACAGTGATCCACAGAAACTTTATCCTCCAAAGCATGCTTGTCTTCTGGTCAGCCAAACAGTGCTTTGCCTCTGTTGTCTTTATTCCCACTTTGGTTGTCTACACAGCAGGGATATAGCTGGCTCGTAGATCTCAGCTGGCAATACTATTTTTTTGAACTCCGGTCATTACTCAAATGCACCGATGACCACTTCAGCAACCACTTTTGAATACAGCAGCTGTTCTTTCCACCTTATCTTCTAAGTTTTGCACCTGCAGACAAACATACAGAGCCCCTAACTTCATCTCACATTTCATAATGACTGTCAATGCTAGCAACAAAAATCAGGGGCAAACAGCAAATAAATACATGCATTTCTTCCAGTTGCTTTAGTTTGACTTCTTTATTATCAACACAGTAGTTTTAGGTAAAACATCCTCAGGAGATTCCCTCTTATTAAAGGAAAAAAAAAGTCTGTTTCACGTACATAACCATGACATGAGAAATGTGAGTTTAAGTCCCTCCTTTGCTGCCACCTGGACAAGTTTCTATGACTTGGGCAGGTTTTTTAGTATCAGATAGGGGAATGGGGGTCCTAGAAGTATTTAGCTGAATGTGTTGAGGTTTGACTGCTCCACAAAGGTCTCTAGTCTCTGTTGCCATTTGCTTACAGCACCTGGACAAAGATTTCCCCAGCTCAGTTTATAAAAAAGATGACTGGAGGTCTGCCAGGACATGGTTGGAGCCAGAAACCTTTGATTTCTAACTCATTTTGAAGGAGTTTGCGACTTTGAAACCTAAACAGAATGAGGACTGTATTTCATAAATCAGATTATTTTCAGAATGGAGAATTTGCATTCATGTCCCTGAATGGGCTTTGGAAGAACTGTTACCCTCGTACTGTCCTTTCAAGGACTTAATGTTAGCAGTCCATGATGTAATTGTATTGTTACAGATCTACCAAGAACAGCAGCCTTTGAGAGAGATGTTCGCAGATCTGGGGAGGGGAAGAGTTTACAGTCAGTGTGCACTCGTGCATAAGAGTAATAGTAACAATTATATTCTCACTCTCATTCTCAGCCATTTATGACGGACCACAGTCGTAGCACCGAGAAGTAATTTTTTGTTTGCCATGTCACTTTTACCATCATCTGTCTTTTCAGGCATCCTTTTGAAGTATGTGAGGCTTTGAGTTCTCTTGCTTCCACTCTGCAAGATGAAGGTAAAATGTGGTCCAATTCTCTACTGAAATAATGCGACTAGATCCCGAGGCCCAGTGCTGAAGCAGCTGGGGAGCCGTGAATCTCCCATCGGCTGAGCAACACGGGACAGAATGCAAACAGCATCACTCTGTTGTCGCCTGACCCCCTGCATTGGGTGAGAAGGTTGTAACATAACAGCTTGGCCAGCCTGGCTGCCAGGCAGCAGAGATGCCTTCTGCGACAGAAGTACAACTACGTGGGTATGGCTATAATCCCGCCCCAGAGCAAAGGACCCTTTCCCTCCACTAATTATATTCGTCTCAAAGCCAAAAAGGAATCCTTCACACCAGGCCCTTCTGCAGAACTTACTGGAGACCTGGGTTTCTTCCTGCTTCTTCTGCGCTCACCTGTAAGCCAGGCATGGCTGTAATCCTGCTGCTGAGGGTATCTTTTGAAGGAAAAGGGCTGTCACCCTAGAGCTAGTAGACATAAAGTCTTACAGTCCCCATTGCATAAAACAACATCCCTTTTATGAGTAGACATTATTCAAGCCATAAAGCTCATGCATGTTGCTGTACTCTATAAAATGTGTCTCTAGACCTGTCCAGGAGACAACTGCTTTTTCAGTTTATTTGTACGTGTGGAGTCGAGGGCCACACTTCAAGTCTGCTGCACAAGCCACTGCTGTTCAGAGGTATGGATCCCTCTTCCCCCACTGCTGCCCTGGCCACATCCCGCCCTGCCCAGAGGTGGGTATGCCAAACTCGAAACCTGCTCTGCTGAGACAAGGTATTTCCTGGCAGTATTCGTTTGAGCCACTGTCTCGCTTCCAGTGGTGCCTGTGAACACAGCAAGAGAACATGTTTTTTCTTCTATGTCTCCTGCTGGGAGCCGGTCCTGCCTGGCTGTCCCTGCTCGGTGCCTGCAGAGCACGGGCTGCCGCAGGACAAACCCACTCCCTGGGCAGGCCGGCAGAGATGGAACGGGGATGATGGCAGGTGGAGTTCATGCCTGTGCCTCAGCCCTGATTGGTTTTCCAGTATAGGTGCAGGTAAATTCCTTAGAGAATCAGATAGGGAAGATAAACACCTAACACAGAATGAGTGCAGAAGACCCCACGCAACCCTAGATGAATGGTTTAGTGCCTATGTGTTTGGATATAAAGGTAGAAACGTCTCTAGTTTTTGATGGTTTTCCTCGGCACTTAGAGAGGCCCAGTTGTTCTGCCTTTGCTGAAGATTTTTTTCTTGGAAAATTTCTGGTATTACCTAGAAAAATAATCTCCCATTGGTTGCAAAATCCTTTTGGCCAAAGTGGAAGGTGGTTTGTGGTCTGTCTCAGCTAAACAATACTGTGAAATTTTATCTAATAATCTAGCATGAAATTAGTTAGATGTGACATTTTTTGCACGCGTGATCAAGTTACAGTCAAGCAACAGATTTTCATCTGCTCTTGAGCTCAGAGGTAAACCCTGGATGTACTGATGCTGTGAAACAAAACAAGCCCTGCAAGTCCCCGCAGTTGAACGTGGGTGCCAGGCGTCACAGTAGCTTGCCTGTCTGAGGGATAAGCCCACCCCTTTGCAGCTTACTGTTATAGTAGCTCAAAACTGGGACTTCAATGAACTCTGAGGGTTTCCAAATTGCCAGCACTTTTTACACACATGGCCAGTGCTGTGAGGCTGGTGCTTCCAGCGTGAGGTCTCTCCCACGCTGCCTGATGCACTGGATTGGACTATCTGGCTCTTTTCCATATTCTGTAGAAGAGAAATGTCCCCCTTATAACTCTCCATTTTCACAGAAACCTGTTGTATTTTCCAAAGATAGCTACAACCCAAACAGCAGTGGGAGAGGGCTGTGTTTTCTGTGCATTTGTGTTAACACACATTATTTTTCTGAAAATTACTCCCCCAGACCTGCAAAACAACAACATCCACTCTACAGTCAGCATTATTTGTCTGGCAGAGGTATAAAATGTCCCATGCTGGTTTAACTGCATGCAGCATGTAAGACTTTGCTTACATTTGCCTTCGCAGAAAAAGGGGATTTCTCTTTCCTGCAGTATCTGGAGTCTCACCTGTAATTGGTAAGTATGGGTTGACTTATATCAGCTGTGGGAATGAAGCCTTTCCCACTCCGTCAATGTAGGCAACTTGGGTATTTCACAACACGTGTGGAAGGCAGCCACTTCCATCAGTTGCCCTATGTTTTCTTTGCAATAATAGTGGGAGGTGAAAATTAGGCTGTGAGACTTCTGAGCTCCATGAGCTAATAGAGGTGTCTTAGCTCTTCACTCTGTCTTATTCTGGGATGTGCAATAACAGCAACAGGATCGTAACAGGGAATATACCCCTATAATGCCCATGTAAATGGTTTCTTTGCTAACGCAAAGCATGAACGTTACTCTGATTCTATTTCCACAGAAGCTGGTGGCCAGCCATGCCACATGCTCTACACTTTGTATTGTCAAGTTGGGCTTTTGGCCCGGAGCACCATGAAGAGTTAGCCAATCCGTTCATTTCACTTTTTGTGAAATGTAGGTCTTTCTTTCTGGAGCATAGAGGTCCACAAAACAGGTATATACAGAGTATTTGTAGTATTGCTGGAGCCAAGAACATCAAGAAACTGAAAGAGGAAGGGTTTGGTAGGAAGAGCTAACATCTTTAATTAGATCAACTGACATCACTGGAAAAAATAGACAGTGTTCCAGCACAGAAGTCGTTATTATTCAGCAAAAGAGATTGAGAGCCCCTAGAATTGTCTATTTGCTTGCTCCAGCTCTATCAGATGGTGTAAAAAAAGATGTTATTGCTCCCTACAAATGCCACCTCTCTTATATAGGAATTGTACTTCCACACTGCGAACCCAGTCACAAACGCTATATAACCTTCCCCCAACATGAAAAACCACGACTTGAAATAAAGCCTTGTCTCACAGCTGCTCTTTCTTCTACACCATCTCTCTGGGGCTAAGCTCTAACCACGAAAAAACATTTATTAATTCTACACAAGTGGTTAACAACTTCAAAGCTGATGCTGCACAGTGCTGCTTGTTTGTTTCTGGAAATCTCACTGCAAAAGCCAGACCCTTGGGGTCACTTGGCACTTCTGTAAGATCAGGCCTTGGAACCTGAGCCTGTTACTGGCCCCCGTAACCACAGTCCCTTCCCTGCTCCGGCTCCTTTTCTGATAATCTGTTTTATATCTTCCTTTTTGATACATGACCTTTGAAACAAACCTCGAAAAAAATATACATAAGCAGGTGGTTTTATTTTTAAGTATTATCTTTTCAGTTTTCACCTTTCCAGCTCTGCATGTGTTGGGGGGGACTCTTTTTCTCCATCTGCCACTAGATGGTAATGCTTCAGCAGGCACCTTCCCGGCCGTTCTGCACCCCGGCTGAGATGCAGACCCCCAGAAAAGCCGGGGCCTCAGCGCTCAGGTGTTGCAGAGCACCCCGTCTGCACAGGTTCCGTTCTCGGTCTGAATTTCGGAATGTGCTCCCTGCGCCAGATGAGCCCAAATGAACCAAGTTCAGCAGTTACACAACCAGTCACGTTTTCATGGTGCTTTTAGTCTTTTACAGGCAAGCTGCAAGGCAATTCGCAGGCACCAGCTAAAGGGGCTGCAGCACAAGCGAAGCTGAGGAGGGAAAGAAAATGCTCCAAGCACCTGGAGGTGTATGGCCAGAGTTACCAAACTAACAGGCTTTCTCACTGCATTTGCTGGACAAACAGGAATCCCTCCACCGGCAGGCAGTCCCCTCCATAGAGCTCACTCCTGGGACCTGGGACCGTGTCCCAGGAAAGGAATTGCTCTGTACGGGCTTTATTTTTTATATTATTCAAGCATCCTCTGGCAATGGTTGTTGAAGAGATTGTCTTAAAATAGCAGATCTTTGGTGCCAACTAAATTCGCAGCTCCTTGAGCTTGCTCTATAATCCAAAAGGTAAGACAAGTCCGCGGTCTGCCTGAAATTTGAGAATACTTGACTTATAAAACCTGAAGCAAACTGACAAGGCTTTGTATGCTCCAGATCTTTTGAAGTAACTGATGCAAAAATACAAATAACAAGCTTTTGTTTTCTCACAGTTGCAAAATTTTTCTAATAGTTTTGTATTTCCCTCATGTGGTCATGAAAGAAAAGCAGTAAACACCCAGGAAATCATTCAGCAAAATTGTTATTAGTCTCATAGATGCAAGCATCTGTGTGGTGAGATGTCAAGTAATTTTATATTAAAAATTAATAACGCAGGCTGTTAAGCCTTGAGTGATTTACTACTTTCAGTTGATTGATATGCATCTTTATGGTAAGCTTGTATGATGTGAGACTTACTCCACTTTCATGTTTCCTTGTTTTGTTATTAAACTATCTCATGTCATTGCTTTTCATGCTGGGGAAACAAACAGGAGAAGTCAAACCAGAAGTGGAAAGAACATCATGTATCTGGTGACTAAGTGTTCACTGCACCTACATTCATATTTTTCAGTCATCTGCTTTATATCTTAACTATGTGCTGATTTTTTTGCCAAATTATTTTTGTTCACTAAGTAATCCATAAATAAACAAAACCTACTCACACATTTGGGTTGGATTTTGTGAGTGGCTAGCTGGAGTTTAATTACATGTTTTTAAGAACTAGTTTGCAGTTTTAAGATCATGTTACACAGCAAACCCTCCTTCCATCCACATCCACATCCACCTGGGTATGGGCTACAAGGCACCTCCCTGGTCCGCACCAGCCCCCTTCTGCCCCCCTCATGCAAATCATAGCATCATAGAATGGTAAGGGTTGGAAGGACCTTAAAGATCATCTAGATCCAACCCCCCTGCCATGAGCAGGAACATCTTCCACTAGACCAGGTTGCTCAGAGCTCCATCCAACCTGGCCTTGAACACTGCCAGGGAGGGGGCAGCCACAGCTTCTCTGGGCACCCTGTGCCAGTGTTTCACCACCCTCATGGTGAAGAATTTCTTCCTAATATCTAATCTAAATCTGGCCTCTTTGAGTTTAGAGCCGCTCCCGCTTGTGCTGTCACTGCACACCCTTGTGAAAAGTCCCTCTCCATCCTTCCTGTCGGCCCCTTCATGTACTGGAAGGCTGCTATAAGGTGACCCCCGAGCCTTCTCTTCTCCAGGCTGAACAGCCCCAACTCCCTCAGCGTGTCCTCACAGGAGAGGTGCTCCAGCGCTCTGATCATCTTCGTGGTCCTCCTCTGGATCCACTCCAACACATCTATGTCCTTCTTATGTTGGGGGCCCCAGGGCTGGACGCAGTACTCCAGGTGGGGTCTCACGAGAGCAGTGTAAAGGGGCAGAATCCCCTCCCTCGCCCTGCTGGCCACGCTTCTCTTGATGCAGCCCAGGATACAGTTGGCTTTCTGGGCTGCAAGCACACATTGGTGGCTCATGTTGAGCTTCTCATCCACCCCTACCCCCAAGTCCTTCTCCTCAGGACTGCTCTCGAGCCACTCTCTGCCCAGCCTGTACTTGTGTTTGGGATTGCCCCGACCCACGTGCAGGACCTTGCACTTGGCCTTGTTGAACTTCATGCGGGTCACACAGGCCCATCTCTCCAGCCTGTCAAGGTCCCTCTGAATGGCATCCCTTCCCTCCATCGTGTCAACCACACCACACAGCTTGGTGTCGTCGGCAAACCTGCTGAGGGTGCACTCAGTCCCACTGTCCACGTTGCCATCATATCCATATCTCTTGCTGGCTCAGGCAGCAGTGGAATCAAATGAGAGGAGGGATGTGGTGTTTTAAAAGAGCTTAAAATTGGTTGGTTTTAATGAAAGTGTGACCACAAGAGCCAGACTTTTCTCTGTAAGCACTGAACAGTCTGAACTTTGCTGCATCTTCATAAACAGGAGGGAGATGCCAGCTGAGCTACGTTCATTGATAAAAAAAAAATGCTTCTAACAAAATTCACCTTCTTTCTCACATGTACCAGAAAAAACAATAAAAAGCCTCACTATTCACAATCAGAGGGGAGAAAATCAGTGCTGCAGACAGCGTTGCTCCTTCCCTCCTACCTTTACACACTGTAGCTGCTGGTGCAGTGTAGTGTCCACTGCCTCTAGCCTAGACAGCAGAAATTCACTCTGAGTAAGCTCTTGAGAGGCAAGCTCACAGCAGGAACTACCAAGAACAAAGTGTCTATTTCCCGATCTTACTGCTTGCAAGGAGAACAACCCTTTCTTACATCTCTTCTCTTCCAGGGTCATAGCCGGCAGGATGCCATGCTGGCCCGTGAGAGAAAGAAGAGGCCACCGCGCCGTGCCATGTGCTGTGAGGCGCAGCAGCAAGGAGCAGGGCAGAGGCCACAGCGCCGGGCTGCGGAAACGCTGGGTGTCTGCACGCTGCCGGAAAACACGAGTTGAGAGTCATGTGTGGCGTTCGTTAGTGACTCACACGATTAAGATTTGGCATGGCTGAGTGGTAAGACAGCAACACGGTTTTACCGTAAAGGGGCAAATATGTTTATTGCTGTGCTATATGAGATTCAGTTAAGCGGCAATGGTCATTTAGGTTCCAGAGCTATTGTTTGGAAGTTGCAATGCTTTGTGTTCCTGTTAGAGCTGTTCATTGAGCATAAACAATTAATTCCCCTGCAAATGAGGCTGATGGCATAGCACAGAGGTTGTCCCACTCTGGTCTCCCATTGAAGAGTCAACCCGTTGGCAGGTATTTAAGCGGAGTAGAGCAGCAGGAAGAGGGATGTGACTGCACAGCTTTAGCAGAGCGTCAGCTTGGAAACGCTCAGTGCTCAGCCAGGCTGCAGGAGGGAGACACCCGCCCAAGCCCTTGGTCTCTCGTTTGCTGCACCCGTTAGTTACGTCGGGGACGGTTTCTCTCAGGTTTTGACTTTTTGATTTTTTTTTGAAATCTCATCTCTGGCTGGAGAAGGAATTCTGATTAACTTGAAGGAAGGAAACCTGTCAGAGAACAAACCTCCTTGCTAATAGGACAACGTAGAGAAACCTCGCCGTTTCCCTTCAGAGAATGCCTTAGCCCTTGCCTGTGTTCTCTGATTTACAGTCTTCCGTACTGGTGACTTCACCAAAACACCTCAGTAACATCTTTCTTTCGGCTCTGAGACCGCTGCCGTTCGCTGGGAAGCCTCGACTTTCACCGTGCAACCTCCATGCCCGCAGCCCGCCGGGCGCTCGCCCAGGCGCTCCCCGTCTCCCCCGCGCCAAGCGCTCGCAAGCGGCACACACGGCGGGCGGGCGGGCGGTCCGAGCCGGTGGTGAGGCCCGTCCCGAGCCCACGGTGCCCGCGTACAACCGGAGCCGGGCCCGGCCCCGGGCCCAGGCCGCGCCGACGGCCGCCGCAGCGCCGCGGTTGCTATGGAGACGGCGGCGCGCGGCCCGGTGCCAGCCTGCGCATGCGCACGCGCCTCCGGCGGGCTTCCGGCGGACCAGAAGCTTCGGCAGCGCGGGGCGCTGAGGGAGCGCCAGCCATGGAGCGCTACGGCGGGTCGGCCTTCAGCGCGGCCCCCGGGCCCGACTGCAAGCCGTGAGTCCCGGGGAGGGGAAGGGGCTGGCGGCGGGAGGGACGGACCGGCGGGCACCCCTGCGGGGTGGCAGGGCCTGGCGGCGGGCCGCGGCCGTTCCGGGGGTGAGGGTGTGTGCTAGGCCGCGGCGGGCGCGGACGGCTCCCGCTGCCGCCAGCACGGTGGCTGCAGCCCCCGGGGGGTACCGGGGAAGGGGGTCTGCCCGTGCCGTGCCCTTGGCGAGAGAGGGGCAGCCAGGACGGGCGGAGGAGGCCCCCGGTTTGCCTTGGCCGCCACACAGCCCCAGGCCCGAGCGAGGAGGCTGCGCTGCAGTTAAAAGCTCCGCGCTGGGGCTGAGCTTGTCGGCGGGTATTTGGGTTTGCTGCGTAGGGCAGGGGTGAAGGTGTGTCAGTGTAAGCAAAGCGCTGGTCAGCGGTGGAGTCTTTAGTAATAAGCTGGAGATCATTTTGTTCTTCTGTGGGTAGGTGCTAAATAGATAGTGGTTTCTAATGTCCATAGGGAAAGTTTGAATGGGGTTATGCTTTCCACCCCGACAGACCTTGAGACAAACTCTACTAACGGAAAAGATTTGAAATGTCTTTTTTTTTTTTTTAGCTACTTAATATGCTACTTAAATGTATGGCGGCACATGATCAGAAAAAAGTGCTGTTGGTGTTAGTGTAATAGCTGTGTGTGGCTGCATGTCACTGTCTGGTGATCACAGTCAGAGGCTGAGACTATTTTTTTTTCCCCAACTTCTTTTTCCAAAGAAATATCAAGGATAAAATATGATTTAAAGCAATATACTATAGCACAAATGTCTTGATAAAACTTTTTGAAGCTACTTGTACAGAAATTGCTGTGGAGGTGCCTGGGAGTTTTAGGAATTACGTATCCCTGACTTCAGTTTTTTATGTAGATTTGTGTTTCAAAGCCTTGAGGACATATGTCATTGAATCTGGTTGTCTCTGAAAGTCAGAAGGGTATTGCTTGGCTTACATGTTTACCTCAGCATAAAATAATGTAGTCAGTAAGCAGAGCGAGTGAAAACTGGTGGAAGCACACACAAAAACAAGCAGCACGTGGTGTTTTGTAGGTACAAAACCTGCTCTAGCAGATCAAGTTCAAGGAGACCTTACCCAAGTACATGATCCTTCATTGTGATTCTCTTGCTCGAGGTCTTCTAGGTTTAGGTCTGTGGAAGCAAAAAAGCTAACTAATGTTTTAGTGTATTGGCTCCTGTTCTGATTATTGCTACAGTTATTCGACTTTCTCAGTGGAAACTGATAAATTATTTCAAATAGAGGAACGATACCTAATGAAAAGGAACTTCAATTCCAGCAGTAAGCTGTTAAAGTCATTCTGCGTACTTCCTCTGTAGGATTTGTCATTTTCCTAGGCTTGTAGTTATTTAATTTTTTTAAAAAAAAAGGGAACTTGGCAAGCTTTAATGCAGAATTCTGTCTTATGACAACTGCATGTGTATCTAATATTGCATATTTAATAGTTATGTAATAATACACCAATAAACGTATTAATGTAAATCCCCTTTGTTGTTAATGCTTGCGAAGTAATAATAGGGAAAAATCGAAAGACTGTTTTTAATCTTGTTTGGGAGCTTTGACTTGCAAAATCATTACATCGCTTTGAATACTGTGATTTTTCTACTGCGGCCAACAAATGCATACTCCAAGTCTTTGTCGCTTCCAAACGATATACTCAGTTCTTGAAAAGTAATTGGCTTCTGTTCGGGATGAGTTCTTGTCCTGTTTCAGGCATATATATTGTAGCTTCTGTGTGTAACTGTTCTTATTTATTTCAGAAATGAGGGTTCATTTACATCAACTTTAAGAACACTTCTGTTCTTCACAGCTCTAATGATCACATTACCTGTTGGGCTGTATTTTTCATCAAAGGCTTACATATTTGAAGGTAATTCTGTTTCTGCCAATTAGTGTACTATTACAAAAAAGAGGAAAAGCACAATCCTGTAATAGCATCTTTGTTCTCCTTCCTATTCTGAATATTTGTTTCCTTATGCAGACTAAAGCCCTTGTAATATCTAATTAGAAAAGAAAATTATATAAATATTAGATGCATCCTTCCCTGCATAGTGGTCTGCAATCTGATATTTGCTATTTGTTATACTGTGGTTTGTAGAGTATAGAGGTGCATCGTTCCGCTAATCTAAAAGGTATTGAACACCACCCTGCAGCAGACTTTTATCAGAGTCATCAAGGATATGTTTCCTGCAGGTGTTGCAAACTAATTGTGTATTCAGGACAGAATAATGTTATTTACTGGCCTTATTTTTTGCTTTTTAAAACATACCTGCATTTGTAAGTGTAAATCAGTGAAGTCACATACCCAGTTTCAGGTATTGAATGTGGTTGCTTGTAGAACTTTCTTTTTAATTACAAAAAAAAAAGGGAAATAATTTAGCTGTTTGTTTGGAGAAGTTCTGTCAAACTGCTAACAACCAGCCGTGTTCTAGCCTTGATTCTGCAAGGCTTTGAAACTCTTCTCCTGCAGCATTAGGAAGTTATCTCCTTCAAAAGCAGGGAGGAGGGAGGGGGAAAGCAGCTACTTTTAAGAGCAGCTTGTGAATGTGTGACTGAGTTGTTCCAAGATGATTCTCCTTTGGTGTGTACTTCGGGACGTAGTTCTGAAGGCTGAAGCTGAGAGCTTGTTAAGTAACTTTCGGGATCCTCTTTAGCATGATGTATTTTTTTCAGTTGAGGTGTAGCAAGCTGAATTTTAACTTTGCTGTGTCATTCAATGGCAAGACCTGTCAGCACTGATAGGACAGGGTTAGTGTTTGGAGGGTGGTATTTTTGGCGTGGTTTGATGTGATGTGTGGGTTTTTGTTAGGTTACTTTTTTCCTTTGTGTTTTTTTTAAAGGAGTGAAGATAAATGGTATTTGGCCTTCTGATATTTGAAGGCTTATTTCATGTGAGATGCATTCATGTATCTTAACTGATAAGGAATTACAGGTTTATGGTCTGAATATATAAGGTAGAAGTCCTCTAAATGTAATTGTTCTAATGTTTTGTGTGGTTATAGTGGCAAATAAATTTATATAATTATCCCCCTTCCCACCCCCATTTTCATGCCCCACAAAGAAAGTTACACTTACGAAAAAAGGATGTTGAGGTTTATTTGGTGCTGGAAGATAGTAACAGAAAAAGTGAATGAACTCTGAGCTGTTGACTTCAAAACCAGGGTGTTTGATCTTAAATATTGAATAATTGCAGTGTTGCTTTATTCCAGAAATAGTTTCAAGGTCTGTAATTATCATGGTGAATTCTTTCATATGAATCTTTCTGAGCTCAGTTGTTTGTTACAGGAGTAAATGTAACTTTGGTCTTTAGGAAGAATTGTGGTTTGCCATTTCAGTGTTTCCCAATAACTGATATTCTTTACTTTCTTTATTTTCTCAGGTACCTTAGGAATGTCCGACAGAGACAGCTATTTTTATGCTGCCATAGTTGCTGTAGTTACTGTTCATGTGGTACTTGCTCTCTTTGTATACGTAGCATGGAATGAAGGTTCTCGACAATGGCGGGAAGGCAAACAGGACTAGAACGAAGATCATCATCATCTGATACCTACAGACTGTAAATTAAACTTTTGTGAGCTGAATGAAAAGCATTCTTCAAAATGTATAATACACATGTACAAAGATGAGGCTAATACCTCCACTCGGGTTAGAATAAGATTTGTGCTCATCTCGAATGTGTGCCAGTGTTATCTCTAAAGCTGATGGAAGTTGTTCTTTAGCCAGGCTCTACTAGGTCAAGCTGAGGAGGTCTTCACCTAGAATTAGATTGCAATAGTTATGTATTTTTTAAAACATCTGTAGCTATTTTTCCATTCCTGTTTTTTTTCTGGCTTGCTCTGAACATAACATTGGCATAAAGCAAGCATTACATTTTCAAGTAATTAAATTCTTGTTTTAAAAGTTACCTTACTCACTGTCCAAGTACAGTGGAAAAGATGGCATTTCACTTTGCTGTGGATAGTTTCACAATTCATGGGTGTTGTGGTTTAACCCCAGCTGGCAGCTAAGCACCACACAGCTGCTCGGTCACTCCCTGAACAGGTTGAGGGTGAGAAATGGAAGGGTAAAAGTGAAAAAACTTGGGGGTTGAGATAAAGACAGTTTAACAGATAAAGCAAAACAAGGATTTTATTCAGGGCTTCCCATCAGCAGGCAGGTGTTCAGCCATTGGCAGGAAAGCAGGGCTTCCTCATGCCTAATGATTACTTGGGAAGACAAATGCCCTTGCTCTGAGCGTGTGCACCCGCTTCCTTCTTCTTCCCCCAGCTTTACATGCTGAGCATGATGTCGTATGGTATGGAATACCCCTTCGGTCAGCCGGGGTCAGCTGTCCCAGCGTTGTACCCTCCCAACTTCTTGTGCACCCCCAGCCTCCTCGCTAATGAGGTGGAGTGAGAAGCTGGAAAGGCCTTGACCCTGTGTAAGCACTACTCAGCAACAACTGAAACACCTGTGTGTTCCCAGCACGAATCCCAAACACAGCCCCACACTAGCTACTATGAAGAAAATTAACTATCCCAGCCAAAACCAGCACAGTGGGACAGCTAAATAATTTATTTCTGAGTTTAGAAGTAATTGCAGAAATAGAATTGGTTAGAAACTCAGGTGATGTCTTTCTAATGTGAAATAGAAAGGGGTTTTTATTTTGAAATGTAATTGTTCACTACAGTGTAAAATTCAATCTTTAATTTCCTTTTGGGGTGATTGTCATACTACTGCATTGCTCATATTTCCACTCTTCAAGTTAATCTTGATGATGCAAAAGGAATGGCATAGCATATTTCTTTATATGTCTTCACATCTATGTGTCTCCTTTGTAATTTCTAAAGGATGTAGTTGGATTTCCTGTAGTAAAGTAGTACAAGTAACAGCTGTAAGCCACTCTAATGGCTGGTAGAGGAACAAACAAAAGAAAAGAAGCTGTAGCCATCTGCAAATGTTGTCCTTTGTGAAGCAGAACACAAGACAGATCACATGGAACATGTGCTTCTCTTCATAAATATGAACTTGTACACTGTGAAATGATACAGTAGGTTGATTGTTTTCTTTTTTCCTTGGTTGTGTGTAGAAACTTTCTGTAGTCAAACTGTAGTGTGATTTTTGTGTTGCAGGACAACCTGAATTGAATTTCACTGTTGTGTTGTTGTTAGCGAGCTTTCTAGTCTGTAGATAAAACATTTTTCCTAAGGTTCCAGCAATGCATAGAACTTTCCTGACGCTGGTGATTGCTGCTAAGCTGTTGTGTTTGAAGTGGTTCTGTTAGAGTTTTCCAGTTTGTCGTATTAGTTGAGCGTTTTTTGGAAGTGTTGCTCAATATGGGGCTTGGAATGGGTTTGGTGCTGTGTTTGTCCATGGTAAAACTCGCCCACAGGTGAGACAAAAATCACTTATCCACACCCAGTGACTTGCAGAATGTGTTCCCATGTCTCATTCCTCTCATCTTCACCCCCGTCCCAGATGTGTGCAGTCATGTACATTGTGTCACACTAATGCAAATCAATTTTTACATTTTGTTTCTGAAACTTTAACTTTTCTCATCCAGAAGCTCATTGCCAGGTTGCTGCCAGCAAACTGGAGAACGGTCTCATAGTAATTTGAAAGACAAACTTAGTTTGTACGTTGACATATTGGCTTCCTGTTCTTCAGCATATGAATGGTGCATTGTAGAATAAATAACTGCCTTTTAATAAAAAAGTACCCCGCAATACAAGTTCCAGTAAACAAGCACTTTTGCTGAACAGTTTTTGAATAATCTAATACTGCTCATGTATAGCACAGCTTACAACAAATAGATCAGCTATAGCAGTAGCTTTGTTTTTTAATTCCGTTTATACTAGAGAATAAATGTGAACGTAGCTGTCATGCTTTACTAGCTGGGTCTTGTGTTATGTCTATTTTGTGTTTCATGTACCAAGATCCCTTGACACCAAGTTAATTTCCTAGGAATAATAGGGAAATAGAAGTACAGGCACTGAAGTGTCCCAGCAGTTGGGGGCGACAAGCTGAGCATTAATCCTTCCATTGGAAGATCTTTGAAGATAATGCTGTGACCCACAATGTTCTCCTTGAGAAAAGAGCCATGTGCTGGGTTTCATGTTGCCCATGCTTGGAAGCTGAAACAACCACTCAGGTAAGTGGTGCAATGAAAACAGTTAAGTGGTGGAATTACACCATGACTAGGGAGGCCAAAGAATGGTAACTGCAGCCATACAATGTAGAGTGTACATGGAGTAGATACCTACTGGGACTCCTGTTGTGCCTTACCAATACTAAGATTTATTAGTTTTCAGGAGCTTTGCTGTGTTCTCTTCAGGTTGAGTGTTTCCTTTCGTGTATCTGATGTTCCTGTTAACATCAAAGCTAATTCTCATGGCAATTTTTAATTGTTTAAAGGCCATTGTGATTCTTCTAGGGTTTAAATAAGACTGTACAAATATGGAAACTGATCAGTGTTGTGGAGTGATCAATATTCTTGTTGCTTTGTATTTTTATTTTCTATAAAATGGTGATGTGTTAAAGTGGTACTGTAAGTTTGTTCATTTTATTACTAGGAAAGGATTTGAAACAACTGTTGGTGAAAAGGCAAAATTGGGAAAACTTGGTCTGCATAAGCCATCCAGTACTTCAGAATTGCCTCACTTAGTGGTCCATCATGTGTTTTTATAGGTTGACAATTAGGCAGTTTAGCTCAAGCAAGCAATTGTATCTTGCACAGAGCAAATACCTTGAGACCGAGGTTGTAGCAGAAGCTTTCTGGAATGTTTTCCAAGACTATAGATAGTAAAGGCAGTGGGGGAACTGGGAAGCGGAAAATCAGTGACTTCTCAAAATCCATTTAGTTTTCTTCTTCTGTACTTCTTATCTCTGGGTTTTTAAATGCCCACAGAACATTGTGGTGGGTACTCAGCCTATGAAAGTGTGTAGGTGATGAGCTTTGGTTTGTGGTTGAGGATGCCTGACTTAATTCGCCTGTGAACTGCTAACACTGCATAGGGAGTAGCCAGAGAAAATGGTGATGTTAGTGATCATGTTGTTAACAGGAATTGTTTGTCATACCCTAACATTGATAAATGTACATGAACTTTAAACAAGTTTTACATATACTTGAAACAAAACAGAATACTATCTACCTTTTTTTGTGATGTAAGAGAGTACCTAGTAATAACTCTCACTTAACTTTAAAAAAAAAAAGCCCAAACAAAAAGCCACACAAAAAATCCAAATAGACCGACGCCCCAAACCCCTCAACCTGCTGTGTAATTTTCACAGTGATGGTTGTTGGACACTAGCAAACTGATCCAAAGTTAAAGACGTAGTTTTGCCTCGCTGCTAATGCAGCATGACCTACTAGAGGGCAGGCTTTTCTACCCGATTGCCCTGATGGGAGAGGGGACCTTGTGCTGACCAGAAAATGGTGTTCTCACCTAGTGCGTTGGTGAACAGTAAAATTATTGATGTTATTGCAATTTTGACTGGTTTTTTTTACTGGTTTTAGACTGCTGCACAGTTACTGTAGTTAAATAAGCTGTGCTTAGGCTTCTGATAGCCCACGCAGTTAGGGTGTGCTTGAAGCCTCCAGGCAGGGGTTTTGTTGGTAACAGTTCAGATGAGTAAGAGATTGGAAAGGAGAGGGTCCTTAAAATAGTGAACTAAGCCATACTTCTGTTATTACAAAATAACATAATATGGGTGTGACGGAAATTTAGGTAGGCTGCAACCGGTGGGACCAGGGGAGGAAGGGGTCGTGTTAAGCAAAGGAGTGACTTGGGGAGCTGAGGTGGATATGGGGTAGGGTGAGGACTGGAATGCACTGGCACAGCTTGCTGTGTTATGGCTGAGGCACCGTATGTTTTTGTTCAAAAGTGTTTATTCCACTGTTCTCCAGGGGATTATGCAGAGCCATTGATCTGAAATATTAAATGTAAATCATACCAAATAGCAAGCCAATTCCATTTTAACTTCCAATTAAAGTTGTTTGTAGGTTGAGAGCTTTGCAGCGTGTTATCTGGGGCATGTTTATTCATCTTTGTCTTGTACAAACTAGCATTGTTACTGGCTCTGAGGCATTTCTTAGAGCAGGGTCAAGCCCTTGGAGAGTAAATGTTTTGTTAAAAATACCAAAGAGCAACTGCCACTCTTAATGTTGCGTTAGCTCTGATCAGCTGTCAGTTTAAGCTCCTTGCTTCAAGTTCATGGGAAGCTGCTTGCTGATTCCTTGCAAGGGGAGGCTCTCTTGTGCTGAATGGGGCTTGCAACATGGAAACTGTGTAGTTTGGGGCCAGCACAGTGATTCTCTTACTTGAGGACATACTAATGTCTGAGTCTGTGAGATGGTGGGATACAGCTTGAGTCTCTTTGTTAGGAGAACTGAATCAGTGTTGTGTAACAATGCTAAGGTATCGTTGAAGACAAGAGATGCAAGGAAGCTCTTGGGACTTGAATACTGTTTGAACTTAAAATGGTAAGAAAAAGTATGGAGGAAGTGAATGGAGACTTTTGTAGAAAGCAACTTTTTTAGTTGCTGGTCTATCAGTTTGCACTCAGAAACCAAGAGACAGAGTCGCTCACCAGTGGTGGTCGTGTTTGTGAAGGCAGGGATACTGACTGGGAAGCTTTGTGGTGGAGGATGACTAGGGAGCAGAGCTTAGAAAGTCAAGGAGTTAACATGGTGACTGTGCAGCTGAATGCCTGGGACTGAGTTTTCTTGGTGCTGGCTTGCTGTCACATTTCACAACCTCCTTTGCCCTACGGGTTTTGGATGGCACCTTCTTGTCAAGGGGATTCCCCATGGGTGCCCAGTGTTTCTAGGAGTGATCAGGTGCTTACGTGCAGCTGTGCTTTTACAATAGTGCGAACTACTCATAGGCCTGGAAAAAAGCTGTTGAGGCTTATAGTTGGCACATGACAGAGTGTGGTTTAACAGTTTTAGTGTGAATGGCCCAGGGCATAGGCACGGGGGTGTGTTATTAATTAAAACCTTTTGACTGAAGGATGATTTATGAGTGAGAGTAACAGCAAAGTACAAAAACTGCTGTGGGTGTGGGCCAGTGCTGCAGGCACCACTGAGGAGCCATTTAATACCTTTGCAGTTGTTCATCTTTGAGATGCAGTTTATCGTAACTTGCTTGACTCATTAATACAGCTTTGCTGATGCTGGAGATCAACTGGACATACCAAAGTTTAGCTCCACAGCTGGAATGCTTCATACAGCTCATTTTGAGGGAATGAGTCTTTGATGTGTTTGATTGTGTTTGTGTCTGATAGAGAAGGCAGAAGAACCCACTTTGCTCTCAAACCTTACTGCAGTTTGAGCCCTTTCCTAGAAAAATTCCTGTAGAATTAGCAGGTGTTGGATGATTCTTAATTTGAAGCATTATGATAGAGCAGCTTCCTCTAGAAGCTTGCATTATTTCTTCAATACAGTGGTTTCTTCTCCCAGTGTAAAGTATGTCCTCACCAAAAAATCCAAACCGAAGGTGATTATGATGATTTGGATGTTTGAACTGTTTTGATGGCTGTTTGTGTTAGGTGCAGCTATGTGGAGTGGCTGTAGCTCCTCATCTGCAGGTTTAGCCCAAAATCCCAGTGTTTTGCTGGATGGATATCAAGTTCTGTGCGCCTATTATTACGTAATTGGAGGGTCCTCTGTTTGCCTTAATGCTTAATGGCCTTAACAGGGTTATTATAGTCTTGAGTAGCAGCTGTTTCACAGCTCCCAATTTTACTGAGTGAAAACTGGATCTTTACTTGGGTTTTATGTGTGAAACAAAATTATAATGCACCTCTCTTCATGGTAAAGACTGACTGATCTGTTACATTAAACCTGTTCCTTTATTTCTAGCTAGCATTTATTTCTAACCTATTATACTTTTGCAAAAAGCAGCGAGTTCCTCGCTCATTTTAGCACTTCTCCCTCTTTACTTCTCCTAGCTATTTATCAAGTGCTTCTGATGGGAGCATGTATTTTCTAGTGTGACATCTGTTGTGATCCCTGGTTAAGATTGCATTGAGCTTCGCAGGGAGAGATGAGGTTTTTATATCACTTAGTGGGGATTGTGCTTTCCTGCCCATGAATTTTCAGAGTTGTTAGTCCTATCAGCTCTGATATTTAAGGTATGAAAACAGTAATGCCAGAGGAAATCAGTTTCTAATTTCATAAAGAATTCTTAATCAGATAGCTATTTATCATGAGCCTTGGGAGTACTAATTAATAACACTAAAATAATAGCATGATTCTGTGTTGTATGCTTATCATAGTCAGAAGAGTCCAACTCTGCATTCAAACGTAGTTTTATATTAGCGTCTTACAAAACTGAAGAACATTTAAGTACACTGAGTAGCGTTGTCAGTGTGATCCAGGCTGCTTTCACTTTTCCAGCTCTGAAAGAAAACTACATTGAGTCATTTGGTAAGGAAATCTTAGAGAGCACCTGAAAATGTGTGATGCAGCTCTTCAAGAAGCCTGCCCATGCCAAAAAGTTGTGTTTGCGTTATATCAAGCTTGTGCAAGGAATTAATTGGGAAGCAGAGCTGAGTGGCTTGTGAACTTTCTGCCTCAGGTCAGCTGTTTGATGGGATAAACAACTTTTGTGTGCTTTTTATGAGCTTTGTTCAAAGAATGAACAGGTAATTCTTCACAGCAGGTAGTTCTGCACAGCACCAGAACTAATTTGCCACAATTTTACTCAGTTAAAGACAGAGCAATGCAATAACATGGCTGATTACGTGAGCACAAGTTCAGTTGATCACATCTGTATGTGGATGTAATATGTGAACTGATTTACTAGTAAAGCAGATACAGTAGTTTATTTTATCTTGTCTCCTTGAATTCTGCCAAGACAGTTTTCTTTCAGTTGAAACTCTGCAGTTTACTCAGCCTCAAAGATTACTGTACTGTGTTGGACCAGTAAGATGAATTGCTGTGTTAGTGAAAGCCAGCGTGTTCCGGGCTCCTGCGATGAACGGGTGAGGGTTTGCATCGTAAGGGAAGTCCCTTTGCCTGTGATCCTGGCTGTTGCAGAACTAATAAGGGCTCATCCCAAATCTGATAACTATACGAAACGCAGAAAGTGAGGTGTTGGAGGTATCTGTGCAAGGAGTACCATGATATGGATGGATAAGAAGAGTTATCCATCAGTAACAGGATGCTGAGTGACTCTTTTTTTTTCTCATGCACTTTCCTAGTGTTGGGAAATAGTTATAAAGCCATCATTTACTCTAACAGTCTTTGAAAAAAACACAATCTGTTCTTGATATTTCCCCAGGAAAAAAATTCTACTGAAACTAGGCTTTTGAGACTCAGTAATTTAAGCTACTCATTGTTTAGCCAAAAAAAGAGCTTTTGGATTGAACTCTGGTGTTGGTGTTGATGGATTTTCCTCCCCAGAATACCCTGCATGTTCCTTTTGTTCAAAAAAAGGTTAACATCACAGAATGCTATGTGTGGCAGCATACACAAGTTCATTCTGTTGCCATGGATTATTTAACCATCCTAGATACTGGACCACGAAGTATCCAGATACCACCCTCTGCAGTGCTTGCCGTTTCATGTACTGTCTGCTCTTTGTTGCAGCAATACCCAAAGAACAAGATAGGATCCTGCTGCACTAGATCTTTATGAATGCACGGTGAGAGTTGGATCGCTTATCCTGAAGAAGTCACCGTGTAACTAGAGAGGCTGGGCTAACGGGGTGTTGGGAAGCAAACACAACAAACGTGTCGAAGTAGAAGGGCGCTTAGTGCAGTTAGTAAGTGATAACTGCTGGGGTCGTTGGGCCTGCCCTCTGAGCTATATCGCCGTCGAAGAAAAAATAACACATCTATACTGTGCGTAGTTACACTCGGAGAGGTAAAGGGATTTGCTTTGTGTGTTACGGCACATGCCAGGTTTGGAAATGGAGGGCGACTGCCGGAAGGGACTGGAACTGGAATCTTCTGACCGACTGCTCTGTCAGCAGTATCTGCCATTCACCACCATCCACCCACAGTGATTTTGTTTTTTAGGGATTGTTTCTGGTGAAATCTTGAATCCAGGTACCTGGAATGTTACCTCATTTTGCATAGCTTGACGTTCTCTTTGAAGGCTGTGCAGCTCACGTTATAACGTGTGCTTTCCTTCTCTGTCAGTTCTTCTGAGTATTCCATGATATCCCTGTTTTGGCAGATCTTTGCCACTGGTCAGCTGGCTTTAGACTTTGTGCTTCTTTCAGGCACACCTTTTATCTGCCTGATCCTTTCCTTCCACCTCTGTCTAAAATCTTAAAAATAATAAAGGCTAGTTGAAATTTGCACACCACTGGAGGATGGTGCTGCACTTCAGCTGTGTGAGTCCCTTATCCTTTCAATAACATTAGCGTTGTGCTTTCATCCCGCTTCACACTTCAAGAGCACATCTCTTCATTTGCCCACAAGATTGAGCTGGGAATGACTTCAGTGGTCAGGGTACAGAAGATGTACGTGGTGTTATCTGGGGGAAGGGTTGGCACAAGATGGGACGAATATGGCAGTAAATGATAAAGGAATGAAACTAACGTAAGGACCCTAATTTTTCATGTATGCCTTGGGATATGTGTATGTCTTAGTTTTAGCTCTAAGCAGTGTATTGTTTGGGGAAGTACATTCAAGCATGACTAATCTGCATTCATCTCCCTCTCCCAAAACATTGTGCCACTTGAAATGTTTTATTTTTCTGTATTTAAAGAATATTCTTTCATAATCCAAAAGCTATTTTTCATTATTAGAGAACAATTGGTTGAAGTGTTTTTATTAATCTTTTTATTATTAAGGCACTTCTATCTGCAATACACAATAGAGGCAAATGAACTGATCTTTTTGAGACAAGCTTGCTTTTTGTCCTACAGAAACGATGACTCACGAGATTCATCCAACCCTCATCTCTATTCCTCCCCCAGCTAATAAGTTAAATGTGAGTTTTGTGTCTGTATTAAAAGGCAGTCTATGCTTACCTCACCAGGGAGCTTGTCTGAACATTGAGTTCACAAGAGGAAAATTCCTTGCCACAGTAAAACTGCATCTCTGGGCATTAAGGAGCTTTGCAAAGTTTGCTCCCTGCATGAAGAAAATGGCATTAGATTTAATTCATTGCTCACATTTACAGTGATCCTAGTCTGGCATGCTTTTAACGCTTCATGGTGATGCCAGAAGGTTTGTGGCTCTGATACGTGAATAGACAGCAGAAGGCTGACACCTGTAGTATTTTGGTTAGGGGCCTGTTAATGCTGTGGGTATCAGGATGTACAAGATACTACAGTGCTCTGGGATAAAAAAAAGCCCTCTATTTTCATTCTGACTGAAACAGTCCTGCAAATGGCTGTGCTGGTGTAACTACGAGGGGAGCATGGAGGATGGAGATGGGTGGAGGTACTTGAAGTCAGAGGTGCTGCTGAAGCCCTCTGCTGTGAGAAGGCACCCTTAACTGGAGCAGACTCCCACATTAACACAGCCAAGCTTGTTCAAAGCTCAAATGAGGTATGGCCTCGCAGCCCTGCAGTGTGGATGCACTGCGAGTTTTAGCTGAGAGGAAAGGAGAGCTTGATCAGTACAATTCACTGCGTAAAAGGTAGCTGATTTCGCTGTGAAGTTGTGGATTTTGCGTGGGGCTTTTTTAACTGAGCAAAGGTCTTCTGAGCATCCTTGCTGGCAGATCCTGGTTTAAAGCCTCCCATGGGGGTTGCGTGGTAGGGGTGCACAGGAGTAAGAAGCTTTCTTGGTATCTCCCAGCCCATGTCTGGCAAAAGTGTTTCACACATAGGATCTAGCTTCTCTGACTCTGCTCTTCCCTCAAAAGGTGCTTATAAACCAGGTGACACAAGTAGGGGCAGTATCGAGGCCTCTGCCAACTGGGATTAGGAAGAGAATGTGAAGAACCAGTTGCGGTATCCGTTGGTTACTTTGGGAGAGCCGGCCCTGAAGGCTGGCATGCAGGTGGATGTTAGAGTAGTCCGTTTAACCTCAAGCTCTTGGGCAAAGAGATAGTTGACTTCAGTTACATAGCTGAACCTGATGCTGATTATGTTTATTTATAAATATTTGATCCTTTTATGATGGTAAATACTGTGTAACCTAGAACAGAGTTGAGCTCCTGAATTGGTTTTGCCTAGATACTGATCGGTGTCGGGCTGTAGACAGTGCATGAAGCCAAAACAGTGACATGGATGTGAATTCTCAGTTTGGACAGGTATTTTGCCCTCTCTTCGCTACTGTTAATTATTCAGCAGCTTCACAAGAGCAAGCCCTCTTTTTCCAAATACCTCTTTTTGGTGAAATCTGGAGAAGTAAAGCAAAAATAAGCTTTGCAGAAAGAAATCCCCACTCTGAACATCAATTTCTTCCTGTTTGGTCACTGCACACTTAATACTGCCTGGCAGATGTTGGGATGACTGGTACTTAACTAAGAAGAGACTGTTGAGATTGATTTTTCCAGAAACAATAACAACTCTGCATGTAACTGTCTCCTCCTTTCACCGTTCTGTAGGGCGGGAGGGACTGGCTGTAACTGCAGAGGCTGCAGAATAGACCTGTCCGTACTCTCCATCAGCCAGAGCTACAAGCCTCTTTGTGTCACTGCCGCTAAGGCCAGGCTATCTATGGATTCCTCTTAAAAGGGTTTTGGAGATTTTGCAGTACTTGTATTTTTCTGGAACTCTCCACAGCAAGTGTGTTGCTGTGAATGGAGTTCTTGGTAGACGAAGCTGCAGAAGTGTAAGTGATTGACTGGGTCGTGTATAGTCCCAACCCAAAAGGCAATCTTTGTGATTTCCAAACCCTCCCTTATGCTAAAATTAATTTAAAAGTATACTGTAATGGAG
Source organism: Opisthocomus hoazin (assembly GCF_030867145.1). Taxonomy (NCBI): domain Eukaryota; kingdom Metazoa; phylum Chordata; class Aves; order Opisthocomiformes; family Opisthocomidae; genus Opisthocomus; species Opisthocomus hoazin. The sequence goes on from NC_134427.1 coordinate 15,747,411, forward strand.
ATAATATCTGTGTGCCCAAAAATATTTCACAGAAGAGTAACTTATGCAGCGTGTATTTTGCAGGTTGATGGTGTTTCATGTAACATGCTATTAGTTTCCTTACTCATTTGTAGATGTGTGTTCGTTAAGCAAGATCTTCTCTACAAAGTATAGGGACTGTTTAAATTCCTTAGGGGATGAGCATATTTGTTACAAGCTGATAATCCTTGTAACTTGTTACATTAAAATATAAATGGATTAAAGTATAGTCCGATGAGAAGCATGAAAGTGATTACTGGCGGCAGAGATAAATGCACTAGAACCCTAAATAATGTAATAATCCTCTAAGGGGAAATTGCACCCTCATTCATTTATAATGGTGTTTTGATTGGCTTTGTTTTAGTCCAACTTTGACTCAATGCCTCCATGAAAATCTCATGACTTGCCTTCCAAAATGACATCAAAGATGAAAGGAGAAAAACAGTCTTGACAAAACCAGGTCACTACATCAGCAAGAGTGGAGTGGGCTGAGCAGCTCTGCTTCCGAAATCAAAGCCTTGCTGCAGGAGCGTTGATGCACTCCCGTTAGTGTGTCACAAGTGTTGTTCTCAGCAGTGAGGGACCAAAAGGTGTCACAACAGGACATGAAGGCCTTGGCCAAAGCCCGGTGCCTGTCCTCGGAGCGCTGCTGTCCTGAGATGAGGATGCAGAGGTGCTCAAGGGGAGCGTTCTGTTCCCAGCTATGCTTTGTAGCCAGCCCCTGCACAAGTTAGGAATGAGGAGGAACAGCCAGTTCCAAAAGTCCCATCAAGGCAACTGAGATGTTCTGCTGGCCCTATGCTTCCAGAAAAGCAGTCGTGGCTAGGAACTCGAGAGTGGGGAGAGACTAAGGAGCTTCTAAAGCAGCACATCCCTGATGTCTGTGAACCAGGAGAAAAATGAAAGGGCCTGGAGCCCATCACGGTCTGCCTGTGGAGCAAGGAGCTGTCAAGAAAGCATCATCACCCTGCTGCCACAGTTCCTGTGTGTCCCCAGAAGGGCTGTCCATCAAGGGACAGAGAGGGGGATTTGAGTACGCGTGCATGGGGCCACGCAGGCTGGTGTGGAATTGTCACGCAGGCAAAGTAACTCCTTGCCGCACACCGCAGTGGGCTGTAATGGTGGGGTGGGAACTAGAGGGCATTCATCAACAGGACTCTGCTCCTGGATCCCACGCAACAGTGTCCTCCAGCCATTTTTGTAAAGGGCCAGTTTAGTGTATATAGCCAAAACTTAACAAGATAATTACATAGCTGGCAGGGCCAGGTAATTAATATCTCGTACAACATACTGTGACATTCTGTTACATGTGTCTTGTGCAAGGTGGGAGTGCTGAGGTGTGCTAGTTTTTCTAGTTTGCTGCTGTCTGGTGAAGAGGGTGAAAAAACGTACAGGAAAGAGGAAATGAATGTCTTATCTTGTGGGGTTTTAATTAAATAATCAGCAGTGGCAGCAATGGCGAAGTGCTAGGGCTTCTCCTGGGACGCACTTAACTGAGCAGCTGATTTGCAGAGGAGAGGGAAGCTGGGTGCAGGAGGCTCATACAGGTGTCTGTGTTCTGCTCTTGCCAGTGAGCCTCGCTCTTTGTGTTACTTGATGAAGAAGAGACCTTTACTTGTGTCTGACCGTATGGGTGCAAGGCCAGAGTTTTGGTTACCACATGAATAGCAGTAACGGCACGTGGTTTCACTGCAGCCATCCAGCACCACATTTGGCAGATGCTAAATGGAAGCCACGTGGCACAAGCTTTCCTTTTTCTATAGGACACCTCAGGCCAGATTTGCCGAAAGCGAAGACCTAGTCTCGGCTTGAAGTGTCGGAAGCTGACTCCTAACACACCCGCTACCGAGTGCGGAAAGCTGGACTCTGCTCCTGCGCTTGTGATCTGGCATCCCCGGGTTGGCAGAGACACCCCGGCTTCTAGCAGGAGCATCTCACCGAGGGGTTCGGGTCGGCCTTCTCTCCCCACAGCATCCTCCTGAGGCACTGCAAGCGCTGTGGGGACATGGAGAAGAGTTGTCACCCGTGGGGTCCATGTCCCAGGGGACCCTGTGCCTGTACAGAGGGAGTGTCGAGCACGAGCTGGCGTCTGCCCTGACCCAACAGGTCATCCGGAGGGGTAAACTCAGGGAGGGAAAGAGAAACTTTAATAATATTAGGAAGACCTGCCTTGGTTTGAAGTGAGTTATATCTCAGTGCAGAGTGAATGACTTCTATCACCTTGGGCTTTTCTGGGTAGGATTTTGAGCAGAGCAAGCTAATGATGATTCTGGCTCATTGTGATTTTGCATGGCGTGCTTGCTTCTTGATATAAACAGAAGGTGATAGCGTAGCATGTGAGAGGTCTTTAATCTTCTAGATTTACATTTTGTAGGATTAATTTTTTTAAGCTTTTTGTTTCATCTTGAGCACTGGCAGAGGCAAGCAGGTAACTAAAGGTACTCACAGAGCATTTAATGTGGCTTTTCCTGAAATCATCTGAGCAGCCAAGCACCCTCCGACCATAGCCTCACCCTCCCATCTGCATTTCGTAAGGGTATTATCAATGTAATTAATAGGGGTTGTATAACAGTACCCAATTAAACTCTGATCATACAGTGTAAATTTAACTTGATTATCGTTAGCCTCAGTGAACTCTGCGGGAGATTAATCCTGGTGATTCACTCTGCACAGAAAGCAGCAGCGCCCGGCCTGCAGAGGACCGAAATATTGGCGTACCGCAATGCTGTGTGCTCCGAAGCCATGCGAGGCAGTGCCGTGTACCGACCATCACACCGGTGTCGGCGAGGGCGTTGCACTGCAACTGGAGTCTTCCCATTTCCAAACTGGTTAAAAGCCACTGGGATGCCAGCAGGTCCCTGCCGCACAGATCTTAACATCGCTGAATAAGGAGTCTGAGAGGATTATGAGTTACGTAAGAGTTTTATGTCTGTCCGAAAGCTACAGCCCCTGTGCGTTTGGGGGCTGTGTACTGTGTCCACCGATGATTCATAGACGCCAGGACCTCCTGAGTGACTACAAGTCAGGTTTTGTTTAAGATGAGATTTCAAATACAGGCCCTGGTCACTGTCTTATGAAAGCTGGTGCGGCTTTGTCTGTGGGAACGGAGTGAAGGCAATGATGCTGTTATTTGTCTTGATTTCTCCAGATTTAAATGCTGCTTGTTTCACTTCTGCCCAGTGTGCTAGAGAATGTTTCCACTTTTCTTTGCTAAAATACCAAATGAGTCTCTGGTAAAATAATGTTTTTTCCTGTATGTAGTCCAGAAGTACAGGGCATGGGGTTTGTCCTGACTTTTGCTGAGCACATCTGTTTGTTTGCAGCTAATAATAGTTTAATCAATGGGGCTGATTCCTGCATATCTGACGGTAGCCCAGAAGACCCAGATGACAGCAGAAAAAGCTCTTTTGTATGCGTTTTTTTTTTTTTGTTCCTTGCTTAATTTAAAAGCAAAGAGAAAGTTTTATTCTTGTTTGCATGAATGGTCACATCAAATGGTACACGAAAATCTAGGCCAAGCTGCTTTCAGCGGGCTAAGGAACATTACACCATCGCACCGCGTCCTTTCATAGCAGCAATACCTCTTAATAAACACCCGGCACCTTTTGGACTTTGATGTTGTTAGCTTTGCTTCTCACGAGCACCCCGAAGCCCACCTTGCCCTCACTCACTTGCCGTGGCGCGGGTGCCGTCGGGAGCCGTGTCCGGGCGGGATGGGAGGCGAGAGGCGGCTGCTGCATCCTCGCTGCATCCTCGCTGCCCGCAGAAACCGTGCCGGTTACGTAACGGCCCGGCTGGCTAACGAGGGGAAACTCTGTCAACTCTTCTGCGGGAGCTTTCGGAGGGCTCGGGGCTGCTGCCTGGCTGAAGGGTGAGTCAGGAATGCGTTTCTCGGGGTGGGGCGCATGTGTGGGAGGGTGCACACGCGTATGTTAGTGTGTATGGTGCTGGAGAGGGGCTCCAAAATCGCAGGCTGAGGGGTGGGTGCAGGCCATGGTATCTCAAGCAAGCACAGCCATGGCACAGTTAGCACGTTGCCTGAAACGGATCATTTTAGGATATTGCTGCTTTGTGAAACGGCTCTGTGACTTGTTTGTACTCTGATTCTGGTTTCCTCTGATCTGAAACGCAGTTGGGAATATGCTGTGCTGAAGCCACAATGCCTTTCCCTTAATAGTGGCGATAACCCTTTCTGAGAGCAGGCTGTGCTGGGGCGGCGAAATGCCTTGAGCCTAACGATCACGAGACGTGGACATTATTCAGAATGTAACTCGCTGGGGCTTTGCTGTTGTTTTCTGCACTTGCGGAGTCGTGCCTGCTTGTAGCACGGCTGGTATGTTGGCTTGCCCGAGTGAAAATGGTCGTGCTGACTGGTGAGTGCATGCTGGAGGACTGTGGCTGTGGGTGCCGGACGCCCGTGTCTGTTCCGATTGAAGACTGGAGCTGTAGGTCTGGACGTGCCTGCCGCTGTCACAGAAGAGCTACTCAGATGCGTAGTGCTCACAGAGCTGCTGTCAGATGTGCCTCTCGGAGGAGAAAGCAATCTCGGCTTGCAGCAAGATGAACAACAAAGAGGATGGCTGAGCTTTTGGGGTTGTGTTATGGGGGTTATGCTTGCTCTCTAAGTGCTGTATGCGCTTAAAGGGTGCGGGAGTTACTGGTGAAACTGGTGGTTCCCTTACAGAAAGAGGGGGGCTGCACATCCGCAGGCCAGCTAGCTGTGAGCTCAGAAAATTCAAACGGCGAGAAACAGAGCCCAAATGAACCTAAATGAGCAAGGCAATCTGAATTATTCACAAACAGAAATGTTTGTCACTGAGCGGTCAGGTCCCTAAATCCGGAGCGGCCTCAGGCTGTGGGACTGGGATTGCAAGGGTGAGCGTTGTCCTAAAATGAACTGTGTGACAGAAAAATCGCTTGGTGCTAGATACAAGCTCGTTTTCCTCTGGGACTATGAATCTCATGTGCTCAATTTTTAGGGTCGTCCTTTTTTTATCTAAAAGGTGCTTGATGCCACGATTGCTGTCACTTTGGCTGTTGCATGTGTTCCTCGCGGTATTCGGCTGGAAGAGCAGACTGCCGGGGCCCGCATCGTGTTTCATCTTTGCTCTCTTTCTCTCACTGCGCTCAGGTCTGGTGGTCTCATAGATCCGGCTGGTTTTGTGCCTGTGTGCGAGGAGGTCTGTGTAAGCAGAGGGGACTTAGCCCGGGGGCAGTGTCTCTCACTCCAGACTCACACAAGCTGCACGAGGACTGGTTGCCAAACAGTTTTTGTGCCACATCTCTGTGGTCGCAGGCAGTAGGATGTGTGGTGGCCACTTTTGCCTCTCTCCCTCGCCAGCGTGCTTCTGGCTTGTTGCAGAAGTTTTGCAGGGAGCAGCTCCCCAACGTTTCATGCCTTCACCCCAGGCACTCCGGGAGGTGCGACAGGGCTGGTTGAGGCTGGTGGCTGCAGTGTCCAGCTCTTGGAAGGGAAGGGAAATGAGCTGATGAAATCCCACCTTGGCGGCAACCGTGGCATTTATATAACCGTCTTTGTGCCGGGGGAGGTGACTTCACCATGCTGCAGAAACACCTCGTTGCTTCAGGAAGGATCATCAGTTGCCCGCTATAAGTGGATGCAACTAATAAAAAACATTACCTGTAAAGATTGCAGGCAGGTTGAGGCAGGAGGTGCCTCTTACTACAAGCTATGTGGTGCAGTAAAGTTCACTTCATGACTGACCTCCAAGCATGACCCTCTCTGGGGTCTGCGCTCTCTCTAGGTTATGCCCTGGAGAGGACAGTGGGTGGATGGTAATTACAATACCAGATGGCAAGGGGTAATTCATGCTTTTATTACTCTGAACATGCTCCTGAGATGACAGCTGTGGGTTTCTGTGGGTGCTCCAAGAAGCAGGGGAGAGGGGGAAGGAGGGAGCACGCACGTGGCACGATAGGTCTGTTAAAACCTGGCTTGGGGCTCTGTTCTGGATCCCGCTGGGCTCATTCCCTGGGCTGGAAATGGATCACAGAAGTACAATTAGTATTTAGATACAGAGCTCTCTCTTGCTGGCCAGTTCCTAGCTGATGCCAGCCAGAGGCAAACAGAAGATGGTTTGACCCGCAGGTTGACTGGTGTTGAAGTGCAAGAGGTTTAATGGAGCAGGTCTATATCCCAGTGACAGCTGCCTGTGGACATAACTGGACAAAATGGAAGGAGAGCTCGGATGTCCAGAGCCCTGCGCAGGCACAGACTGCTGCCTGGTGAGAGCTTAGAGCACAGCACTGAACTGCAAGCTAGCTGGGATTGTTGGGGTTTTTTTCCCCTCAGGCAGGAACTGAGCCTGAGTTGAGTGGGTTTCACATCAGTACAGGCTTGGGGCAGACCTGCTGGAGAGCAGCTCTGTGGAGAGGGACCTGGGTGTCCTGGTGGACAACAGGTTGACCATGAGCCAGCAGTGTGCCCTGGCTGCCAAGAAAGCTAACGGGATCCTGGGATGCATTAGGAGGAGTGTGGCCAGCAGGTCGAGGGAGGTTCTCCTTCCCCTCTACACTGCCCTAGTGAGGCCCCATCTGGAGTACTGTGTCCAGTTCTGGGCTCCCCACTTCAAGAAAGATGAGGAGCTACTGGAGAGAGTCCAGCGGAGGGCTACAAGGATGGTGAGGGGACTGGAGCATCTCTCCTATGAGGAGAAGCTGAGGGAGCTGGGATTGTTTAGCCCGAGGAAGAGAAGGCTGAGAGGGGACCTTATAAATGCTTATAAATATCTTAAGGGTGGGTGTCAGGAGGATGGGGCCAGACTCTTTCCAGTGGTGCCCAGCGACAGGACAAGGGGCAACGGGCACAAACTGAAGCAGAGGAAGTTCCACCTGAACAGGAGGAAGAACTTGTTCCCTCTTAGGGTGACGGAGCCCTGGCCCAGGCTGCCCAGGGAGGTTGTGGAGTCTCCTTCTCTGGAGATATTCAAGACCCGCCTGGACAAGGTCCTGTGCAGCCTGCTGTAGGTGACCCTGCTTTGGTAGGGGGGTTGGACTAGATGACCCACAGAGGTCCCTTCCAACCCCTACCATTCTGTGATTCTGTTTGCTTTGTTTTGCTTTTTAAATTTTTTTAATCCAAACCAGAACCAAGCCGAAACGTAGTCTGGTTCTGGTCCGGGATAGCAGTCCCCTGAAAACTGCTATCTGTTAGACCGGCTCCCCAGCAGGACTCCCAGGACCCGAAGCGTTGTGTGTACTGCGCTTTCCAGTCCATCCTCTCCCTCCCTCCCTCTCCTGTGCTGCGTCACCCGTCGTTCATGCCAGGTGTAGGAACTGGAAGCAGTGAACAATATTGAAACTCCAAGCGGTGCTGTGCTCTGGTAAGGGGAAAGCAGATACTTGGGGATAGGCTGTTGCTGTTTCATCCACTGCAGTTTTCTTTGTGTCACTGGTTTCAGATGGTTGGAAGCTAATGAGCCAGTGTGGTCCTGGGCTTAAAACTGAACTGGAACAGCTTCAGTCACACCACAGCTGAAAAACTCAGCTTCAGTCTACCAGGGTCCCTACGTCTGGGATAGGGGGCAATTGAATAGAAGCAGCACAGGACTGGCCAGGAAACAGGCTGTTAAATGCACAAAATTAGTCATAAAAAGCATTATAATAATTGGAAGTGATGGGCAGCCTTTCTGGGAACTTAAACATAGATGCCAAGAGTTCATCATACCACAAAGACTATGCTCCACTGTCTGCTTGAGGTGATTTCTGTCTTGCTGGGCAGGAGGATGGGCAGAAACCTCTGCTTTACCTTTCCAGGAGGGAGAGACGAGTTAGTCCTGCGCGCATCAGCAATGCAACAGTTCCCCCAGAACTGCAAAGACTGCGATGGGGTTAGGCCTTACGATGAGCGGCTGAGGGAACTGGGGCTGTTCAGTCTGGAGGAGAGGAGGCTGAGGGGAGACCTTATTGCTCTCTACAGCTACCTGAAGGGAGGTTGTAGTGAGGTGGGGGTTGGTCTCTTCTCCCTGGTAACAAGCGATAGGACGAGAGGAAAAGGCCTCAAGTTGTGTCAGGGGAGGTTTAGATTAGATGTTAGGAAATATTTCTGTAGTGAAAGAGTGGTCAGGCATTGGAACAGGCTGCCCAGGGAAGTGGTGGAGTCACCATCCCTGGAGGTGTTCAAGAAATGTGTAGATGTGGCACTTCAGGACGTGGTTTAGCAGGCATGGTGGTGTTGGGTTGACGGTTGGCCTTGATGATCTGAGAGGTCTTTTCCAACCTTAATGATTCTGTGATTCTATGCTGCAAACCCCCAAGCACTGGGTGCATCGTTGAGCACAGGCACAAGGCCACAAGTGACCATAGGTACAGAAGCATCACATAGCTGCCTAGTTCTTCATGTGTTCACCATGGCGTTGGTGGCTTTATAACTTTTGCAGCCCCATAGCTGAGCCCACAGGGTCCCAGTTGCCAGCTGCAGATGGTGAGCCTTGCTCTGTATACCAAGCAGATTTCTCTGTGCGCATGCCTGTGTTTAATTACCATTATGAAATGGTAATAAAAAATTTAAAATGTCATTACATGGTGCGGAGCTGGGATTTGCAATCCAGGTGGAAGTCTTCTGTTGGCAAAGCTGCTCCGAGTTTATCTGAACTTTGTCGTTGGATGGCTGTTCCCCTCTATGAATTGCTCTACCAGCAGCCTGACATCGCTTGCATTGTTTGTCACTGACTTGCCTGGATATGACTGTGTCAGCACCTTTCCTGAGTCTTTCCTGTGGTGGAAATTTAGCCTGGTTAAAGCTCCTACCAGCCAGAGGCCTTGGCAAGAGCAGTGCTAGGCATGCTTTCCTCAAGGAGTAACTTGGTTCTTGAAGGAGAGTTATTTTGATGCAGACAAGGGCCATTAGGACTGCTTTGACTTCCTGACCTTGGTCGGCATTCTGAGAAAGTCTCCATGGAGATAACCCAGTGCCACAGAACTCCTCTCTCCCTGATGCAGCTGCAAGAGCAGTGCTGCCTCCGAGACAGCAGAAGCATGCTGCGGGGCTGAATGCCGAGCATCTCTGCGTCTGCTGGTTGGCAGCCATCCTACCACAGGTACCTGCAGGTACTTTCCTTTGCTTCCTTCAAAGCACCAGGTGGAGAGATGTCCAATGGAGCGACTTTGGCGTTTGCCTTCCTGTGCCCCAAGGAGGAAACCAGCCCAGCAAGTCTGCAGTGGGAAACCAGCACAGCCCTGTGATGGTGCTGATGCTTGCTGGCAGCTGCTTCAGACATCAACACGCGGTCCCCACCAATTGTCAGTCCTTTGAGTGATTTGGCCCTTAATTTGTGTTGGGGTGGCTCTAACGGGAGCTGCCTGCGAAGTTCAGCTGCAGTCAGAGCACTTGGAAGATCTCCTGTGTGCAATGACTGCCTCTGCTCAGCCACGGTACTGAGGTCAGGTGCCTGCTCTCGCACAACTGCAGGACCCTGGTTCTCCTTCAGACCTCTGACAAGGCTGATCTGAAGCTAGCAAGCAAATCAAAAGGTGACCAAGAAGAGGGGATAGGGCTCAAGATTCCTCAAGCATTTCTGCTTAGGAAACCAGATAAAATGGTTTGAGAGCTTTGCCAGCGAATCTGAAGTGCATGGTTTTTTCCCCAGACAGTTATAAATAAGTTTATAATTGAATATTTGAAGCAACCTTGCTGCATTAGAAACCGTGTGTTCAGTGCCCTGATGGCTCTCATAAATGCTGGAGACAAGTGTCTGCTGCGTATTTGGGCATCGGGCCTCATCCTGCTACCTGCTGCTGAAGAGTCTCGTTCAGCTTGTTTTTGGTGGTTGTGCCAGAGCAGGGATGTGTTAAAAGAACAAAAAGCAAAGTGGGAACGAAGAGATGCACGTGCATAACCATCAGATGGCAACAGCACTTGGGCACTTCTGCAATGAGCTGGACCAGAACTTGGAGGGAACAGTTGTATTTCTCTTACCAGCACTCAGATGATAAAGCTGGACACATCTCTCGATGGTCATGAAAAAGCAACAGGAGTGTGATTTTTCTTTTTTTTTTTTTGAGTATCACCACCTGCCTGAAGTTGTTTCAGCAACTCTGCTGTGGAGGAGAGTTTCTGAACTTGCATTTGTTATGTGTTTCTAGAATAAATCAAAGCCCTACCTGGCATCCAGATGAGCAGAATGTTACAATACACACAGGGAACACTCCACCCTAAAAATTTGCAGTGTTAACCCAATTCTAAGGTCATAAATAACTATAAAGACTTAGGTGAAGGCATCAGTGATAAAAGGTGGGTACTGACTGTGCAGAGAAGAGGTTTTTGGGTGACAGGAGCTATCTGGATGTTTCCTGTTGAAACCTTGTTACTTTAATAGTGTGATCTTCATGCCACCTTTCAAATCTCCTTGCCTGTTCGTTGAATTTGAGAACTGTAAATGTTTGCACACATCCATTGCTGCAGGGGTAGGTGAGGAAAAGTCCTTGAGAAGCTTTTGGGCCAAGAAGTGTAGAAGCAAGTCACAAAACAGAGAGAATGATGTGGAGAATCTGAGCTGAGGGGGCTGGTGAATGGGTTCATGTCGCTGTCTGCCTGCCCTGGCCTGGCTTTGGCCTTTAAATGGTACATACATTTTACTTCTTTTTCCTTCCTTGCATTAATGTCCTTGGAACAGGGCTCTGTGGTGTGGCCCAGCGCAGCTGCTGGGGCCAGCAAGGGCCTGTCCTGGTGAGGGACAGACGGGTGGCAGGGCTGGAGCCTGCCCCAGGGCAGAGGCCAAGAGATCCCCACACAACCGTGCCCCAGCTGCGTGGTCCAGGGATGGGAGCAGCACCCACCTCCCCCCTGCTCCCACCCACGCTCCTCATTTTGCTGTTTGGACGGCACCCAGCGCATGGCAAACTCCTTTTGCCTGCAGAGCACCCATCTCACTGGGCAAAGCCATTTGATGCACGTTGCAGTAAAATGACTCTCTGGTGCTTAGAAACCTTTCAGGGTATTAAAATGGGCTTAAAACCTATGGTGTTCACGCTTTAGCTTGGAGGAGGCTCAGAGCTGGGTTTGACTGGCAGCCCAGCCACCACTTGGAGTTTAAGCCCTTTGGGATGGGATGATGGACCCCTGCCTTCCCCAGCCCCCGTCCACCCTGCTGCCTTCGGGGCAGGCTGAGCCCTGGGAGTTTAGCTCCAAGCTGCAGCCAGTGGAGCTCTCAACGCGCAAACCTCAGCGGCAGGGTCAGAGCCGGGTTCGTCAGAAGGGCCCCAGCTTCTGAAAATAAAGGCTTGTATTTTGGGGGGAGGAGAGGACAGGAATGATTTCCTACATGCTAATGAAAACCCTAAAGTAAATAACTAAGCATTCTTCCATTTCAGTGTAGCTCTTGGAATATTTCCTAGGGTGTCTTTAAGGAGCTCTTTGTAAAATAGTGCGATGTTCTTTCCTCACAGGTATATGTTAAAATGAAAACATTTCATTTTCTCCACTTGAAATTATTCTAGAATTACCTGGTCTTGAGATTACTGTGAAGACCTTTGGGACATCATTCTCCCGGGCTGCATTACGTGAGATGCGGCTACCAGGTCTGCAGTTTTGTACAGCAGGGGAGGGGAATGGTCAGCATGCCGTCTTGCTTGCCTGGCTGTAAAGGGGAAATCGTAGTTTAACCGGGGTTATATTTAAACTTTTACATCATCAGCAACAAAACTGGTTCTGTTCTTTAAATTTTTCTAAAATTTAAGGGAGTCTTTGGCAAGAATGGCGTTGTTTGCCGCAATCTGATTGACTCAGCCAGTTTTTTTTCTAGTTGAAGTATTTTGGTGCAGGAATTAACAGATGTCTAATTACTACCAAACTTGTTTTAACGCTATAACACAAACTTGTGTGCATTGGAAGTGGAGGTCTTCCTCCGTGTGCATCCTCCTCTGTCTACCTGGAAGAGCAGTGCATCTCTTACCTGCTGACGCAGAGCGCCATGGGGAGGTTGCTGAGCCCTGCTGGCTGGGGAAAGGAGTGCTGATGCTATCTGATACCTTGGGGGATTGAGCCTAAAGCAGACCAATAAATTGCAATGTTTTCGTTGACTTCAGTAGCCTTTGATTAGATTGCCATTCCCTCCGTAGACTTGAGGACCAGGGTGATAAAGGTAAGGAAGGATGAATAATAAAGGTAAGCACAGATGCTTAGCCATCCTGGTCCCTCCGACATGCCAGCCCACTGGACCTGTTCTGGCCTCATCTTGGCTAAAACTTGAATTTGAGCCTCCACAGGTGGGTGGATTGGGCAGCCCCCTGCTCAAAGCACTGCTTCAGCTGTGTGGAAAATATTGTGCCAGACTGTGTGTTGATTAATAGGCTGATTTTGTAAGGAGATGGAGCACCATATCTGAGCTCTTGTGGCAGGGCTAGCTAATGATATTGGACAGCGAGCAACTGTCACTTTTGCTAAATCTGTCATATTGCAAGTAAGCTGCTTACAGCATGCAGTTGAGGTGGGCAGAATGACAGTCTAATCCACCTTAGGGCTCTACCCAAAGTCAAATTTGGAGTCTGCTTTTCTCGAACACAGTTATCCCTTGGAAACTGTTGTCTCAGAGGCACAAAGAAAGCCAAGGAGCAGAACAGTCACCAGCTTTGCTGAATAAACTCCATCTGTGTGTTTGCTGAAGGGCTTGTAGACCCTCATCCCTGAGCGATGATAAAATAGGACTTCTGAGGAACAAAAGCGACATGGAATTATTAGAAAACATCCTTGTACATTGCTTAGCAATGCAGCACAGGTTTGCAAGCAACCTGAGGAGCTGGAACAGAGATGTATATAGAAAAGGGAGGCGCTGTGAGCCCCGGTCGGCAGTATAGGACTCTCAGCAAAGCCTTTGTGGGTGGGAGCTACGGCAAGTGGCACACATAGAGGCTCTTGGCTATCTCTTTCTGTTCCCTGTGTGGCAAGATGCCAATCCCTAACCCAGCAACCCCACCAGGACCTCACCCGTGCAAGTGCAGCCCATGTGCTCGGCGATGGCAGGGCGATGGGTTTGGGGCGGGGAGGAAGATGTGGGCACCCACTTCTGCTGATGCCTTCCCACACTTCCCGCTGGCATTCAGCCCTAGGTTGTTCTTCCCTGTTGCTGCATCAGGCATGACTGTCCCTTCATGCTTCTGTGGTAGGAAAAAGGTGGATTTCTCCATTTCTCCCAGGTTTCTCCCTCCCTTTTTACAGGTGAGGCTTCACCCGTGCATCACAAGACACAACATGTCTTTCAGAAACAGTCTGCCATTTTGGCCCTCATTTGGCCGAAGTGCACAGCAGATCCTTGAGTTTCAGCAGATACATAATCCCGTTGGTGGAGGTGCTGCTTAATATTAAACTGAGTCTGCTGCTGAATCAGCTCCTTGACCTTTGGCAACCTTTGTGTGACAGAAGTGTTTATAGGTGCAAACATTAAGTCGTAGATACAGTTTCTTCAGATGACACTGCAGCGTATGGAGCACAGTGCTGAGCTTAATGGGACAATAAAACTCAGTGTTAAACGCCATGAATAGCTTCCTCTTCACAGGTTTTTATATCCACTCTTAACAATCGTTTCTCAGTGGCATGTGGTAGTGTTTAGGAATATCTTCACTGTGTTCCCCTGAAATTGTCCTGTCCTCTGTGCAGTGCCCCACGTGTAGGCAATGCTTGCTGATCCTACTGTCTTTCTTGCAGTCATATGAGAAGCTCCAAATGAGGTTGGGCGCTGTGTTAAGCTGGGAAAGTAGATAGCACGTGGAGTCTGAAGGCTGTCAATCACAATATGCATTTTGAAAGGACAGAACTGTACAAAATATGCCTGGAAGGATATTCAAGGGGGCTGTTTTGTTGCTCCCCACAAGGAGATCCACAAAAGTCAAAGATGGAGGTGTGCTTGTGTGACTTCTAGAGTTAAAGCTTAAGAGAACAAGACAGGAAAGTGGTTTTCAATGCTAGCAGGAAAAGGAGATGGGAGATAGATTAAATACCTTGTTAAAATCACTTGGTGTCAAGGCTGTGGCTTCAGTGTGGAATTCCTGGCTGTCAGCCCACTGACGCCAACAACAGTCCCATGCTTCTGAGATGCAGATCCAAGGTGTGGACACCAGGGAGTGCATGAGACTCCTTGGTGGCCATCATAGATGATGGATTGTGCGACCAGGGGATACCAATTCACAAGTAACTGGTTTAGGACCAAAGGTAGAAGTTCTGTCATGTGCTTCCTGCCATCTCTTCTGTAGCAGCACGGTAGTGGCAAAGTAGTTGAAAGCTGATCTTTTTAAAACTTTTCTTCTAGCATTAGCTTTCAACCCTGTGAGCGTGATTTTCCATGCAAGGGAGGCTGGGAGTGGCGGAAGTGCTTCTTCAAGGGCAAGATGTGCTTGAGCTGGTCACGCAACTGCACCCTGAGGGCTGCTGAATCAGGCTGCTCGTAAAAGTCAAGAGCGTTTTAATGTACGAGGTGTTTATGTCCTTTCTTGAAGTGGTATAATGAGGACAAAGTGATAGCATCGGGGAAACGGGGTCACAGAGCAGAGCCCTGGGGAAGTGCATGCCTGGTTCCTCTGGTGTTTACCTCGGGATGTGCTTTGGTTACCAACTGCTAAACATAGCAAAGCTGAAGGTACCTGATCACTCTTCTGAATTTCAAACAGTTTGTTGTGTCTTACTGGAGAGCACATCACTGGTAGATTTAACCAGCTGTAATACAGAGGCTGTTGAAAAACACAGCTCTGTTACCATAACAGCACTTTTACTTTTATCTTCAGGAGGAAATATTTATTGAAATTACCTTTTGGCTCCCAGAAGGTGAAGGTATTTCTTATTGGAATGGTACCTATGAGTAAACATAACTTTTATGTAAGGTAGAAAAATGCTTACTTGTAGGCTTACACATCTGGTTTGTATGTTCTCTGCAGTGTTCAGCAATTGGATTGGGGGTTTTTGGATGGCTGTAGCAATTGTTAGGAGGTGGTGGACTGTCTAGGGTTTTGAATATTCTTTAGATGATTCTTTAGTACAAGGCCTACAAGGATGAGAGTGCCTCATTGCCACTGAAGAGATCCAATAAGGCATTTATGCCTAAAAAGCACTCCCTACCTGACAGGTCCCTACCTACTGGCCCACCTACCAGACAGGAGATCCACCTACTGAGGGCTTGAAGGCCTTGCTGGCCATGGACGGTGTTGGAGAGCACCCCAAAAAAGTGGTTCTTCAAAGAGTTTTAGGCCATGGGCATTCAGATTGCTACTTGCCTACCATGATAGCCACAGCTTTCATTTAAAGCTAGGTATCAGAGATGTAGTCAGTAAAATCCCTTCATGGTCTACTTGGAGACGTTCGGCACCTGTTTGCTGCCCTGGTCCTAAAACCCACGTTCCCAGAAGGTCAAAGGCAAGCAATGCTGTGCTTTAAAAATACTTGGTGGGAAAGATAGTAGAATAAATCCTCCAAAACAACGTTAAGACAGAGCTATTTTAGGCAGAAAAATTTTTCTCTTCCTTAATGCTGTGGATTTTTTTTTTCCAAGTGTTGCATACAAGTGGTGACCAGCTCTATAAAGTACTTTAAAAACCTGCAGAATAAGGTAGACTGAATTCTTTCTCATAAGAGTTCTGGGTTTTTTGAAGCATATAGTAGAATTCATCAAGAGTTCTGTTTCATGTCTGTGCTAGTGCATCAGCCATCAGCACAGAATTCTGCAGTGCTGAACAAAACAAAAAAGTTTTTGAGTTGTCATCTTCTAAAATCCTTGCTATGTATGTATTAGTAAATCTTTACTAAACACTGCTCTTCTACCAAAGTCTTTAAAGGAACCTCATCCAAAAGTTTTACTTTGCAGGTGAGATTCAGATTCCCAGTAATCTGGGACTCTGCTGTGATCCAGAATAAATAAAAAAAAAAGAAAAAGAAAATATGCAGACATCAAAGAACGTTAGTAAATTAAATACCCAGGGTTGGAAAGCTGGCATTACATCCATAAAAACAGCTCATCTCGCAGGAAGGTGGCATAATTTAAAATCGGTGGCACATAAAAGAAAAGAGGCCCTGGTGACCGTCTTGGGCAGGAGTGAGTCTAGGTTTATGTAGGTCTGTTTGGTTCAGACATTGAACGTTTCTATGAAATTGGGCCCTTTCCAGGCATTTCAGTTTGGATGTCCAGAGTCACTTTGCAGTGTTTAACACTATTTCTCTCCAGGGAACCCGGCCGCGGGTTTTGCATCCTGATGCCGTGCATGGTATGTTCTGAAAATCCAGCTGGTCACCGATTGCTCGGCCTGCCCTGCCCTGGACCAAGCGTTTGTGGGAGGAATTTAGTTTTAAATAACATTTCCACTGTCTAGATCTTTATCGTCGTTAGAAAAGAACTTACTCTGAAGGGGCCACTGATTGCATGTGAGCTACTGCTGGCTCTCACAAGCGCAGCTGTGTTTACACAAGCCGGGATTTGTTCCTGCAAAGTGGGAAGGTAGGCGCTCCGCTCCCGCTGGCGTGCGGGGGGACAGTTCTGCAGCCTGGCTTCGTCGCGCTCACTTAGTCTGTGTTCTCATTGGGCTCTACCAGAAGGTATTTCTGCAGCAGTTCTGTCAGTCTGACATCCTCCAGCTACCCATAAATGCATGCTAAAGCTGTTAATTCTGTTTGGGGTGGTTTGGTTTGGTTGTTTTTGGGGGGAGGTCTGGAGTGGTTTTGATCTTTTCGAGCTGGATGCTGTGGTTAAGGCTTCTTCATAAAGATGCTAAACCAAGGGAGCTGAGCCATGTTAGAAATAATGTGAGTAACATTTCCAGCTCTCACCTCTTCTGAATGAAAATTATTGAAACAGAAAAGCTGTGAAAAGCTAGACTGAATTTTCGACTTGCACAGCAGCACTTTGCTGAATAGGGGTGAACCTAAGCACGAGCTCAAGTTTCACTCTAATGTTTGCTGAATAAGGGGCGTAAATTAATAACTCAAGTAATAGCTGGTGCAAGAACTGGCTTCAGCTATGTATGAAATTCAGGGTTTTATTTTTCAAACACACAAGGCCATTGCATTGCACCGCCAAAATGAAAAATTCGCTTTGTATTCACCAGTGCTGAGATTTGGTGGGTTGCAATGGATTTGCATTGCAAACGGCTCAGTAACGATACACTGGGTGACAGTGCTATTGAAACAGAAGATAGCATTGGTGTTTGGAAACAGCTCTTATATGGGAGGAGAAAAAGTCTGTTAAGGCATTCTTTTGTGAAATAGCTCCAGACAAAGCACTGAGCACAGGGCAGTGTGTAGGAGAAGAAATAAGTGCATTAAGGCTTCTCTATCTGCTGCATGAGTCATCAAAACTTATGTAAATATGCATTGTTATAAGCTGTATTTGTCTTGTTCATACAGGGGAATAAAGAGTAATGCTTCTGTCTTTCCTGAGCAGCGGTGGTGTAGGTACAGAACATAGTATTTTGATAAGTAGTGTTACGTGTGTCCATTATCCCTGTGGAGCACGGAAGGCGAGAGAACAACTAAAAGCAATTCCCCATGACCATTACCTGGAAACTTAAAATCCCAGACCCACTAATCTGGGATGGTAATGCTATCTAATCTGTTTTTGAAAGACAGCTATGAGAGTCTGAGTAACATGTCAGTTTAAAATAATCTTTTTTTTTTGTTTCGTTTCTGTGTATCTCTGTGTGTGTTGCAGCAGGGAGTGGACGTGAAGGTGAAGAGGCTTTGTTAGCACAGTTGCCATTTTCTTGAAATTTGTCAGAACCGAGTTGTAGCTGGCCAGTGAGAACTGGCAAGAGTCAAGATATGGTGTGATACCAGCAAAAAGGATCTCAGATTGTGTAGGTTCAAAGTCAGAAGACTGCTGTGACAGCCTGCCAGTGTGATTTGTGTATTTTGGGAGTGCTTATGCTTCATACCCTGTTCCCAAGTAGAAGACACTGCTCTTTCAGGTAGCTTTCAGCCTTATGCAGTCATCTGCTTTAAAGATGGAAAAAAAATATATTAATAAGGAGAGGGATACTAACAGAAAGAAATTTCATGGGTGTTTAGGGATGAACCTCTGTCTGCTGAAGGCAGAGGCAGCTTACCCAGTAGCAAGGGTATTTAGTCACTGTGTAGTCTAACAGAGTGCAATTGCCTTAATGGACTAGAGTTATCTCAAAGGGCGTTCTGTCAATGGCAAGCGAGGTTTGACTGGGGTTCCTTGTGCGTTTTATTGGGAGTGACTAGGTTTTGGATGAGAGAAAATACATTTTAAGAGATCTATCCATACGTGGAGTGCTTTGGAAATTCACCTAAAGGTAAATGAGTAACAGACCAAATATTCCTAGGTTTGTCGTGCTTGGATTTTGAGAGCTGCAGTAGTCTTTAAAAGGGCTGGCTTCTCTGAAGAAAGGGGGACTTTTGAATGTAATTATGTTGACCTTTAGGAGTGGCTTTGGATTTGGGCCATCCTTTCAACCAGTGACGTACCCCTATACTATAAACTGTAAACCACCCAGGGAAAAACCTGAGCCCTTGGATGTTGTGCCAAGATCCTCTGGTGCCACAGAGCTACCAGTGGCCACCGTAATGGTGAGCCTGGCATCAGGCCCGTAAGGTTTATCCTGGCTGTCTCTTCTGATGTGTTCGCCTGATGTTTGAACTCTATAAGTTGACTCAAGGGATCCTAGATTTTCAGCTCTGGAGCCCAGGAGAGCAGAAAGGAGGCTCCTGGCTCCAGTGCCCGAACTGGCTTGTCCTTTGTCCAGGACAGCACAAGCTATTTTCTTCCAAGCAAATATTTATGAACTGCCTGGGGGAGAGTTCATATACAATTTGTTGGCATTACATCAATACAGATTTATTCTGTTGTGTGTTTTAGAGTTTTAATTAACATGAGCTTTGCAATATGTGCTGGAAAGTAAATAGCAGGCATATCTATTTGCTTGGCAGAAGTCACACTTTTTTAGAAGATATGAAAGCTTTTCCTAGTGCATGCGACTGTATTCACCAGTACCCTGCAGGCCATTCCACAGCGCACACCCTTCTTAAATCCCCTGTAAACCCAAATATCAGACTTAGGGGAGATTTAAATGCTGTACTAATCTTGTGGTGAGAATTTGCACAGGGGTGAGTTTCATCCTAACACCTGAACACCGTGCAAACAAGTAGGCAGACCCGAGGCTGAGGGAGATGATCGGCTCCATCAGCTTGGCTGTTGTGCAGAGCCATTTATGGAAAACATATCAGATGCACAGGCTGACGCTGCTTTGTGAATTTTATCATGTTAGTCATCAAAAATATCCAACATGAGCAGAATACCCACAACTGAACGGTTTTCATTTGGAAGGACTTTTCTTGGCTGAGAACTTGGCTGTCCACTGAATTATAAATCTCAGCCAGCAGCATTTTGTAATAGGAATCCTGATATAACCTTTAGCAGAGAATCACAGATGGCAACCATGCGAGAAGGCTACTGTGCTTTTGATGCCATCTGCATTGTAATCGCCCCCCCTAAAAAAGTGTCTTATCCTATCAATGATACAACATCCTCTGATGTCTCATCTATAAAGTCTGGTTCTGGGGCTTGCAGATTATTTACGCATGAGATTTCCATTGCAGAGTGCCCAAGGTTTAGGCTGATCAGTGGAGTAAAGTTGCTGCCACCGGTGGGAGCTCTAGTTAGAGACAAGAAAGCAAGCCTTACAGGAGCTCTCAGACCTGTGGGTGCTTTCACAGGTTTAGCTTTTGACTGTCTGAGCAATGAGTCCTTGTTAGCTTCCCTGGAATCACCTGCGTGCTCAGGGCCAGGTATAGGCGTACACATCTTCAGGGCTTGGGCGCAAGAGGAGAAGGAGAAAAGCCCTACTCTGGGAGAGGTGCTTCCAATGTGAGCGTATCCTGGCTCACAGGCAAGGTCTGCTCTCCCTAGACTGCATCCCCCAGTCTACTGCAGACATTCTCGTGCTTCCTCTGGTTCTTTTGGTGTAGCATCTCATGTCTGGGATAACAGACGTACTCCCAATTTTGAAAAGCTTTCATCATTTCAATAATCTGCTAAAACATGCATAGCCACTAACTTTGCTGTTAACATTTACAACAGGCTTAACAACAAGGACCAGTTTTCTCGTTGGTGATCAGCCCTGTTGGGCTGAACTGAACACAACAGAGACGCTTCTCTTGCTTTCCTCAATACTTCTCCTGTTTGCACGTAACTGACCTTTCCCCCTCCTTCATTCCTTTTCCTGCTCATGTTTCGTTCTTCAAATATCACTTAAATGATGTTTAATGTGAGTTAAATGCTATAGAAATGCTACTGATTGCTGCTCCATTGAAACTGGACAACTCTTTGTAACTCTAAGGCATCAGATTGCTAAATTGTCTGCTAGCACCTTGATACAATGACTGTTCTTCCAGGTTGTCATTGCAGAGAGGTAGAGCAGAGGTATATTTTTTTCCAAGTTTATGCAAGAATAGGCATAATATTTGTAATTGTTCCGCATCTCCATATACATGTTTTCTGCTCTGCTACTGTGAATAGGTTATTACTGGCTTGTTTGTAGTCATCACCCGCACTTCGATTCAGAAATTGCAGTGGGTGATGTTTTTTCTCTGGACCTCCTTATAACTCTTCTTTCATCTGCCTCCTGATTTTTCTCTGCCTATTGAAATTTCATGCATTCTGGGGGGCTGGTAGCCCAGATGTTTTCATGACAATGGTGTCTTTATCATCAGGATTTCATAATTAGGCAATTTTTTTTTTTTTACAATACAGTCATTTCAAGATTTTTGTGTAATAAGCAGTTAGATATTATAATCTGCTAGAATTGCATTTTTGTCTAAGTATGGATTAGAATAGATTTTAATTTTACAATTTCAGAGATCTAAATTAGACATTGTAGTAAAGAAAAATGACTTATGTCTATTAGAACATTTACTTTTGTGTTGTGCTTATGCCAGCTAGAGTGAAAAACTTCCATATGTTTTTAATCTTACGTTAAGTTAAAACTGCTGGTAAAAGAGATGGTGGAAAAATCGATTGTGATGATGCAAGAAAATGTAGCTAGGATTTTGAAGATCCTGCAGTGCCTTGTCCCCTCCTGCTCTGCAATAGGGAAGTCAGTGTCGACAGAAATAAAATCTCAGTCAGTCTGAGCAAGCTGGAAGGTGGAACAACTTCAAGAAATTGTGTTCTGATTATTTCAAGCACTTCTTTTTGTGTGTAGCTGGAATGTTCAACCACAAGTCATTTCACTTCCACCTCTTCCTATTTTGGGGGTGTGTTTCAGCTGAGAGATGCGATGGATACAATCGCCGGCAAAAACAGGCGAATTCCAGTAAAAAAATAATTTCCCATCATTTCCCTAAAGAGCTGCCTCTGTAGTTTCTCTCACTCTGTCTACTCTTACTGCTTTTCCCTGATGGTCAGTAAAATATTAATCCTTTCAAATGTTAAGCCTGAATTTAGTATTTCAGTTTATCTTTTGCTTCTTAATGACTAGTTTTAATGACTGGCTTCTGAGGATGTCCACAGAGGCAGATACAGTTTCAGACAACACTGGATGAGTATCATTTTCTGTTTCTGTGCTTCTTTTATTTCTAGTGGAAAACTGCCTGAAAACTTTACTCCTAGTCCATCTCCATTGGTGTTTTGATGGGAAAACTCCCAATGGCTTTAGGCAAACAAAATGCTGTGAAGATGTAGACAGTGTTTTGCTGGACTGGGGGTCCATTAAGCTCTCAGATCCTGCAATGCCAGGGCTGTGCTGGGACCCTGGCACTCATAGAAGTCTTGCAGCTATGAATTCTTTTGCCAGACTTCTGGGTAGTTTTCCACTCGTGCCTTCCGCTGCACTCTGCAAGGGCTGCTTGATATCTCTCCGCTAGCTCAGGTGAAATGTAGGCTACCAAAACACCCAGCAAGTCGTCTTGCTCCTTTCTGCTTCAGCACTGATCCAACGATCCAGCTCTCCTTTGCTCTGTCAGGAGAGTAGCAGTAGTACAATTGGTGCGCTTTTTTGCCCCTGGAAGTCCCAGGAATACGATGTGAAGATAGATGATGGACTGTGCTGCGAGACAGACCTTAACTTTGTGGCTGGTGTTTCTTGCCTGATCCATCTGGGGAGGGCAGGTGTGGACTCTGTGGGTGGCGAGTGCCACAGGTTACCGCTTTTCTTATCTGCAGGCTACTGACGCTGTATCCAGGTGCATTTCAAACAGTGATGCTGCATTTGTCATTAAAAAAAAATGAAGAGAAATTATAAATAAGATGCTGGAGAGAATTCCCAGTACCCCAGGAGTTGCCCTGGAGAAAACAGATACTGCATATCCTTGAGAAACCCTCTTTTCCCAGCATATTTAGCAGTTCCCCAAGGTCCTTCATTAACCTGAACAGAGGTGGCAAAGCATATGAGCACGGGATCAGCTTGGCTGCTTCTGGGATTGAAGGGAAGCCTGAGACTGAGGAGAGAAATCTGGGGGAGCAAAGAGGGGAAGAGGAAGGCAGATGCCATCCCCGAGCTGGTGGCTGTTGATGGCTGTTGCTCTGTTGAAGGGAGAACAGGCAGGGAGAGCTATTGCAAGAGAGCAGCTTTTGCTAGTCGCAGAGGTCCTCAAGTCTTCCCTCCCTTTAAAGACCGAGCTATGTGGTCTCCGAATACCACAATGGGTCAGGATGAGGGAGCTGAAATGAAAATAGCTAAAGCAGCACTACGGAGGAAAAACAGGTCTCCTTTGCAAAGTGTTCCCTTGGGACAAGTTCTTTACCCATAGCCGTGATGCTGATGGTGGCACTGCTGCTGTAGACAAAATTTGAGGGTGCTCTGTGTGTCAGCACGACGGACTTGCAGGTCCAAACTCTGCCACGTGGAGCATGCATGTTCAGACAGCAGTGTTCAATGCCTTGAGGTTAGAAACCACACGCTGTACTCCTGTCTAACCCAAAATGACTTTTGTGGCCAGAATGAAGTAAATGATGACCACATCTCGTCGCACTCTTCCCAGCCAGACCCAATATTTGCTTCTAAGAAGTTAAGTAAGAGCTGACATCGCAGTCTGAGCTAGGGGTGGCTTTCATGTTATGTGGTGCTGAAAAAGTAGGTTACTGGGTCAGGAACAGCAAGTTCTGACTGTTTGCCAGCTCCGCCTTTCCCCCCCCCCCCCCAATGTTTATAGTGCTGTGACCTGCCGTGCTGAAATGAGTCTAAAATGAAGGCGAGCAGTGCTGTCGAACAGTGCGATGGGTTTGATTGAACTTGGCCTTCTGTACTTGCATCAGATTATCGGTTTGCAGGATGCTTACTTTGTGGTGGCTTCCTTTCCTTGAAGCGAAAAGTAAAGCTAATTGGAACCCAGTTGCTAGAAAAAAAGACTGTCCTTCTTAAATCATTAGCTCAAAGCCAAAAAACTTTCTGAATTCACTGGGGAGTGCAGAGATGTAGGGTCACTCGAAATTCAGTACTGGGAGAATTTGCTCCTGCATTCAGGGATGTGTGAGAGAAGATCCCTCGGGACATCTGCAAGATTTGAACCTGGCTCAGGATAGCGAATTTTGGAATAAAGGAGTTTTGTTTCAGGCTCCAATCTCTTTGAAACGCCCCCAGCTGCTCGCACTGCTTTGTCTAAAATGGATTCCTCCCCCCGCAGACGTTCTGTCCTTTTAAGCCTCCGCAAAGCCAGAGCTCACATCGGTGCTGCCGGGATCCCCGAAGGAGAGCAAAGTGCCAGGCTGAGGGTGCGAAACCTGATGGGGAATACAAGGAACGCAGTCTCAGCTGCCTTCCCAGCGAGAGCACAGGGGCAGGAGGGCTGCGGAGGTGACCCATGCTGCCCATGGGTTTGCACCTGCGCCGAGCATCGGGCCCCCAGTCCCTCGGGTGCTGGCAGCCTGGGAGCAGAGGGCTCGTCCCGGTGCTGCCGTAGGCTCCATCGCCCCACGAGGGGAGCGCGGAGGCAGCAGCGATGGCTGCTTCATCTGCAGGGCTGGTGCAAGCCCTTTCTGGGTCTGATGGCTCCGGAGGTCACATGCAGCCGCTGTCAACAGTAGCGGCACACAGCTGGACTGCCCCAGCCTTGCAGCTGGGCGTATAACGCTCTATCCAAAGGGAGAGTCCTGCGGTGTTGGAGGCAAGCTTCCTCTTGATCAGCGCCTTTGTGCCCAGATTTCTACAGCCTGATCCTGCAGCCCTCCTCCCTCTGATTAAGTGCAGAGAGTGGGGTGCACAAGGGATGGGTGGCCTTCCTGCAAATATTTGAATAATCTCACCAATAAAAATATTACTCAAAGCAAAGCCTCAGAATATGTTCGGTGGCTCGCTGCCAAAGCTGACTTAAGAGGAAACTATGTGGGCCGTTCAGCCAAGTGATTCATCGAGTGTTCAGTGCTGCTGAAAATTCACCTAAAAGAAATTAAAGGAGAAAAGAAAAAAAAAAAAAAAAGCAGGATTTGAAGAAAGATTGCACCTGGCAAAATCTCTCTCTTAAACCACGGAGAGCTTTCTGCTGCTGGACCAGATGTAGCAGGACAGAGAAAGAACAGTGTTGCTTAACACTCCTCCCCAAGCTAAAACGGGGTCTAATCACAACGCATCAGCAGTGCACCTAGAAAACGGTGCGCGCAGCCTGCAAAGGCCACCCTCAGCACTATGGTTTTCACATGCCTTGTCATGTTTCTTGCCCAGGACTTGAAAATATCTGCCTTTCTGCAACTGGAGGAGAAATCTGTTGCTCAAAGAAGGGCGAAGTGTGTAATGCAGCTAATAAACCCCGCAAGTCTCCACATTTCAAAGTAGGGATCAGCTCATTTTCTTACCGCTTAATGAAATGCAAGTCAAACTGCAGCATCGCTTAGAAGATGTGTTATTTATGAGAGACGATCAACCTCTCAGAGTTGCAAAGGTTCCCCATCGGCGACAGCTCAGCAGGGCCCCGGTTATCACCGCTGACTTACAGTTCCTTCTCTGCTGGCAATCAGTTTAGCAACTACCAGAGAATAGATGTTAAGCTTCACCCTGAAGACCCCAGTCCGGTGAGGTGCTGAGTGTTTGGTGTGGAAAGCAGCATTACAAGAGGAAGCGAGTGGGGCATCCCCTCCATCCCCCCGTCTTTCCTAGAGGGCTGGATCAGATTTAGCTGATAAAAGTAGACGCAGCCCCGTTGCCTTCAGAGGAGCTACGCTGGTGTGGAATCTGGCCAAGTCACAGAATCACAGAATGTTTGGGGTTGGAAGGGACCTCTGTGGGTCATCTAGTCCAACCCCCCTGCCGAAGTAGGGTCACCCAGAGCAGGCTGCACAGGACCTCCTCCAGGCAGGTCTTGAATATCTCCAGACAAGGAGACTCCACAACTTCCCTGGGCAGCCTGTTCCAGGGCTCCGTCACCCTCAGAGGGAAGAATTTCTTCCTCATGTTCAGCTGGAACTTCCTCTGCTTCGGTTTGTGCCCGTTGCCTTTAATGAGAGGCAAGCATTTAAAACGCAACATGTCCACCATCAGTTCTGTCTGGCAGTGTTTCTTAGGGGGTTGTGTTGACTCTGACTTGGCCTGGAAGCTGACCTGTGTGAAAATCCATGTCTTTCTCTTGGGCACCAGGTCGTTGGTGAGTTTGCGGTCATTGCGCAGCTCGGTTCTGCCTTCCCTGTCCTGCTGCAGGGTTAGTGAAGGAAGTGCTGGTCTGTCGGTTAGAGAGAGCTGCCACATCACACGTGCTCGCTTCTGCCCTGGCACCGCTTTGTTGTGTGATCTTATGCAAAGCCTGTTGCTGTGCTTGGCCTTGATTTCTCTCTCTGCAAAATGATGATGACAGCACTATCTGAGTGCTTTTGCCTAGAGGTTTTTTGGGTGGAAAGTGACTTAAAAGAGCAGAAATCAGTGCCTGCTTTTCATCCCTGCTGCACAAATAGCTCTCCAGCCCAGCTTTGTCACTTCAACAGCTGTAGCATGACAGTGAAAATATCAAAGCCTGATATATGGGTTCCGCTTTGGAACTCACAAACCGTTATTATGGCAAAGGAATGCCCTAATAATAACGTGCTTCTAGTTAAAGAAAATACATCTACTCTCCGTGTATGGGATTCTGACCTGTGAATCTAGTTACACTTAATAAGATGTAGCAGTTGCTCAGGGGACTGATAATAGGATAGAGAGTCCTTTATCTCTGTGTCATGCGTTGAAATCCAGACCTGGCCATTAGCAATTAAAACACCTTACCATCTGATGTCTGTCCAGTGGCCTGTGCAAAATGAGTCTCAGCTCAGCAGCCAATGCATAAACTTTTGGGGTTTCACATTGCTGGGGTGTTTTTGATTTCTTCTTTTGGGAGGGGAAGTGTCTGCTGCAATCCCATTCCTGCCTTCCTTAGCACCATGACCAGCTGTTCGTGGGCAGGCAAGCAGCCAGACAGACGTGAGGCCGTGGCGTTTTCTTTCCCTAAAGATGATTTTCCGAATCAAAGCTGAAGTATGTTAGAAGCAGGCCCTCGGGAGAGCAGCCAATGCTGGCTCTACTCATACTGAGTTTGTGTAGGGACTAAATACACAGTTGTATTCTCTTGGCTTCTTAATACAGTGACTATTTAGGAATATAAAAATAATAGCTTGGAAATAATGATGCTTGTGTTTCCTCTCTTCCTGTCACTCACTTGAAAAATACCCCAAATACTTATTTTCAAGAATTATTTGAAAAATGGGAGAGAACGAAGAAAGTCTTTATTTGTTGCTGCAATTTCATTCAGACACAGACGTGTTAGCATTCCATAGATTTTGGTGAGGCTTTATATTATATATATCTTTGCTGTTCATTTGTACCTGCTAAGATATTTTTTTTTTTCCCATCTGAAAACACCCAATGAATGTGACAGGCTCTGCAGTTACCATCTACCCTGAGAGGGGCTGTGTGAAAGCAGGTATTTCTTTTTCTATCATCAAAGCAAGGCCACAGTAATGTTCACACACAGATGGTTGTGTCTGAGAGTTTTATAGCAGCGAAGACCATTGTTATCAATGGCTGGTCAAGCACAGAATTCAAATTCCCTGCGAGCTGAACCCAGGTCTGTGAGTTGCAGCTGTGGTTTGAGCAATCCCCTTCTGAGCGACAGGAACTGGGGCTTCTCAGGGGCTGGGCAGCCCCGTCTTGGCCGTCACGTGCCACCAAGGGAACCTGGCTGGTTCCTCTGCCACCTATCTCCACCCCACTGGGATTCATGGCTGCCGTTTCTTTTAGGACTGGGAGCCCGGCACTGACCTCCCCAGGCCATGGCCACCTGGGAGCCAGCCTCCTGCTGTGATCCTCGCTCAGCTCCGGAGGAATGTCTCACCTCCCATGCTTCCAGACCCTGTGAAACATCACTGGTTCTGGAGGAAAATAGAAAGAGAAGAAGGAGAGGACACAAGTGAACTCCAGTTGCCTGGAATATGTTCACAAAAACTGCCACCTTCAAGCAGCTCTTGAGCAATGTCTTCCCCAGTGGAGATCTCAGACCTGGGAGATTCCCTCCAAGTGGAAATACTGCAGAGGCAGGACGTTGCTCCTCTTTCCTCTGTTTTCACAGACGCACCTACTCCCAGTCATAGAACCTAAGGAAAATTTGCCAAATGGCATGACAGAACAAGAGGGCTGGGAATGTCTCGCTTCCCTTTTCTCAGTGTCTTTGGGAGTTTTAATTTCTTTCACTGGAGTGTACATCCCCTCTTGGACAACTAACAGCCCATCCATCGGCGCGGCCTTTGCCTGGTAAGAAGGAAATGCAAAGCAGAACCAGCGATCCAGGTTGATGACTGATGCGTATCACTCTTGGTTTACTCATGGTGGTTCAGACCAATTAAAAGCATGGCACAGCAGTCCCTGCTCCGCTCCAATAAGCTCCATAATTACTTAGACGCTACCTTTTTGTCACCTCAGGATCAAAATTTTGGTCCAGAACCTTTGGCTTCATGAGAGCCAGGCTGGATGCGATGAGAGCCAGGCTGGATGCGAGCTGGGATTTCTCCCTTTCCTGGACATACATAATAGTTCGTGATGTTCTGAAAATTGGCAGGTGTTTTCCTTCTGTGTTTATAAGGAGGACCCCTGTGATAACAAGGGAAAGCAATAGGTAATACAGCCTCCCTCAGTTTTTAGAGGGCAGTTTCTAACAAATTCTTTTGGATTGTCTCTTTGTGTAAGCACTGTCCTGGTGCACCTAACTTGAGCTCCCAGATTTGGGGAGAAATACTCACATGCAGTGCAGTGGCTGCTGGAGCTACGTGAGCTGTTCTCATGTGAACAAACCATGTCCTACCTTAGACTCCCAGGAGGAATCATGGAGTCGCCCAGGAGCTTTTGCAGAAATCCAGCTTGGGTCCAGCCTTGCTTAGTAGCTCAATGGTGGCCACACTGAATCTGGGCTGCTGCTGTGCCAAGCACCTTGATCGTATCCGTATTACATCTTCTCGCTGGTCCTGTTCCACCTCTGCCATCTGCTCCCCAAGACCCTGCACCTGAAGTAGTTAAACTCTTTCAAGAAACCAAGCTGAGCCTGATCCAAAGATCCCAGACAGACATCAGCTCTGTTACCTCCATCACTACAGCATGGCTAATCCCAAACCCAGACCGACTGCCTGCAGGTGCCTGCGATGAGGCTGCTGAGCGATGCTCCTGGAGACAGCAATGGTGCTGGTGATTGCTGCTCAGAGCCCAGAGGTTTTGTGATCCCGCTACATCCAGTGCTTCTCTGGTGTTTGAATTGAGAGTCAGCTGACACCTGGAGTAGCTGTCTGTGGTGTGGGAGGTGGTATGCAGAGTTTACATCAGAGTAGAATTAATGTATTTGCAGGGAGGATTTCTCATTGAATATTTTTGTTTCAGATTTTTTGGAACAGGCCAAAGGAGAAGAGATTGAGAATCTCCATTTTAAATGGAGAATTGAATTTTCTTCCTTTCTGGGTTCACTATCCACTCATCTATGCAGACGCTTCTAACACGGCTCCACTTATGTCTTCCCATTTTTGTGTTTAGTGGTCTGAGCTGGTGATGGGCAGAGAAGCCATTGAGATAAGCACCTGTGCTGTATGTAGAAGGATCACAAGCATCCTCCTGGATGCCCTTAATGAAGTGTTCAGCTCTTTTTAAAGACAGAAGAGGGCTGTGACACATATTGAATCATCAGCTCCGCATCAGCTCTTGGCCTGCTCACCTCTCTGCAGCTCCCCAGGTGCTCGGCAGTACCACTCCAGATGAATGAAGTGGACAAAGCCAAGCTTGATGCTAGCCATGTTCTCTTAATTGCACCAAAATATGCATTTTTTTCATTCTTATGAATACGAAGTGATCAAGGCAAATGAATTCTAGAGTAGGCTTTTTTGGCCACCACAGGGAGTGGTTAACCTTTTAAATGCTGGACTCGTAGAAAAGTCTGCCCACAGCAGGCTATCTCCTGTTGCTTACGGCTATTTCATTGTCCCTCGTGAAGCACCTAGTTAAGAAGGTTGGCTAGAAACTGGGCAAGTCAGCCATTCTCAGGGAGTTTTTGAATGTGTCTGGGGTATTTAGTCACCTCGACCCCAGATGTGCCAAAGCCCGTAGCAATCGAGCAGTGAACCCCTCTCTCTCTGCAGACAAGTGAGCACAGCAAGCCCTGAACAACCTCTTCCCTAGACTGGGCTGCGATGAGAACCGTTTTTATTTCTATTTCATCTGAAGCTGTAGAAATCCTTCTCTTTCTGCTCCTGCCTCACTCCCCTTTCGATTTTGCGTTACCTGATAGCCAGGTTTGAAATGTGGCCGGTGTCGCAGGGGAGATGTCCACGGGAGACCGCGTGGCCTTGGGGGCTGCAGCCCCGGCAGCTGCAGCGAGCGCTCTGCTCTCGGGGCAGCGGCCGAGCCGATGTGACGCAGCTCAGGCTGCTGGAGCCAAGCTCCTCCTGGGCTGAGGGGCTCTGACTGCTGGTGGGATTTGCTGGCCGAGGAAGGGCCGTTAATTCCATGGCTGAATCCCAATAGGAATAACTGATCAAGATCGAGAGAGGTGATTCTGCCCCTCTACTCTGCTCTGGTTAGACCTCACCTGGAGTACTGCGTTCAGCTCTGGAGCCCTCAGCACAGGAAGGACATGGAACTGTTGGAGCAGGTCCAAAGGAGGGCTACAAAAATGATCCGAGGGCTGGAGCACCTCTCCTATGAGGACAGGCTGAGAGAGTTGGGCTTGTTCAGCCTGGAGAAGAGAAGGCTGCGGGGAGACCTGATTGCAGCCTTTCAGTACTTAAAGGGAGCCTATAGGAAAGATGGGGACAATCTTTTTAGTAGAGACAGCAGTGACAGGACGAAGGGTAATGGTTTTAAACTAAAACAGGGTAGGTTTAGGCTGGATATAAGGAAGAAATTCTTTACAATGAGGGTTGTGAAACACTGGAATGAGTTGCCCAGAGAGGTAGTGGAGGCCCCATCCCTGGAAACATTCAAGACCAGGTTGGACAGGGCTCTAAGCAACCTGATCTAGTTAGCGGTGTCCCTGCTTGCTGCGGGGGGGTTGGACTAGATGACCTCTAGGGGTCCCTTCCAACCCAAAACTTTCTGTGATTCTATAACTGCATGGTACCTACCTGAAGTGCCCACTGCGAATTCACCGGGAGAGCTGCTCGCCCTCCTGTCCTAGGCTGGAGGGTCGAGCCCTTCTTTTGCTATTTCACCGCTGCCTTTTACCCTGGGCTGGGCTTGGCCTAGCGATGTGTCGCTGTGTGTCCGTCCGGATTTTTCATTGTGCTCGGCGACTCCCTCAGCTGAAAGGCTTTGTTTCAGTCTCATAGGAAATTATTTCATTCTTCTGTCCTTCGTGGCTTGGGGTTTTCCGTAGGCAGGGCGCTTGCCGCTGCTCCTCTGACACAAGCAGCCAGGGGTTGCTTGACTCCCCACATCTCGCTAAAAATAGAAATTCACGGCTCCAAAGTACTTAGACACATTTTCATTAGTGTACACAGTGAGCTTTCTCCAAGCTATCCCACTCTATTAATAACAGCTCCAGAGCCTTTGGTTTGCCGAAGCGTTTAGGAAAATTCCCTTTTTCCAGACTGGGGCTGTTGGTATTTCTGTGCTCTGAGATCAGAGCTGCCGTCCTGCTCACACGCTTGGTGATGGAGAGGGCGTGTGTTGCTCGTGCACCCATTGCTTTCTGTCCCATGGCCTGCCTTTCCCAAAGGAGCGTGAAAGCGTGGAGTGGGCCACATCTTTTACTCACAATTTTACTAAGAGCTGACTGCAGAGAGGGGGACAGGGAAGAGTTGAAAAATTTGGATATGCATCAAAGTGTAGGAAGGGGCAAGGAGAGAGAAAAAATAACAGAGAGAAGAGAGCTTGGAAAGAAGATGCCTTTTTGTTGTGAAGGGATTAGCTGAGAGTCAGCTTTCAGATGCTTTTTAGATAAGGCATTCTCCTGGAAAATACGGATCCTGATCGATTACGAAACCCTCGGGGATTTTTGAGGTCAGAGCTCCCCTGGGAAAGGGGACAAACAAGACTGAGCAACCGTGCTGTTTGTTACTTTTCAGTGAGAAATGCAACCAGAAGATTTCGTGGAGTTTTGTTTTAGGTTTTAGGTTTCAAGTGAAAACGTTCTTTTGTTATTTCTACACGTGCCCCATGGAAAACTGAAGGCGGGTTCTTTGAGGCGGGGTGACGAGGTTCGCCTTGGCTGATTCATACAGGTAGCCATGCCCAGATGATGCAGAGAGGAGCGGCTCCGCAGCGGTGCGATTGGCGCAGACCCGTCAGCTTCACGCGGGCGAGGGGCTGTCCTGAGCATCCCTCTGCCCGCGGGGCGTAGCCACTACCTGTGGGTCCCTTGTCCCTTTTACCTCTCGTGAGGCTCAGGCCCTGAGCAGGGGAAGTTTTTCCTCTCCCTGTTGTTTCCCTGATGCTTTCCTCTGCATCCTTTGTAACATTTGCGGTGACCCAGCCCTGAGGTGTCTGCAGCCTGCGAGGTGCAACTCTTCAGTACAGAGCAAGCCTCCCTTCCTCTCCAGCCTTCCTTGATTCCCTGCTTGCAGCTGGAAAGGTTTAGTTGACACCCAGGATGATTCCTGACAAACTGTGGGAAGGCTGCCCTGTCCCTCTGTCTCAAGGTTGCAGTTCAAGCCCTTGCTCTGGCTCAGCAGTCCTGGTGCTTATTTGCATTTTTCTGTATGTGGTTCTTTCCATTTCCACGCATTAATCTTTCTTTACCCCACACTGAACAGGCAGGAGGCACAGATGGCTTGATGTAGGTTTGTTTTTTTTTTTTACTTTTTAATTTGTACAGTTCATTGAACAGCAGCAATGTTTAAGTTACATAAACCTTAAATATCTTCTATTTTCAATGGAAAACACACTTGCTTAGCCTAACCCCCCACTAATCGCCTTGTGCTCAAGAACATTTCCGCTTTATTTTCCAGTGTAGCATTCGGTTGTGCAGAGGAAGGGGTGGCACTCCTTCCGCACCTTTGAAACAATCTCAGGCTGGTTGGAAAAGGGAAGATTATTTAGTCCCCCCAGGGATAATTTTAGGACATGCTTTGGAGTCTTTTCTCCTGGCACTTACTTAAACAGCGTGCATGCCACCAGAGGTCAACTTCAGCTCCTGCTACGGAGTCTGTTTCAGACTTTTAATGTCTGGTCAATGGAGATGCTTTGGGTACCTAGGTACTATAGGTGAACACCTACATTAGCATATGGTGCTTTGAGTGCATCCCTTCCCTTTGTGGCTGATCAGGGAGGTAAGAAGGTGCAGTCCTGGGTTATGATGATCCTCTCGGGCTTGGGGCAGCAGATGCGCAGGCCAGCACCGCACTCTGGATCCAGGCCAGTGCCCTGGTTAGGGTCCCTTTGCAGGCTTCCCTGGGCCACCCATGCAAGGTGACCACAGACAAGAGGGGAGGCAACCCGGCCTCCTGTACCTGCCCACTGAGGGATGGACCATCTCCTCCATCTCAAACCCAAATCTCAGCTCAGCCGCACGCTCCTCGCCAGCCGGGACAGCGTGTTTCAGAGATGGACCCGGTGTTTCAAATGCTGCTGGAATGCCTTGTGAGAAATTACAGAGCAGGGTAAAAATTTCCCTGGGTGCTGTATTGCTTCCCCGGCTGCAGGTTTCTCCCTGCGCCTGGAGGACTCGGGCACTGCAACAGTGACGTTGTTCTTGCATGGGGTGGGGGCTTGGGGCTGCTCTTTATGATGTTCCTGCAGCACCCACCTATGCCCCCGCTCGCTGAGCTGCCAGTAGTAATTAGGACTGCTCCATTACATTTTAAAAAGCTGGTTAGAGTCCTGATTTATAAAATACAGATCTGTCACACTGACAATGTAGATTTTTAATGTGCTCAAGCTTTAAAATCGTGTGTTTTGACTTTTTCCAAGGTTTCCTTTTTGGCAGCTCAATTGCAGTGCTCTCTACTGGGACTTATTTAAGGGGAAGAAAGGACATAATGTACTTACAAGTGTAAATGATGTATGTTTATTCCCCTGAACTGAATAAGTGGCAAACCCAGAGGGTGAATAAGCTCGTCAACTAGGTACTCTTAACTTTCTTTCCAGCAATTAAGGTGAGGTTTGTACCTCCCTGTCAGTTCTGCCATATGATAATACCAGGTAGTCATGTAGCTTTTATACTAATAGCAGAGAATGAAGGCATTTATCCCAGCTCTGAAATACAGAGCACGTTAAAATGGGATGAAAGATATTTAATATCAATTGTTGTGTTTTCTATTTCAAAAATTTTCTATTTCTGTATTCGAAAATGGCCAGCCTCGTTATATGGGGCAAATTCAAAATACTTCCACTGAAGTCACGAAGCCCAAATTTACACCCTCACAAACACGAAATCAATCTCTCTCCAAAGTGTTCTCGGAAAGCTGACTCGAATTTCTTGTTTCTAGATGAGCTTGCTTACAGTATTTCAGAAGAAAAATTTTACATATACAGAGAAAGAGAGAGGGGGAAGGAGACTTCCTCTTTCCTACCCCACAGCCCCAAGTAGCTGGGCGAGATGGGAGCCCAGAAGCTGACACAGCCCACAGTATATGGGACTGGTTGGGATGCAGAGAGGTGTGGGAACCGGACCCTGGCATAGTCCCAGATCACGATGCACGTCCCTGTGCAGGGTTGATCACTGCGGCTCATCCAGTCATCCAAGCCAGCATGACAAGCTGACCGCTGCTGCCATCTCCGGCTCTGCAAAAAGCTTTTAGGAGAAACTGGCTGTGTTTTAGCCACTGCCTGGTCGCCTGGCCAAACCAGAGACGCTCAGGCTCAGTCCCTGCTTCCATTTGCCCTGGAGCTCCTCTCAGCTGTTGTGGTACAGTCTCTCTGTCAGCTTGAACTCTGCTTGTACCCTTTCCCTTCTGAGCTTCGAGATCCGTGTTTTGGCACATCCTCTTGAACAGCTTCAGCCAAGTGTGAAGGGAGGCACGGCGCCGATCCGCAGTGCTGCAGTGCCGAGGGATTCCCGGCAGCAGGCGTGACCCTGCAGGTTCCCCTACAGTTGGGTTTGCAGCAAGGTTCAGCTTACCCTTCCATTAAGCATTAGGGTCTGTCTGCGGCTCAGGGATGCTGACCATGTGTAATCTAGTCTTGCCTGGGATGGGATGAACTTCTGTCCTTCTCAGCTGCTTTGTAGCTGGTGACTGAGGTCTATACTCCTTTCTGGCCAGTTTGCAGGAGATGATTGGGTTTTTTACGTAGCAACCAGCTTACGGGCCTTTTTGTTCGGTTTTGATTTCAGTGCTGAAGGTTTCACATCGGTCCCTGGTTACAAGAATGATGGTCGTCATGCGCAGGGCCATATTTTCCCTCCTGCCCTGCCATGAACACAAGAAATCCAGCACCAAGGCACGAAGAAGGGGTGACACAGACTTGACAAAGTGCCTCGTCCTCCCATGCCCTGACCTGCACCAGCCCCTCTGTGCAAGAGCAGGATAGGGCTTACAGGGTGGCGGGGTCTGTCAGAAAGGACCAGAGCCATCAGGCACAGGGGGACCTTCCTCTGAACCTCCCAGCATGAGATTTAACCCTGAGCCCAGCAGCGATAACTCCAGCCCTTACAGCTGTCCCACTGCTGGAAGAAAGGGTCATGGTTATAACTGAAAGGTTCCTATGGGTGGGCTGGGAGGCAATGCTGGCAGAGAGTTTGGGTGTTCTTGGTGCTGGCTGCCTGCCGTGAGCTTGGTGCTGCTCATTCAGCCCTCAGCTGGGTTAACCAGCAACAAAAAAAAAACCCAGAAAAGGCTTCCGCAGCCTTCTTGGGTGCAGTCACAAGGGAGCTGGTGGTGACGCAGTGATGCTCAGGAATGGCTTCAGCTCCCTTTTATGGCCTTGTGGGATATTTGGGTTGGTTTTTACCATCAGCAACTGAGAAGGAGCTGCTGCATCTGGCTTTGCATTTCTTCCATCTTAATGTTTGTGGCTAATAGCCATTCCTGTCCCTGTATAGCTCACTGAGGATTTGATTAACAGATGACGTATGCCAGGTGCCAGGCCATCAGAGGGAAAGGAAAATGAAGATACGACGAATGTTCTCATTGTTGTCTTTATGGCAGTGAAGATAATACCTGGGCCATGCTAAAGCCCACGCACTACTTGCTCCTTTTACCTGCTTTAAGACCTGGCTCTACTCAGAAAAGACAGCCCAGAGGAGGGAGCAAAGACACAAATTTTCCTTATGCCTGCTCAAGCCCAGGCAGGAGGCTTGTCCTCCGGTGCGGGATACTTGGGTGGTACCAAAGTGCTGCTTCCAGTAGTCTGTATGCAAACTCTTCTTAAAGTCACCGGGCTTAAATGTCCATGAATAAAAATTCAGTTCTCTCCCCACTTTTTTATTTACCTTCATAATTTATGTTAGGTAAACATAGAGAACTGTGGTTAGAAACATGCCTTAAACACCAAAAATCAAAAGAAATAAATGTAACCCAAGAAGGAAAGACCAGAGCACAGCTGGGGCTGAATCTTGCCATCCTCTCATCTCCCAGTCGCCTTTCTAAGTCCCTGCAAAAATATTGGGCTATTCATTAGGCAGATTGTTTCTCCTTTTCTAGGAAGGCGATGCAGGAAAGCAAGATGTTCCTTCCTTTTCCAAATTATAGAAGCAAAAAATGCTGTCTTTGTGCAAGCTGACTAGTAAAGTTTTGCAAGGCTGCTGCTGCAAGTACTGCTTGAAAAGAGACTCCAAGCCCTGGCCATATAGGTATATTTTAAGTTCATTACAATTTGAATAAACAACAGGACAGGTGCAAGACACATTTCAAAATAAAATGCACCATCAAAGAACAATCTCCTGCCCGTCGCAGAGGGGCTGTGCAGGTAACGAAGTAAACCCACTCACAGTTGTTCTTTTGCAGCAAGTGCTGGTACATTTTAAGCTACTCACAAGCTGGTTAAATAACTGGCCATCTTTTAAGCTCCGGCACCCTGGAGCGTAGGAGGCAAATAATTCTCAGGGGGGATTTAACACAGTTATGTAAAATAATCTGAAGCCATCCTGGTTGCTCCAGAAAGATTATAATTTAGCGGGGTTGTTTTTTTTAATGTCTGCTATCATCAGTTGATTCTTCTTTGTAACAAAACAAAACAAAAGTCTTGTTCTCCTTTGTTTGAGAAGCAGTTTCTGTTCCTCTCCTGAAGAGGAAGGGGGTTCGGACATGCTGCTGAATGCGCTGCTGTGAGTCTGGATATTTATGACACAGAATATCTTTTGAATAGTAATTTTTAACATCTGATTAATCTTCCGTTCTGTTTGAGTAGAGAAGCACCGCCGTGCTGGGCTGGGTACAAAAGGCACTTGGTACTCACTAACCAGCACTCACCCTCTGCAAAGGCTTTCAACTAAAATGCCTTGTGTTGCTTTCCAGCTTTTCCAGTCGGGAGGTTGGCAACCGCCTAACTTATAGTTGGGGGACCAGATCTCTCTCCATAGGACCCCATGACAAGCAGATTTTAAAGTGACCCGCCAGCATGCTAACACGTGTCTAGGATGCACACAGAGTACAACCCGTGCACGCACTCTGTCCCTGCGCCGGCTGCTGCAGTGCTGCCCTGCGGGCAGTGGGGTGAGGATGGGACCTCTGGACCAAGCTGGACCTTCTGTGCTTTGTTACCTTCTGGTTTAACCCATTTCTCTCCTCTCCCCACCCCCTCCACGTGTCTTCTGCTCCCTTGTTCACCTCTGCCCTCTACCTGACAAGTTTTTCTTATATCCTCGATAAAATAGTTTTCGTATTACCCCAGCTCTGTCATGGGTTAAAGAGAAAATCCATCACCATGCCAGCTGGCTGTGGTGGGGCTTTGGTTATCTGTGCCGTTGCATTGGCTGCCACTCATGCTACACATCTGCAGACCTGAGAAGGAGACCCTCAGCTCCCGGTTGGTGAACTCCTAGCGGTGCCAGATAAACCACCGTGCTGCTGATGGTCTCCCACAGCTGCCTGGTTGAACCACAGTGGCAGGGGTGGAGGGAGCATTGTGGAATATAGTAACTGGTATCCGCTTATTTTATGAAGAGAGTGATATTTAGCAGGCCTGAGTACCAGCGTTGCGCCATTTTTTATTCCATTATAACTAAAGTAGAACTTCTCACAGATGACTGTGTTTAGGGTCGTTTGGATGCCTTGCAATATGTTCACATATTTTCCACTGCTGAATGAAAAGGAGAAAATGAGTGTGATACTTGTTGTAGGTGTCTGCCTTGCTTGCGGATGGTCTAGATTTCTGTATAGCTGCTTCTCTGTTACATGGGGCTTTCAGGTTTCACTACTGTCTAGAGTGGTCGCTTTTCTAATTAAAAGAGTTCCCAGGTCTAACTATTGACTTGGGCAGTAAATGTGCTGGGTTATTAAAGGTAAGAGGCTTTAGTCAGAAAACATGCTTCCCTCTCTCACAAAAGAGGTCAGTGTAACTTGAGTAAAAGAGTGTCCTAAAAATCAGAAAACAAGCGAAGGAAATGAGAAAGTAGGAGCCAGGCAAATGCTGCTTATGTTAATTACAGCAAAGCAAGTAGGGCAGAGGAGAGACCGGGCCGTGGTTCTTGGCTGTTGTGTGCCCGCTTCTCAGGGGAAAGCACGGCTGCCCGCGTGATTCGTGTTCCTGCTGTCTGGGGGGCTGACTTCACTCAGCAGAGCCTATACGGTTAAAAAGAGACCAAAGGTACTTGCCCACCATGAAAAAACAGCGGTGGTAAAGTGTCTCCCATTGGGGTGAGCTTTCACAGGGCTTCGGTGTACAGCTGCTTGTGGTAGGTCTAAGGGGGTTTTGAAGGTACACTTCAACCCCTTTGAAATATTCTCTCTCAGCTGCTGACACACACACCCAAAATCTTACTACAGCACAACCATTGCTGTTATGGAAAGCAGAATTGCCTGCAATGAGGTTGAAGTCATCTGGCAGCCACCTATGCCTTGCCCAACAAGCTGCTTGTCCACAGCGAGAGATGGGCCCTTCCATCACAGAATCACAGAATGTTCAGGGTTGGAAGGGACCTCTGTGGGTCATCTAGTCCAACCCCCCTGCCAAAGCAGGGTCACCTACAGCAGGCTGCACAGGACCTTGTCCAGGTGGGTCTTGAATATCTCCAGAGAGGGAGACTCCACAGCCTCCCTGGGCAGCCTGTTCCAGGGCTCCGTCACCCTCAGAGGGAAGAAGTTCTTCCTTCTGTTCAGACGGAACTTCCTGTGCCTCAGTTTGTGCCCGTTGCCCCTTGTCCTGTAGCTGGGCACCACTGGAAAGAGTCTGTCCCCATCCTTCTGACACCCACCCTTAAGATATTTATAAGCATTTATAACGTCCCCTCCATGCAGTCTTCTCCAGAGGATCGGAGCTGGACTCTATGAGGGAGCCGCTGTTCCTCCACTGTTTCTAGAAAAGAGCCTATACTGTTAGCTGGGAGTAAGCGCTTCGCTCTTAAATAACGGAAGTCAGGTGGGATGAATCCTGCCCTGGGGCACCTGAATTCCTGAAGGTAATGCATAACCACCCTTGCTGGAAGTTGCTCACACCTCTGGGCATAGGTCTTGTAGGTGGTTCTCAGTGTGTAGTGGTAGTTACAGGATTTGCAACATTTTATTTGTATACTCACTTCCATCACCTGGGGACGTGAAATTCCTGCTTGTAAGTGTCAATAGACAGGCATGCTGCTGGGCAAACAGAAACGAATGCACATCAGCTACGGAGATATAAACAGCCAGCCTCGGCACTGGTGGAGTAATTTGCAGCTCTGCTTGGTCCCAGGGCACGTGGAGGCTCTGAGGCCTTTTGATGCTGAAGAAATGCAGAATCAAAAAGCCATCAGGACCCGCAGGAGTGTTGAGCGTATAATGATGGAGGAGGCAGTGGGTGGATCCAGCACACGGTGGGAGAAATGCAGGATGACCAGGAGGTTGAGCTCTGAGAAGCCTTTGTGGTCCAGCCTGCTGCTGAAACGCGCCCTGTCACAGTTGACAGCAGGATTGCTGACAGTAAGATTTTAATAAATGGTGCACACTTGGAGACCCAGACGTGGAAGAAGCAAATGTGTCTTTGGACCTGCTCTCTTCACGTCATTAACTGGTCTTTTTTTTTTTTTTTTTGCCTTCTCCTCCTCAGTTTTTTCAATTTTCCTGTGCTTTTAGAGAGCTTTTCCTTACATCGGATGACTTTTTCCACTTCCTTGTATAAGTTTTTACCCTTGTCTCCAGTTCTGAAGTATTTATAGCTCAATGGCACACATAACCATTGGGCATACAGTAATTTCTCTTTGAATGCTTTCCATATCTCTCCGGTGTGCTTTTCCACCCACACGTGTTCCATTGCCTTATCCCGAAGGATGTCTTTATTCCTCCTTTATACTTCTGGCTTCTCGATTGTTTTTTTCATGCCTTTCTTCTTGATGGGTTGGGCGTTTTTGCACATCACACAGCTTGAAAAAAACTTTCCCTTCAGAATCTTTCATTGAACCAAATCCTATTAATCTGATATGCACACAGACTGAAATTCAACCCTGAGTAAAAAAGCGACCTACCTGCCGTGGGAAACCTGTTTTTGAAGTATTTTGGGGACAAAGGCCTTAGACTGGCCTCCACAGAGGAATTAACTTTGCCCACAAAAGAGTCCCACTGGCCACAGCACAGTCTTGACCTCTAGGGATGTAACTGTATCTAGATATTCTTGTTGTTGGCATTTTCTTTCCTATGGTATTTTTGCACCAAAGCAGAAAACTGAAATTCTATTTTTTTCAAACATTGACATGGTTTTTCTGATAAAAAAAGCAAGAATAGCACTGATTCAAATTGTGCAGTTATTTTCTTTCTATTTGTTTTTAGCCCTGTAAGGTAATACAAAGGGAATAGCTACCTGTGGCAAGCACATAGCTTTCGTTGCAGTATGGACTGATTCAGAGTCATGCTTCAGTGGACAAAGATGGGAAAATAGGCTCACAGGATTGAAAGCAGTGGCTCTGAACAAGGCTTTAAGAGTCACGGTTAAACAGCCACAGTGCTGTAGTTAGAATACAATCAGGGATAAGAAGTTATAGTACTTCTGTTATTTGGTGCTCATGGCAATGCCAATGCAAGCCTTCCTTTAATTCAAGAAGGATGATGAAAAGCTGCAGAGGACCAAGAGTGACAGAGGGACTGGAAAATGTGTGTGTTGGTGAAGGACTCCAAGGCTTCCACCAGGCTGGCTTAACAAAGAGAGAGTTTGGGGCTGACTTGACTGCAGCCTAGAAGGAGCTAAACGCAAGAAGGAACACTTTTTAGTAGGGAGTTCTCCTGTTTAGCAGATAAAGGCATAATGAGAGTCGATGGCTAGAAGGTGACGTTAGGAGAACTCCCAAATCAATTCAATTTGCACAGATTATTGTGGCTCCTCAAGGTTCAGGACAGATCCTCACATGCAGGGGAGTTCCAAGCCCAGACAGACTGACTTTCTAAGATGTCGTTGGCTAGCTCAGAGGTGCTCCCAGCCGTGGACACTGGCAGCAGCACCTTGCCTACCTCCGTGTAAAGACGGCATAGAGCTGACCACGCTAATTGGTGGTGTGAGCTTGAGCACTAGTTCAGGCAGGAGTTAATCCAGACATCGTATGTGCTGCATTACTGCCCACAACCCTGATGAGACAGCCAAGATAGATTTAGGTTATAGGACCAATATTAGCCTTTATACATGCTGCAGAGAAATACAACACTGTTTGGCCTGGTTTTTCAAAGACTTTTCAAAGCACCAGGAATGAGCTGAAATTTGCTTAGCGTTTCTGAAAATCAAGCCATAACTAATTAACCCCTGCACGCCTATGTGCTTAATTAGTTTTTCCACTTCATTTAAGAGAGGAAAAGAGAAACTTTAGGCTTCCCAAAACTTTGCATCAAGTTTGTGGCATGAGCAGAACTCGGAAGATCCTGAATAATTTCCCCAATACTACTTCTTCCCCCTTTGTAATTAA
Organism: Opisthocomus hoazin; assembly: GCF_030867145.1. Classification (NCBI taxonomy): domain Eukaryota; kingdom Metazoa; phylum Chordata; class Aves; order Opisthocomiformes; family Opisthocomidae; genus Opisthocomus; species Opisthocomus hoazin. The sequence goes on from NC_134427.1 coordinate 15,788,764, forward strand.
CTCAGCTTTTACTACCACCAATGCAACCTATTCTATAACATAGACAATATAAGCTACAGGAACAAACCCGAAGGATACACTGGGCTGCATTCCCATTCAGAGCTGCGATCAGCCAGCCAGGAGCACATCCTGCCTTTAATTATACTGAAGAGGTCTTGGTGATTTGGTGTCCTACATCAATATTAGGAAGCTTGGGCATTGAATTGCTATAAATCAAAAGCTTTGCTGCTCTCACAACAAGCCCAGTGGGAGCCTGACTTTCTCAAAGAGCTTAATTAAAGAGTGCTTATTGTCAGCTCACCCCTGTAGCCCATTAGAGCTCCACAGACATTTCTGTTCTCCAACATCGTTGTGAAAAGTGGGACAGCCCTTGCTTCTTAGGAAGCTCTGTGTTCGTAATCACGTCCTCACATGTCAGTGCAGTCCTGGTGATCTTATAGTCATGTTGCAATTAGCTGGTGATAGGTGTGAACAGGACATATCTGAATAACTGTTTATGGAGGTCCTGTTGCTGGGACAGTTATTCAACACAGTTGTAATTTTCCTTGTAGCTAGTACTTTCTGTGGCTGTATCTCAGTGTGCTGGGAAAAGCAAGATTAATATGTGACATTTCCAAAACCCACCTGTTTTCTTTCCTCAGAAGCGTGTGCATCCCTGCCCGCTGCTGAATGCAGCCCCTTGTGATTTACAGAGAGTGAGAGGAACCCAGGTTCCCATGTCACCCAGGCCCTTCCAAAAGCTTTGGCTTGAAATCCATGTCACGGTAGAGTTGCACTGTGGTGTAGTTAAATGAATTATTCAGACCAGAATCTGCTGGTTGGTAGAGTTAAGTTTTTTGTGTGCATAGGGCTGGTGAACTTGGGCCCCCACCAGTCTCATCCGTCTGGAACAGGCGATTTGTATGTGCTTTAATACCGATAAACAGCAGCCATCAGACATCGGGCTGCACAGTTAGAGAAACGGGTGGGGAGAGAGCAGTGATGGTTTAGGCCTGTACCTGCGCCGTCCGTTTGCGGTATTATCACGTACCGATGTGGAACAGAGAGGGTGGTGTTGTCATTTGGGTTTGACTTGCACCGCTTACCGTGCAAGGGCACCTGCAGTGCTGTTCCCAGGAGTGTCCTGCCGCTCCCTGAGCCATGCAGAAGCTGTCACGCACAGTCACTACCCACACGTGCTCCAGGAGTGCTGAGAGGGAGTTTTTAAATTTGATTCAGGACGGACACTTTTCCACATCCCGCAGGCACAGATGGCCACCTCCCTTTACGCTGGGCTTGAGCAGGGTTGCAGCAGGGCACGTTCCACTGCTCTTCCAGGGGATTGCGCAACTTCTGGCGCTGCTGGCTAGCCCACATCTGAAAGGAGCTGGGAGGACTTGTGGATTCAGGTTTGTCCATTACTAAATATTATTTCCCCGTGCATTTATGGAGCCAGCCTACCTCCAAATTCCAACCCAGAGAAGTCAGAGGTGTTTAGAGGCTTCAAAAGAAAATTTGGACAGCAAAAATTAAAGGAAATCTCATGGGTCTAAAAGTTGTCCTTATTTTGCTTGTCCTTACAAATTTCTCATCCTTCATGATGGCAGCCATGAATCAATCTAGTATTAATTGTAATTAAGCTCTGGCCAACTAAATGTGCCAAGAAGATTAAGGAGCCAAGTGTAGGCTGTCACCCTGCCAGTGGCCATTCCCAGTGCAAAACTGACTTTAACAGAGCCGTCTGATAGACGGGAAGCTCTTTGCAGCAATACTACAGGGAAAAAAACTTCTGTGACTTGTCTTCACTCTTACAGCAGTGTTTATGAACTTCCTATGGATACTTGTGTCCTTCACGGAATGGTAAGCAATCCATAGGCTGCTTTAACCATACGCATCATCACTGTCCGCATTCCCACCCAGGAGGTAAGCGTTTGCAGGATCCTCATGCAGGAGGAGTTCATCCTAGAGACGAACTGGTCCTGGAAGGGAAGCTCAGCCTGTCAGCAAGTTATATATTCTAATATGTAAAGCTGGCAGTCACTCGCTTACGCCTCATGGCTCACGTGGCGGTTTGTCCAGAGTCCCCCACCCTGGTGTTTCACTGTGATGTCTTTTGTGCAGACACGGATCTGTCCCAACACAAATTCTTCACCTGCCTTTTGTCCCAGGCAAAGAAACAGTGCAAACCCCACTATGCCCACACCCGGTCGCTGGATGAAGGCTCTCCTCTGGCTGCAGCCTTGCGCAGCGGGCAGGCCAGAGCGAGCAGAGTGGCTGCAGAGCACACTGTGCCATATCTGCGCACCGTGCTTTAAATGCCTGCAGAATCAGGTGGCTTTCTGACATGAAGCAAACTGGTGGCTTCGCTGCTGCTCTGGGTACAGCAGATGCTGTGCCCCAGTCCGTGACTGCCTTAGTGTGCCAGGTTTGGGAACCAGCTGAGGGGATGGAGCGAGGGACGTGCCACCACTGGCCGGGGACACCTGCCTGAGCAGGGCAGCTGTGGGAGGCAGGATTCCCCCACCCAGAGTAATCATTTACCCCAGCGGAGCCAGGGAGTAGGCACATGGAGATGGAGATCCCCAGAGACCTGGCCCAGGGAAAGAAAATGCGGCTCAAGACCTCTTGGCAGGAAAGTGATCTGGTTTTGTGGAGGAGTTGGGCTCCTGGTTTCGGAGAAGGGAAGTTAAGCAGCAGAAGTTCCTGAGCTAGCTCTGGTGGAGTATCCACTAGGACGGTGCCCAGTGACTGAAGCGAGCAGCTTTTGAGCAGTGCATGTAATGAGTGATGAAAATATAATTGCCAGCTCATTTGGGCATAATTGCATATTTAAGAAACAGCCAGCCAAACCAAACCAGCCCATTTTATCAGGCCAAACCTCACCCTGTTCCTCTGTTACCAGAGGAAAGGATGTTCCCCTGATCCAGTTGAGTTTTTTAAATGTCCAGTGATGATGCGTCTCTGCTAGTGCCTACAGTTCTGGTTTGCCATAGCGCTGCCTCCTCCGTTGCATATTTGGGCTGCTATGGCCCAAGGAAGGGAGCCGAGACCCCCCGTAGGGTCACGCACACAAGTTACTGCCATGGGAAGCCAGTATCATTTTTCTTCCTGTGTCTTTATCTACAACGGCACTTTTTTGGTGCAGAAAACGCATTGAATAAGAAGACCAGAAGCATTACCAAGTGGGTGTGGAACACAGCAAAGCCTGTGAGGAGAGTGGAGAGCAAAGTAAGGCACGCTCGTAGTTGCTGCGAGGCTGACCCAAACAGGTACAGATCAAAATCCAAACTATTCCCGCATCTCAACTTTTCGTATTCAGAGACTAGTCTCTTCCAAGCACGGAATGCAAAGGTAGCTTTCTGTTGTTCGCTGTAATAGCTGTGGTAGTGAAGCCTGCGTTTTCCTTTATTTTTGAGCTTTTATAGCAAGTGGATGACTGTGTTCCATAGATGCTGAAATCCAGAGGCTAGTGCTGTGTGCTTGATTGCCCTTCTGACCGATATATTTTGTGAATTTTATTATTGAATGTGTTAGTCATAGGTATGGCTGTGCCACATCTGGAGTTATTATCAACAGAAGAAAAGCCTGCTTGTGCTGCTGGGTTATATAAAATGGAAAGAGCCTGAAACACATAGGGCAGTGGCACTGCCATTATCTTTTTAGCTTTATGCTTGTGTGAAGTAGCGATTTAAGATTGCACTTACATCAAAGGGCTGATGGTATGAATTGAGGATACTGGGTTGAACTTCAGATTGAAGAACATTGAAGTTTCTGAATTTCTACCCGAAAAGCAACTAATAAAATAAATGAACATAACGATGCATTGACTGCAAAGTCTGAGCTGTTTGAACAAAAAGCAGCCACTTATCTCAATTTGGTAAGTGCATTAATAATGGAAGCCTAAATGCAGTGGGGCTTTTTTCTTTTTAACTAAACTTAGCCTGGTTTTTTATCCATCTGCAACTAGCATATGACCGCAATAATAACAATTTAAAATAATAATAACAACAATAATAATAATAATAATAATGATATCCTTGATAAGTGTCATAGCCCTGTTAGATTTTACCACAATTCACACTAAAAGGATTTTCTCTGTCCTGCATCTATGGGAGAAGAGATCATGTAATATCTAATAATTCTAAACTAGAGACAGAATTTCTTATTTCCCGTGAACTCCAAAAGAAGAATTTTATTGAGAACAGTGATTCCTGAGAAATAGTAACTCCCATCTTCACAATGCTATATCAGGGCTTCCCCACACAAGAATAGCTAAATAGTTATTATAATATAAATTTTAATGGTATGTTGAGTTCTGAGTACTTTTGCAATGAAAGCACCATGTTCAGCGTTACAGTTCCATTACGGAGGTATTTTCTATATACTGATTTCAGGATTGGGTCTATTAGCTTTATTCTGGAATGGAGTGGATCAAATAACTGGAAAGTGCATACTCTTTTCTGAATATATGGTATTTGCTCTGCTGTAGTATCCTCTGTACTTTGTCAGTGTTTATCTGATTTGTTTAGGTCTCGACTCGTCCTTTTATAGAAAGATAATGACAGGCTGCTCAAGACTGCCTAAGTTAGACTTCTTAGTCTAGGCTGATTGTGTCCCACATTGAAGGATATCGATTAATTTTGACAGTACCTGAAATATGTTCCTGTGTTAGCAATGAAAAACATACTTGCCAAACTGGTGGAGCTGTAGCAACATCTAGAAGTCTGTTCTTTAAGGAGAAAGAGTGAGAACAAAACTCCATTTGGCATGGTGGTAACAAGACATAATACTAGTGTGGTACACGGGAAACGATGCAAGATGTTGATGGGCACGCACCAACGTCCTGGCAGCGCGGAGGGCAATGCGCTGCGCCCGCTGTGTCCGCTGGCGTGAGCCTCAGGGGTCTCTCCCCTCTCTGGCCTTAGGATGGCTCTGCTGAAATCTCCAGAGCTCTCTCCGTTCCATGCAATGTTTCACACGCTTGCGTAGCTCCCTCAAATGAAGCAATCAGCCTTCTGAAGTTACACCCATCACCTTTCACTGCAAATTGGCAGGTTTCCACCTGATAAACTGACTGAACAAGTTTCAAACTTTCTGGGCTTTACCTGTTGCTTTTACCCAAAAGGACTGAAAACGGAAAGCTGTGCTCCATTTGCTGACTGTCAAATCCAACATGAAGATCTAAAAGCCTGACTATACTGAATGTCGTGGTACTTCTTCTTATCAACGCACACTCAGAGCTACTCCTTCATCCCCACTTTAACCAGATTATGTATAATAGCAAGTAGGATAAAATTTTCCTCCTTATTTACTAAAATAATGCTGGCAAGAAAACTGTATTTTGCACAATCACTTCTGAGTCTAAAACACTTCTAGGCTAAATATATTCTTCTCAGATACGTGCTTTGGGCATCTGTTTTCGTGCTGCATTCTCTCTGCGAGCGGCACAGAAGATGCCTTTCTTTGCCATCACTGTGCGCGGCGTGGGCAGATCTGAGAAGAATTCTGCCTGAAGATTTCTGTTGTCTTTTTGTTCAGTCGAAGGATATGGCTCTAATTTCTCCCGTTTGTAAATTGCACACAAAATGCAGAAATCTCGGTTATACCTTCCAAGCTATTCTAAAAATACAGTTCAGGCCCTGCAGCCCCGAAAATTTAAATCCAGTGCTCCAATATGCAGGGTAGCCTAAAAGAGTGTGCTTCCTCACAGCACGCAGTGATCGCCCCTGCTCTCATTGGAGAAGAGAATTCATATTCACAAAGGCTTAGTTCCCTTCAAAATTTTGCCCATTATGTGTTCTATGAGGACACAGGAGCCAAGGTCCCTTCTATTACCATTCTGAGAGGATTTTTAGAAAAGGTGAGTCAGCTCTCTCCCTGCCAGACTTTGTGAAGGAAGGGATGCCTTTCCACTCCCTCTGGGAAGTGTAAGCAATACCAGTTTTGTAATAAAAAAATACCGCCTGGTTGTTCACCTTTATTTTTACAAGTGTCAGACCCAAAATTTGATGCCTCACCTTTACAGTGCACATTACTCCAAAAAGCCATCCAAGGCAACTCTTTTCAGCCCTAGAGGCCATGCTCAGACTAGCCATCATGAGGAGGCGGTGAGCCCCACCCAAGAAGTTTTGCTCTGTCAAAAATTCAGCGTTTGTTTCTAGCATTGCGTCTGGGCTCTTGTCTGTTAGATCAATCAAAATATTCATTTACTTACAGTCATCTGAACAAGGAAAGGTCATTATACAGAGCCATTAAGTCAAAGGAAATCTTGCATCACTTCTGATGCAGACGTAGTTATGATGAGGCTGGCCTGGACATTTGAAGTCCACTTTCAGGGTGACTTGGTGTAAGAAAGACCTGTGTTCAAAAGAGTGGGCTCCACCATCTGATCCAGAAAAGCAGCCCAAAAAAAAGCAAACAGAGCATCCTTGTTTCTTATAATTGACAGGGTAGAAGCTGGTCCACCGAGGTCCCTGGGTCCAAAAATCTGAACAATAAAAAGCAAGATGTCCTCGCAGAGAACAGAAGTTCTGTCAGGTCCCCCTCTTCCCCAGCCTGTCAGCACAACCTTAGACTTATCTGGGCTGGGTCACCGCCAGCTTGCCCTCATTCAAGCCCTGATCCTCGCAAGACAGTAGGTAAGCCGATCAACCGCTCCAGCCAGCCCCAGCAGCCAAGACCAGAAATAGAAACGCACAGATGAGTGTTGGCCACACACTTGGAGATCTCCAGCGTCCTGGAGCAAGGAGGAGGACACCTTTCTCAGAGATCATTTCATTGCTCTCTGGCCCCAGTGTGTTCTTCTCAGTGCTAGCAAAAATGTCAGATGTCCGCATGGACAGCGGGGTTTGCCTGTGGCAAGCAGGAAATTACTAAATCAATCAGTTCAGCCCCTTAATTCTGTAGGTCCTTCTTTTAGTGGAAAACAGTTGAAAAGTTGAGCCTTTCCCATTGCCACCACAGGCTGTGACTCTAACCTTGTGTACTGAAGTCTGAAGATTGGAAAAAAAAAAAAAAAAGCTGTAGTCTCACAGTCACTAATCTGTGAGGAAAACTGCTTTTCAAAGAAGAGGACTGAGCTGACTTCTGTGAAATCAAGAGATGCTCTCGCTGCTCTCCAGGGCTCTGGTGAAATTCTGAGATGTGTGATAAGACGGGCAGGAGCCACATGAGACAGTGTCGTACCACCAGGAGGGCAGGAGTTGCAGAGCTGGGTGAATCAGGAGGTCTGTCACTCCAGCCCAGGCACCAGCAGCAGATCCTGGGTGTAGACAGGCAGGCAGCTGGAAGCTTCTGCGTAATCACAGCTGGGCAAAGCTCCTTGCTCCCTCCTAAGGCAGCGGTCATGTTTTTAGCCCCTCTTCTGCTGCGGTCCCACCGCAGTCCCTGGAGGCACCTGGGCTCTCAGCACTGTCCACCAGATGTGCTGAGGAGTGACTGCAGCACCCACGCCGGGGCTCACCTGAGAGCACCCAGAAACAGCGGGGTGATGAGGCATGGACAGCTATGCTTGCTGAGGATTTACAAAAGGCACGTGCAACAGCCTGTTCGTTTCTAATAGAGAGTGGAGGTAACCTGGCCCCTGGAATAAAATCCTGATTTTCAGTGAAAAAAATTCATTGGGGCTTCTTATCACTTTAAGTATTTCAACCTGTCTGCAGGTTTTTGTACTAGTTCTCAGACGTTCCCAAGAGGCTTGTTCGATCTGATAAGGCTTTGTTCACAAGAAGCTACATATTTATTTCCTGAAAGGAAAACAGCCAGAAGGGTTTCTGAGCAGATACAAACCTGTGAACAGTTAAGCAGAGACTATTACGACAGCTTGTGTAACAGCGCGGTTGATGCACAGGTAGCATTTAGTCAGCTGCCTGCCTGGGGAGTCGGGACGGAGAGCACTTCGCCCCAGCACCTGCTGGGACATGGAAGTCACACAGGCTGCTCCTGCCAGGGTTTATGGGTCCCAAAAATCACTTCTCCTTTCATCTTTCCTCTTTACCACAAAACTGATCTGCCCAGGGAAGCTTTTGCCCTTTCTAAGAAAACACGCAGAGATGATGGGCAGTCGTGAGGTAAAAGTGCTCAGCATGGAGATGGAAAAACCCCAGCCCTTCAATTTTACCACCCAAGGAAGCATGAAGGGTTAAAGCCACCAGTCAGGCAAAATGCTTCCTCACCCACCAAGGCCACTATACTGAAATGAAATTTCTATGTGATTTACATCTGTCTGTTCCTCAGCTGGGGTAGCACAGGAACAGCGTTTCGTGAGATGCTGTTAAAGGACAGCATGCCCTTTATGCTGGCTCCTTGCAGTACGTAGTGGAATCTGCATCTTCAGAAACAATGTAAAATGAAAAAATCACATAAATTGGAAAGTAAACTACTGCCTCCATATGCGAATGGAAAATAATTTAATTATGAAATGAAACGGCTGTACAGCACTGCCAAGAGGGCAAACAAATGAGAACTTCACCAAAAGGAGAAAATTGCCAGTCTTTCAGTACATAACCATTTTGTTCCGAACAGCAGCAATTATGGAAATGTGCAGAAGACTGTTTCACTGATGATAAATCTGCAATATGTCAAGCAATATTTGAAGATTCATATTTAATTACTGTGACTGCACAAATTAAACAGCGGAAAAATGTTGTCAATGCTGGTTTTTAAAGCAGAGGAATAGATCCAATGCCAAAAGCAACATGGTTAATGTCGGTAACTAAAAAAGAGAGTTTCCCTCTAGGCTAAACCTTGCGATAAAAGAGAGATGACACTTCTTATGCTCTTTTGAACATGCCTGGCAAGGTTAAGAGGTAAATAGCCAGAATGATTATCGTCTGGGTTGGTAATGGTTTTCTCAGCCACATATTTACTCTGAGCACATTCTTTGTGTTCCAGGTCACTCATAACTCTTGATCACAATTTGGTGGGGGTTTCATTTTCCCCTCCAGAAATCATTTTAAGGCAAATAATAACTTAGAAAACTCTATGCTCCAGTAGTGGCCAAGGCAGGACAGAGCTTGGATGAGTTCAAAGCCATCTGACTTCGCGGCGTTCGTTCGTGCTGTGCTTGCAGCCCATGCCAGTCGGGGAGCGGCGGGTCTCAGCCCCAGTAAGAACATGATCCGGCGCGAGGGAGCCCATCTGCCAAAGCAAAGCATGGGCTTGCAGGGCGTTTGGAGCTGCGGGTTGGCCAGGGTGAACAAAAGCAGGACAGGGCGTGCTTTATTTCGGCGTGCACAACTCGGATCAGCAGCAGCATGCATACCCCTCTGCACCAGCCGGGAAGGATCTTTCCAGAAGCATCATTCTGGAACAAGATGATACAGGGTGGGTAATCCTTCTCCTGCAGCGACCTGGAGGGCACAGGCAGAGCCCTCCGTCCCCAGGCCTGCCCAGCCATGAGCCCGCAGCCACCTGGGCACACCACAAACGGGGGTTCAAGCGAGAGCACCACGGTGTCTTGCTCCTGTTTAAGCAGAGGCACGGATACACTGAGCTTGCTGAAGTTTTCCCCAGCAGCCGCTCTGCCCCGATGGTGCGGATTTTGGCTGCAGAGTTCGTAGGGTCATCCCACCCGACCGCAACGAGAGCAGGAGCCATGCTCCTGTTGCCCTAACGTGCTGGCCCGAGTGACAGGGGTGCAAATGCCCGTCCTGATACTGCTGTGCTGCGGGGCCTTATGTGAAAGTTTTTGCCTGACTTGCTCATCTGTGTAATAAGCAGAATAATATTTTTTTGTAAGGATTACCTTTGCAAAGTACTTTCAGATGCAATGTTGAAAGGGCTATGTAAGAATCAAGTAATCAATAATACTAGACACCAGGCAATATCCCACTGTAAAATGCAGAATTAATCCCTGTGCCTGAAACCCCCCCACCGAATTGCTCTCAAGGACACAAAATTTTGTGGGATGTATGAATGGGAGCGGTTCCTTCAGAAGATGCTCTGTGTGAAGTGGATTGTGTGCCACGCTCTCCTGCAGTTGTCATGGCGAGTATTCATATTTCCCATAGCAACAGAACCAGTAAATAACTGCATAAAAAGCTGCAGAAAGTGACCAGGGCACAAGTTAATTCACTCGTCGGCATCCTTAACTTCAGCACTCTTCTGTAGATGAAACCGTCCACTGAAAAGCAAGCTTTTCCTTCGGTTTGCGACACGTTTCCTCTTCGTAGTTTCATTATGATTCACCCACCAGTTGCTACGCTAGTGACACTATCTGCACCGTGTATGTACTCCTGCATGGTGTCTGAATTAACAGAAGGAGATGATGACAGGGCAGCAAACCCACAGCGAGTGCTGGCTTTGTAGCACTTTGTGCAAGTGCTGTCTAATGCAGGTCAGCCGAAGTGCTGCAAGTGAAAGGACTGAAGCTCTACAGGAAAAAATGCACTTTTTTTTTTTTTTTTTTTTTTGGAGTCAGTCTCTCTTGGTTTTCCTCACTTGAAACGACTTGTTATTCTGCAAACAAGCACCACCACCCATGTTAAGGGCACGCAGATGTCTTAAATGGACAAGGGGAGGATGAAAACTGGGAGGAACTAGGAGATGTCACTGTAACAGCAATGATGCTTCAAAGCAGGACGGTCCTTCGCTTTAGTCAAAAGAAATTAGTCATAAGCTAGCATTTTCCTAAACAGTGTTTGCGGTGCTCTGAGAAGCCCTGGGCTCTGCTCTGCAGAACTGTCTTGTTTGTACACTCTGCTGAATGCAAAATTGGGTACAGAGGTGGATGGTGTCCATGAGAAACACTGCAACTTGATGAAAGTCAGCTACTGCAAAACATCTAGGAACCATTTTTCTCCAAAAAGAAAAAAAAAAGCAACCCCAAAACAAACGAAAAAAAACCTGGAACCCTCCTTGGGCTTGTCTGGCTGCTCACAGATGTGCTGGGAAGGCGCTGCTCGGCTCGCCACAGAAGGTGCAGCCCTGGAGTGAGAAGGCAGAGGGGGTTTCTTGATGTGGAGGACCAGCAGGATCTCTTGCTGAGACAGTCAGAGGGGTGATGGAGAGTCTTGGGGTCAGGATGAGAAGTGCGGCGGTGCTTAACTGCCCACATGGTCACCGCCATGTCAGGGCCAAGAGGAGATGAGATGTCTGAAGAAAAAGAAATCAAATCCATTTCCCACTGGTCTTGCTTCTGCAAAATGCGTCCCGAGTTTCATGACAACCACATTCATTAGACAGCTCCTCTCTCCCGTCCCAGCCCCTCATTCACGAGCCCTGACCAAAACTGATCTTGATATTCTTGTTTAGATGAGGAAATTCCCACTGTCTTGCATATTCATTTTCTGTAGACACACAAAAATGCGATCAGACACTTAGAGCTGCATAATAGAAACTGATTTCACTGGGTCAGTCAGGGATTTGTTTCCACTTATTAGGCCTGACTTTTTGCAACGCTGCTTGTAGACAAAATCTGTCACATAATACTAGTTTCTAGCATCAGAGTCATTTCATTGATGGTGTTCAGCACCTCCCCTGTGCCCAGAAAAAACACGTGCATTTCCATGAGTAAAGAGTGCAGTAACATCCCACGCGGTTTTGATTATTTTTTGACACATTTCAGTATCATTCAGTGGTAAAACACGGCGATAAAGCCTCGCAGACTTGCGTTTTAACTTGCTTTTGTTTAGGTATGAGCACAGCGGCACAGCATCAGCAACACGTGATGCTTTCGGTCCGTCCTGCTCCCAGGGTAAAATCTCTGTGGAACATCAGGCCACTTGTTTTACGCACTCATGAATTTATTTAGAAGGTTTCTGTGTTTTTGAAAAAAGGCAGAGGGAAAATAGTGGAAATTACTCAAGAACCCTGTTGATTTTGGTGCACTTGGGATCAAGGACACACATTCTCTTTCCTGTGTATGCTGAAAGACCATTAAGGGAGGTGTTTGGAGAGCTGCGCCCTGGGACCTGTGCTCCGGGCTCCTGTCCTTTTTAGCATCTGGGCTGTTGTCTGTGGTCCCTCCAGACAATCAGGCTGCTCAATGCTGCTCAAGAGCCACTGGCACAGCTTGTGCTTAAGAAGCCACCGCTTGACATTGATAATCTGGCTGTCTGTCAAACTATGTCTGGTCTTTCCTTTGTGGCTAAGTACGTGCAGCTGTTTGTGGTGAGTGAGTTTGCAGGGTAGCAGACACATACATGGGTATATACGTATTGCTTCATCAGTCTTTGCCCATCAGGGTGTGGTAGAAGGACTGTCAGCCCCATGGTCTTCTGAACACAAATGCCCTCTGCTTTCTGCTGGGTCCTTCCATGGTCTTCAGTAGTCTCAATGTCTCCTTGTAGAAGCTGCAGAGCTGGGCGAGGACAGCACTGATCGCTCTGCCTTGGGGAGGAATATTTTAGTTTCCTCACAGAGTGAGACCAGGCAACGGCCTCTCTCGGCTCTGCGGCGCGGGGGGTTGTGCGGAGGGAGGTCTCTCGGTCAGCCAGGCTGCGCAGGGGGAAGCGGGGCCGTGGGACCTGCAGTTCTCTGTGCCCGCAGGTCGCAGCCACCCTAATGCCACTCTCAGTCCCAGTTACCCAGTTTCCAAAGGAGATTAGGATGTCGCTGGGAGCCCTCTGGCTGCAGACCAGTCCGGGCAGAGCAAGGGAGGTGACTGTCAGTAGCTGGGAGATGGATCGGGAGGTACGGATGGAGGCGGCTCCTGTCCCAGCACAGCCTGGCCCTCCCAACACACATCTCTTTTGTCACCCACATGTGCAGCTGGGGGGTCTGGTCAGACCCTGGGGTTACAGTAGGAAGATCAGGTGACAAAGACAGCTTTCTCTCTGCCGTGTTTGGCCAGGAGCACATTGCTACTTGTCTCGGAGTCAGACGTCGCTGCTGTGAACCACGACATTGGAACCTCCGTCAGATGACACTTAACATTGCATTTGCTCTGGGTAAAGGCCAGAGAGGAGAAACGGAAACCTTTCAGCGCGAGGAATAGCTGACCTGCAGAATTCCCATCTGCTGTGTATGAGATGAAGCAGCTAAGAATGGGCAAGTACCAGAGAGAAGCTTTTAAGCGTCACCACCTCGTATGAATTGCCCATTCTTCTGCTGTGCTTCATCCATGGGTGATACTACAGCCGTCGCCATTGCCTGGTGCTCCCTCTGCCCGTGTGTCCTCTGACTGCTGAATTCAGGGGGATCTGGGCCTTTAACATAATTAAGTTTCTCTTTTATGTCTCTGTTCATGAGGCCCCTCAGTAGCTGATTATACTAATCAGAGGTGATTATTGCCAGTGCCCACTTAACCCACGTTCAAATGCAGCAGCTTGAATTCGTCTTCAGCGCCGTCTCCAGAAGAGATGAATGCAGCATCAAAGAAAATTAATTCATAGGTACATTACCCTATAGGATCAAGCTAAAATGTGGGCAAAGAGCTTTAGAGTCAGTGTACGCTCTCCTGGAAGGACACGAGCAGAAGGTGGTAGCCATGCTCTTGTTTGTGCAAGGGTTTTTTCCCCACTTCTTTGAGTTAGGCAGGATAACAGATCACAAGAATACTAATCGGAGAATATTTTACTGTGGTTGAGAGAGAACACTTTTTCCTTTATAAAAATAATAGTTATTGTTGAAAGTATGATCAGCCACATTAAAAGTATTCATTTACTCTTTTTCCCGGCCAGATCTCTGACTTGGGCACCTCTCAGCTTTTCAGATAAATACATTTGTCTGGCCATGCTGTTACTCCAGCACAGAGAAATACAGGGCTTTAAAAACACACAAAATTTGGATACCAGTCTTACCTCTACAAGAACCATCTTAAACCATTTTCCACAAAGTAAGGTGCTGGATGATGGAAATGAAAATATTCTGGTTGGTGCTCAAAAGCTTTGGTGGAATTTTGTCCTAAATGGTGATTGACTCATTTATATTGCTAATCCTTTGAAGCAGTTGCATAAAGATTCAAAGTGGCACTCAAAGATGCTGGGCAGGACAGCAAGTAGCTCCTTCCAGCCCACAGAGATGCAAGATTTTGTGCTAAGGGGGAAATCCTGCTCACAGTGGAGTAAGTGTGGTTTTTGCTCTGCCTTTAATGGAGTTTCCATTCCTTTTTCTGAACTTAAATGAGAGTGGGATTTTACCCATCTTCTCACATGATTGTGGTAAAAAAATGAATTTTACTTTTGAGTCTTTTTAAAGGAGGGAAATGAAGGTGAAACTACATAAGGCCAGAGAACAGACGCATCTTCAGAGGGAGAAGGACTCTCCCAACTGCAGGGCGTTGCTTGAAGCAGAGATGCGAGCGCTGAGCAAGCGGTGTGGCAGCAGTGCCAGCACCGCTCGGGGTGCGGGAGAAGCCGCGGCGAAGCCTGGCTGCCCTGCCCTGACAGGTGGCAGGGCTGTGCCTGGCCAAAACGCGCTCCCTCCTCCCCACCGCAGGTCAAGGGGGTGTTTGGGATAAGTGTAGGTCGTAATACCGCAGAAAGGAAAATGCCCTCTGCTTTGCAGGAGCTTTCACTGAAACTTTAGAATTCGCAAGCATGCGGACAGATAAGAAAATGCAGGGACAGCGTGTCACATAGGCAAACTCTTGGGCAGTACATTTTTATGTTGCAAGTAAATCTGACTAAAGTACTCCAGAAACATCAACCATATTCTTTACATTAAATCCAATAATTCATTATTCATCTCCCAGCTTTGATTTTGTTAAATAGCCAATACTGTAATTCAGCGGCAAGAATTTAATCCACAGAAAATTCCGTCCTTGGAGAAGATCAAAGTGAGTCCTGTGGTGTTAAGCACACACCTACAGCACTTGATCCTGAAAAGAAATGAAGCGCGTGTTTCAATCAGCCTATCCCTTCTCACTGGTTCCCATGCATTAACCCGCGCCTCTGCCGGAACATTTTCAGCGCCGGGATCGGGGACCTGTGGAGATCTCCACACTGGGAGAGCAGAGGTCTGAAAACGTAGCGTGCAAACGTGCGAGAGCACCAGCAGGCTGTGATGGCAATGCCTGCTCGTTCCTCTGCATCTACCAGCCCTGCAGTAAAAGATGAAAAGTCTCTTGGGGGATATAAATACGCAAGATAAGTGCGTACAATAGAACACAAAGGTGAAATGGCTCTGTTTATCGGGCACAATTAAAATGAATAGAGGATGACTGTAAAGATCTTTCTTTACATGACACAGTGTCAAGGCAACAGTGTTGTGCAATAGCACCGACACAATTAACGCCGTGTCCCTGCCTTGGACAGCACTGGGAAACCCAGGAACGGGGCTCTGGCTGGTCTCGCCCGCGCGCTCCTCTGCCGCATCCCACAGTCACAGCGAAACCTACACGGAACCAGCGTCTTCGGATCAAGGCAAGGGTGCTTTTTCCACTTTGTTGCCTCTATTCTTCCCTTTCCTTTTGGTTTGCATTCTGCTAAGCCTCACAGCTACTGCTGCGTGAAAAGCGAAAACATCACGGTGAATTTCTGGGCATACTCTGGAGCGAGACGAGGCTGAGGTGCCTGATCCTGTACCAGAGCCTGGCTCTCGACTTGGCACTGCATAGTGCAAACATTTCCTGGTTACGAATTTTTGCAGTATGTAATTTAAAGGCTAGTTTAGACAACCCTTTGCTCTGGATGAAAAATTGTGCATGGGAGTGTGACCTGGCAAAATACAGCCCAAGCTATCCCTCTGTTTCTTCATTTAATTATGTTACTCCTTAATGGTGTCTGCCAGGCTGTACGATTCTCCAGTCTGGTGTGTGAGTGCAGCAGGGAGAGGCTGGCTTATATATATATATATATATATATATATATATATATATATATATGTGTGTGTGTGTGTGTGTGTGTGTGTGTCTGTGTGTGTCTGTGTATGTATTTTTTTATTCTTTACTGTTCTTATTTTCTGGCCAAAACCAGTTCTGTCTTGGTTTTATTGCTGCTGGCATGTCTTTGCAACACAGCATTGTTAAAAACTAGCGATATAAACAAATCTGAGGCTACACCAAGCATCTCAGAGCACAGCCAAAGCTGCCCAATGCCGCAGCTTGCTGAGCAATGTGTGAATTTTGTCGTGTCAGAAGTGTCTGTTTCCCCGTTCTTTTTTAACTTTCGGAAAGATCTTAGTGGAGAGTGTGTTCTTCTAAACGAAATAATCACAGTCATCGACATGAAAACTCTTTCAGCATTGCTACAGGAAAAGTAGCCCCTGCCTTCACCCAGACTGCTGTCTCTACGTGTAAGGGGGTGCAGGGAAGTTGGGTGAAATACTTCAAATAAAACATGATTTCCGGTCATGTTATTGCAATTAGCATGTAAACTGGTATTTCTGAGAGTTTTGTTTTATTAGAAGAGAGTGTTGATGCTGTTTGCTGTGCCTGCCGGGCTTGCGGGATGGGGGTGGCCGTGGAAGTGTCCGAGGAGCGGGCCTGGGCGGGCAGTGCCAGCACAACCCGGGGCAGCGGCTGGGGCACTTGGTACCTCCGGGAGAAACCTGCCCCAGCCCCAGCTCAGCCGCTCTGGGGTCGCATCCTGCCTGTGATGCCCACAGCACCCGTCCCTGGGTGCTTCATCTTCAGCGCCTCAGCTGCGGAGTGAGGAATTCTCTTTATCCCTCATCTAATTCCCCAAATGTGTGTCCGCACGCCCACGTCCCATGGGCAATGGCACCCTCTTAGTGACCATCACTCGGGTGACAGGGCTGCACTGCAGGCTGCAGAGACACCCCTTAACGCCAGTAAAAAGGGAGAGCAACGCTGCATTCGATACCTATTAGTACCTTGCCTGAAAGAGGGCAAGAAGGATTTTTCCCACAGGAATGAGGGAAGGGTTGCTGGATTTCGCATGACGAGGCTGTATGCCTCGAAAGCCCACTCTCAGTGGGAACTTGTGGCAACCAGCACAACCACGCTGTTTGCTTTACCTCTGATAAGAAAGAAAATAAGAAATATTAACTGTGTGTGCAAAGGTGCCCTTTCTCTTGTCTTCATCAATAACAGCCAATGTTCCTCAGGGTTATTGCTGTAACAACATCACTTCCCTTTCCTCAGTGGCATCAAGTTTATATCCAAAAACTCCTAGCAAAGACTTTTGTCCGCTGTCCTCTCTTTGGTTCTGCTTTTGTCCCCCGTGCCACGCTTTGGGGTGCTGGCATGTGCCAAGGACAGGGCTGTGCAGGCAAGCTTCCCGCCTGCCCCCTTCCTTAGGCAGAGCGAGGGCTGGGAGAGGGCTGGGGATTTTGGCTGAGCCAAAAAAGCCGGCGGCCAGGTATGCCAGCTGTGGGAACACGCTCCTGGGCAGGACTGTGCTCCCAGCAGGAGCAGATCTCCCAGCACTGCACAGGCTGATGAGCAGCTTTCCAGGAGGAGTTGAAGGAGGGGGAAAAACAAAAAAAATCCCCCAAAATCCCACCAAAAAATCTAGCTAGTTAGTAAGAGCGAGTGCACCCAGTTTTGGAAAGGGATTACACGACGCAGCTGCTTGCCGCAGCCCCTGGGCCTGGGCCGGGGACCCAAGCGATGCCCCCAGCCCCGCGTTCCCCCGGCTCACCCCAACCGCAGCGTAAACCACGCGTTTCCCACCGCAGCACCCCAGCAAGCGCCAACCCGCTCCCGGCAGCACCCCGAGAAGAGAAAGGGGGAGGCTACAGCCCAGCCATGCCACAGCTTTGGGTACCCGCTGCCTCCAGAACCGAGAGGAGGAGAAATCAAAATCCCCGGCAATCAGCGTTACCTAATGGAAGCGGCGAAAAGCGGCCCCACCTCCGGCTCTCGGCAGCCACCGCCGCCGGCTCCCGGCCCGCAGCTGGGCACGGTTGCGCGAGCGGGGAGCGAGGAAGGAGCAGCCCGCTTTCCCCGGGGAGGGGGGACAAGGATTATGGTAGAGAAAGGGAATTAAAAAAAAAAGAAAAAAAAAGAGTCGTACGAGGAAGGAAGCAGCAAATGTTCAGCGGGTGACTCACGGCACGGGGTGACTAATCCCGCACCGCGCCGGGCGCGGAATCGGTGCCGAACCCCTCTCAAGTGAACGCAGCGCGGCGGCGGGACCCGGGCGGGGGGCAGCGGGCGGGCGCTGAGACCCTGCTGCCGCCCTCCGCGCAGCCCGGGCCGTGCCCCCTCCCCGCCCGGGGACCGGGCAGCAGCGGCCGGTGCCGGCCGGGCTCCGCGGCCGCGTCCAGCCCCGCCGCCGGTGACCCACTTCCCGCCGGCCCCTCCCTGCCCTGCCCGGGCTCCGCGCCCGTTCTCAGCCCGCCGGGGGGGGGGGGGGGGCTGCCGGTGGCGGCGGAGGGGGGGCGGGGGGGGAGGAGCGCGCCTGTGCAGTGCCGGGAGGCCGGGCTGAGCCCGCCGCCGCGTTACACAACCCGCCGCAGCCGGCCAGTTTCACAAGTCCCGCCGGCAGCCCGCAACCCGCCTCGCGCCCACCCCGCACGCCATGTGCCCCCCGGGCGGCGGGACCCCGGGGCCGGGCACGGCACGGAGAGCGGCTCCGGGACGCGCATCCTCCCGGACGGTACGTACGGCCCTACGGGGAGCGCGGACCCCAGCGGGGGGGGGGGGTGGTGCGGGAATGGGGGGGTGGGGACCTGAGGGGAGCCCCAGGAAGAGCCCCCGCTGCGGAGCCGCACCCGTCTCTTCGCCCTGCCCTCGCCTGAACACCGCCAGGACCGTCCCCATCAAGTTTTGGAGAGAAAAATTTACACCCGCAACTTCACCCGTCTAATTTCTCCCCCCCCCCCGAAAAAAAACCCCAGACCCCGGTGGGTCGGCAGGGTTTCCCGTCGCGGCGGGGAGGGGTCTCGGGATGCTGGGGGGAGCGCGGCCGCGTCCCGACGGCTCGGCACCCGCGGAGCCCGGGCTGGGGACCGGCGCGGGAGGAGCCTCGGGACTGGGCACAGCGGAGAGCTGCGGGGTGTCGGGGTGCGGGGAAGGCGATTTGCCGGAGGCTAAAATGGACCCGACCGCAGTTTTTGTCGTTCCGTCTTGAATTTCTGTCGTTCTGGGAATGCGTTTGTCTGCAAACACGGCGGGGGGGGGGGGGGGGCGGAATCTCCGAATTTGAGCTTCAAGATAGCATCTAAAATCCCGGTTTAAAAGTTACGCCTCCCACCAGGGTTCTTGCGTGGTTTGATTTTACAGACTGTTTGCGCTGTAAGCGGGGAGTTGTGAAGGCTCCGAAAGCCCCTCGTGCGTTCCAGCTGAGGGTTTGTGGACGCTAACTCCAAGGCTTGGTCCTCAACGGCAGAAGTTGCCAGCTGATGGCTCCGGGTGGCTTGAGCTGGAAGCACGGTGCAGAGCTGAGCCCTGCCTGGCTCCTAAGTGAGGTGTCAGCCGCGCTTTAGAGAGCACTTGGCCTTAGTAAAATGCCACAGTCCCCAAAAGCGGGAGGCTCCTGAGCCGTCCGCACCGCAGGTCCCTCCCGAGTGGATTTGGAGAAGTTCAGCACAGCAGTCCCTCTTTGGGGACAGAACTGGCACCCGAGTGCCAGCTAGCAGGCATCCCTGAACGAGGTTGCCTGCTTCAGCAGGCGAGTAGCCCTGGAGATAGCGTACCTGGCATCAAAGCTGTTAAAACGTCCCGTGCTTTGCGAGGGTGCGGTGTAACCTGGGACGGCAGAGTTATTTATTAGCCTGAGTTCATTTCATCGCGTGCGGTGAAAGCGGCGGTGCTGATGCAGCTGGTGGGACAAGACGTTCTGCTGTATGGATGGCAAAACGTCAGGAGTCGCTTCGTTTTTAGGCAGAATGCCGGTGCTCCCCTGTCTGGATTTTACTGGATCGCTGCTCGCTCATCCCTAGCTCGGGAAATGGGAACTTGCCTTAAAGAGGCAGCTCTTCGTGCTTTTGATACCTCGGCTGTACAGTCCTCCTAGGTGCTACGGTTGTTGTTTGAAGCAGCAGGTAAGCTTCAGGCGTGTGCAGTGTGACCCCCTTGTACTGAACCTACTACAACACGCGCTGTTTCGGTGCGGGGTTGGTGTAATTTTCGTAAACTTCCTAGGCTGCGGTGCCTCGCTGTAGCTGTCCCGTCAGAAAAACACATTTGGATTTTTGGTTTTCTAGAAGCTGTATTTAAAAAGAGGTAATTACCCTGTAATGTGTTAATCGGAGCGAACCGGTGTGTCAGTGATGCATCGCGGAGGAGCAGAGCAACATAGCAACAGCACGCGGGGCTCTGGGGCTGACGAAGTTCTCACAAATGCAGCAAGCGCTAACGAGGAGCGGAGGCTCGGGAGTTAAGCCAGAAGTGGAAGTTTGTGTGGAAGCGAGGCATTTGTATCTCTTGGGCTAAACATGTCTGCTGCTGAATCTTTAGGCTTTTTCTGGAAGATGTAATAGGAAAAATGCAAATGTCTTTCAGAGTGGTTGCTTACAGCTCGCTTATTCTGCTCATTCAGAGCCGTGGATTGGAATTATTTGATCTAGTGAAAAAAGTAAGATTGGTTTGAAAATGTTTTGGTAAACTACAAACTGGAGTGAAATTTGGCAGTAAGGTATCTGATGGTTCCTGTTTTTCAGCCACTCAGACTATGTCTGTTATTTTGCTGGTTTAAGACAGACATCAAGTACTCAAAAATAGCTCAGGGTTAAAGATTAAAATTAGCAAATGAGTAGTTCATAATTAAAGTCTTATGGTGCTGGAAGCAGCATTACATTTCAGAGATACTGATGTCGAATCCAACTTCTGCTCGGTAGTAGTATCAAAAAATTGGTGGGATGTCTTGACAGTTTGGGGCTAGGGCTTGTCTATGCACAGAACTTGCGTTGTTTTGCCTTAAATTACGCAACCTCCCAAGATTCACATGTAATGATACAAAGGTTTTGATGCCAACATAGCTCATTCTTTCGGGACTGGCAGAATAAGCTATGTGCCCATACCAGAACAACAGAATCCTGGCCGTACTGGAAGAGTTATGGATTCTACTGGAATAATATGGCTTTAACTGAAACAGTAAAACCTGTAAAAACGAGAATAGTGCGGACCAGCCTTTGCTGGTGTTATTGAAATGATTCACCTCTGTATCACTTCAGTTCCAAATCTCTGTTAAGGGAGTCGGGCGGGTACAACACCTGTATTTATTGGTCACGGCCTGGATGACGCCCTTCGTTCACGCCACGCTGTGTTCACCCGAGGCCACGCTCTGCACGATGAGCCCCGCGTCGTCCCGCTGCCACAGGGGCTCTGCGCCCGTTTGCTCGCCTGGCTGCAGCTCCGCTGCGTCAGGCCCCTTCTGCTGCCCAGGCTGAGGCCATTCCTCTTTTTTCCCTTGCTTCGATGCTACTTTTGGTGCATGCGGGACTGTGTTGCGCAGCGCAGCTCCTTGCCCCGTGGCCCGTATGCCGAGCAAGCAGTGGCCCTGTGCAGAAGCCCTGCAAAAGCCTCTTTGTTGTTACCCCAGTCCCACGTGAGCCCCGTTTTACGTGAGGGTGAGGTGGTGACGAGGCCTCGACAAGCGCTCTGTGCACAGCTGGGCTTGCCGGCTGCACATCTGCTCGGCCCCAGAAGCACCAGATTCAGTCAAACTGCAGAGGTGTGTGCAATTAATGAGCAACTTTGACCTGCTTCATATTACGTTATTGGCTTTGGCCTTGTCTACATGGGGAGAGTATGCCAATTTAGTTTAAGTCTGTTTTTAAAGTGATTTGATTAACCTGATGTGACCTCGTGTAAGGACCTGCTTATTTCGGTTCAAATGAACTTATTTGGGCTCAGCCCAAACCTGCGCTTAGTCCATTTACACAGAACTGAAATTAGCCGTGCCTGAACCGAAAGGAGAACTGACTGGTGTCTCTAAAAAATGACACAATTTTCTCATGTAAGCAGAACTTTCTGTGGAATCTGGAACAGAGTGTCATTACTAAATCTGCAGGAGCCTTAAAGCTATTTGTAGCAAACTTTGGAAAAAAAAAAACAAACCCCAACACCAAAGAAAACAAGCAAAACTTAAATATTGCCAGTCCTGGAATACTGAAAGCAGTGGCACAAGGCTCGCCTGGCTTGCAGCAAGGCTCTCCCAGGGCTCCGCAGCTGCAGAAGAGGGGAAGCAGTTGTGTCCTGTACACGGAGTCCCTGTGCAGTCAGAAAATTAAAAGCGGCGCAGGGAACTATAGGCCTGCTGGTTTGAATGCAATAGTACAGAGTGTCTCATGACGTATTTTGTAGGAAAGAATAATTAAGCATTGAAATAATGAGGAAGCAGGCTACATTACAACAAGATTTTATCACAGGTGGATTGTGCTACACTAATCTAACATCTTTTTTATATAACAGATTATCTAGGTGAGGTAAGGCAGGAATGTAATTTATCTAAAGCCAAACATTTGATACCATGCCCCACAGGACATTATTGCTTAAAATGAAGATAGTGCTTCAATACAAGAATTGAAAGGTGGAAAAGGAGCTGGCCAAGGAAAAGACACAACAGTTGCATGCGAGTAAAGTTGTCTGAATGGAGCAAGGTGTTCCAAGAGAGTCAGCAGGATGGAGAGAGGTTAGTGCTGTTGCTCCCTTGGGCCCAGGCTTGCGCCTGTTGAACGGAGTGGCTGGAGCTCTGGGTAGGGTCTGGGTGTGTGCCCAGGTGCTGCGCAGGATGACGCAAAGTTGGGAGGCATTGTCAATAAGGAGGAGGATCCGATTATCATATGAAAGGAATTTAGATGACTTTGTTGATTGGAGTGATAGAAATAAAATGACATTTAATAGTGCTGAGTGCGAAGTCATGCAAAGTTTTAAGCGTGGAGACCAGCAACAAGAATTTCCAGTGTAGAAACAGGAGCTCATCAGCTGTGTGTGACAGAAGGGAGAGATGTGGATGCACTGGCTGGTCAGGAGGTAGCTGCAAGCAAGCAGTGCGATACGGCTGTGAAAGAGACCACTGACATCCTTGGATATCAGAGAAAAAGAATATGAGAGATTCAGGGAAATATGATGTTATCATTGTACAAATCATCCTACAGAACGTTGGTACAAGAGCTTTCCGTTGCTCATGGAGTAGCCCATTGGGATTTTGCATAGCCTTGGACACCCCGTCAAGAAAATGTTAAATTACAACAGGAGGAGGGCTAGAGTGGTTACACAAAGGGACCATCTATTGTATGAGGTGAGGTTAAAGAGCATCGTTTGTTTAGCTCTGACCACTTGAAAAAATGGACAAGTTGCAGTAGGTCTTTTTACACACAGTTGGGACTGAATAGCAAGAAGGCAGAAAACCCAAGTCAAATAATAGCATTGGCACAAGATCAAATTGTCAAAGTTGGTCATGAATAAATTTGGATGGGAAATTAGAAGAAAGCTTCTGGCTGCCTAAGGATCGAAGTTGTGTAATAGCCTTTCAATTAGGGTAGTTTTGAGATAGATCTTGATAATCTTATGAAAGAGATTATACAATTAAGTTAGAGAGTTCCTGGAGATAGGAAATGAAGTTTGCAGAGTTAGTCCTCTAGTCTCCAGTATAGTCGTGTTTTTAATGTGAGGTTGAAAGGAGGATGGACCTTGTTCTCTTTGGACTATTAACCCCATGCACCAAGGCTTCTGCTGTTTTCTTGGGGGCCAAAGCAAGAATGAATTTTCCCCATTGCTGCAGATTTGAGTCTTTTTTTTTTCCCATATTTGCCTTCCTCTCAAGCACTAGACATTGAAAGTATGTCTAGTTTCTGCACTAGACGGACACGATTGCCTGCAGTTTTTTCTGGCACGCTCCCTGGTTTAACCTGTTCGTCAGATTTTGGACCAGAGAGGCGTTTTTTCTTCAGGTTGTGTGGCCAGTGACCGTGTTGTACTTCGTGGTGTGTTTTCTGGGGTCAGTTGCTAGCGCTGTTTAGTGGACTTTGTGTGGATACAAGGATGTGCAGGGCTGGCAGTGATCTTCACCTGCCATTTCCTGTGCCACAACACAGTTTAATCTTTTGTGCTTCTGATGTGTATCGTAAATTTGTTGTAGGACATGAGGACGTGTTCTGAAGCTCCTGGTGCATCTCAGCAGGTTGAAGAGATGTTATGAAGTAGCCACTAATAGCGTTGTTTTCCGAGACTGGAGTGCTGGGGTTGGTGTTCCCTTTCTACCTGATATTCCTAAAATAAGTTGCAAAGCTGGACTTAAAATCAGCTCTGCTCTGGTGCTGATCGGAGAAAAATTCTGCAATTGT
The DNA here is from genome assembly GCF_030867145.1 of Opisthocomus hoazin. NCBI lineage: Eukaryota > Metazoa > Chordata > Aves > Opisthocomiformes > Opisthocomidae > Opisthocomus > Opisthocomus hoazin. Next base: position 15,812,821 of record NC_134427.1, read on the forward strand.
GTTGGATAACCTCTAGAAGAAAGAAGTGATTGCTGACTGTTAGTGATGGATTAGTAAGTTTAAAAACACAGTTTTGTTATAGGAAAGTTGAATGTATAATGTGCATCTTATTACAAGAAAGAGAGCAGGAAAGAAAAAAAACGACAGAAAGCAAGCAGGCAAGCAAGCTTGACTTAGCCTGAAGCAGAGATCACATACCTGATAAGCTGCCGGTAAAGAGAAATTGAAATCTGGAAAAATGACAGTGCAGATGAGGACAGTATTGACATGGTGGAAGAGGAAGTGTGTTAACCAAACTCCACGGAGTTGCTGAAATGCGTTGAATCATCTGACTGTGACTTGTATTCTTAGGCAAACACAATTGTATAATTGATTAATTTGTCAACACTTCTTTAGTGTGTAACACTATGGTAACCAAGAGGCTGGCTAAATATGGCCACGGAGAGCACTGTAAAACATCTTTCCTTAGGAGGGGGGGGGGAAGGCAGAGCAAGACCTGGGAGCTCTAGGTTTGGAGGACTGATACACGCACACGCAAACACACCCAAGCACATGCGTGAGCAGCTGGAAATGGCCTCCTGTTGATGGTGGGGGAAGACAAGCATGGGATGGTTTGCCGGTGATGTACGCATTCTGGATATGGTTGAAGAGGTGACACTGGCAGACAACTGCCCTGAACACTGGTGCTACCTGACCTTTGCAGAGCAGATGGACTGGGGACAATTATGCCATCCTCCCGCCGGGTCCCTTATACCCGGGGGTCTCTAGCAGGCAGGGAGAGCAAAGGGCTTGGTCTTCCCTGCGCCACCCTGGACATCACCCTCCGCCAGCTCCTGGGACCACGGTCCTCCAGAGATACTTCTCAGGGACGTGTTGTGTGAGACAGAAACGTGTGGAGTTTCACCCCGGGCGCCCTGGGCTTGGCCGGTGGCTGGGCTGTCCCCGCGGCGGCCACCCATGCTGGCTCTGCGCAGGTGTTTGGGCAAGCCTCTCTCTTCCCGACGGCAGTGCCACGGCTCGGCAGACGCTGCGCCTCTGTCTCCCCGCAATTAGTGTTCCCCCTCGTCTATCAGTGATCTGTAAGTCAATGTGAGGTGCTTTGTTGAAGGCCAGCTATAGGCAGGTTGATTGATTGCTTGATTGATTGACTAATAGATAAGCCCAGAGATGTTTGTAGGTGTGTTTATTCTTGTTTACAAACTACCCAAGCTTTGGCAAGATTTTCGAGTATGTAGCAATAGCAGGAATCATATCCATAAAAATGCTGATCTCCTCTCTTGCTTCATCTGTTCAGCCCACAAACACACGCATACACACATGCTTAAAAGAAGGTTGGTTTGCTCTCTTCTGGGCTCAGCCTACTTTAGCCTTGTTTTAACTCACAGCGCAGTGTGGCACGTTGCTTCAGGACAATAAAGTTTTGACCATAAACAACACACTAAGTAAACCACTTTTTTTGAGAAATAAATGAACAAGAGGTGAGGTCCCGTTGCCATTAATTATTTTGCATAGACATGGCAGCATTGTAGGAACATTCTCAAGCAAATGCAGAGGCTCTATCTGAAGGGAGTGGGATGAATCCTGGCCCTGATGAAGGCAAAGGTTGAACTTCCATCAACTTCTGTGCAGTGAGGACCTCTCCAAGAGCATCAGCCCAAGAGAAAAAATAAATGTTCCTGGGTGTCAGCCCTTGGGTTTAGGCTGTTCAAGGCTCTACTGCACAAACTGCGAAGATGTTTTTGTGTATAGAGGAGGATGCTGTTGTTTGGTCCACTGTTGGCTTGTCACAGCAAACGCTGCAATTAGAGAGGCTGTAATAGCCGGGGAGGGTTACACCCCTCGCTGAGGAAGTTTGGCCGTAAACCTGTTTGTCCTGTCTCTGAGTGCAGTGTACTCTGGCACGATTTACAGTAAATTAAAAATACTCACTCTGATCAAACTGTTTCCAACCAAATTTTACGAAGTGATGCATGAAGTGTGTGTGTTAAGTGAGTCATGTGCGGCAAAAAGACGGGACTTTGGCTGACTCCGCTGCTGATGTGTATATTAAAGATCAATATCAACAGTTTGCTTTTTCTCTCAAATAGAATAATTGGAATGGCGTCATTGGGGGGCAGGCCTGTAATGGAAGGGGCACAGTAGGAAGCATTAATAAAACAAACTCTTTGTGCTAATCTGAACACCTACATTTGCCATTTAATCTTGCTTATTGCAGAGGGCTGAGCCTTGTCATTAGTGGAGACAATGTGTCAACATAGAAAAAGGGAGTTACTTATTTTCTTCCCGTCATCAGCTCTGGGGTTAGCCTCCCACAGGGCAGCAGTGATGTGGAGCGGTGTAATTGCAGAGGGAGTGTACGCTGGCCCTTGGGTGCCTGGGACAGACAGTTCTCATTGCTCGTTCTGCCGGAGCATGGGCTTCTGTGAAGCTAAATCACTTTCTTCTCTGGGACATCTTCACGTCTCTTGGGACTTGGCTCTTCAACTGCAAGACCTCCTGGTATCTGTGTCTCACCGGGGCCAGAGCAGAAGTCTGTTATTTGGGAAAGTTTGCACCACGTGGGAACCCTTGCTGAAAATTTTGTTGCATGGGAAAATTGTCTACAACTCCATTTTTCTACTTTCTGGTAATAGTAAAGAGTTTGGAAGGAGAGGGTCCCAGGAGAAGGCTGTTAGAGTAGGAGAGTGTGTATGATTCTGCAGTAGGCCTGTATACTGTCTGGAAAGGGCAAAGATCCATTGCCTAAAATGGGAGAAGAATAAATGCAATGGGCTAAAACTGCCGCTAAACCATTTGGAAACAAGAAATGAGACTGAATCAGAACTTTGTCTTATCCATGGCACATGTTTTGAATCCGGAGCCAAATTCCCTGTCGTGGGTATATTCGGAGTTAAAAAAGGCAACTAGTAGAGCTATCAAGATCTAGAATGTTAGACCAATTAGTTAGTTGGTAGTAGGCTGTTGTGACTAGAGCAGAATCTCTGCTTTCGTTTGAGGGATGGAAAAAAGACTAATGCAAAGAAGAACAACTTCTGTGTTTTGATTTTTTTTTTGAAGGAAAGCATATGAGTATTAATATGTGATCCAGCTGGAATAGCATCTATCTTAAAAATTGTCCTTAGAGATAGTGTATTATATTAACATGAATTTGATTGCACGGTAAGTAAAATTTTATAAATATACATCATCATCTTATTTCAAAAGCTGCAGCACTGAGGAAACTATTCTGGGATTTTCTAATATAGTCTGGTTTGAATTGTTCGAATAAAAAGAGATATCAGTGAATAAATCAGATAATGAGCTTCTTTACATGGAAGGCATAATGCCTATTTATGCTGTATAGAAGTCCTAAGAGAGATGAATTGTCAGTTTAATCTTCTTTGGATTGTGTTTGAAATCTACTTTTATGAGGCATTCTTGACTGTTCCAGAGATTACTGTCAGACACTTATATAGACTTTGTTTATATTTGATTTACAGCTCGACAAGGTCCTTTGCAGGCAAATGTTCATTTTCTTCAGTAGTTTTTATTTGGTTCCTTGTCCTTGAAGTAAAATTTATAGTGGTTAGAGGTGTTGCCAAAAGTTTTGTTCTGACTTAGTTGCTGTTGTCAGAAGGTAGGGAGCCCTGTTCTCTCCATGGATGCACCTCAGCAGAAGGAGCAGCCACACCGATCACCTCTTTTATCACCGGCATCTCTGACACAGCGCTGCAGAGCTGTGCAGCTGACCTGAGAGGGGCGAAGATTTCTCCCTTGCTCTGTGCAGTGGCAAAGAGTACGAGGTTTAGAGCCATTGCGATAAATACTTGCTTTTCCTGCTTTTTTGTAAGTTCTTGTGATGGGTTTCCTGTGGAAAAGAGGGTTGCTGGATGAATTGAATCAGATTATTAAACATTAGATTTCTCTCTCTGTCTCTAACGGTGCATTGGCATTGACTGTTTACCCCTAAAACAGCTATTTTTTTGAGCAAAAATGTGAAATTTATTTTTGTGTTTTTCCTGACATGAACGTCACGCTTTGTTAGGGAATCATTCTCAATCAGCTTTACTAGCAGCTGATTTTCCTCCCAGCCTTGCAACACTTGCAGCAGCTTCAATCAAAGAGCCCCGATGGGGAAACATTGCTGGCAGGATGACATGCGATGCCGCAGTCTGATGGAGCAGGATTGCTGCTCTGCATAGGAGAAGCAAACAGCTGTGAGATATTAAAAACTTTTGACAGGGATAGGAAGATAATTCTCAAGATAATTCCGCGTCAAGCTCTGCTCTAACTTCGATCTCCTGCCAGGCTTCCTAAGCCCTGGGTCATAAGGTTAGAGAAAATTGTGGGCTGACTGTGTCATCCTTCACCTGTAGATACAGAACTTCCCAACTGCAGTCAGTCACCACCAGAGCCGGACAGCCTGTCGTCACCCTCCAATTAGGGATGACTGTTTCTAAAACATTAGCATTCATGTCAGGTCTAGATACGGATCAGCGCAGGCTTAAATCATTGTCAGGAGCAGATGTGAGATACCTAATCAGTTATTTCCTAAGGAAAATGAGTTTGATTGCATGAATAGTTGTAAATATTTCATTCAGCCATTCAGCTACCATGGCAGTGGTAAACAAGCTTCTCAGGCTGAAGAGAAGCGTTTTGTGGTGCTGTACTTGATTTCTTATTCGTTTAAACTTTAGCATAAAAGAAAGCAGCTTAGGTACTTTGGATTACTTTTTGTGACGGCACTGATCATAACCAGGGGCTCACTTTGAAGAGAGCCAAACATGCTTAACCCTGATAAACACGGCCAGCTTCATCCCAGTTTACAACATGCGGCATTTGTCCACAGGATGAGCACAGAGCTGCCGATTTTGCCACTGGGACGTGGTCACGGCGCAAGAATTGGTGTTGGCTTCAGCAGGAAGGCGACAGCCGGAGCACCCAAACGTCCATCCTCTGCCTCGGTTTTGCCCCTGGCCACCCGATGCCAGGCTGCGGTGGTGGGCACGGTCCTTGGCGGGGAGGTGAGCCAGGTCTAGGTGTTCTGTGCCGCTTGACAACTCTGCTGGGTCTTTGAAGCGTTGGCCGGACATAAGCAATAATTAAGGACACAGTTTTAATTTCGTATTCGTTTTGTGCTTCTCACTCGTTGAAAACAAAACTGAGTTAAATTGGAAGAGGCTTTAATGTCCAGTCGGGACGGGTGTAATACCAATTTCAGTGAAGTAGATAGGAATTTTACTGCTGATCTTTTGCAGAAGGGCTGATGAGAGGAAGAAAAGGAAGGAGGGGGTTAGCTTTTCTCTCTGCCTAATTGAACATTTTCCCTGCTAGAGTTTTGGCTCAGCTATTGTATAGTTTGCTTGTGAGTTTTAGGAGACACGCACAACAGCAGTGCATGAAAGAGAGAGACTGGGAGTACAGATGGTCGTTGCCTCTTGAACACGGTGTGAAATTCTGAGGAAACTGGGACTGCCAGCTAAAGGTCATGGGCATTTTTAACTTCTGCTGCTGGCTTCGTGCTACTGCGTCAATGCTTGTCAGGGATCTTGCTGGCCTTGGTGATATTATGTAGTCAGATCATCACAGAAACAAGCTCCCTTTTTACCCATGTGTGTTTTATGCATGTACATTACAGTATGAGTCTTTCCCTCAGCTGAATTTAATGTGTATTTTCGCAGCCAGCCGTTAAATACAGTATGGACATTGTTAGTATATGGATGTATGGTTTAAGGAGCTTTGGTCAGGAAAGCTCTAGGTAAGAAATTCATGTTTATCCTAATTCTGGAAAGCACAAATAAATCCAAATAAATCTCACTGTCTCCACCCACGAATTACACAGATGGTTAAAAACAGAGGCATGTGCCAATGGATCTGGCGAAATGAAGGGCCAAGCTCTTCGATGCGCTTTTCACTCCATCGCAGGTGAGGCGCAATCTCCCACTGCAGCCTTTTCAGCTGGCCTGGTCTCTTGCTTGAGACCTTGTCAGCCACATCCATAGAGCCAGGATTGCTCAGCAGGATGGCAGCATCCATCGCTGCTGCTGCTAACTACTTCATAGAGGAGAGTTACCCTTCAAGAGAGATAGACTTATGTATGTATGCTTGCACAATTGTAATCATAGACAGTCCAGAAAAACCCACAAGTCCTTAGTTTCAGGCATACCCATCCTTGTGGGACAGGACTGGTTCTCTGCCCCATGTCCTTCCCCGCCTGTCCGTGCTGCAGCGGGTGACGGGGGACCGGGCGCTCAGCAGCACTGGGCAGAGCGGCTAAGCAGAAACGCTGCTGTTTGATCCGTTCCCTTTGCCCTGAGTCTCTGTGCTTACTCAAATCTTTTTTACATGAACATTATCTGGGAGGGACACATCTTTTTTGGTCGTAAATAGTTAAAAAAAAAAACCTCCAAGACAATCCCCAAGGCAAAGTGGGCATTCAGTCATGCTGAGTCATATTTTGTTATTATGGCTGATTATCCAGCCAACCATGCAAATAAACTGCAAGAGAAAAAAAAGGATATGTATGTGAATATCTTATCTACGACAGAATGAGGCCTTGGGTCTTTGTGCGTAATATGTGTAACTATAATGACCTAGTATGAAAGTGTTCCAGTGACTGACATATTTGCAGTCTGAAAAAGATATAAAAGTAATAAGAGAGAGAGTGAGATCTGTGGATGTTTATCTTCTCTTTTCTTTCTGAAGGAAAGTTTTGCTTTCTCATTAGATTTCTAGTGCGTATCAGCAGTACCATGCAGAATGGTGAATATGATTGCAGTTAATTGTTTAAATATTCTTTTATTCCTGAAGCTTTCAAAACAAATAACCATCTTTTGAGGAGCTAGTTGAGAAGTGATGTGGGCAAGATAGTGCAAAAGAGAATATTGGATGTGAAGTTAAGTGTGTCAGAGAAGAGAAAGGGAAGTGTGTTGGGGGCATGTTTTAAAGAACAAAGAAAAATGGTTATATTATTAACAATAACAGTGACAGAAGTGGCAGCAATTCTTCTGGAAAATAATTTGTAAGCTTCGATAGTTCAAATCCATCCTTGGTGTAACAGTGATGGAATTACACCTGGATCAACATCTTTTCTGGTGCTTAAGTCTTCTAGTGTTAGTTAATGCAAATACTACAAATGAGCATGACTTTGTCCAAAATGCTTTTGCTGACTATATTTATCATCTGTCTTCTTCATGGTAAACAAGAAGAGACATCTGTGGAGAAGGTCTGGTAGCCACAGAAAATATTTGGCCTCATGGTGTCTGACTGGTGCCGTTATGAGCTATTCTCAGCTCAAAGAGCTGTTTTTTAGGGCAGTTGAAACACAAAAGTGTATTTGGGACCTTTTGCAACCTTGTTATAGATTTGTACTGCAGGAAGTAAAACACTGGATAGAAAAAGTGCCACTTCAAGACAGCTGTGAGTGATTTTGGAAATTCTGAGTAATGAGATGAGTTTTCTCACAATAATGCTCAAGCCTAGCCCTTAATCATACACTTGAAACAAGTGGGCTCAGACCTTACGAAAGGTGTTTACCTATTCAGCTTTAAGGCACAGGCCAAGAAATAACTTGATCGGATTAGCCGGGTTTGAATAGGAACAGCAGCAAACAGAATCAAATGACTGTGAACGATGCTGCTGTGCTCTCTATTAGAAAAATATCTGCCAGCTGCCGTTGTAGAGCATAATCCTGCAAGATGCTGACGCCTCCAGTTCCCATTGCCGGAGGGAGCTGGGCCAGGGCACTTCAGGCGTGCGGCTCCCATTACTCATCTTAGTCAAACAATGGTTTTTCTCTGAAAACCTTCTTTTCCCTGTTGTATAAAGGCTGATTCTTTTCTACCTCCTCTTTCTTGAAAGGCTCTTGACGCTGACAGGGACTGGGTGCATTGCTAGTTATTCTCAGCTGCAAGATTACAGAGATGGCAGTGGTAAGGTCAGTGGGGCATGAGCACGATTCAGCTGGAGAGCAGATGTGAGCAGATCATTTAAGGAAAGCAGCTGAAAGTCTCAGAGCCAAATGAGGATAAGACAAATTTTGAAATGTAAGGGCTTTATTTAAATTCCTTTTGACTTATGTGCACATTATACCAGGAATGCTCCAGAATTAAACACACCAAGAGGGTAAAGAAGTTTCTTATGCTTGAACTTGGACGTGTGAAGCCAAAGATGTAAAATGAGGTCAGTTAGCTCAGCTGCAGTGAATCCTTTGATATTCATTTAATGGATAAGTAGATAAAACTCTAAGTAAGCTTGCATGGGGGACTTTGAATTTTAACTGCTAAAGCTCTTTATAATTTTCTCACAGGTCTTTTACATAGAATGGACGTTGGGAAGCCTTTCTTTACCGAGAGGATGGTCAAACACTGGAACAGGCTTCCTAGAGAGGTGGTCGATGCCCCAAGCCTGTCGGTGTTGAAGAGGCCTTTGGACAATGCCCTTAGTAACACGCTTTAACTTGGTCAGCCCTGAAGTGGTCAGGCAGTTGGACTAGATGATTGTTGTAGGTCTCTTCCAACGGAGATATTCTAGTCTATTCTATAGGGCAGTTTAACTGTTCAGACAGCTAGTGCTGTTCCACTTCTCTTGCAATACGACTGCAGGTCTCCTCAACCTGTTTTCTCGTTTCCTCTGTCTCTGAACCAGAGGTGAGAGGTGGTCTGGCTCTGGGAAATTCATCATTTTGGCAGTCTTTGAGATTTGAGCCGAAGTCAAGAAGTTGAACTCTGGATCAGGAGCTGAATTCCCTTCTGGTGTAGGGAGGCTTTCAATCTGGTTCAGACCTATCTTTAATCCTTTTGTCCTAGTATTTCCTTTTTTTGAATAGCTTCCTTATGTATTGAGTTCCAGAAATTCCAGGCTGGTGATACACATGGGAAGCAGATTGCAACAGAGAGCAGATTAAATTACTCAGGTCTAGAATTACTGAGGCAGAACATTTTTTCTTCGTGTTGCTTGAAAAGGGAGAAGAATCTTCCTTTTTTTTATTTGTAGGAAGAAGTTGGAGATCAAGTGACTCTGAGCGGCCTGTTCATTGGTCAGTCAGTGATCACTTGAGGAAAAAATAATGAACTGGGTTTTCTTCCCCCTCCTTCATTTGAAAATCAGTTCTTACCAGTGCGGCGTATTTAAGGGAGTTCTAAGACTATAGTCTTAGATGCCTCAGGAAGCTTATTTTAGGAGGGAAGACTTGACTGGATGCCAATAGACAGAGCTAATCATCAGGACATCTGGATTCACTTCTTAAGTCTGCTGCATGACCTTGGGTCAATAAATTAGGTCGAGCTTTTCCAAAATGTGCATTATTTGTAGGTGCTTATGCTGGCTTTCAACATTACTGAAAATTAGGCTGCGACTACATTTACTGTTTGAAATTCAGTTGCCCAAAACTGGGACACTCGTAAGAAGAGACAGAAGTAAAATGTGTGCCCCTGTTTCCTCACTTGTACAACAAGGATAACTGTGTTTATGGAGTGTGCCGTGGCTTCCGGATGTAAAAGCGTTTGAGGAGAGAAAGGATGGCAGCAAGCTGCTTGCAAAGCGTCAAAAAAGCAGACGTGGTTCATCGCAAATCAAAGGACACTGAACAAGAATCAGACTTCCAAGACCTCCCACTTTACCAGCCAGAGGGGTCCCCAGGCCATGTAGAGGACCAAGCAGACCTAAGGAAGCGCAGAAATGACAGAGCCAAGGATAACCAGCTATCTGCAGACTGCCCGTACAGCACCCAGCCCATCCAGCTGCCTTCCCACGTGTTGCCCAACAGCAGCAGAGGAGCAGCTGTGTTTCCCTTTCTTGGAGGGGGAAGCCAGGGACGTGGCATTGAGTGTGGACAGGGCAGCGCAGGTGTAGCAAAGCCGTGTGCTTCCAGGAGGCTCTGATTTGTGTCGCATACGGTCAGTCTGTGCATGCCGGAAAGGGGCAGACCCGCTGTGCAGGTGTGGATCAACTATGCTAAACATCTGGTCACATAGTGGAAGAGTCCTGATAGTATCAGGCTTCTGTAATTAAATGGGCTAGGGAGTTGGTAGACACTTCTTGCTTTGATGGGCGATAGGAGTGTGCATCACTTTCACAGGTGCATCCTGACTCCAAGATCAACTGTGGTTGCTATCGGGTTTTGAAGTGAGCCGAGGCACGTTTATGGGGCAATGGCCAGGGGAGTACCGTAGGTAGACAGAAGATCTTTGAGTTCAAAAGAAAATCCTCCAATCCACAAGTAGCTCCCACGGTCCTGCAGCCTGTGAACAGATGGACTTTGAAGCTGACTCATACACAGCGTTTTTCTCCTCACCAGAGCACAGCACTTTGGAAGTGTAGTCCTAGAACTACCTAGGACCCACTCTTGACCCATTTGAAGGCCCCTGCTTTTACTGTGCAAGGCAAGCAGCCCTCGGGCCTTAGATTTATCTTCACATTACGAGTTCAACCTCTAGCACAAGCAAACACAAAGTACAAGTGCTCAGGTCCTCATCTGTACCATCCTCAAGCGTGTGAAATGCATTTTATGTACAAGATTAAGAAAGCCAAAGAAGAAGCAAAGCAAAAAATGTGTTGTTTGAGGAGAAAAAGAGAAGTGCTAGGGACATGAATGCTACTATTGCCTCTCCCAGTGAACTGATAGTTGCTCAGGGTGTTCCCTTGCTGAGAAAAGTAGAGGCAAAGGTATTTAGTTTAATTAGCTGATCTTCTTTGTTGTCTAGTGATTACATTTATTCTGTGCACGGGGAGAGCAGAAGGCATGACAGTAGGTAGTTTAATGACACATAGACTTTATGCAGCTATCTGCTTGGGATGAGTTTCACCAGTAGTGAGTAGAAGAGAAGACGATTTACAAGAAGGATTTCAGGGTAACACATCCAAAAAGACAGTTTTGACGTGTTTGTCCTAGTATCTACATAGCTGCCAAAACAAAATCTGAAACTGAAAGAGGACCCAATGACCTCACTTAATGCCATAAATACAGCTGATGCAGGATAAGTCTCCTTGGTGGAAGTAACACATAGCACCTCCCAGGGAGAAGCTCCAGCTTCTCTTTTCATCCCTGGAAAGGGAGCACAGGGCGTCAGGGTGCCCAGCACCCGCTTCATCAGCAGTTCTGCGGTAGGTGCAGAAGCCAACACTGCTGAGTTAGCAGAGAGTGTTGGTTTCTGTTATAAATGTTCCTAGCTGGTTTGCTCTGATAGTGTTGAAAACTATTTGGAATGAAACCCTGCAATCAGCCAGAAATTCAGCAGTGGGTTTATGATCAGATGTTGTCCATATTGTTTAAGCTGCAGAATCAATAGCGTTGGGGCTTTTTTTAGCTTGCTGAGCCACTTTTTTCATTGCTGAGATTTATTGGGTTAACCTTCCCACCCCCGCACCCCACTGCCATCCTTTGTGATTTGCCAGAAAAGTGAGTATGATACGAGGTGGCCGGAGGCATGAGCGAGGGAGCCCTGCTCGCCTTCCCCTCGTGTGCACGCGGCGGGAGCGGTTACTCAACTTCCAGCGTCAGGAGGTGAGCGGTGCCGGAGTCAGCCACAATGTCACCACCGCTTTCCTTGCTAGAAATTGCTCTCGGTATTTTTTTTTTTTTTTTTTTTCAGATAGCTCTGAAGCGAAATGTGTGTTTATAAACATGTGTCTGTGCGCCCACCCACCCACACAGGCTTTCGCGCCAGCAGGATCAGCCATAAGCAGAAGCAGAGCTCCAAGAGCATTTGTATTTGCTGGAAATTTTGGAGAACATTCTGTTCAAAAAGAATTCTGACTGTTAGATTTCAGTATTGCTGCCTTCTCTTTAGCTCTATCTGCCTTTCCTGGAAACAGTCCCGTGAAAACACAATCTCAATTTCTGCTGAAGGATTAATTGTGGACAACTGCCTTTGCTCCCGTCTTACAGGAGGGAAAATGGCGTTATTATTTGGATTATCTGGCTCTATGTCTGACTGAGTCAGGCGTGGTAAAAAGTTGTTTATAGGTTAGATATCATCATTTCGTATGACAACACACATTTACCTTTCCTGTAGTAACAAACACACACAGGTATTTATCCAAGACTGCAGAAGAAGTATTATTTGCATATGCTTTTTTATCCTACCCTGCTTGTGCCAGTAGAAGTATACTTCTGTACTACTTAGGGCTGTGAGTCAGCAGTTCTGCCTTTTGCCGTGTTTTGAGAATTTTAAGGGGCTATTAGACAAATTGATAGAATTAATTAAATGCATGCCCGTCTTGTTACAGAAACCCTGGAGACATTTTAAATAATATTCTACAAATGTTGTATTTTTACCCTGCAAGGTTCTGTAATTTGCTGGAACAGAATAAACTTCGCCAGCTATTTTCTCCAGGATCTGACAAAAATCCTAGAGAACAAAATGTTCCAGTAATCATCTTTTCTGTCTGTTAGTTTTTAATCCTTTCCCCCCTTTCTAATGTCAGATAACAGCATATTCTGGTTAAAAAAACAACAAAGCAACATACAACCATTGTTCCTCCCTATTTTTGTAATTTCATTTCTGTGCTGAATCACAGTCTTCTGATACAGCCTTTTTTATGGCGTAATTGTTTTGTATAATCCATTTTCTTTGGGTCCCTCTTAGCTTCTGTCTGAAGCTGTTACTGCTATAATGAATGTAGTCATAAATCTGTCACAGGTAACAAGCTAAATTTAGAGCTGAATAAACCAGGGGAGAGTATGCTGTAGAGAAGTGAGCACATTGAGACGCAACAGTTACAATAGTGGCACAAAAAGTCTTCTTCTGAGAGGTGAACAAAAGAGGACACAGAGTATTCGGTTCCCTCACTGATTCACCACTACAATCACTGTTCCAGTAAACAAAGATGCTGGGTGAAAATACAGGTACAGTCACGGCCTTGACACCCGTGAAGAGTGAAGGTGTGTGTTAGCTGCCGCAGGTGAATGTGCTGTACGAGACCGTTTCCCTCAGCCGTCCCGTGGTGGAGATGTAGGGCAAGGTTTCTGTAAAGGGTGGAGCGGCCCAGCTCCCACCGAACTGAGGGAGATCCCAGCTCCTCCAAAGAGGCAAAGGGTCTGAAACTGGAATTAGGAGCTAGCAGATGGGACAGGACCCGGTGCTCCTGCACCTGGACCAAGGTGATGTGGGAGCCACCTGTGTTGAAGACACCCATCCCGATCCTCACCAGCATGATCTATGAAGCAGTGTGTCCATGACCAGAATTTGGCAATCCTGCATGCCTCAGACCTGGGCAAGCCAAGAGTTCCCACACTTAGATGGCTGATCGATTGTCAATACTGAGATCATTACAACATTTTTTTTCTTTTTTGAGAAGAGGAAAGTGAAGAATGCAGAGAAGGAAAAGCAATGGAAAGATGAAAGCAGATGAAGTAAGAAATGTGAAGATGGAAAAACCCATGTTCAAGAAAGAGCCATTCTCTGAATTGCAAACTAATGGAAGATAAGTGAAAGAAGAGCAGGAAAGAGTGACGAACAACAGAAGGCAAGGCACGGCAAGGAAAGGAAAGGGTAAAATATAGGCAGCAAAAAAGTAAGGAAGCACATCAAGTAATGCAGAGATGCCACTCCTTTGCCACGACTGTTTGTCTTTGCATTTCTGCATCATGCCTTCACGCTGAGCTGTGACGCGGCAGCGGCGAGGCACTGCCGGATGGGGTACGCCGGCAGCGGGTCATGCCGCAGCGGTACAGAGCAGCTGCTGCTGCTATTGCCCGCTTGCTGTAGCGCTGGGACAAAGTCTGCCCAGAAACATTTGTCTCAAAGATGGGTAAGTTTGTCACTGGGGTCATAGAATCATCGAATCATCAAATGGTTTGGATTGGAAGGGACCTTAAAGATCATCTGGATCCAACCCCCCTGCCAGGGACAGGGACACCTTCCACCAGACCAGGTTGCTCAGAGCTCCATCCAACCTGGCCTTGGACACTTCCAGGGAGGGGGCAGCCACAGCTTCTTGGGCAACCTCTGCCACTGCCTCACCACCCTCAGAGTAAAGAACTGCTTTCTACTATCCAGTCTATATCTCCGCTCTTATAGTTTAAAGCTGTTGCCCCTTGTCCTGTCTGCTATCTGAGTCCGCTCAGTAGAGGAGAAAGACCTTTGCAGCAGCAGGCTGAGCGCCGCTGCTGGGGCTGTCCTCTGTGCTCTGCGTGACGGGGCGATGTCTGGGTAGCTCAGCGTTGGGCCGCGCAGGATGGGCGGCAGGGCTTCAGTGCTCCGCGTGAGCGGAGGTGCTGATCGCTTCCTTGCTAAACAGCACTGTTTGGTTTTTCAAATGTCATTTGCATTAGCATCTTATAATTGAATCAGTAGCACTTTACTGAAAAGGTTAAATTCTGCCTTTTAAAAATTAAATCAGCCGTTTAGCTGTCAACCACAGCTATGCCCTCCTGTTGCCTCAAGAAGAATGAAACATTGGCATATTGACATATAAATCGTATTGCTGGAGAATGCATTAACTCTCTTATTTATGACTGCATTGTGCCGCAAAGTGCTGCAGCTTGTAATTGAGGGCTCTCTGCTGAATTCATTGCATGTAAAATCTGTGCAAATTATTAGCACAGCACATTTCCATGATGAAAGTATTTCCTACAGTATAAAGACTCCCTAACTGTCGTACATTACTCTAATGCAAAATTTTATGAAAATTTAAATACAAGCACAACAAGATTTTTATGCATAGAGATTATTTTTAGTTAGACTGGTTGATATAGTTGGGAAAAGCAATCAAATTATCTGGGTTCAGGGACTCTTTTTAGGTGACCGATGAAAGCTTTATTTGCTGCTGCTCACAGAGAAATGTGCAGCGTTACACTCACAGAGTGATCTTTGCCTTGCCATCAGTGACATAACCAAATAATTAAAATTAAAGCTATAATGAAGCATTCATAGGAACTGTTGGTTTCAGGGGATAATTCTTACTAATGTGATGTTCCATTAAGAGTCATCCTAAGGTAATGTTAATATTTTGATGATTTGCAGCAAGCCAATAAATAAACATTTTCTTTCGTCAAAAGTTGGCAGTTTTAGATGACTCCTGCAGTCAGAGTGTTCGGCAAAACAAAAATTTTTTAAAAATTCCCCTCTCCTATTCTCTCTTCGGTAAAAAATGTGCCAGAATATTGCAGATAGCATGGAATGGTGCTTTAACTATTAGCTGTGTGTCTGAGAAGTCCATTTGTCTTGTTAAGGCTGCCATACTACACTACCCTTTCTGTAACCCTGGAAACAACTTCAAATACTGTGATCTTTGAAAAGTGTGAAATATAACTTGCCCTTAAGATGTTATGAGTGTTTTTTGAGACTCCCTGTACAAGGGAAGAAAAATTTTTTCCCTCTAAAGAGGGCATAAGCAATGATGGATGTGCATTTCTTTGTGAGAAAGCTGATCCTCACCTGTTGTAGGTGAGGTGAAAACCTGTGGTAGCAGCACTGACAAGTGCCCTCTCTCTTTAAGTGCCCGTGGAGTTCAGGAATCCTTTAGGTGCTGCAGGGGAGGATTTTCAGGAGGCAATAAATAAATTTTGATCCCTCTGGTTAATACAGTTAAGGTCAAAGAGATTCTGTCTGGAGCTATTTAAAATACTCTTAACACACAGACATACTGCTGCCCGTAGTGCTAAGTGTCTTATCTCGCTGCGGAGTGCATACAACCCTTATGAAACTATTCTTAAGTATTCTGGTTACTATATTTAGCTCTGGCTCATAACAAGACAAAAAACACTTAGCTAAATGTAGTCCTGAAGTGCTTAATCCGGTTAAGAATATTCTTGTCCTTAGGTGTCTTCTACTCAGACGTTTTGCAGCTCGCCATCCTGCTGCATCATGCAAAAACTTCTCTGTGCGTTTGGGCCTGTGAATGCTTTTATAGCCATGTATTCTGTTAGAGCCTCGAAGTCTGGTGTTGACTGAGGACATCTCTCATGTTCACTGGGGGTGTCCCACTGGGGCTGACCTGGGAAGCCTCATTCCTCTGCCCCTCGCAGCTCACATCACCATACGGTGCGGGATGCGATAGCTGCAGCTAGAGATGAGAATCTGGGCTTTGTTTCCCAATGTAGACTCAGCGAGCGTTAGCTGGACTGTTGGCTCTCTCAGTGACCAAACAGCTTCCCTCAACTTACTGCTGTTCAAGCTGGCTGGGAGAGCAGCCGCACATGCAAGGCAGAAAACCTGTCAGACTTCCCGGGAGTTTTCGGCTGTTAGACCACCGACAGGCGAGGCAGTGTGAAGGTTTCTGCTCAAAGCTCGGGCAGAATCCTTTTGTTTGGCTGATTTTTTGTATACTTAAGCCCGTATAGAAAAAATATTTCCTGAAAATTTGTGGTAGATGTGTTTGCATATTCACAAGCATTTTTTAGAATTTAATCCATTGCTTTAAAAAGAATTTTCTGTATACCTACATGTCTCCAAACCTATTACGAGTTAGCAAAACTTCCGTATGGGTCGTTCTTCTAGAGGAGAAATAACTCATCGTTTGGATAAAACAGCACTGGCCGATGAGCAGCAGTGACCAAGATAAGCACCTCATTTCTGTGATAGCTCAGTAGGGTGACAAATAAGATCACACGCTCCTTTTGAACTGGGATGAAACCTTGCCACTTGGCCAGCGTATGACTTTGAGAACAGAAGCATAGCAGATCCACCATGTTTAAACTTGTTGCGTAGGTGTTGTTTTCAGTTGCAGCTTCACTGGGGATGTCGGGAGTTGTGTGAAATTTTCTCTGGAAGTTCATATTCCAAACTGAAAATGATTGCTTCATCCCAACTGCATTTTTTTACTGAACCATGTACTGCTGAAACACATTAGATATTTTATATGCTACTTCTGTTGTGTCAGGAGGTTCAGGTAACGTCTTGCAGGCACCTTCCATATTAGATGTACAATCACCCTATTGCACTTTATCTGAGCCAATTCATTTGAGCAAACGGAGGGATATAATTCCATGTAGCTGCAGTGAGCAGGGGTTTGGCCCACTGTCTCATGTTACTCACATGAACCTCCCCTCAAAGCACTCTCACCTGGTCACTGCTCAGCATCTGTGCTGCTCAGGGTGTTTAGCAGTGGCCCCATGTTGTCAGCCCCTGCGCTGTGCCAGCTGCCCTTTCCAGCATGCGTGCCTGATGTGTGTTTCTTGCAGTGGTTTTTCGTGCCTGATGTGTGTCTCTTGCAGTGGTTCTTCAGCCACCTTCTTGTGTTTCCTTCAATCTCACAATCTACAATCGATCCTCAGTGGCCCCAAGCTAGTAGGGTCATTCTTCCACCCTGCTGGGCCACATGGCTTTTTGGACACGAGAGGTCAAGTTGACCTTCCCAGGCTGCTTCTGTGGCAGGAGGTGGTGCACACAGAGCCGGGAGCCCCAGAACATGGTCCAGCTCCTGTTCCAGGAGGCTTTGCTGAGCTTTCACCAGTTCTGCTTCAGCATGTTTCTAATTTATGGTGGTAGATGTTTTCAGCTTGAAGTGATTGCTGCTCTCTAGGCTATGTCTTGCCTGCAGCTGTGTTTTAACTGGATTTGCTTTTCCTTCCAGGATTAATTTTTCTCCATCTCTGTTTACATGGTGATAAGAAGTGCTAATCCCACACCGTCAGTCTGGACTGATGAATCTGAGGAATAGAACAGGTAACTTCTAATTTGGCTTGTAGCTTTCAGTGACTCAGGCAGTGAGAACCACTCCCTGCCCATGGAGTGCATTCATATTTTGGGACAAAAGAAATCATACAGTTTCTTCTGCCCAGGTCATCTTCAGGGAGAGAGATCCTTGCCCTGGAGCAGGAAAGGGAGGGTAAATTTTTGTATGTTTTACTGTGAGCAGCATCTTTGACTTCCTATCACTTATGGGTGATTTTATTTCGTGTTAACTTTCATAGCCACCAATTTGTTTGAGCTTGGAGTAGTCTCAGTGCAGGGAAGAACATTTGGATGTACCCATTGAAAAATACTCCTTGGGTGCTGGGTGGGGTGGGAGGGTTTTGCCAGTGAAAATGCTCACTAGAGGTGGAGGCAGATTGGTGCTGATGCCAGTTGCAGGTGCCGTCTCCTCCTTGAAGATGTCTGAGGGGGATGCAACCCAGCAGAGGTGACCTGGGCAAAGCAGCATGGAGTGATGGCAGCTGGCTTCCCTGCGTCTGCCTGGCTCCCCATCCCTTGGACTCAGCCCGTCGGAGTCATAGAAAGCAAGTCACTAGTGGAGGAGGAGTTACCCTCGTGTTGAATTTTCCATCATTACATGGGACCTGAGAGTACCACGTCCCTGCTGGGAGTTGTTGCCAACTGTTCTCCTCACCTGTGCTGCAGGAACAGTTAAGATACAGACAGCAGCCCACAGTGACTGTTCTGGTGCAGGGACATACAGAACCCAGGTCACATTCCCTTCTTTTCACTGGTTAGTGCCAGGTGAGGAAGTTTTAACTTGAAGTCTTGGGTATGAATCCCAGTGGTAGGACACAGATGATGGGGTGGAAGTCCACCAGCACAAGCAGCAGTCATTGGCTGCAGGGTGCTTTGGGTGAACCTGTCAATCATGTCATCACTCAGATGTCCTGATAATACCCTGCTGTTGCCTAATAGTAATCCTTTTGGGGATTAGCACAGTTACCTTCTTCCTCCTATGCCCTTCCACTAGGAAAGAAATCTCAGATGCTTTTCAAGCCAGCAGCCTGTTTGATTTCTCAGAACAGTACCGGGCGCAGTGCTGCCTGGTACAGACATGAGAGTCAAATCGGCTCACACATGTGCAGAAGAGATGCTGATTCCTGTGCAGATTTGCAGAGGAGATGCCGATTCCTGTGCAGAGTTGGGCGCTTCGGCTGGATTCCCCGTCCCGTGGCAGAGGGGAGTGCAAAGGCAGGCTGAGGGGCTGCTGGCTCTTAGCTCTTTACCTCTAAAGTCACACTTATTGTAGCTGTGTGTTTGAGTGTATAGCAATGGTTTCACTCCTCAAGCCTCAGCAGCTGACGGAACAAGCAAGAAACTATATAACAAGAGTGGAGTTTGGAGTCCAGGGGGTCAGAAAGTACAAACCAGTAAGCTCCATATTCTGACAATCCTCAACAAGATCAGGGAATATCTCTCAGTAAGTACTTCTGTCTTTTCCTTCCAGAGCCCTGTGTTGTGTAAACGAACTGATGGATGAAGATGAGAAGGACAGGGCAAAGAGGTATGAAGGGATGCACAGAGCACTGCGAGTCAAAGCTCTCTCGGGGGACAATTGTAAAAACCGTGTTGTCCAATGCTTAAAAAAGTACTGGGGCCCACTGATGTCAGAGGCAAACTCCCCATGCAGTTTACAGGCTGTATATAGCAGATCACAAAGAGCATAATTAAGTCATCATTTTCAGGCTTCTCATAGCCTGTTTAACTGCCCCTAAGGTGGATTGATGAGCTGAGTGATCCTTAAAGTAAGATGTCGTGCCCTCAGAATCTCGTGTTGTCCCATGGCATTATCTTTATTATCTTGGTGCAGGACTCCTGACCTGTGATTTTACTGACACCACGCAGTACTGCCTACGTGGGGTAGAGTTCCCCGTGAAACTTAGAGAGCAGTCCTGCATTAACACAGGTACGAGTTAGTTTCCCTTCAGAGAAGCATTTGGCTCAGTTCTAATTAGTCATCGTACAAGAGTGCCAAAACAGAGAAGGCTGTGAACGTAAATGCTGGATCTGAGAACCTCCAAATGCCAACCTGAATATGAATGGAAATGCTTTCTGCACACCACACTTGGTTTAGATCACCGGAAGCGTGTATCACCATGAATACACTTGTAAAAAAATTTAATTACTACTGGAAGGGGTTGTATGGAAATAGGGTTATCTCAGATACAACCACTGGAAAGAACATTGTGGAAGAAACTGAATGGATTTGCTTTCTCCTTTATTGTTTTTAATGGAGGGGAAAACCCTAAGAAAACATTCTTAAATTGTATTAGTGACAGCTGGAAGCTAGTCTGTGGCTTCCGCAGCCAGACTCTTAACATTCCTGGTTTCGTATATCATGGCAGCAGATTGTCAAAACCAGATACAAGAGCATGTGCTTGACTTCATTCTGCAGTTGAGTTGTCCCTGCACAGTATTGTCTCTCTCTAAGCTACTTTTGCAAGTACAAGTCAAGGAATAAGGAATGTGTCACATTTTGACCTTTATATGTGTGCTTACTAACTGCAAAACAGAAGTTCGTAAAAATGAGGTGGGCAAAACATGAGCATGTAGATGCTAGGACTTCTCTTACTGGAGAAATTTCACCCATAACACCTTCAGCTCATTGTCACAGTTTTTGAAACAATGGGAACTGCTGCTGAAATATATAGAAGGATGTGGTCTCGCTCACATGAATGGGCATCGTTGGTTGTTACCTCCACGTCTTCCTTGCTGACGGTGAGGTCAGCCCTGCTGCAAGGCTGTAAGCACCAGCGAGGCACTTATGCCCGAGCCTAATTTTAAACAAATGAGCAGTCCCGGCAGAGTTCAGATTCTTTTATTTAAAGTGTTTTGCCGAGGCAGGGCCATTTGCCTCTCCCTGGGTCAAGCTGTAGGTCTTTCATTTTATTTAGTGGCATTTATATTTCTGTCACCCAGGGCGTCACGCAACAAATCTGAAAAGAAGAGGAGAGACCAGTTCAATGTCCTCATTAAAGAGCTTTGCACGATGCTGCAGGGCCATGGCCACCCTCTCAAGATGGACAAGTCCACAATACTGCAGAGGACCATCGACTTCTTACAGAAACAGAAAGGTACTGGAGGGCACTGGCCTGCTCCTGTTGAAGGTGTTGGGTCCCCATCTGCCCAGCAGCCAGTTTCCACTCAGAAAATGAAAACTGGTTTTCCAAGCTTCTAAGACCTCCAGAGAGGACATGAACCTAAGTGAAGGGCAGAATAAGGCCCAGCAGTTGGCCTCAGTCTAGGTTTGAATACAGTTAAACATAAATGTACTTGGAAAGATGCAGTGCTGTATGCTTCTTAATGTAGTGACATCGCTCCATTTCCCTCGCTGGCCACCACATCCCCTGGCATGCTTTGTACGCTCGCAGAGCATGAGGGAAGAAGAGCTGAGGAACAGTATGCCCTACAAAAGCCAGGGTAAAGGGGTTTTTGTGCCCTGTTCCCAGGTCTCCTGGGGTGGGAGATGGCTGGGTGCAGCCTGTCCTGCTGCCCTGGCACTCCTGTGAGCCTTCCTGAAATGGCTCCAGAGTCGCAGGCACCCTCTGCTCATGGTGATGCTCAGCTACTCTGAAATCAGCCCATTGACCTTAATTTTTGAAGGATTTCTTCAGACCACCCAAAATGTCTCCACTTCCTTTGCTTAATTTCTAGTGCATTTGTGTTGTGATGGCGTGGAAAATGACTGGTGCATACAGGAAGGCTTTGTGTGGAGAACGATCTGAGGATGATTCCTGTGAAAGCCCCTTAAAAGAAATCTACAGTTACTTGAAAATGGAGAAAAAAAAAATCCAACCAGCATGAGTCATGTTGCTTTTTTCATGTTTTCTCTTTAAGAAATCACAGCACAGACAGAAGCCTGTGAGATTAGACAAGACTGGAAGCCTTCATTTCTTAGCAATGAGGAGTTCACCCAGTTGATGTTAGAGGTAAGAAGAAATTAAAGCTGCATAGATTAGTGAGGAGTAATCAGTTCAGTGGAGTAGTTCAGAGATATAGAGTTCCTTTTCACCTGTAGGTCCCAACGTTAATGTTAATGATTTCTACTCTACTGGCGCATATAATACAGACCTGACAGAGACCAATGTTGTGCCAAATGCTTTGCAGACACAGAATTGAAAATATGATTTCTTCCCCTTGAAGACAAACAGCTTTTCATTTAGGAATGAAGACCAATGTGGCCCAGACTTGGCCTGATGAGGAAGGAAAAAGGGAATTGCCCTCCTCAGAAGAGCCGCTAGAGCTAGCAGTTTTAGCAAAAACTTGAAAGGACCTGGAAAAAAGCGGAGCAGCTCTCTTGCTCCCACATCCCATTAGCCAGGCAGCATTTGCTTTGCTGCCTTTGCTGCTGCTAGCCGTGCCGTGTTGTTACTTGTGATGTGGATGCTGTATCTTTTCCTTGGGTTGCCTTTAAGTGCATTCAGGAGAACAGCTCTGATACTCTCACCTCTGAAACACTTAGCTGATCTAGAAACATCCCGTGAGCCTACGTTTTTCCTTTCTTGAGGATGCAGCTTTGGGTTTGTGCTGCGTGCTCCTCTGGCGAGGACGTCTCCTGCCCTGCGTGGGCAGCTGCTACTCTTTGCCCCACCAAAATAAGGGTGTATGCTGGGCTGAGCTGGGAGGTGCTGCAGTGTCTTAGCTATTCCTTTTCGTCAGGATGTCGTGACTCACCTCCCTGGAAAAGTCTGTTCATTCTTTCTGGGAATTTCTCTCACCAAACAGGCTGGTTTGTTCCAGCTGAATCAAAACAAATTCCCCCTTAGAAGCGGTGTGGGGAGAGAGCATGCTAATAATTGTTGGCTTGCTGGGCTATGTCAGACCGGTGAGCGTTTTTTACTGAAAATTAGTGCTTTTTGCCAGAAAGGGCTTATTTTCAGCAAAGGCGGAGTACGGCAGTGAGGTGGGGAAGGTCGTGAATGCTACATCTTTGGCTCCCTGTAGCTAAGCTGCAGAACAGCCTAACAGTGTCTTTAGAAGAGCTGGCTTTGTGCACGGTGCTGACCAGAGATTAAACCTCCCAGATCTCGGTAGTTGTTAGAGAAGACTAGGGACAGACACGGGGTCAATGGTACGAGAAGATGTGAAGAATAGGAAGAACACCCACAGAGGAAAGCACATGCAGCAATTTAAAAGGGACAGAGAACTTGGACTCTGGACAGAAACCACTGTGAATAAGAATGGGGAAAGGAAACAAACTTTAAACTTGCTGCGTCACTAGCCTAACAAATGAGTGCTCTAAGCAAAATCAGTAAGGCTTTAGATCTTGTCCATATTGTCCATAAATTGCTAAAGATACAGCATTGTATAATTTTTCTGTCCCTGATTATCCATCCGTCCATCCATCCATCCATCCATCCATCCATCCATCCATCCATCCATCCATCCATCCACACTGCTGGGTTTGCAGTGATGATATCTAACATCTCCTTACGCACCAAATTGGTTAACGATTGTGTAATTCAGAACACATAATGAAGTGACTGAAGTCACTAGGATTGTGTGGGTGTAGAAATTCTAACCACCACCATCTTGCTTCATGTTAAATAAATACTCACTGGGTGAAAAATACAAGTCAATTTAATATTAATGAGCGAATAAGAATATGAGAAGAATGTTGAATAGACAGCATGTGTAATATTTGGTTTTTTGCATTGAGCTATCATATCCATAATTGATTTATGTTAGTTTTAGGCTGTTAGAAGCATCACCAAAGAACAAATTAGCCTATTATATTTTAAGTTGTTCCCTTGCATAATTCTTTTTATTTTTTCTTTTTTTGCCTGCCTGTTATCATTAGGCACTAGATGGCTTTCTCATTGCTCTTACCACTGATGGGATTATTATTTATGTATCTGATAGTGTTTCATCTCTGCTTGGACACTTACCGGTAAGTTCTGACAGAGCAATGTGTTGAAGAATGATTTCCCTGCCTAACGCAGCCCCATCACTGCAGGGCTGGGGATTGCTTTTGTCCAACCAAAGAGGCAACGGACTGTGGGTGGGGGATAAATCAACAAACTCTTAGGGAGTTTCTCAGGCACCTGTGAATGACAGATTCTCTCTCAGGATCTGCGAGTTAGCTAAGAAAAAACCTATGCAAAATCACTGTACTCGTAGCTCACCACTTGGCTGCACATCTGAAGGAGGGTCTGGGTGGTGTTTGTCCCACCAGGTATATGGAAAATCTCGTGCTTGTGAGATCTGTGCATACTGGAGCTCTTCTCAGATAGTTTAAAGATTATTTCAGGACTGAATCTATGCTTTTCTAATGACTTTGGGTTTTTCTACTTTGAGCCCATGGTCTCTAGTAACAAGTATGAGGCCTTGGAGTTTTCTGGGAGAATTTCTAGAGATCAGTTAGCTGTTGGGTGCAGAAATTTCTGCTGGCCCCTGAAAAGCATTTTTTTATTTTTATCTGCTGCCAAGCATGAGACACCAATGGTGCTAAATGAGGGCAAACGAGCACACAGCTAACCTGGCTGAATGTCCTGGTGTGCAAAGACACAAACACATGCTGACATTTTGGTAGAACCCCTTTAGTCAGGATGTGTGGGTTTATCAGCTCTGGAACACTTGCAGGTCAAGTTGGTTATGCCAGATGTTCAGCCTAGAAGACAAATGGAGGATGTGAGGAGGAGCTCTCCCACTCCTGTCTCGTGCTTCCAAAGGAAAATGTCTCAAATTTTCATTTTTATATGATATTTCTCATCATGTTGTATTCCTGTAGTACCAGGGTTTCTTCTCCAGCCTGCATCTGGCTGAACTGAAGGGCAACCAATGGGACCTATTCAACCTTTTCCAAAAAGATAGCAACCCCGGGGTAAAATAACCTAAGGGTTATATTCTGCCTTAGATCCATCCGCAGATTGACTAGGCTTCCTGGTCTTTATGCATCCGCACCAGACCAGCAGCCTCTGTGCTCTGCTGTGGGGTGAACAGGCGTGTGGTTGTGTCAGGTTGTACTGCTGAACATGACAAAGCATTCTTTTGTATCAGTCAGATTTGGTGGACCAAAATATATTAAACTTTCTGCCTGAGCGGGAGCAGAGCGAGGTGTACAAGCTCCTTTCTCCACGTGTGCTCATGACAGATCCTGTTGCAGCTGATTTTCTAAACGGTAAGCTCTGCTCTTCTCTGTCGGTCAGGGAGATTTGCCAGAGGCAAACAGCTCCCAGGGGAGCCTGCGCAGGGCTCTCCGGCTATTTAATTCTCCTCCCTGCCAATTCTGTTTTGCCACGGTTAATATTTCTGGGTTTTAATGCAGCACATCACCTAATGTTCCTACATGCTCCCGGTACTCGGTCTTTTATTTGGACAGGCTTTGGTTTACTGTCTGCTTTGCATCGTGGGTAATTAATTTGCCCTCATTAGATATTTTTCCCAGGGCAGGATGCTGGACGGAGCCTGTGAAAGGAGAGTGAGGGGCTTGGGGGAAGGAAAAGGGTAGGAGAAATCCCCAAGAATTTTGCCAGAGTCTTTGTTCCTTAGGAAGCTTGCATGTCTCAGGACACCTGAGAAACCCTACAAGTAATTTAAGAAACAGCCTTCCTATCTGAACAGTCCATCCAGATCTCTGCTGCTGTCTCACCCCCACAATATCCCTTTCCTCCAGAAAACGTCCCCAGCACCAGAGCGGGCAGCAGTGTCTTCCCAACATCCATGTTGCACTAAGCCAGTGTTGGGAGCCCCTTTTCCTGGTGGGTTTGCTGTGGCCAGGCGGTTCTTGCCTCCCTCTCTGCTGCCCTGTAAGCATCACTGGGAGCTGGGCAGCCCTCGTGCTGGTGCTCTGCTCTGGGGTTGGTTTCCCTCCAGCTGAAGACCACGTGGTCTGATCCATGGAGTTCAGACCTTGGGCAGAAAACCCAGTAAGAGCTTGGCACGGTGCCCTGCACTGTTAATGGAAAGGCTTAGGGTGACTTCAGCGCCCTTTGGATCTGGGTCCTGCTGAGCGATGCCACAGCAGAGTACTGCAATGTCACTTGACAGCTTTGCATGAAATCTTGCATGCACAGAGTCAGGGGAAAATACCGTTGACCAATATTCCCAGGGCTTCACGCCCAACGTAGCAGGGTGGCTGTAAAGCTGTGGGAAAAGGGTGAGAATATATTTCCTTCAGCAGAACCAGCTGATCATTGGTATATTTACTTACGGGTATCAAGAGCATCCCAGCAGAGTGTGCTCAAGACTGATATAAACACCTAGATGGATTTGATATATGAAGTGTGCGCAAGTGCAGACTTCTAGTAATGTTTTGTATGTCTCCCTCTCTTTCTCTCATTTCAGTGGAAAAACAAATAGAGTTTTGCTGCCATTTAGCAAGAGGCAGCTTAGATCCAAATGAACCCCTGATGTATGAATATGTGAAATTTGTAGTGGATTTTAAATACTTTACTCATGGTAAGTTACTGCTGCAGTCTACCTTTACCTTTCTGTCTCTCTTCTTTAGATTATGTGTTAATCTATAGCCTCCTAAAGGCCTTCTTTCAGCTGAAAGTGCCCCATAATTGGCAGGGATGGAATGAGCTGTGGGTATGTTGGAGACATCTGTCACCTAAAAGTGGTGGGGAGGCTGTTGGTCACAAGAGTGCACTCTTCTGCATGCTGTGCTTAAAGAAGTGATACCAGACTGATCCCACCTCTATTTGACCCACTGCCAATTGTAAAGCAACCTACTTATTCAAATAACCAGTAAAGTACGCTGTTCTGTTTCCCTTGTGTCAATCAAATGACACTTCTTAAGAATTAAATAGTTTGAGAAACCTGTAAAATCTTGGCTCTTGCAAATGTTTAGCTGGAGAAGGGCTGACAAGGAGACTGTAGCTGCACAATGAGAGGTGCTCAGAGCTGTCTTAGGAGGCTTCTCTGTAAGCCAGGGGTAGGTGGTTACAACTGCCTAACTCCGAGCCTAGAGGGTTATGCTTTAAATAACATCAGCGTGTATCAGTGTGGCATCACCTTGTGGGTAGGAGGAGTTTGTTTGGGTTTTGTCAGTCATTGTACCTGTCTTAACAGGAAAAGAAAGCTCTCCTTCCTCTTCTTCTTAAATAAATTGTCTGGTTGTGTCTAGTGCCTACACCCTCCTGTAATGGCTTTGAGTCAGCTATTGCACGAGCTTTCAGGTCAGCCACGGAGGAGCAGATTTGCCTCGTAGCAACTGTTCGTCTTGTCACACCGCAGTTCTTAAAGGTGAGAGCTCTGCGACTGCATCTTCCCTTTCGTGCAGGGATCGGCCGGGGCTCAGCGGCAGAGCTGCTGCTGGATCCACGAGCTGGGTGCTCGGCTGTTGCGAGGGGAGCCACGTCGCAGCAGCCTCGCAAAGAGTATGTTCAGCAGCGCAGGTTGTTGGTGCAGGGGGTTGGTAGAGGAGAGAGGACACTGCTGTGTTTGGGAGTGGGAGACAACATAAGTATGTATTTTGGAATGATGAGATACAACATGGGAGCTGCTTTTGAAAAGAGGTGGTCGTGTGATGGGGTGTCTTTTGAGAAGAGGTGGTCATGTGAAGGGGTATCTCAGAGCAGTCAGCCCAGGAAGCACCAGTACAAGGTCACCAGCAAAACCACTTGGAAAGCTGCAGCCTTTAAAGAAATACATCCCACGGCTCCTCTGTGTAAGAAGGCCACCCGCTTCTTGAAACACCGTGAACACCGGGTTTCCTGGGCTCTTTCTGCTGGGCTGTAAGTGTCCTGGCAGGGATAACAACCGTAGGTGCTTCTTGCTTAAGAGAAGCTGGGGAATTTTGCCTACATCCTGCAAGATGAGGACCTTGGATGATTTAGCCTAGCTCTGAAATTCAGCCCAGGGTAAATTATTCAGGCCCTTTTCATCAGTTTATCCATCTATAAAGCAAGGCTTATACATTCCTTACAGGAAAATGAATCAAGTGCTTTAAGAGCCCTGTATGTTGCTAGGGTTTGTTATTCCAAGATGCATTTTTGGTGTTGACAGAGGGCTCCTTTTGGCATTTTGTAGAATTATATGTCTGAATGTGCCAACTGTTTTGCAGGAGCTCTGCAATGTTGAAGAGCCATGTGAAGAATTTACATCGAGGCATAGTTTGGAATGGAAGTTTTTATTCTTGGACCACAGGTAAGAGATTTGGTTTTAGTCACTGAAGAATAAACAAACTGTAGTTTGAAAGTAGAAAACTTTGTGTAGCTGTTGCCTGAGATCGCAAGTAGAATAGCTCTAATTAAATGCAACAGAATAGATAATAGTTCTCTGAACTTACTCATTAGGCATCCTTAAATGCTTTGCTATCTCTCACATTTTAGGCAGGTAAGAAACAATGTAAAAAAGTGGGAAAATATCTACAAAAATGTCTTAACTTCACCAAGACATTAAGTCCTTAAAACTGAGCGGTGTGGGTGCTGTTCCCTGTATTGGTTTAGCTCCTCTGTTTTCCACCTACAACTTTCAGGTATCCTTCTAAATCTTCTGCTGTGTCCATAAACTTTTGATTTTCACTTTGAGAAATGATGCAATTTATATAAATAAAAGAAAAAGCAGTGGACTAGGTGATTTAATTGCAGATTTGTTTTTGGCAATGCCGTATGGTGGGCTAGGATTCAGCTTGATGAATGAAACAGACTGGAACCACTTTATTAAGCTGATTAGTATGGGATTCATTTTCTTCAGAAGAAGCTGGAGGTTTTTGTTCACTCTTTTACTTCTCTGTATTTGATGTGTGTGCGTAAGCACATTGCAAAATCTTACTCTCTCCATTATCCCTCCCTTTGCAAGCTGAGCAAAGGTAATCATTACTAGAAGACTAGTAAATAAGGCTATAGGGAAAAAAATATTTGGGAGGAAAAAAAGCCTTAATATTGTCGGCACATTTAGAGCAAGGAAGAGAGAAAGCAAATATAAATGAATAATAATTTGCATTTATACAGTAAACAAGATCCGTACCTCGTGTATCATACCTTGAAGCGTGGATGAACCGACCCTGCGACAGCCCCACGGTTAATGCCATGTGCTTTGGGACAGTCACCTTATTATTCATGTTGTCAAGATCTTGCTGGAGTGGCTTTGTTAGACTTTAATTGGCCTGTCCAATAATCCACATTTTCAGAATCAGGTGGTTAATGTTAAGATTCCTAAAAGAGCACTAAGCCCCGTCTTTCCCTGTCTGACAAAGTGAGCTGGTTTTCCAAAGGGCTGCGTCCCAGCAGCTCCTGGAAATGAGGCGAGCAGGAGCTGCTTTGAAACCTAGCAAAGAGTCTTTTGATGAATCTGGGTTATGACTCAGAGAGGAAACTCTGTGCGCCGGGTGCTTGGAGCCACTCCGGTCCCAACGATACCCCCAGTGAGGAAACCATTGTTACCGAGAGAAAATAAAGCTGGTGCAGGTGCTGAGGCAGAGTTTGTGACAGTCCCGAGTGCGAGCGGTGAGCCCGGACCCAAGAATGAGCAGGGGATCGTGTGGGACATCTCATTTAATCACCAATTCCAGCCTCTCTCTGGTACAGTCCGCAGGACGCTGTGAGGTGTTGTTGGGTAGTTTGCTGTTGCTTGCTGATTTGCCTCAGCTCGCACTGCCTGATGCGGAGTTGAGCCATCAGCAGGCGGACAGGGTACCCCGCACGACTTGGAATCAGCACCTTTGCTATCATGACAACAACATAAATTGGAGTAAAGATCGATAATGCAGAAAGCACTCCATGGGTCTGGATAAACATTAGCAAACTAGGAAAAAATCTGTATTCTGCGTCTACACGTAAATATGTGTAGAGAAAGAAAACCTGTCAACTTTGATAATGATCTAGTTCTCTTCTGCACTATGGTCCTGTCCTTATTTTACCTTAATTTATTAAAGTACGGCACTCAAAAGGCTCTCTGAAGACTGTGCATGTCCATTTGCACCGCAAGTTGCAGGCTACAAGGCTGGAACTTAAGCTAACAAGCGACTTTTAAATTGTTCCACAAGCAAGGCAGCTCCTGGTCAAATGACAGATGAGGAGCTTTTTGTGGTTGCTTTCTCATTTAAAGAATTCTGGCAAAAGTCGGGAGAGCATAATACTTTCCTGATCAGCTTGAATGTTTATCAGATATGCATCTGAAAGACATTACTGTCTTGAATATAAGCGTGTCATTAAAGATAGGAGAGACACTGGTGCGTTCTGCCAAAGAGACAGCAAGGAAGGACACTTTAATAAATACACATATTATCATCATTAACAGAAATCTGGGTCACAGGAGGAAAAGGAACGCGGTGCTTTATGAGAAGTTATTTGGATAAATAAAGCTGTATTGTGGTGGAGACCACCGTGTTTCAAGAGATTTGCCATTAGAGAGTGTGGAGGAGCGGCTCTTCCAGCCCACCCCTTGTGCTGGGACTCGGCAGCTCCTGCTGAGACCTTGATCCTCCTGGGACTGCTGTTGGTCAGATCCCCGGCTGTGCTGCCTTTCGCCCTGGTTCCCATTTGGTGCCAAACTGCTGGTGGATGTGGGGAAGAGAGAGGTTATAGACCTGTCTGGGCTCTCGTTAGTTGAATAATCTATGCCAACCATGTCCCTGAAGACTGCAAATGTGGAGCTGAGTCACTCAGGGCAGAACTCACCACATTAATCTCCAGAAGACTCAGTATTGATCCATCCAACCCCAAATGCTTAAATAGTTTTTTTGCTCGTAATCTTGGCCACTTTGTGGCATTCATCCTCCTTAAGAGGGTAACTCAACGCACCAAGAGAAAGGCAGCAGGAGAGGCACGTTTGATAGGCAGTGACACTTTCAGACTGCCCTGGTTTTGAAACGTTAACCATTTCACTAACACACCGCCACCTTATTCCTGAGGAACGTGCTCAGCTTGGCAGGTGAGCCTCACGCCGTCAGCACATCCAGCAGCCCCAACAAATACGTGGAGCCAAATTACTCCAAGTCCTGCCTCACTTGGTAGGTGCGGTGCTTGAATTGGTGCAGGCAGGAGCGTGCCTGAGTGCTAGGGGACAGAAGGTGGCATGCTGATATAGGGAGTAGAGGCAAAAACAGTGGTTTCCTCCTCACATTTCAGTGTTGTTAGGACACTGCTTAAAAAAAAACCTCATGTTTTGCCTAGAAAATGGAAATTCTAGAATTGACAGCAGGATAGTCAGGTAAGTCATTGCAATGCAGGTCTCTAAATACTTCCTCGATTCTTTCTCTGCCTGCCACAGAAATAACAGTCCATAAAATCAGCCCCGTGCCTATTCTTATCTTTACTACCAGCACAGAAACATTTTTTTCTGTTTATAATTTCCCAAGCTTTTCCATGGGAACAATTACTTTTTTCTTTTACCCAAGCTGGTCCTGACACACATTGCAGCTTCCCACTTACTCTTCTACAGTTACTACCCAGATGACATTTATATCCAACCTACTGGATAATTTTACTCAAGCTCCGAGTTATTATGCAGATGAAGAGCCATAGCGTTTCTCAAGCTGCGTGTCTCACAAGCGTGCTTAATGAATTGAGTCACTTGCATACGTACATACTTTTCTCTACACCCACATAATGAATAGGCTATGAAACAGTAAACACACACCTTTTCATTTGCTCAATTTTTACCTCTCCCTCACTGTTTTTTTTGCTTGTATATGAAAATACGTCATTGTGTATATGAAAATCTGCTCCTAATTTCTCTGCCAAGTGAACATAGAAGATGGTTTTGGTCACTAGTATCGCAGTACATCTGCCAGGATGTCAGTGTCAGGTTTTGTGCTCACTCCCTGCCCTTTGCTTCCCTTCTAGGGCTCCACCTATTATAGGATATTTACCCTTTGAGGTTCTGGGAACGTCAGGGTATGATTACTACCACGCGGATGACCTGGAGCTTCTTGCTAGGTGCCATGAACACTGTAAGTTCCTCTCCCTCTGCAGCATGCCTGTCTTTGATCTCGTTTGTCACTCGTGCAAAACCTTTTGCTGTTGTCGCAAAAGGCGTCTTTCTCTGAGGCACGAGGGAATTCCCTCTTCCCATGACAGGCTGTCACAGCTGACGCTTACCTGGGAGGCTGAATCCCTGCAGAATTCACTCAGATTGGGAACTCTTTGTGCAGGTTTCCTGAATTGGCAGAATTGAGCACAGATTGTCTGAGAGTGAAATGAGATGAACAGATGGGGAGTCAGAACTTCACAGCCTCTGCCCTCAGTTTGTGAGGGCAGCCCCAAACCCTGGGAGTTTTGTTGGTTGTCGCAGTTCATGGGGTCTCGCTGTTCCCTTGGGCTCTGGAGTCAGCTGGGAAGCTCAGCTCACCAAAATGCCCTCTGAAAGCAGCATTGGCATCACCTGCCTGTGCAATTAGATGTCGTGAACCTCACTTGCTGTTAGTAAAATGCTTCTGGAGGATCAGACTCTTCTCTAAACACAGAAGTGTCAAACACGGATTCCCTGAAAATGAAGATGGCTCATTTTCAGTCGACCTGGAAGTATAGCAAAGAAGTCCTGTTCAGGCTGATGTGTGAACACCAGAGAATGTCCATGAAGTTCATCTTCGTGCAAGGTGAAATAAGAAGGAGCCCTTAGCCCCAGTACTGTGGCAGTGCAGCCCGCAACTGAAGCACCACATCCTGCTGAAGGCTGGAGCTGGTCTGAAGAAGGGCAAAAGGTGGCAGCAGACGTGGTCTACTATTAATCAGTGTGCTTTTCCTACCAGACGAGCATGGGAGATGTTTTACCCCAAGACTGTATTTTTCCATTTTATTACATGCACTTCAGACTGAGATACTGAGCCAGAATTAGGTCTGTCCTCCAGCTGGTTTGCATTGCCAAGCACTGTAATGGAAAGTAACTATGCACTTTGTAAAATGTATCTAGGTAATCAAGTATTTTGCCAAGAAATATTACTTAGAGGTTTCCTGTTGGGCAAACTCTCTATCTGTTTGTCTCTCTGATATCTTCATTTGAAAGGAGAGTGTTTTGTCAAAAGGCAACAAGGACACCCCAGAGTGGAAAAAGTGGGATGCTGTAATTGCTGTAATTGAGATGCAGAGCAGCGCGATGCAGGGACACCAAGAAACTCCACAGGACCCCAGTACACTGGAGCTAGACAAGCTGCTGCTTCTCTGAGTTGCAAACCACCCCCATCTCTACCACTTCCATGTACAAGATGCTAAAGCACCTAGTAGAGAGTGGAGAAAATTACTTCTTCTCTGAATGTCAAGTTCCCCCACTCCGCTTTCCTGACGGCTTTTCTGCCCTGCCAAGGCAAAGCGCTGGTACAAAACAGGCGGCGGCGAAGCGGGTTGCGTGGCTGAGCACCCAAACGGAGCGGTGAAAGGGGCTAGACGCAAGCTGGGTCAAGTGCAGCAAGCGTGTAGATGGGAATATTAAAGGAGTGTTTTAAATGCTCTCAAGTACAGTACTTTTTAGTGCTGTTTGCTTAAAAGACCATTCAGACAGAAGTGAGGTACTTAACCAGACGATGGCCTTTTGGTAATGTGTGTGTGCACTTTGACGCACGTATTGAGAGTGGGGTCAGACCATTCAGCAGAGAATCTATTTCATGATTTATGTTCTACATCTCTACGAGCCACATTTCCCCCTTACATATTGAAAGAGTATTTGCACAGTGCACCTGAAGGAAAGGATCTCTTAGTCTTACTGTGCAGAGGGACAAAGTAAGGCGCTGGCGAAGTGACTTGTAGAAGTTGCTTCAGGAAATCTCTGCCAGGACTGGGAGCTGAGTGATCCCCAGCACGGCGTGTTAGCCAGAAGACCTTTGCCTAGTGCTTCATCTAAAGCCCGTCACTGTTAAAGGGATCGCTAAAGAAGTTAGTCCTGCCAGTTAACAAAGTAGAGGTGTGCAGGTGAGTAAAAATACTTGGGTTAGAGTGGCTTGCTAAGTTCCCGTTCTTCAGGTTGACCGCTCTGGGCAGGCATCTTGCCTGCTGCGAAGTGAAATGGGTTTGCTTAAACCACATTTGTATTTTACTTGGCATTAATTATGGGTATTTTAAGTGAGCATCTTTCATTTTGTACTCCCAGTAGTCTGGGAACAATTAATGTGTTATTTAATGTAGTTCCCCTCATTATGTTCCAGTTATATTACACCACTTGAGATTTTTCTGGTCATACCCTGATAACATGTACCACGTCTGGTGTATTTAGGTCATCTCTCGGAAGAAAACTCTCAGTTAAACTGCTAAAACTCCACTATCTTACTGTTTTGTGCCATTACTAGGATCCTGACTTCAAGCCCCCAGTCAGGGAAACGCATTCTCATGTACTTGTGAAAGGCCAATGCTTTCTTTAATTAATGCTATTTAGGCTTATTTCAGAGGAGCCCATGAAGAAGTTATAAGAATATAGCTAGTTATATAGTTATGCCAATTATTATTTATAAGAACAATCTCAAAATAGCAAAGTGCACTCTTGGAAATCAGTGGCAGAAGAGAACCCAGGTAAAAGCTCAGTATGTGGCTGTGTATCATCTGTCGTGTTTTCAAAGCCGCAAGAGCCACTCTAGTGCAGCAGCAGACGGCAAGAGGGGTATGGGACCGAGTGGTTTTTCTAGTCGCCTTTGCACCGTGAAATTTCTGTTTGCTATAAATTACTTTCTTTTTTTGTTGAACAGTGATGCAGTTTGGAAAAGGAAAGTCCTGTTACTATCGGTTCCTGACCAAAGGCCAGCAGTGGATATGGCTGCAGACACACTACTACATCACCTACCACCAGTGGAATTCCAAACCCGAGTTTATCGTTTGCACTCACCTGGTAGTTAGGTAGGAGCGAGCACCGAACACCTCACAATGTATGTCTGCTGTGCTCAACCATTATCTTTTTTCTAGTCCTGTTTTGAGTTAGCCAAAGATTTGCTGTGCATATTGACACACCAAGATGGTATGTAATTCTATAAAACTATTATGACAGGGAACATGGGGAAAAGCATAATGTGTTTTCATTACTCTTTTTTTTTTTTATTTGGCAACCGGGCCAAAAGCCTGGCAGGCACCGCTGGCCAAGTCTGTCCGTGTGTTACATTCCCCTTTTCTCCCTAGCAATAACATGGCCATAGGAAGAATTAAAGCTGTTAAGAATGAGACGGCTTGATGGGCGTGGATGGAATCATACATCTCCTGCAAAACCTTTTGATCAGAGCTTTAAATATTTATGATTTGAAGTGAGCTGCTGTCCTGCTAGCCTCATTCCTCCCCTGAAATTCAGCCCAGGATCCCCCTCTAGTGGGAAGCTGCTTGTGCTGGTTTGCAGAGCCGTGCTGGAAGGCGTGTGGGATGCTCTGCTCTGCGCTACGCGCCTTCTGGAGGGGAAGTGGCTTGGTTCCCACTGTCATCTCAGAAAAGACCGTGTTAAGACTGAGAATATATTTACTGAAGGGCTTGAAAAAACAGCGACACACTGGTTTGCTCTGTTAGCTTGAGTAAGCAGATTGCTCACTGCATCTTTCTTTACTGTCAGCAATCAATTTGTGAGTTTTTTTCTGGTCTCCTTTTTACTTGTCAAACATCTGGAAGAACAAACACTGGCAAACTGGGATATTCTGAAACACAGACTGAGAACACCTTACACCACTGAACGGGTGTAAATGCGTGCTGGTGTAAACTAAATGTCAAGTGTTATCATAAGCAAATGTTAGCCAGCAAGATTGCTTGTGAGTTGTGTTGTTTCTACCATCCTTCAGGGAATTTGGCTTCACTTTAAGCTCTGAATTTACTGTGCATGAACTTGTTTCTTCTTTCTGCATCCAGTGCCTCTTAAACCTAGTGATATAGTCCTAAAGAGATTTTGAAATTCAGTTCTGACTCATATAATTAGAGTTTAGAATATAATAATGAGACACGCAAGTTAAAATGTGATTTCAGGAAAATTCGTTGCCTACAATGATACGAGTGAGTTCAGTTCAGCAGCTCCTCCTGCCTCCCACAAAGGTTATGGCCCATTAATATTTCAGCACCCTGAATTCTGGCACCTTTCCGTGCCCACAGTTCACAAGCACTCACAGAGTCATTAAAACGCCCTCTCCAGTTTATCCCAATGGTGAATCATGTGACATTGTTTTCTGTAAGTATTTTATTAAGAGAAAAAAAAAAGTAAGGAAAGCAAATACACACTTTTAGAGGCACATTCCAGGGGATTCCTGCAGCTCGCTTTGCGCCCGGGCAGCTGTGGGTTTGTACTCAGAGCTTCCACCGGCGTGAGGGACGTTAACTCTGATGTGGCACGCTGCACAGCGCTGTGGGCACCCTCAGAGAGAGGGGGCCTGACCTCCCCGTGCGCAAGGCGCCGGCTAAGGTCTCACATACCACAGGCAAGAAATGGGTTCTTGATCATCAGCAGCTTAGAAAATGGACATACATTTGCTATTTGGCTGTTTACCTGCACAGAAGCTGTAGTATCATTTTTCTGCCTGATTATGGAAAATGGGAATTTCCTTTATTAGGAAAATTGTACTGAGGACAAAGACACCCATTTTGTTGTTGATAACCAAGTGCACTTTGCTTTTAGGTTAGTTGTGCTTGAAGGCACCCAGGGCCAAAATTTGCAGAGGAGTGTCTACGTTTGTGCTTAGAATGATTAGTGCAATTATCATATAGGCTCTGCAGTCCTGGCGCAGTGGGGCTGGGACACTGCCCTGTTGTTTCTGTCTGCAGATATTCAGCATGTGCAGTTATTCACAGATTGCAAGGCTGCCTGATGATGTTCCTCTAAGCACCCTGAGCATGAGAGAGAGTGTGTGTGTGCTGTGCAAAGCTGGTGACTCAACACGAAAACTCGCACAGGGACAATATCCAGGCTGAAAATCTGGATTTTAAATTTTTATTTGGTTTTTAGTTACGCGGAAGTTCGAGCTGAAAGAAGGCGAGATCTTGGCCTTGAAGAGTCGTCGATTGAACTGGCATCCTCTTCTCTAAAGGTACCATGCCCCTTCACAGTTGAGTGACTGGGTGTAAACCAAACTGAGTAATTGCTTACCAATCTTAGGAAAATATCTGTTCTTTCTTCTCCTTCTCCTTTACTCCCATCGCCTTCCAAGCCTTCAGCTGTGTTGTGACTCAGGCAGAGCCAGAGGAGTTGTCAGCATGGATTATCAGGAGTAGTCAGCATGGATTCACCAAGGGGAAATCATGCCTGACCAACCTGATAGCTTTCTATGATGACATGACTGGCTGGGTAGACGAAGGGAGAGCTGTGGATGTTATCTACCTTGACTTCAGCAAGGCTTTCGACACAGTCTCCCATGATATCCTCCTGGGGAAGCTGAGGAAGTGTGGGCTGGATGAGTGGTCGGTGAAGTGGATAGAGAACTGGCTGAATGGCAGAACTCAGAGGGTTGTCATCAGGGGCGCTGAGTCTAGTTGGAGGCTGGTGACAAGTGGTGTCCCTCAGGGGTCAGTACTGGGCCCAGTCTTGTTTAACTTCTTCATCAACGACCTGGATGAAGAGTTAGAATGTACCCTCAGCAAGTTTGCTGACGACACCAAACTGGGAGGTGTGGTAGATACACCAGAAGGCTGTGCTGCCATTCAGCGTGACCTGGATAGGCTGGAGAGCTGGGCAGAGAGGAACCTGATGAGGTTCAACAAGGGCAAGTGCAGGGTCCTGCACCTGGGGAGGAACAACCTCATGCACCAGTACAGGCTTGGGGTGGACCTGCTGGAGAGCAGCTCTGCGGAGAGGGACCTGGGTGTCCTGGTGGACGACAGGTTAACTATGAGCCAGCAGTGTGCCCTGGCTGCCAAGAAGGCCAATGGGATCCTGGGGTGCATCAAGAAGAGTGTGGCCAGCAGGACAAGGGAGGTTCTCCTTCCCCTCTACACTGCCCTGGTGAGGCCTCATCTGGAGTACTGTGTCCAGTTCTGGGCTCCCCAGTTCAAGAAGGATGAAGAGCTACTGGAGAGAGTCCAGCGGAGGGCTACAAGGATGGTGAGGGGACTGGAGCATCTCCACTACGAGGAGAGGTTGAGGGAACTGGGCTTGTTCAGCCTGAAGAAGAGAAGGCTGCGAGGGGACCTTATAAATGCCTACAAATATCTGAAGGGTGGGTGTCAGGAGGATGGGGCCAAGCTCTTTTCAGTGGTGCCCAGTGACAGGACAAGGGGTAATGGGCACAAACTGAGGCACGGGAAGTTCCGTCTGAACATGAGGAAGAACTTCTTCTCTCTGAGGGTGACGGAGCACTGGAACAGGCTGCCCAGGGAGGTTGTGGAGTCTCCTTCTCTGGAGATATTCAAGACCCGCCTGGACAAGGTCCTGTGCAGCCTGCTGTAGGTGACCCTGCTTCGGCGGGGGGGTTGGACTAGATGACCCACAGAGGTCCCTTCCAACCCCTACTATTCTGTGATTCTGTGATTCTGTGAGTTTTCCACTGCATGGCTCTAAACTGCTGGCCTTCGTTCAGGCATATAACTGCAAACTCAGTAGTTGCATTGCTGCTGTTCTGCTGTTCATTATCTTTCTGAGGCTGTTACTCAAACGCTAGGTTAAACCACCTCAGCTGAGAAGCAGAAGAGTAGAGCTGGAGGGTAGATGGCTGTACCTGTCACCGTCAGTAAGGCGCGGAGGATCTGGGCAGTACTGCAGGGTACCCGTTTTGTGAGTGCCAGCTCGTCACTGCTACTCAGACAGGGGTTGGAAGGGAAGGGGAAACGCTTATTCTTATTCCAGATATCAGCGCTGCTTACACCATTGGGCAGGGTCGCATCAAGAGTAGGATTGTGACCAGAGCAATAATTTCTATGGCTTGAATCAGTCTGGGATCCCAACACACCTGCCCAGTTAACAAGGTCATTTTAATTACTTAGAAGTTCTTTCTCTCAGTAGTTTACAAATAAGACCAGTAATCAAAGTCATTTCAAGTGGATTGTTGTGTAATTATCATTCCATGAGCCTCTTTGCTCTGCAGACATTATTTTATAGAAGCCATGTGTGCGATCTACAGGGGAAGCTGTCCCAGAGAGCTTTTGCACTTGAGCAAGGACCGTCTTGCAAACAGCTGCTTCTCTGTCACCACAGCACACTTCTGTGTCTTTTTCCCCTTTCCACCTGATAGGTGAGATGTTTTTCTGCAGATCTTAAGCTGCATCTGTTGATGTAAGGCAGCCGGAGGAGAGGCAGAGCGATCACTCCCATTGCTTGATCTTCCGGAGGGGAGTGGGAAGCTGGGGAGCTGCCTGGGAGGCGTGGGGACGATGGTGGCATGACCAGCGTGGTCACCCACGTCCTGCAGGTGACACGGTCTCCTGCTGCCCAACAGTTATGGGCTGTTTGCCATAAACCATCTGCCAGGTGGCATCTGTGGTTTTGGTGTGACAGCTCCAAAGCCATTAATATTGACTAGCTTAGGCTGCAGATGTGCTGCCGGGTTCCAGTCCAGAACAGCCTTCTGGGAGCGACTGCTACCTTGGGAGCAGCGAGTGGGGTTGCAGCTCTCAGCATCCCCCGCTGTCCCCCACAGCAGCTGTTTGCTGTAGGTTCTTCTAGGGCTGCAGCTGATGTCCCCGTGCCACTGCTCCATGTCCCTTCCCAGCCATCTCTCTCCATCTCTGCAATTAATAAAAAAAACCCTTGGGCCCGCCTTCATTCGTTACTTCTGCCACCACGCCCCAGTGTGCCACAACCACCAAACTGTGACATGCCTGAAGAAATCGGGCAGAAGGAAGCTAATTATAAAAGCGTATTTCCATTTGCACACAGCTCCGCAGGCAGGAGAGCAGGAGGGTGGCACGCCAAGCTCGGAGCACGGGCAGCAGTCCCCACGGTGTTTGCCCGATGCCTGGCCTCATGTTGCATCAGGAGAGGTTCAGATTGGACATTAGGAAAAATTTCTTTACTGAAAGAGTGGTCAGGCATTGGACCAGGCTGCCAGGGAGGTGGTGGAGTCCCCATCCCTGGAGGGGTTCAAAAAACATGTAGACGTGGCACTTCAGGACATGGTTTAGCAGGCATGGTGGTGTTGGGTTGATGGTTGGACTTGGTGGTCTTAGAGATATTTTCCAACCTTAATGATTCTATGATTCTATGGTGTGTGTGTCCCACTGCCGCTTGCTGCTGTCAGATGGGTGTCCTGAGACAGAAATGCGTGGCATCACCCCAAAGCCGGGGTGCCTGGGGTGTAATCCTGAGGATCGTGTCTGCACGGGGATACCTGAAGGCTTTAGGGTCAACGTTGAGGGGCTGAACAAATACGGCACGGGGTTTGGTGGTGTGGTGCTACCGTGCTGGCCCTCTATGCACCCAGTCTGTTATTCTTCTCTGCAAACAAGTGGTCGGGGTGGTAGAGGTCCCCTCCAGCGCTGTCCTCTCCTGCTGACGATCTCACCTCTTGTGCTTCACCCCACACAGAGCCACAGCACCTACCTGGACGTGGGGCACTGTGGCAGCAGCCAGGACGCCAGCCGGGAGGGACTGTCACTGTCATCCCACAGCTCCCGGCGCTCCTCGCACACCGCCCTCTCCGACTCCGCGTGTAGGTGCCAGCATGTCCGGGGACAGCCCAGCGCGGGGGCGAGGAGGGGCTGGAGGGCAGAGCAACCTCCAAAATTCCAGGGTTCGGCTGGGAGTGACTGAGCAAGGGCAGGAGAAGGGTGCTTGGCTCTGGGACCATCTTATGGTTACGCAGCCACGTGCTGCCTCCTCTCCCTTCGCCCGCTGCCCGGGTGTGAGCAGCTTTCCCAGTTGTGGTTGTTCGCTGTGGCTCGGGGGACGGGAGGTGGCTCGCTAAGCTGGAGCAGTTTGATTGAGCCCTGAACCTCACCGACCAAACTTTTATGACGAGGTGGTTTGGTCCCCGGTGCTCAGTCCCCGCAGAAGGAGTGCAGAAGGCTCTGCCTGCCTCACTGGCAGCTCCATGCCAGCTCCCACGAGTGTCCCCCCGCCCCAGGGGGCAGCCGGGAGGTGACCGCAGTGCCCGTGGGTGCGGGGCCGTGGGTAGGACCCAACTCAGAGAAGGGTGCTTGAAATACTTGCTGGGGGGACAGTGGGAAAGCTCGTCTGGAGACATCCATAGAGGGAAGGCCAAAGCGGGGTGTTCACATCGGAAGGGAACCCCATGAGTCAGGCGGGGAGCAAGAGGGGCAGTTGTGGGGATCCAGTTTGGCAGCCTTTGGGTCGCTGCTTATCTGCGTAAGCAGAGTTCAGGCTTAGCCAGGGTAACCGGGCATGGGTCTGCCGTATCGCAGTGAACCATCTCTCCTCCAGCCACGTCATCCATGCGACACACAGACACCAGCACGCCCAGCCGGCCGTCGGCACCAGCGGAGAAGGCGGCCCTGCGGCTGGCATCGGCTGGAAGCGCTCAGGTCGGTGGTCCTGCCAGCAAAAGTCTTGCTGATGCCCTAAGGAAATGAGCTTGACAAAGCTTGGTCTCGCTCTCGGAGAGGCTGGATCCCCACCTCCGGGTGTGCTGGGCATGAGCATGGGATTTCCCGGGGCTGTGGGGAGCGCTGCTGGCTGGCAGGGCCGTCGGGGAGCTGCGAGAGGCTCCTCTGCTGCCGCCTCTCGGGGTTCAGTCTGCTGCTCCCGGCCAAACGCCGCCTCACACTGCCAGCCCGCTTTTCCTGGGGTTTGTACACATGAAATCCAAAAATGGATGCTGGCTGTGAGGATTTGCAATTAGAAGGGGGCATGCAGGAGCTCAAATTCTCCCTTCAGACTCTTTCTCAGATCTCCACATGGAGTTGTCCACTTGTTCATCACCAGTGTGAGCTGGTATCACACCAGCTCTGCACTGGAGGTGCTATGGACCCACAGTAAGCCAAAGTTTTCATTTCTAGGCCCTAGCAACTCCTCAAGCCGCTGGTGAACATCTCCCTCAGCATCCCGTGGCTCAGCCGGCAGTGCCCTCTCAGCACGCTGTGATGGTACGTGGTTTATTTCTGTTAAACGCACTGGTATGGCCAGTCAGCGGGGCAGACTAGGAGGCTCTGGTTCACTGCTCTTCCCTCCTTGCTGGCTGGTCCCAGCAAGGTTTCAGTGCCCTTGCTGTTGCTGTTACTGAGATTTACCTGCAACCAAATTATTGCAACCACTTATTTCAGTGAGGAGACGGAGCAGGTAGGACACCCAAGGAAACAGCTTAGAAGAAGGTTTGTCCGTGTCAAAACCATTGGGGGCTGCTGAAGGCTCATCTCTGAATTGCTAGCAACTAACTACGGGCTGATACGATGCTGAAGAGTTTTATTGCCCTGGTAGAGGAAGGGGATGTCACGGAAGGTTGAAGTTAGGCCAGAAAAAAAAAAAAAACAACCCACAAGAAAAATGTGGGAGTCACAAACCGTAACTACGAGACCTGTCCTCACAGAGCTTTCAGGCCAGTGGAGTAAACATACACACTGTAATACAGGGATGGAAGATGGCCAGTGTAGGCGTGAAGGATGGATACCAGGGTGGGATTACGACCTAACCTGGGCCTGGCATTGGGAAATATAATTAGCAGCACAGCTGATAGCCCAGCCTGGAGGCGCAGCAAGGGTTTGCATGCAGCATCTGCTACAAAACATGAGTGGTCCAATATTAGGAGGGAGTCATGCTGAAGGGAGAGGGGAGTCCCATGTGCAGACACTACGTCTGCGCAGGGACTTAACAGAGCAAGATCTGGAGCTAGGCACTGAGCATGAGCCGGTTGTGCTGCTGCTCTGGACGTACGGTGCTACTTTGGTTAAATATGCAATTGCCATTTACTGTCAGCATCATATTTTCTGTGGCAAAAGCTGAAAAGCAGTCATTTTGCTGAAGCCAGCATCACTATGAATGGGAGTTGCAGGACTGATCCCATGATCTTGTTCTCTGTTCTCCGCAGCCAGTGTACCACTTCCCGACCCAGCTGGGGATGATGCATCAGCTGAAAGAGCAGCTGGAGGAGAGGACTCGCATCCTGCAAGCTGACATCAAGACGCAGCAAGAAGAGCTCCACGTCA
The DNA here is from genome assembly GCF_030867145.1 of Opisthocomus hoazin. Taxonomy (NCBI): domain Eukaryota; kingdom Metazoa; phylum Chordata; class Aves; order Opisthocomiformes; family Opisthocomidae; genus Opisthocomus; species Opisthocomus hoazin. Next base: position 15,855,299 of record NC_134427.1, read on the forward strand.
TCAAGGAGCAGCTCCAGCTGGTGCAGGACTCCAACCTGCAGGTACCTGAGGTTCCCAAACCCACAAACCGTTTACTTTTCCTTTGAGCACAGGGATCAGTAACAAAAATTGTCGGTGGCAAAAGCATTTAGAAATGAGCTCTGGCTAAATTGGTGGTTTGGTCTCGGACATGGGAGTAGTGTCTTCTGAGAGATGAGTGGCATCAGTATCTGCTGAAGTACTGAATCAGTAATTTTCATTATTTAGAAAAAAAACTCCCAAGCTGATCCGAAGTGCCCCCCTACACAAAAAGCTTGGCGGTTCGGTGGCTGGTTAGTGCTGCTGGATCCCCAGTGCCATTCCTGAAAAACGCAACAGGCGTAATGCAGCTGCAACCGTCGTGGCTCTGAATAAATATTTGGGTGCAAGCTAACATTTGGTTTTCTGTTATTCATGGTTCACTTTGCCCCTGGATTTAGAGGTGTTGCTGCTGCAGTGTTACATATGTTGATAGAGACAGCCTGGGAGCTGGAGACAGTATCTCCCAGGCAGTACAACCACTGTAGGAGCTGCAACAACTCATGTCTCTTTTATTTAAAGATGCTGATGCAGCAGCCGATCCCCGTCGTCTTTAACAACGTGCAGCACCCGAGCCCCCGGAGGCCGCCGGCGCCAGGGACGCCCGGGCAGACCACGGCCAAGAAGTCGCAACAGCAAGGCGTGACGGGGACGAAGCACTACTGCAGCACCCACCTGCCGGCCCCACGCCAGTTCCTCAGGGACCCCTGCGGCACGGCCGCCCAGGTCGCTGGCTGCTTCGCTGCCTTCATCATCCCCTTTTCTGGCTTTTAAATACTTGTCTGCCGTGTCCACCCTCCCCGTGGGCCCGCGCATCTCCTCTGTGCTGATTTTACTCCTCGAGAGTCAGCTGCGATGCGATTTTACAGTTGATGCCATTCAGCTGTAAAAATAAAAGCCAGGTAGCCTAAATGCATTAAATGCTGGGGACCTTTGGAACCGTCTTGGTGACCGGAGGAACGGAGTGGGGGATTTGGGCTGTCATTCACTTCTGTTTGCGATTGCAACCTGATGCTCGTTCATAGCCGGTGAGGGTTGTGACTTCGTAATCTGGGGAAGCAGGCATAATTTTAAAAGATTAATTTTCTTCTGCCCGAGAAGTCTTGGAGGGCAGCTTTGAAAAGTTTGTCATCGCTAGACCTAAATCCACTGTATAGATGGTCACATCTCCTTGGGAAAGAACTGAGGTGTCCAAAAGCAAAAAAGACCAAAACTACTGCTTTAAAGGACAGATGAGACGCTTTCCTTGGATCCTTTGGATCTGCACTCCTCCTCCCCTCTCAAGCTGATCCCTTCTCCCTCGAGCCCTGCGTGCCCTTACCCTTGTACTCTGATTTCTGAAGAGACCGTCTGCTCCTGCCGCAGGGGATCCCAGCGCCTGCTGTGCGGGGGCAATAAATGCAGATGGGTTGGTTGTCCTGAACAGAGCTGTGTTCAGGGAGAATATCCTACTATTGCTTCTCCTTTTCCTACCTGCATACTGGAAGCAGTTATTTTAGCCTTCTGTTAGGGAGCTTTAAAAGCTTACGTGGGTATCTATGTGTTCATTTCAGGTGCAGCAGCAGCAGCACCTAATGAGAGGTAACCAAGCCCAGCAAACGTGTCTGCCGGGGCAGACGAGCATTTCAGTGCCCCTCTACAACAACCCCATGGTGTTTTCGCAAGCGCATCCCATCACAGTGGCTGCACAGATGCCGACTGATGGCAGCGAAAGGCAACCGCAGTCTGACTACAGCCAGGACAGGAGCCTCAGGTACGAACGTCCGGATGGCGATGACAGAAAACAGCAATAGCTGGGTGGTGGGGAGGGCTGGCACGGCTAGGCTCGGGGGGTGGTGGTCTCTGGGTGCCACAGCAAGGATGTAGGGATGTTCCCTGCTGCAGAGATCTGGGTTAGTGGCGAGCCCAGGGTGCCTGCAAGCAGGGTGCTCTGCACACCATGCTGTGCCCTCAGGGGCCCGAAATGCTTTTCTCTCCATGTTTCCATAAATTGTCCGTGTAGCTCTGTAACCTTTGGACATCTGCTGCTCTCAGAGGGAGTGAACAGGAAAAACTAGTAGGGACAGCTTTGCCCAAACCTGTGTCTGCTTGCTCTGGAGCTCCAGAGTGTCTTTTCTCCAGCCAGAACAAGGTCGAATGGTGAAGCCATTTTTTTTTATAGAGTGCCGGAAACATTGTATGAAACATAGCATCATAGAATCATTAAGGTTAGAAAAGACCTCTCAGATTATTGAGTCCAACTGTCAAACCAACACCACCATGCCTGCTAAACCATGTCCCCAAGTGCCGCATCTACACATGCCACATCACCTCCAGGGACAGTGACCCCACCACCTCCCTGGGCAGCCTGTTCCAGTGCCTGACCACTCTTTCAGGAAAGAAATTGTTCCTAATATCCAATCTAAACCTCCCCCAATGCAACTTGAGGCCTTTTCCTCTTGTCCTATCGCTAGTTACTTGGGAGAAGAGACCAACTCCCACCTCACTACAACTTCCCTTCAGGTAGTTGTAGAGAGCAATAAGGTCTCCCCTCAGCCTCCTCTTCTCCAGACTTAACAGCCCCAGCTCCCTCAGTCACTCCTCATAAGACTTGTTCTCCAGACCCCTCACCAGCCTCGTTGCCCTTCTCTGGACATGCTCCAGCACCTCAATGTCCTTCTTGTAGTGAGGGGCCCAACACTGAACACAGTACTCCAGGTGCGGCCTCACCAGTGCCCAGCACACGGGCACGATCACCTCCCTACTCCTGCTGGCCACACCATTCCTGATCCAAGCCAGGATGCCGCTGGCCTTCTTGGCCACCTGGGCACACTGCTGGCTCATGTTCAGCGGCTGTCGACCAGCACCCCAGGTCCTTTTCCGCTGAGCAGCTCTCCAGCCACTTCTCCCCAAGCCATATACAACTGCCCCAAGCTATTCAACCACCTTGGGATCCAGGATCCAGCCATCTTGAAATACTGTGTAAGGAAGCAAGATAAACCCCACAGGTCTCACCATCTGTAAAACATTAAACATACTCCTTACATGAAAGATTTAGCAAGTTTCAGCTCACCTCTGCGAGTGCGTTAGACCAGGCGATCATAAGCATCCTATTTCATTAGCTGTGTTTCATTGCCTGGTTTGCAGGCTTTCAGGGAGGATTTTCAGGGATTTGTTTCTAGAGACTGACGGGAATTTGGACCTCCCTTCCCTGACCGTTGTCCATTTTTCTTCCACCGCAGAATGCTGTTGGATCAGTCTATCCAAGCCATGATGCCTGCCACCAACAGCAGCGGCCAGTCCACGCAGAGCAGTGCCGGCAGGCAGCAAGGAAAGTGAGTCTTTGCTGGTCTCTGGTTTCACACAGTGTTTTAGCAGGGCACTTTACAGCACTGAAAGTTATGTTGAAAAACATGTATGTGATCACGCAAACACAAACAGTCTCAGTCTTAAAAGAAACAAAAGCTCAGCTGGTTACGAGAAAAAGTAATGAGAATTTTTTTTAATTAGAAAGAAATTTATGATCACTAAAATGCTTTGGGAAAAAAAACCCCTAAGTCTTCTGGCTTTTGCAAAGTCTAAAATGCCTAATCAAGTCATGGAGGAGATATACATCCTTAAAAACGTTAATTTTCTGTAGTTCCAGTCTGTGCTTGATGGGGAGGCGAAATCTGAGACCTGCTTTCGCCAGGCGCTGCATGGTTTGAGAAACCCCGCTCCAGTCTGGTTCCTTCAGCACTCCGGTGGTGGGCCTGGGTTCTCATGCCTCATTTTCCTCCCCGTGGCAGATTCGTTGCTGAGCAGCAGATCTTGCCTACCCCAAGACACATGCAACCGGTTACCTGTAGCACCATCCGACCTCCAGCCTCGTCGCCCGTTTTCTCCCCGTCTCTGATGATCCCACACGCCAGCTTCACATCCCACCAGGCAAACACACCGGTTCATCTGCACCAGTGGCCCCAGCAACAGGTTCAGCAGCATCGTCTCTACCTTCAGGTAATGGAGCTGGAACAGGTTTCTGAGGATGCACAGGGATGGCTTTGGGGTTGGGTTAGCTTTTTTGAAGAAATGGGGCTTACCTGGCAAGTCAAAGCTGGTTGGTGGACTCGCGTGTCCTCCATTCCCATTGTATCTGCGCGCACCCAAGTGCTCAGCCTTTCCAGGCTGGCTCTGCACCCGTTCAAGGCCATATTTTTCAACAAACTCGGTTATCACTTAGTGTCCAGAAGAAACATCCAGTTTTTCAAACACAGCTTGTCATCCAGAGGAGCTCTGGTGGGAATCTTGTAGTAGACATGAAACATGAGAAGGGATAAGTTCTTTGGAAAACATGCCTCCTGCTGTTATGTCTCAGCATAGAAAGGTTTTTTATCAGCTGTCATCACTGCTGTCTTTTAATAAATGGGTGTTTCACGACACAGATCTGTGGAGAAGGTGATTTTGGTTTTTCAAAGCACAGCTTCACCAGTGCATGCCAAACCAATGACACTGCCAAGGAGAGGGGTTCTTGAAACTATTAATTGATTAGTAATATGGCCTCCAAGACTTTCCTGATTGGCAGCAGTAAGTTACATTCTTCCAGGCAAAGATGGTAGAAAAAAAAGCAGGAGGAGTAGGTACAGCTGAAAGCAGGCACGCAGCAGGACTGCATTTAGAGTAAGAAATGAATCATGGTTGTCAACAAATGTGGGCATGTGAGGGCATGAGCTGTCCCCAATTTGGGTACACATGCTCACGGGCTGCACTGAGGTCCTGAGGACTAGCAGTATCAGCAGCAGAGTGATGCTGGGGGAGATAAATAGCTGCAGGGCAACAGAAAACCAGGCTTTGGTGCCTAATTAAAGGCATAACAGGGGGTGAACCCGCCACGGGGTGGTACCCCAAAGCCATGGACAAACAGGCTGGGTGGAGAATGGATTGAGAGCAGACCTGAGGAGAAGGCCTTGGGAGTGTTGATTGAGGAGAAACTCAACACGATCCGGCAATGTGTGCTGGCAGCCCAGCAGGCCAACTGTACCCTGGGCTGCATCCCCAGCAGCGTGGCCAGCAGGGTGCGGGAGGGGATTCTGCCCCTCTTCTCCACTCTGGTGAGACCCCACCTGGAGTCCTGCTTCCAGCTCTGGAGCCCTCAGCACAGGAGAGACATGGACCTATTGGAGCGGATCCAGAGGAGGCCACAAAAATGATCCGAGGGCTGGAACCCCTCTGCTGTGAGGAGAGGCTGAGAGAGTTGGGGCTGTTCAGCCTGGAGAAGAGAAGGCTCTGGGGAGACCTTATTGTGGTCTTCCAGTGCCTAAAGGGACTTATAAGAAAGATGAGGACAGACTTTTTAGCAGAGCCTCTAGCGATTGGACAAGAGGTAATGGCTTTAAAGAGGGGAGATTTAGACTGGATAGAAGAAAGCAGTTCTTTACTCTGAGGGTGGTGAGGCAGTGTCAGAGGTTGCCCAAGAAGCTGTGGCTGCCCCCTCCCTGGCAGTGTTCAAGGCCAGGTTGGCCGGGGCTTTGAGCAACCTGGTCTGGTGGAAGATGTCCCTGCCCCTGGCAGGGGGGTTGGAACCAGATGATCTTTGAGGTCCCTTCCAACCCAGACCATTCCATGATTCTATGATTCTGTGATCAGGTCACTCTACAACCTCTTCATTGGTTGCCTGAAGATCCTTCCCATGCAAGATGGAAGCTGCACATCCTGCAAATTTTACCTTGGCGTCCAATAGCTTTTGAAGGTCTCCATTCCTTCTGGGCTTCCCATGGGGCTGAGGATGGATGTGTCCTGCTTCCCCTCCACACTCTCTAGGCATTGTTAGTTGTGCTGATAACACCACCATCCTAAGCTGCTTGTCCAGCACTTGTACCCTCGATGGGTAGAGGTTACCTTCAGAACTTGGTACTTGCATTCCTGGGTATGAGCCTCAGCATCAGCCCAGCAGCAAGAGAGGGAGTGGATGGGCAATGGGGCAGGTCTGACTGGTCGGATTTGTGTCTCCCGACAGATGCAAGGTGCCGAGCCGGTGGCCGGGGCTCCAACGCAGCGCGTTTTCCAGCCCCAGCATGCCCCGCAGCAGAACCCCCTGAGCTGCTTCCTCCAGCCGCAGCAGCAGAGCCGCCGCGCTCAGGGCCAGGCCTGCAATCTGCCGGACCTGCCCGAGATGCAGCTGCCCTGAGTGCCGGGGCCGGGAGGCACAGGCCACCATGGCTCCACCGCTCCCCACGGAGGGGAGGACGACGCCGTCGGAGCACGGGATGGGTGAGGTCGGGCCCCGCAGGCAAGGTGGTGGCTGGAGGGACGGTCCCCAATGGGGACGGACGGCTCCGGGGGCACCTCGTCGATTGGGATCTCCACGCAGCCGGTCCGCGATGCTGCTCCAGCAGCTGTACCTGCTCTTGCCCGGCACCACAGTACAACTGGAAGGCGATGGCTTTCTGGCTGCAGGGAGGTTGTTTACCGGGTCGCCAGGCAGATTGCTTTGCAGCGGAGAAAACCCTTTTCCGTTCAGGCCTTCAATGCTGAAAGTCACTGTGAATCGAAGCCCTGCGCTTGGAGCACGTGCGCAGACTATGCCGGTCCGCAGGACGCCGTTGGATTACCACGTACATCGCTCGTTTCACTGTAGTTGGTCCACTCTGGATTTTTTTTCCTTTTTTCTATACCTCAGTCCCTCAATTTTTTGTTTTCCAGGAGATTGGATAATGCTGCTAGTTTACAGAACACCACTTTTGCCTGAATTTCTTACTGTTGTTCTACCAGCTCACGTCACGGCTAGTAAGATATTTGTCGTGTTTTATTTTGGTTAAGTGCAGATACATTTATACGGTTTTTACTCCCTGTAGCCAAGTATTTTTCAGGTTACAGACACAGAATCCTTACTTGTTCTTTTTTTTTGGCTGTTTTTGTTTCAAGTGATGTAGTTGTGTATGTTTCTATAGATGAAGACAAGCAAACAAGCATAGAACAGTGTACGACAGCAAACTTTGTGGTTTTGCTAGGTGGTGTTCCAATGTGGCGAACCTGAAACGTACGCTCACAATGACACAAGCGGTGTTACAAGCCCGTAGGGTCAGCAATAAATTGTATTTTTGTAAATTGTCACTTTTTAACTATATGTTTATATTTATGAATTGAAAAAACAGTTTATTCCTCAGTGGGTGTATAGTTAAATGTCCCTACTGTTCGTGTCTTTCCAAAGGAAAAATGAAAATGTACATTTTTGAGGAGTTAGTAGCTGATTGCTAACCTTGGGCACTGTCAGAGCCCTAACACAGGAGATGGGTGAGGCCGTCACTGTAAGTTTTTCTAGAAAATAGTGAGTTAGGACCGGGTCCACCTGGCAGTAAAGCTCCGTCTGACAGTCAGAGCAAGGTTTAGGGACGGGTTAGTCCATAACCTTGGCTGAGCCCAAGCAAAGCGCACTCTTTTATTTGCCTTTTTCTTTTTTTTGGCATATGTTTGATTTTTTCCTTGTGCAAGCCATGTGTGTGGCTCTTCGCAGCGGCTGGACACTGGTGCTTACTGATAGAGCAGCCTTTGGTGCGAGCAGCCCCCGTCTTTCAAGAAAAGGGGGGGGAAGTGGAAAGTTAGCATGCAAAAAAAATAGGTATAGCTAATAGTACATAGATCTATAGTGAGAGGTAGCTAATGCAGGAGCTGTGCATGTAGCTGGCTGGCTAGCTCGTGTTCCCTGACCAGCCACACACATGTTCTGCGCGGCAGCACGGGGAGGGTTTCGTTATCTTTGGGGCCAGGCGCGCGCGCGTGGGCTGGGCAGTGCGAGGATGGAGAATCCTGATGGGTTGAGCCTGAGCGGAGCGGGCTGGGGCAGCCCGCATTTCCCCGAGAGCTCAGGAACGAAACAGGAGCGCGACGGCTCTGCCCCAGACGTGGTTTTGGCTGCGTGGCCGGGCGCAGAGTGACTCACCGCTCGCCCGATGCACAAGGGGCTTTTCCCCACCCGCCGGGTTTTTCCTGGGGAGGGGGACGGGGCTTTGGTGTGCTGTTGCCCGTGGTGGTGGTGGGAGGACAGGCTGCCGGAGCAGGGTCCACCTGCAGCAGCCGGGAGCTTTTGTGGGGCTGGTGCAAGGCACGGAGCTGCTTTGGGGTTTTGGCCACGTGAACGAAAGCTGTGCAAGCCCCCGACTTTCCACGCAGCCCACCCCTTGGCAAAAGCATCGGCATGGGTTGGCTTTGGCTGGGGCACTTGGGCATGCACCTCCCAGGGATGCCAGCGGTGACGGGTCGAGGGCTGCAGAGCAGGCAGAGGGAAGGTGCAGCCTCCCCGGCCACGAGCAGAGTTTTGCGGAGCGCAGTGGGCCATAGGACGGAGCTGAGGATGTGCCCGGCAGCCCTCAGCCCTGAGGGTACAGCATCAGGGCTGGTGCCTTGCCAGTGGAGTCCCTGGCTGGGACACAGCCCGTGGCACTGGGGTGGCTGAGCAACCATTCTTGGGCACAGCCTGAACTGGCCCCCCCCATTTCAAACCCCTACAAGGCACCGTAGCTACAGCAGAGCCATGGGCCAGGGCCACCCAGCTGCTGGCAGTGGGACGTGGAGCACTGTGAGCTGAAACAGCAACAGCCTCAACCCTCAGCTCTCGGAGCCGAAGTCCCTGGGAGGGTGCGGGGATCTTTCCTGCCCCAGGCAGTTTCTGCTGCAGTGTCAAATGAGGTCTGCAGCAAGGGCCAGCACAGAGCCTTTGAGGTAGGAAATAATTTTTTTATCTGTTTGTTTTTTAGCACTATTACTTTTAGGGGCTCCCCCTCCCCATCCCCAGACAGTAGGGCTGCTCATGAGGTTGGGGCAGGAGGGGTTGCTGTATTTTGGGAGTTGTTTGGGGGTATTCTTTTTTCCCCGTAACTTTGGCACATAATGTTAGCAGGGAGGCACACACATACTTATGTCAGGGCTCTGCTATTGTACACGATTTGTGGCCCAGTGTGGCTGGCAGGAGGGAAAGGCTGTGTATTTCCCTGTCTTGCCCATTAGACCTGCATCATCCCAACACACCACCATGGTTGTCCTGCAGTGTCTCATCATCGTACGTGAGCCCAGACATGGCAGGAGTCACGCAAATGTCTCTTGGAGGTGGGGGTGGTTGGGGTCAGGGACCCGGGGGGGGATGTGGTGGGTTTTTTTTTTTTTTTTTAACAGGGCTTGGTGGGAGGTAGCCAAGGCAGAGCAGTTTTCTGTCATTGCTGTGGCTTTGAAAGCAAGTCCGACAAAAGGGGGTTGGAAGGGGCTTGGAGGGTGGTGGGTGGCTGGACAGGGCTGTGTCCATGGCACAGCCCCTCTGATGGGAGCGCTGGGCTGCGCAGACAGGGAGGGCTGGGGGTGTGTATGAGAATTGGGGGGGGGGGGGGAAATGTGTGTGTGGGGGTGTGTGGGGGTGTGTGGCATCGCTGCGCCTGCTCACAGCGAGGAGCACCGGAGGTTTGCAAGGATGTTTACATGTTAGATTGGCCTTGCTAAGACAAGAGACCTAAAACGCACTTTATCCTGTATCTACAGTGCCCAGCCCGGCCGCTGCTGCCGGGCCGCGGGTGGCTGCGGGGTCCCAGCCCTCACGGGCAGAGCCCTCTTTCCCAGGCATGCTCCAAAGGACAAAATCCCACAGCCCCTTTTTGGGCACGCTTGGTCTGTCTGCCCCCGGGCTGGGTGAAGGCTGAGCCAGGGCCATGGGATTTTTGCCTTATATTACCATTCGCTCTCAAAAAAAAAAAAAAAAAAAGACTAAATAAATCTCTTTATTCAGGTTGATTTGTATTCATTTACCTCGGTGTCAGCTATGATGTGTGTTTTCGGGCTCCATTTGGGATTGAGGGTTGCTGGCGAGTTTGGTTCACCCTCCCCTTGGGTGCTGACAAGAAGATGCAAGCGTGGCTTGGTGGTGACAAGCAGAGGCTAGGAACGTGGCTGATGCCACCTGCGTCAGGGCCAGGCTCCAGTGTCAGTGTCGACCTATTGGTCATTAATGTTCCGAGGCTTTCTAGTACACAAGCACCTACATACTGTACCTGTCTGTCTCTCTCTCTCTCTAGATATACAGATATATGTATTTTTAATATACATATATATGTATGTACTTGTATATCTATATCTAAAACTGTATATATAGGCCACACAATTCCAGACCTCTGAAAACACAGGCAGCTTTAATTAATAAAGTCTTGCACTTTTAGCGTATTTGTACATATAAGCTAAAGCCTGGTAGGTATAATCAGGCTGGTTTGACAAACAGTGAAAAGTTACTGTATATATTGTATATACTCTATGTAAAAGAAAAAAGAAAATAAGAAAAAATCTTAGAATTGAGTATAAATCTTGGTTTATTTTATATGCTGTTGAATATAGATACATTTATAAATGTTACTATTCTTAAAAAGTATTTTGTAATGGGAAAAAGGAAGTGTCTTATGAAGATGAACAGTGAAGATTTTATTCTTGTCTTGACTCTATGTCTCTGCACAGCTCCATTGAATGGGAGCCCACGCATTTTGACAAGCTTTAAACAGATTGTACATAGTATTTAAAAAAAAAAAAAAGAGAAATAAAATAATACTTGTGAGACCTCTTACACAGTATGTGCTGTTGTTACTCCCTGGGTGGGATGGCGGCTCAGAAGCTGCTCCTTGCTCTGCAGGAGGCACGAGAGCGACAGCCATCGTGTATTCATGTGTAGGAACCACTGCAGGGAGAGGGCTCGAGAGGGAGACTGGGATTTCCGTGACTGGTGTCGGAAGCAATAGGGGCAACACATCAATTAGAAAGAACAAGGCATCAGAGGCAGTGTAGACATGTCTGCACACTGTAGATGTTTTAGTTCGGATGCAAAAAAAAGCCCCCACAAGTTAACAGTACTCATCCTGGGCTAACTCACTCGCCGTCTAGGCCCTGAAGAAAGCTCAGGCTGGGCGCAAGGCTAAACGAGTCCCAGGCTTCAAAGTCTGGGTCTCCTCTTTATTTTTACTCCACTACTGGGCAGGCTGGTGTCCTCACACGGTTTTTGGCTTGGTCCTTGCTTCGGGAAGCACTGACTAAATGTAGCTTTAACATGACTAATGATCTCAAAGGAACTTCTGAAACAGTGCATCATGAGAAATAATAGTGCCTCAAACACTGATTTTTTTTTTCCTGAAGTGAAACAAATTTTTATTTAACACCACATTTGTCTTACAGTACTTCTGCATACAATACATTGTATAAAAAAGCCAACCCGCCAACACAAACATGTATTGCCTTCTTGGTAAAGTGACAAAGCTGTAGCAAGTAAGACGAAATAGTCTATTTTTCTGGAAACCAATTGGAGTATTTCTTTTTGTTTTAGCTCAGATAACAACTGCAATTGCAATCAAGAGCCTTGTATGGTACAACTGGGTGAGAAACTTCTAATAAAATCAACACAGAACTAATTCTTAGTCACTATGGTAGCAAACTCTTCTAAAAATACATTATTAGAGTAATGAACAAATGGCTGGTTTAAGGAACGGCCGGAAGCACAGAGCGCTTTTTCTGCATCACGCGGCAGCGACCATTTCCATGTCCCGGGAAACGCTACCGGTCGAATTACAAGCCGTTCCCCCTCACGGTGGAAAGGGCTGGTATTTTTACGACCGTTAGTTGAGCTATTCCCCCGCCTCGTGTGCTCCAGCGCTGAGCGAGGCGCGCGAGGAGGGCACGCAGCCAGCTCCTCGCCGAGGTCGGGGCTGCAGCTCTGGCCCGGAGCGCGGGCAGCAGCGCCGGCTCCCCGAGCAGCACGCGATGCATCGCCCGGCCGAGGAAACGTCGCCACGCTGCCCGCTGTCCCCTTGGGCTAAGGGTTACGGCTGACAAAAGGCATCGCATGTGCATAGCAACAACGATACTGGGGCAGGAGGCAGGACTGCGAGGTGTGCGCTAACGGCCACGGAGAATGTTTCAGGATAAACAGCCATGGCACAGCTGCCAAGTCACACTGGTGACCCTGCAGCAGGTAGTGCAATGTTAAAACTGTATAAACAGCATCACTGTTTAGCAATCTATACCCTACCTACAATGGTCTATTTTGTACCGAATGGTGCACATTCATTTATTTCCTATAAATAAAAGGACTGATAAGTTTGTGAAAAACTGTTACAGAAAAATAATAACATATAGATATGTGAAATGACACATCAGTATTCATTTAACCCCGCTGCTTCCTGTTCGTGAATGAACTGTTCAAAGTTCAAAAACACTTCTACAAACTTCCAAGTTACAATTTGAACGGAAAGTCCCCCCTTCGGAAGCGGCTGAGTAATACTGGGTGAGACACTGCAACCGCCAGACTCCTTGCTCGCACTTCTGCTTAATTCCCAGCTACATGGGGCAGAAGCGTGCACACCCGCAGCATCCTAATGCAACGTGTTGTGACTCTGGGCTCATCTTTGCATCACCGAGAATCTCAGACGGCCAGAAAGCTGTTATCGGACGGGGATCTCTGCCCCTGACTTCACAGGGCTCTGGTCAAGGCATCGCCCCTTGCGACTGAGGAAGGAGCTGCTTCTGCTCCAGCTGCCCCAGGCCCAGCCAAGCCTGCGTATAGCTGTCAGCCAGCCCACCTCCACGACAGGAAAGGGATGGAAAGGAGCTGGACACTAACTCCAGAGTCACTCTGTCACAAGCAAAGCACAAGTGCCCCTCAGTGTTACGGCACGCTGTGGAAGCAGCCCAGCAAACGCACCTCCTGGCTATGCTCCTTGGAGATACCTGGCATTGGCTACACCTCGGTGTCCCCAGAGGACCAGCCCGCGACCCACAGGCTCCAGAAGGAAGAACCTGCCAGCTGCGCAGCTGCCTGAGCGCTGCCAGCCTGCTGGAAGCGACCTTGCTCCGTCCTGCCAAGGCTGGACGCCTGGCCGCTCTGACTGGTCCTGCTGGATCAGCCTGCAGGAGTATGACAGGAATGACTTCAAGACATTACCCTTTTGGGGGAAAAACATAAACAAATTGAACAGAAAACCCATGCAGTTAATAAAAGTTAATAAAAGTTAGCATTCCCCTACTTTTCACCTTATATCTATTTATACATATACATATGCTGGTAATCTGTCTTTATACACAGATGTGAGAGCTGACAAGAGCTGCTACGTGACTGGTAATGGCTCTGCAGCCTGTTGGATTGACACTGATAGAAAATTCTACGTTACAAAGGTGCTCAGTTTTGCATAACCAAACCCAGTAGAGTCACAAGGCTACTGTATTTTTCAGGTTCCTTCAGTACAGTCTTCTGAACTTAGATCTTAACATCTTGGCTCTCAACCAAAAACTGTCACTGAGGTTTAAGACTTTCATATCTCTGTGCTACCTTGCTTAGCAAATAGTTCACAGCTTTGACTACTTCTTGAAATTAACAACATCCATCATAACCCTACAAAAGCTTTTTGGCTGGGCAGCAGTATCTGTTTTCATGGGGCTCCATTAATTTCGGCATGGCTATTTGCAGAAGAATTACTCACTGAGCAAACCTTATCTAAGTACGTCCTCGACTAGAACAATATCATCTGCTTTGTATTTCTAAAACAACATGAGGAAAACAATGAGTAAATACATTTTAAAAGTAACACAGTGTCACCCTACTTTGCCTCAGAAACATATCCATATGAATGGATAAATTAGTTTTTATATTTTACACATAAAAATACAAATCAGTATTATATTGTGTCAAGTGTAACAACTTTGTGAAGGCTTCTGAAAAAAGCTTCCTCATTTCTCACATATATGATATAGTTTTTGGAGTTACTGTTCATTCAATAAAACTTTATTTTACATTAATACCTGAGAGTACGGGGGAGAGTAGAAGAAATATTTCATAAATTTGTTGGCCCTGATCAAAACTGTATTCTTTAGAAGCAGCATGGGAACCTCAATACCAATTGCAATGGCAGCATTTCGCCAAGTGCTTGTAACAAGCCAGAATTTCATTTTATTCTTCATTCATATTCGTATTGCAAGAAAAGCTGCAGTGATTGACACCATTCCCATTCTGCTTCTTTACAAAATACATGCACAGTATAAAAATAATGCCGCTCTGCACAGAAATGTTGTCATACACGCTTTAGAAACAGCCATTTTTAACTAGTGTAGCAGAGAGTGCCAGTTTCCTTTTTTTGTTGTTAAAATACAAGTTCTTCCCCTCCTTCTCTAAACCCATTCTAGCACCAGCTACCAAAGCTTCAAGGTCAACACTTTATCAGCATTAATGCTGGCACAGCTTGTCTCCACATGATCTTTACTATATAATTTTTTATATATTACAAATTTCAAGTCAGATTCCAGAGGATTTTCTTGTTGTGATGAGTCCCAGCAGACAGAAGATATTACAGCATCAATAATTCAGAGCGCTACAGAAAGGAAAGAATCATTACGAGGTGGAGGTGTGAACTCAGAGTAGGCAAAGGAGCAACTGCAATCTGTCCCTAGCAGTTCAACAGTCAGCATTCAGCTAACTATGAAGCAGCTAAGGACAGGTTGTGCTTCAGGTTTTCAAACACAAGCAAAACTATACATTTCATCAACATGCTCCTAAGAAGCCAACAATGGCTCCTCTTGCAAGACGAATGACAACCACCACAGGGTCAGACAGATTTAGCCACTGCTCTCCATTGATTTCAACAATCTGCACTAGCTTTTGCATCTGTGAGCAGCCTGGATGACCAAAAAAGCTTCCATCCTTCTCACCTGTATTGTAGGAGGATTGGTGTGAAAACAGGAAAGAGAATTCCTATGTAGGCTGAGCTAGAAAAGCAGGAAGCCAAGTTGTTTGTTGCAAAAGCTGAGACGTGGGCTGCGAGAATGCAGTCTGCAAACTGCCGACGAGAAGCTGGAATCTGCAAGAGTCCAAGACCATCGGTAACACCAAAGCGGGGGAACTGAGAGCAGGGCGACTCTTCTCTAACCTCATGCTAATCTTGTGTCTACCACACCTTCTATTCTTAGTGTTCGCCCTGCTTTGATCCCAGCCCACATGTAAGTTTGGAAATAACTAATTAAACTAACCTGGAAGACAACCTCTAAGCTGACCACACTCCTTTTAAGTGAAAATGGCTGGAAGTTATTCCTTTTCTCACAGTAGTACCAATGAACCTGGAGAGCTGTCACTGTAACAGCTGTCATTCAGATAGGTTTGCAGTAGGTCACATCCAGCATTTCCAAGCAACGTTGCATATTTTAATAACATGGTAAAGACAGTCTATTATTCAGTCCTTTTTTTGGAGTGAAACTTATGAACAATGCAAGAAAGTGATTGTGCTTCAAACTATTTTTATTTACATTACATACCAGTAATCTGATATTTAAAGCTAACTCTTCAAACTCCATTCCCTATGTAAACACCAGACTCAATTTCCATAGTAACAACCTTCATTTGTAAGCGCTTTATGTGGTTAATTCAGAGTCAAAGGTAAAGAAAATTAAATTCTGGTTCTTGCTTTAAGTTGTAAATTTTTAGCACTCTCTATTTTAATTTTTATGTCATGAGGTTTCTCAAAAAACCTCACAAAGGCTGGCTCATTTAATAAGGATGCCAGGATCTGTTCAAAGGCAAAAGACCATTCATGGTTCCCTCTGAAACTCTGTGCTCTACTGCCTTCAGTCTGCTCGGAGCTGCTTTCCTCCTGCCCTTTTCTGGGGGTTTCAGCAGGCACCTCTGTAACGGCAACTGGACTTTGGACTGGTGATGTGGGACTCTGGAGTCTTCTCCCAACTTCTTCCATTTTCAGCAGGAGGCTGGTAACCACTGCTATAGCCCGATACAACAGTTCCTCCTCAGGATCCCCATGGAACAGATTGTACAGAGTTTTTGAGAACTGGATGAACTGGGACTACAGAGAGATGTAAAGGAGACTATTCAGAGAACAGCAACACAACTGTTCTGCTTCACTACACGCTGTGATCTCAATCCAGTGCCTGCTGCTGCTAGGCCCCTGGTACAACTGCTCTAACGACAATACGGGCGTGGACCAGCCCTGATAAACCTAAGCGTGCCTGGAAGTCCCTGTCTTCATAAGCTTACAGTTACAGCAGTTTCAAAATCCCCACAGACTAATGATTAATGTGAAGGTCTGAAATTTAAGGGATCCTACAAATCCTTTACAAAACTACTAATAAGACTGAAAGGATAAACCACAGTCAAAAACAGACTTAAATAAGACTCAGACAATTCACCTGATTCATTCTTGGCAAATCCTTAATGTTTTCTTCTTTTTTAAGAAGCTCATCTTGCCATTGCTTCAGATATGCCTGAATATCAACCTTCCCCTTCCCTACTTGACAAAAAGAAAAAAATAATAGAAGCGACAAGCAAGAACTAAGAGGTTCCCATGAGGGATGATGAGCAGAAGAACTGACATCCTCAGTGTCATTCCTTCTCAACAGAGAGGTGGGGCCAAGGACTTAACAGGATGAGAGTTTTACACTGCCCTCTCGCCCCCCAGTACTACACTTACCAAAGTGAGTATAATGCTAGTACTACGTTAGAGATGATGTTACTCAGTGTACTTTGTCACCACACACTTCCCCAGCTCTGCTTCCCCAAAAGACACACAGTTACCAAATGTGTCTCCAGGATTCTTCACCTTTTTCTGGGCTGCTCTTCAGAGAATCACTTTCAAGACTATCCCCAACAGATGAAACTACAGTTTAGAAGGAGAAAAAGAAGAAAGATGTATTATCTGAGAAAAACGGACCAATGGTTCATTTCTTTTTACAAAAAATTCCTTCGTTAAGGAACAAGACCCTCACCAACCCCTATGTTCTCAACACAGATTAGGCCACAACAAAACCAAGATTTGTGTACTTTCTATAAAACCAGAAGCCACCACAAGGCTGGAGATCACAAAAGAAACTGCAATCAGTTATATCGAGCAAATAGTCGTTACCGTGTTCACGGCCCATGTCTTGAGCAGTGGTGAGAACAGTAGCCATATATTACACATAAAGTACTTTAAGATAATTTTTAAAAAACAAAAAAAGGATCTGCCTTCCAAAGCAGTAAAACCACACAACTTTCCAACAGAATATCTTATCAGCTCCATAAACTTAGTCCTCATAAAACTTTTTTCAGCTTACTTGGTTTCAAATGGAAGCAAAGGATATTTAAACACCTTCTTATGTGCCTCAAAATAATTATGGATTTGGATATTTTATTCCTTGAGATAGGAAATATCATCCCTTTATGCCTTGAATGCAAAAGTGAAATGCCATCACTTCAACAGCAACTGCAACAGGTTGCCTACTATGCTGAAAAATGCTGACCAAGTACACTCTCCCCTGCTTCCATGTAAACACCCGTGGCCATTGAATTCAATCATCAGACAAGCTATCCACAAATTATACACTACTTTATGAAAATATAGCTATCTACAGAAGACCTCTGCAGAGGATTCTTCTTAACAGTGATATGATTTACTGGATTTACCAATTTTCAGAAGAGAGCTCCCCATTTTTCACCACGAGATAATTAATAGATTCCTTCTAATATTCTGCAGTCAAAGCCTCACACTCTGGAGCTTACCACTGAGTTGGGTGAAGTGGATCAGTTCTTCTTTTGAAAGATCACCACCTTTGGAAGGGCTCAGAGATTCTACTTCAGTAAAAGCTGCAATAAATAAATTAATAGAGTGGTTTGGGGGCTCCCAAGCATTACCAAAGCAGTGATAAAAAGCAAAAGCTTTGTACACACAAATGGTCCCTTGGAAGGGAAATGGTGCTGGAGCAGACGAAGTCCTCCCCAAAGAACAGAATCATGGAATATATCACTCTGGAAGAAATACACATCTGTATCACAGCTATCAGACTGTACTGTAGCCAGCACTGGGGACAACAGGAAAAAGAAGAAAGCTAAGGAAAAAAAAGCATGCGAAGTTTACAAAAGCCAGGAACAGCCCTCCCCAAATGCTACCACCTCGCACTTACCCGGAGGGATGTGCAACTTAAAAAGCAGCTTGAGTTTGTCAGTGAAACTTCCATTATACATTGTATCTGTTAGAGGAAAGAGGCAAGACAGTCCGTTCAACTCCACAAAACTTTAAAACGCCCTGTAAACCTAACAAAATACAGGTTGAAACTGGACATGTGTCCTATCTTACATGGAGTATAATTAGAAATGGAGCTTAAGGAAGGCAGTATCACCTGCAGCTGAGCCTGGGGCTTGCCTTTACTGAAGAAAGAACACTAATTATGTCTATGACTTAACTAGAATGAAACCACAGCACCAAAGAAATACAGCACTAAGGTCGTCTCAGCATTTTCCCTTAAATTTTTGTTTCCTGAACAATACTACCTTGAAAACAAGATGAAAGGAACAGAGTAGTAAGTCAAGAGAACTTTCAGTTCCCCAGAGATATGAGGCATTGGTCATCTTGCACGATCTCTGTATGAGATGGCTTAGTATGAGGAACTACTTATCATCAACCAAACAGGCCGAGCAATGAGATCATACCATTTCCTAATTTTCTCATATTTTGATGGTAAAGCCATATTTAAATTTAATCTCTAACAGGAGATTAACGTCTCAGAAAAGTTAGTAGCTTGTAAAGCCTTGTTAGCTATTTCATGGTGAAATACAGACAAGAAAATTAGAGCACAGTTCCACAACTTAGAGCCCTTATCATTCGCCTAAACAGTGTAGCTCCCACTCTCAAGCTTATAAATATACATTTAGCATTTGGATTGCCATTTAAAAAGTCTTTGCATTTAATGTCACATGACAAAAATCAGACTATTTCACCCTCAGCTAAGAGGCTAGTCCTCTTAGGCTCTTTATATAGCACGTGGAAGGGGATACACTCCAGGACTACTCCCAAGCTGCAGTTCCCTTGTGAATGTGCTACATATATGTGTTGTCCTCATACCAAGAACACAGGCAAATTGTTTGAAGTTTATAAGGCAGTCAGAGTCCTCATCCATCAGTCTGAATGTCCACAACGCAAGCGAGTCTCTGTTCGCACAGTGTGACCAGGGGCTCAAGAGATGACAGAGAACCCTGAATTGCTGGCAATCAATCCGATACTGGTCAAGATACGGCAGACTGGCATCATGATGTTGCAAGGCAGGACTATTTACATTCCAGTAACAGGAAAGAAAGTGCTCCTTCTGCAAAGGAAAGATAAACTGTTAGATTTTCTGAAACAACAACTGTCTCTCGGTGAAAGGTGTGGGAAGTTAACTATATAATTTGATTTAAAGCTGACATGTAAAACAAATGTTGAATCTATCTTCTACCTCCATTGGTTAAAACTGTTTCACACCCATAACACAGTCCACCATTAAGACGGATGTTTGGTAAGTGAAGAAAATAGCACATTACCTTGAATAATTCATAAAGCTCTTCAAGATCACTAGGACTGAATTCGACATCCTGGGATACAACACGTAGCTGAAACAAAATTATGATAAAATTAATTAATTAATAAGTCTTCCCTCTTTGGAATAAGCCTATAGAATAAAGTTATGGGAAACATAACTTCAGATTAAAAGACACTGTCTGAATATTCCAGTATTTGGCATGTTACAATTAGGAGTAAGAATAGAATTTCTTCTTAAAAGCAATTAGAAGATTATAGACTGAAAGAAATAATTTCTCCCAAAAAAAAGAAACTTAAAGTTAGTCACATTACTCGCACACATGGAGCCTACACTATGAAACCCAGGAGATAAAAGTCAATTATTTATAATGATGTAACCTATAGCTTCCTTTCTAATGGGCAAATGCATGTTCAACTCTGAACAGTGAAGCTGAATCCTCATTTTTTTTTAAATTAAAAGGAAAAAAAAAATTTTGCACAGCTTTTTAAAACAAAGTTAGCTACAAGACCAGGTTTCATCTTCACAATATGTATGTTTTGTAAAATGAAATACAACAGTCATCATCTTAGCACACCCAGAAGCATTTAGTATCGGTTCCTATAGGCCACATTTACTAGAGAAAGAAGCATTGCTTGTTAAATAGACTAGTATTATCATCAGTTGTTGGAAATGGGCCACTGAAGAAAAGAGACAAACAAAGGAAGCACCTCGCAATCTCCACCTTCATTCAGGAGTCTGAACTTAAAGGATGGTATCAGCAGCTGCTGAGCTACCACACCATGCACGCATGCATTACTGCACATCCACAGACACCACAGACAAAAAGCAATCCTTGTTGAACACAGTACAATGATCTCTTCAGGGACATTTGGGATTGCTTCCCAGAATAAAAATGCAGGTGATTAATTGTTTTAGTGTAGCACTGTGGACAGTTGACAGTGCACCACGGCCCTAAGAGAAATGCATCAACAAGTCAACCACACTACACAGAAATCTAGGTCAGCCTGTTCCAATCAACGCAAAGCGTCAGAGATATGACAGCCTTTAGAAGCTGTCTGTGATGGTGTTACTTGTAAAGAGACCAGAAGGTCATGCTGCGATTCACTGACTGAAAACATCACAGCCCATATCTCAGTTAACAGACACCCTGCAGACGAGAGCGATTTCAGGGTATGAAATCATATATTTGGCCCTGGAAAATGTGCTTGTTCCAAAAGGGAACGAAAGTTGTCAGAGAGAAGGATTTAGCTCTTCCAAGTCACTCACCACATTCTTCTTGGTCGTAGCTTCTAACGTCTGGATCACGTAAAGCCTGTTCCTACAGCGCATGCTCTCAACATCCTCATATCGAATATCACCATATCTCTAAGAAGAAAAGCATCATTCCATGAAATCAAGTCTTGCTGACATTTTTGTCTGTCTTGCATCTACATTACAGGCATGGACACAAAGGAAGATCACAGAAACTCTGAGCAAAAAATAATTTATTAGAGCACTAACATGCTCCCTAAACAGCACAACTTTTAAAAGGGTAGGTGTTTCAAAGAGTGATGAGAAAGAAGAAACTGGAGTAGTTCACTGTGTGGGAAGACAAAGGAAAGGACTTTATCGCGTGTCAGCTCTATATCCAAATTTGCTATTGCACGGTGACTACTACAGCAGGGTGGCAATGACTAAGACGTGTACATTGTCAGGGCTTGAAATTCACTCTAGTGAACTTCAGAAAGTAGCTGAAGTAATTTCTGAAGTGCTCCTAGCTACCTCTGAAATTTCTGAAGGACAGGGAATATGTCTGAGCATGGAGTAGAATAAATACATTTACCTTTAAAGAAAAGTGGTATAGTAGACAAAAACTAGAAACGCATTTCCAGAGAAATCATGGAACAAAATATTAAACAATTAAAGTCCAAATAGAAACAGAGGAAATAAATCAGAATGGGCCAACATTCTTTATCAAGATGATGTCAAACCAATTGAATTTCCTCATACGAGGAAATTCAGTCTAGTGTGCAGAGCTGAAACAGCAGACAAGATGCATCTTTCCTTCTGTAAGGTTTTTGACACTCTTCAGCAAACACACGTGGTCAGGAAGACACGGCCTAACCTCGATCACCACATACCATGTGCACAACTGGTTCTTGTACCAAACTTTGAGAACAAAAAAATGACCAAACTAGGTAGGACTTTCAGAAGTTTTTCTGCAGTGTATTTTGTTTCCATTTTCAGCAACACATTTTAAACAATATATGAAAAACTGCAACACAGTCATAGAATCAACTGAATCATTAAGGTTGCCAAAGACCTCTAAGATCTTCAAGTCCAACCGTCAACCCAACACCACCATGACTGCTAAACCATGTCCCGAAGTGCCACATCACACGTTTTTTGCACACCTCCAGGGTCGGTGACTCCACCACTTCCCTGGGCAGCCTGTGCCAATGCCTGACCACACTTTCAGTAAAGAAATTGTCCCTAATATCCAATCTAAACCTCCCCTGACGCATTTCCTCTCATCCTCTCCTTAGTTACCTGGGAGAAGAGACCAACCCCCGCCTCACTACAACCTCCTTTCAGGTAGTTGTAGAGAGCAATAAGGTCTCCCCTCAGCCTCCTCTTCTCCAGACCAAACAACCCCAGTTCCCCCAGCTGCTCCTCATGAGACTTGTTCGCCACACCATTCGCCAGCTTCATTGCTCTTCTCTGGACACGCTCCAGCAACTCCATGTCCTAAAAAGTCATAGAGTCTGAGCGCATAAGCTTTGAGGAAAGGTTAGAAGAAGTGTTTGTGTTGAATATACATAAAGAAAAGATCAGACTTGAAATGGTAAGTGATGAACAACAACAACCTAATAGCAACAAGGAATTGCAGAGAAAACTGCAATTGGCTATCCTCAACAGCGCTTTATGAGCATTCCAGAGGAACCATAATGGATATCAGGATTTATTCTGACAAGGGCAGAGAAACCCTACAATGGGCTAGTTTTTGCAGATGCTCTTTTGTTGAAGAGTTTTAACAACATTAGACATGTTTCAACGGTGATCTGGGTGTATGGTGAACAGGGAGCTGAACTGGATGACCTGTGGAGTTCTTTTCCAGAACTGTATTTCTACGTTCCTGTGAAGACCACTACCATACTTCTGACTTGGAACAAAGAGGAAGCAGAGAGAAATTGCATCTCTGAATCATAACTCAATCACTGGTCTGGCTTCTGGGCACTGATATTGTGCAATGGCCTCAGTAAGAATATAAACAAGATAAACTCTAAATTAGTGTGATGTGACAGAATGTTACACGTTCTTCCATTCACTAGTTAAACATGACTTCTTCATACCTGATCAGACTGCCAAAGAATGAGTCTTGCACTTGTGCCTGAGTCATAAAGGCAAGAAACTGAACCTCATTTTAAAATTCAACTTCATATCTTTTCACTTCATCTCATTTATCTCATGAACACCCACGCAAAGCAACAGTAACACAAAGAACATCTCTGTTCCCTTATTTATGATTTGTAACTAGACCTATCTGCAGAATGACAATTCTCCATTGCAGCAATCTTCCCATTTTGAAATTTATTTTATTTCCACAGTGATATGAAAATGAAATAACTGTGTTGCAATTAACTGTCTGGGCAAAACGGGAAGCAGGAAATTGACTCTCACTTTGTATCAGCAGTTCTCAAACAATGGATTGTGACACTTAGCATTGAAGAAATTCGTTTTCAGCTGAAGATAAAAATTTGCATCCAAAAATAGAGAGAGATAGAAATGGGTATACAGGCCTAGGAACAGGGTGGGAGATTCGGGTTCAAGGATCTGCTGAAATCAATGTTTAAAAGCCATACCAAATCAGAGGCTACTGGCTTTGGTCCAGTCACCCACCTGCAAAGGCAGGGGAAGAAGAAAGAGAGTTCCTTTTGCTTTGTCTTTCAGCAATGATTCCATCTCTGTGAAAGCTTCAGCTTACACTTCAAAATGCAATATACAGCACTTCATTATTTACCATCTCTGCTCTTTATTCTGCAAGTATTCATCCTCACTATGAGATCTTCACCATGATAAGAAAGACCTGTAAGTTTGCAACTCTTCTTACAAGAATTTTGAAGTGTTCTAAAAACATGATTCTTCAGTATAACATTCTTGTGAAACAATACTGATAGCAGAAGAACAGACTTTTTGTATGATCAGCCCAATGCTATAAAGACACTTCAAGAGAACTTGAATTTCTGATTCTTGTCTTTGTTCACCCCACTAAAGGCAAAGCCCTCTTCTCAGCAAAAATCAAAAGAGACAGTTTCTAAATTCTACAAATTACAGTTAGTAAATTTTTTCTGAGTCAAGGACAGGACATTTTTCCAGAAGAGATGTATTGTGGATCTTTCACTAGAAACATATGACTGAGAATCAGAAAAGAAAAAAAAAAAAGTATCATACAGATAAAAGAAACCAGATAATAGAAAAAAAAAATGTAAACAAATTTTTTCTCTCTGCTAGCTTTTCACTTCAGGAGGGCTGAGCAGAAACCTATCTACAAATGGATTCGTAGCCTCAAACAGATCATGCCAAAGAAGGAAATGCCCGATGAAAATCTGAGGACAAAAGGAGAAGGAGAAGCTAGACCTACTTCCTCCCCCGTGCAGACATGTAAAGCTAGATGCTGCAGAAATCAAACTTGATTGAAAGAAAGCAAATTGAAAGAAAGTGCTAAAAGATTGTAATGGGTCTTCTTCACCCAGCACATCTCTAAACAGTCATTTAACCCATACAACTGGAGCACAGTTTCCTGCACAGGTTGTAACGTCAAATGCAAGGGCCGTTTCTGCTGCACTTTGTCATTTAGTTGTCATACTAATAAAGTGAGCGAAGGATGGCAATACATGACCTGTGATGAATCTAGGGAACTCCTCGCAGTACAGCCTAGCAAGCACATTCCAGGCAGTTAAAAAAACCCAAAACAATATAAAACCAAACCTGTTCCATAACCGATGAGATTTTCAATGAGGGTGAACAAAATACAGAGCCCGATTTCTACCAATCTAGACAGATTTTCTACTCTAGTTTGTACAGTGCAGCTGCACTATTTTTCAGGTAGCCCATGCAACATAAATACTGCACAGGATGCGAAAACATACCCACAAGAACACATACTTCATTTGACTCTCGGATCAAATCAGTAATGTCCACTTTTGGATGGTCACTCTTTGCATCGCTGAGGTTGGAGCCCTGCTGCACAGCTGGAGGCAAAGGACTGTCTTTGTTAGTGACACTCTCAAAAAACCTGCACAAAGCAAACACACGAGAAATCAGCAGGAACCAGCTTATCACAACAAAATAACATCAGCATCTACGGAAGAAAAAGTGCACAGAGAATGCGAAATAGCAAAGAGTATCAGCATGAGTAGCACAAATGTGCTGTAATAGTAACAACGATAACAAACATGGGAATTGGCTACCCCAGAGAAGTTTGTAGAGCTTCTAGCCTTGGAGTTTTTAAGACCCAGCTAGACAATAACATGGCTGATGTGATCCAGTGCTAGCAGTAATCTTCTTTCGAATGGGAAGTTAGACTAGAGACTTGCCAAAGTCCCTTCCACTCAGCATTCCCCTGGTTCTCTAAGCATCTAGCAAGGCTGTACTACATAACTGGGAGAGAGGAAAAGAGGCTTGTGCTGAACGGGGGTCGAGGCAATCTTAATTCCCTCAGATGCATAAGGCAAGGCATGCCTGATCCAAGCCTATTCATCATACCTACATAACCAGCCTAAACAGATCCATGATGGAGGCTGGCCAACTCCTTCGCCAACATCGAGGAACGCATAGCTACAGACCGAGAGCTTTCTTCTTCTTGAGCAGAGGCAAACTACTGTGATAATTTTTTAAATATACCATTATGCAGCAGGCTGGAATAACTGCCACAGAAGTGTTACAGCCAGATAAAATGTTGAAAGCAAGAGTTCAATAGGAGTTCGTAATAATCATCAAAATCTTTGATGTCAAGTGGAAACGGCAGTTTGTTTGGTTCAAGTGAAAATTAAAATTTCACCACACTTCTACATTTTAAATTTTAATACATTTAAACCACGTAAACGTGTTCTTACTGTTAGTTTTTTTAAGTTTTAAATATTTAAATGAGTACAGCTAGGTTTTACAATAAATACCATGCTGCATGGTCTCTTATGATAAAAATTACATTTTCCTCATTAATTCTGTAGCTCATACCCTATTCAAATATGCAACATTTAGAAGTCTCCCTAAGAGGAAATTCTTATTATAAGTTCTTAACAGTCATAACTTGGTGACTCCTATAGCACAGTCATTTTGCTCTTTTAATACTCCATGATACACAATCACAGCAGTAATAACAGAATTTAGGTAGGTAGCAAAGAAAAAACTGCAAGTTTTGCTCACAATACATCAGTTTAAAATGCACTTTATGTTGCATATTTGAATTTATTCTTCAAATGCTACTATAGAACAAATATCTGGTCATGATTGTCCACACTGCATTTTTTTAGTCTTCCTCGTATTTTAAGCCATTAGCAGCAGAGGAGCCAGTAGCCTAAACTGCAAGAAGTGAGCTGTAGACTATGTCATCAGTAAGTTGGTGCCCAAACTGTTTGGAACAGTCTTAGTGTGCTCTAGATTACCTCCTCATTAAGGAAAATCACCTTCTCCAAGTGACAGAAATTCCAGGCAAAACCCACATTGCTTTTACTTTAAAATACACAAAATGGCAATGGTTTTAGAAGAATTTTAATGGAGGATGCGATTCGCAGAGGATCCAGGCACACTTTACAGCCACCCCTTCCAGAATTTTAGCCCAAGATGAACGCTTAATTCCTCTGAAGCCTTTAGAAGCCATGGCCAGATGTCTTCTCTCAGCTGCCCCAGAATGACTTGTATATTTGCAATTATAGTAGCTGCTACGCAGCCCATAAGAATAACAGTTACACCGATACCTGTTGAGAACAGTGACTGCTTCTGCATCATCCTTACAAGTCAGCAACTTCTCCATGTTGTATTCCAGCACTGCGAGACCCAGCTGCAAGATTGCCTTTATTCCATCATAGAAGAAACAGTCCACCACATTGACTGCACTTTCAATAGGCAGCACACTGATAAAAAGGGTAAGGAACCAGGAGAGAGAGACCGAGGAGAAAAAAGTCATGTCCGTCATGTGGTCTGTCAACTGGGGCAGATGAACCCTGATGAGCTCCTCAAACACTGCCTGATCTACCAAGGCACCTGCAGGGAAAGGATAACAAAACCACCACCCAAATCTTAATACAGAGAAGCATACTTTTCTCAGAGTATGAGAAATAAAGCCCCTGCCCTAGTGCAACTTTGTTGTAAAAGCAAACACAGGCCTAGCTGCTTGGCACCATTGGCTTCGTTCTCTACACTGGAAGCAATGCACTCGGTGCATGGGTCCAGAGCCTTACTGCATGCTGTAAAGCGTGTCAGCACTTTTGTGGGTGCGTAGCTACTTCCAGTGACTCTCCTGACAGCCAACACACACTCTCTGCAATTATGTCCAATTTTCTTCTAGCGTATACACCTACAAGTACTGAGTACGAGATCAAAGAGTAAGTCTGAACTGCAGTAACTGTTTTGCCTTTATTTTTCCTTTATTTAAGCTAGATTTCAAATAAACAGCATGAATTGCACTTATAACTCCAGAAGAACAGTATAATCGTCTACCTGACTGCTTCCTGAGTAGCTACACCTACAGTAACGACAGTGGTTGAAAACCATAACCACTCCTGCTTAAGGAGGAGTCTTGAGACGTTCTCTGTAACTTTCATTTTCTACCTCACAACACTGAACCAAATGCAACCTTTTCTCGCCACTGTTCAGCCTTCAGCTCATTCCTTACATTTGTTCTTAATGAATGACCATTTATATTCAATTCTAGACAGGTAAAAAGACAGATGGATGTTACCAATGATTCGACGATTGAAATAATCAGGTAGCATCCTTTCACACACAGCAACCAAAAGCCAGAATGCTTCCTCCTCTTTAGCATACAGCAGAAGTACTGATGTCAAAATATTCATTGCCTGTAACATTTAAACAGAAAAGGAAGCATTCATGAGGAAAGATAGTGAAAATGCAACTGTTGTCATTTGTTAAAATTTCTATTTCTGAAAATACTTTACAGCACGTTTTTAGAGTGCTAGGATAACCTACAGCCATATCCAGGATAAGACATTTACCTCTATATTATTAAACACAGAGCATAGTATTTCCACTACATAAAAATATTTTTAAGTGCTAAAAGTCTAGTAAGAATGCAAAGGCATATATGAAGTGGACATGACAATTTATCAACAAATTCAAGCACAATGCAAAAACTCTTGTTACATAGTGGGATGAAATAAGCAAAGTAAGTGAACCACTGAGCAAGAAACCATTACATATTTATGTGACTGATTTTATGAGGTGCCACTATACTGCCATCATGAGCTAATATTTAGACAACCAGCACTAAGAGTCTCAAAACTGCCGTACCTGACAATATCCAATTTGGGGATTCCTGTATGCATAAGCCGTAAGAACTCTCCTGAGTGCAGAAATTCCTGTGTCACTTTGAAAAGCAGGATGCTCAGGTAAGGAGCGACGCAAATCTCGTTCAATTTCATCAGTAGCTAAAGTGCATGTTCCTAAGGACTTTTCCACCAAGTCAGTGTAATAACCAGGGCTGGATGCCATATCATTTACAGCACCTGCCAATACATTGTATTGCACAGTATTAGAGGACAACGGTAAGCATCTACATGATTGTCTGCAATTTCTATAAAAAGATTTAGTGACTACTGAGGTACCTCATGAATCTCCAGATGTTACTGCAGTAACGTATCACAGTAATTCTACTTAAATAAATGGAATTACTCTGAAATGGAAACAGGAACGCAAAATAAAATAAGGCTTGGAGAAAATCTAAGTCACTTTCCATTAAAAAGTTGATTCTGACTTACTTTTTTGTTTTGGGGGGGGGAATGTGGGGACAGCTTCCTTTCATCTACAATTTTGCCCAAGTTTTCTGGCAAACAAAATACAATACCCTTCTGTTCGCAGAGCTGGGGACAGATTAGAAGAGCTAGGCAAAGGACTGATATTAACCTAATTCCGTAACTTTTACATCAACACCTTCCAAGACAGAGATACTGGTCTGGTAACAGAAGGATAAGTGCCTATGTAACTGCCCAAAGCAAACTAGCAAGGATAAATCCATGTTCACATGTCCTCAAAAGCATAACTATCATACAGTAGGCTGAATGAAGAGTATAAAAGCCACTTGCTAGGATAAACCAATCCTCTGGAACAGCAGAAAGCTCTGCCCAGGGGAACACCGAGTACAGCTAGCAGCTAAGGTCCTGGGTGGCTCCTCAAAATCTGCAGCTTGTTTGCTGCTGACACAGGCTTACTGTGCGACCCTGATGCAGTCAGTGGCTGCTGCTTTTCTCAGTGTTTCAGTGAACGGGAACAGAAAGCACACAGAGGTGTTGTAAAGCAGTGTCGGAATTCCCTGGGCCTCCATTCCCCCAAGTGAAATGCTCTGACACTGCTGTTTTCCACAGAAGAAAGCCACAAAGGCACACGCAGAGCTTTGGGAAGAACTCCCATGCGTGTAAGAAAGTCCACAATTCCTGTACATCTCACTCTTTAAATCAAGCAGCAGCATATAGCAAAGAGCTGCCGATAACTGGGGCCAAACTCTCTGCCAGGAAAACATTTTCTTTTGTGTCTGGTAACACCATCCTCTCAGAAAGTTTAAATCAACACAATTGTAACACAGTCCCACAAATGTGCTTTTCTTTCTAGGAAGTAAAGAGGCTTTGCTGAAACGGATTGTCTCCTGGAACAGCATTCTTATGTATTGTATTCTTATGGTTATTTTCCAGTTGAGATTGTTGTAAAAGAAGCAGATGCAGGTTTAGTTTGAATCAATGCAAAACAAAATAATAGACAAAATTATTCTGTTCATCATTTAGAGGTCTTTTTCTGCAGAAAGATTTGGAAAAATTACCAGAGGCAAGAGCATTTTCTGTCAGACTATATTCAGTCAGTAACTAGAACAGGCATACAGCAGAGTCCACAAAACGAATCTATCATACTTGCTATGCAATACCTGAGAAGAGTAGCCAGAGCTCTCCTCTTAACGCCTCCGGGATCCCTCTTACAACTAGGTCTCGAGTCTTCTTTGTTCGAAACATACTGACACCATGTCCCCGTTCAACAAAGAGGATGTTCCAGGACTGTTCTTTCATTTTTTCTTTCAGCTATGAAAAGTAGATGATGACAAGCATTAAGTATATTGGAAGATGTTCTTCACATTTCAGAGACCAGAACCAAATTTTGCTCTCAGTTATATCCATACAAACTGGAAATGACAGCATTGGCGTCCATATTGATACATGAAATAAATGCTGGTGCAAACCAGAGCAAAATCTAACCTGTGCATAGTATAAGTTTGGCATACAATGCCATCTGCTACATGACCTACTATTCTTTAAAGTATATTACTACAAGAATGTCTATACCAGATCAGACAAAAAGCAAATCTCAGCCAGCACCCCATCTGACAGACACCAACAGCAAGTGCCACAGGACAGTAAGGTTACGCAAACACCTGCAAAATCCTCCTCTGTCCTCCAGCAAATAAAAGCAGAGGCACCTCCTCAGCAGAGGCAATCTCTCTCGATTTAACAATATACAGCAGACCTTTCCTTGCAAATTGCTTTCTGAGCCCAGACAAACCTGCCACCTTCTAAGTTCACCTGAAGCCCCCCTGGTGCTATATTAAGACAGCAAACAATCACTCTCTTCCACCTTTTTCAAGCCACTCCTAAGTTCAACTTTTTCCTTACTTCCCACTTGAGAACGATTCCAACTCGTAAACAGCAATAACTGTACGCAAGCTGGATTTTCACTTTAGCTGAAGTCATCACCATCTATTTGTTATGTTTTATTGCTCACTATTCTGCTAAACTTGTTAAAAAAAATCAATAGGTAAACAGCCCTATTTGTTACCTTTAGATTGAACCATTTGCAACTTTGACACAACATCGGCAAAACCTACAATATTATCAAAGGACCATGAAGTACTAGGGATCTAAAGGGAGCGAATGAACAGTGGTAGAGCAGTAAAAGAGCTAACCACTGCAAGGTGCAACTGTGCAGGAAAATTCTGCCATCATAGTTCTCCTGAGGCGTTCCAAAAATGCACTGCCAGCAGAATGAGTAAGAAAATTCGATATTTGATATAATTTCTATGGCAAAAATTTAGAGGTACATTAAAACTTCCTCTTCTAAAATTCTTTTCCAGCTATTTCCATGTAAAAAATATATATATGTTTGTGTGATACATACATACATACAATCAAATCTGCTTATTGTAACGGGCCAATTTTAAAATATCCCATTTTTTCTTGCTGCTTTGTGATAAACAGCGTAGTATTTTCTTGGTAAAGGGTAAACGAATAGAACAAGGAAAAAAGATTAAATTGAATGAAAGCAGTAGAAAAGACAACCAGGAAAAATAGGGTGAAGGCAAGGATCAGACTTCTTACGTGTGGTGGCAGGTTTCTCTGTGCTAATTCAAGAGCTCTAACAAACAAACTATGAGAAAAAGTATTTGGCCATGATGGCGCATTGAAATCAAGCAAGTGATTATTTGCCAAGTCAACTCAATGTCACAGACACTTGCTTAATTACTCTGATAAATTAACATACTTTGACTTCAACATATCTATGAACTCTTCTTTTCTAACAGCAATAAAAATGTATCAACTGTTACAGATGAAATGATATCCCACAGAAACTCAACAGGCAAAACAGGTTCCTTCCTTTTTTTGATTCATCACGCTTTGCTGCTTTATACTAGTTGACAGATTTGGAACAGCATGGCTACGAATGGTGGAAAGCACACAGAGGGATGGCATGACATCAGTGTCATTATTCTCCCACAGTTTCTTCATCTTTCTGCAGTTTATTTACATGAACTCCAAATAGCACTAGGAGAGAATCAATAATAAGGAGAATTTGCAGGAGTATGAAGTCTAGTTGGATTAAGGATGGGAACTAACAGCTGAAAACACTTCTACCCAGATAGGTTTTACATTTAATCAAACATCTATCAATCTGATAGAAAGATTTTAGAAACAACCAATTTCTATCAACACAGAAGATAACAGTGTATTAATCTGAACTTCAGTAGGACCGGCCATGTAAGTAAAACCTGCTTCACAGAACGAAAACTGGAAATAACTCCTATTCAGACAAAACTGGAGTTACAGGCATTTCACCTGCAGAGTAGAAGGAGGCAGAGATAGCAGAAGCAGTGAAATAGATCCTTTGTAAAGCACAAGATTACTAACAAACAATTGATTATACACCTAAAACGCAATTCCATTTCCCTGAAGCAAAGCAACGGATGATCAGGCACTCCAACTCCTGAGAGACAGGGTGAACAGTGCCACCACATTTTCTGTACATGCAGCAGTAAGGTTTAACATTGTTAAGTAACTAAAGGTGCCAAAAGGAAAAGCAGATTTTGTCTACTTTTGCTCAACATACTATAAAAAGTAGAACTTAAAAATCTGGATCCACTTTTCTCCTGTGCAAAGGGTGTTCATTTTCTGGTATTTCTAATCTCAAATTTCCATATCTTAATTTACCAAGTTATGCTGAAAGACTTAAATTTTAAATTGAAACTTATCAATTTTCTTGCACACACTATGGAGAAGCAAAAATAGGATGTCCTAGTGCAAAAACAATTAAAGAAACATTCTCCAGAGCATAACTTTGTTAAGACAGAAGTGCAAAAGCATGAAGCAAGGAAAAGATTGTCAATTTCTTGATAACATTCTCCTCGCCCCCGAAGAGTTTGTAGTGACTTTGTAACTTGACAATTCAGATAGCTATGAAACATGTTCACATCATGTCACAAACAGCCAACTCTTCCCTGAGGGGTGGAAGAGCAGGAGGAATTAGCTCCATGAAGATAAGGCGTATCATTATTAAACAAGATGAGCAGGAAATTGGACGGAGCCATGAAGAAGCACCCTGTGGACCCCAAATACAGAAAATGCAGATGAAAGAAGATTGGCAAAGCCCCAGAGGAAATTAGCAGCCTTGCCAGAACACATTTTGAATATACTTCAGTCCTTTCCAATTAGATTCCAAAAACCATTGGCCATTTTATCCCTTACCATTTTGGAGTCAAGATTCTCAGCATCCTGAGGATGGTAAACAGTCATTAAGGCTTCTGTACTGACAGTTTTGCTGTTCTCTCTCTGACCCATCTTTGATGGTTCCTCATCAAAATCCTTTGGACTGTCAGAGGCAGAACCAGCTGCCACCTTGAAAAAAAATTTAACAGTGACAGTTGTAAAAGCCAAACAATCCTTGAAGAAGCAGCACTGATACCAGGGACCGTTTTGCTTCTAGACCACCATTGTTTAGTATATTAAATTACAGGTACAAGGCACAGACTTCAAAAATAAATGAAAAACAGCAATCACTGCTCTGCACAAATGGGCTTTCAGGAGGCTGCACTTGAAAAAAAATTCATCTCTGTAGCCAAAAACTTAATATTCATAATGAGAACGGCAATAGATAGGGAGGCCTGACCATCCATCACCACTGAAGTAAAAAGAAAAACCTTAAACGG
Source organism: Opisthocomus hoazin (assembly GCF_030867145.1). Classification (NCBI taxonomy): domain Eukaryota; kingdom Metazoa; phylum Chordata; class Aves; order Opisthocomiformes; family Opisthocomidae; genus Opisthocomus; species Opisthocomus hoazin. Next base: position 15,888,321 of record NC_134427.1, read on the forward strand.
AGCCATATACTGAACTAGAGAAATGCTGAGAGCATTTAAAAAACAGTATTAGAATATGGATTGTTTTTCAAAACCTGATGGAAAATAAAGTGAAAGAACCCAAAACACAATGCATTCACAGTAGCACCATTCTTTAACACTTTCTCTTTCACATAGGCACAGTTACTTATTTTTCCATACCTTAAAACCAGAGGTACATTACTTAGCATGATATGTCAAAATAATGCAGATATAACCCATAATAAGGTAATTTAAAAGGGAATGCCCTTGAGCAGGAGATCTCACCGCTCTGGTCTCCCAGAGCTGTGCTGTACCCTTATCGGCTAAGCATTTTTGCTGATATCAAAGTATCTCACTTTTATTACTCATTTTTGCCTTTTAACCCTTAAGAATCTAATTCTAAAGTTAGAGATTTTGCCGATACACTGATCATTTTCTGCCAAAAGGCATTTATTTGTACACTTCTCCACTCTTACAACTGTCACTTTAGAGGCTACTCCAGCTGATTCTATTTAATTTTTTTTCAGGGGAAAATCTTCAGGGAATAGACACAGCAACTATAGTAAGTAATGCTTGTTAGGGATGTTTTGTCATTGCTTTCTCATTTCTCATGCATGAAACTACACATACAGATTTCATCACATCTAGAAACAACCTTACAACCATTCCATTAACTTCCTGAGTCAAAAAGTCAGCTGGCAAAAACTGACATAGCTACACATAATTTTCCATCAGACTGCTGGACTTCTGTTTTAATCTGAAGGGTCTGAAGGCAAGATATAGGAAAATTATTTTAAAAGAAAAAAAAGATTTAGACAACTTGATATCTAGAAGTACAGCAGACATTGTTACCCATCTTGTGTCTAGACTCAGGCTTAAATATAACTGTATTGCATTACACAGCAAAACCCTGACAACGATACATAAACTCATAAGATGACACCACCTTATTCAGAGGACAGGTACTAAGAAATTCGAATTAGCAGAGCAGTTACCTCTGTATTTATGATGTGTTGTGGACTTGAAGCTGCATTGCATTTCACTCTGAGCTTTGCCACAAGCTGTTCGAAATCTCTAACCTCTGTGAAACGAAAAGCTGTTTTTCCTTTGGTACTGATGCTGACTCCTCTGTTGGCTGGGTCTGCCTTATCCACCCCTGTGACCTACAGAAGCAAGGATACATAAATAAATTAGGCAACAAATTCTACCAGCTTACTTCTAAAAAAGAAAAACTGTTAAAAATACATGTGTACATGAAACAGTAGTTTGCAGCACCACTCAAGCGGAATTAGTAACGCAAGTAACAAACTCATTACACTAAAACTCAGTGGTCTGGAGCTATTTTAGCACAAAGTGCTAAGTACCATGCGACAGATTTTCCACAGAGTACCAAAAATCTTCAAAAAGGTTTTCCTGGCTGTGAGTGCTAAGTTTATTTGTAAATCTTGCCTCCTTCTACCTGCTGAAGCTGTTGCTTTTTTTCTTACCATCCGAAAGGAGACAAAACATGGCTCTTGCAACTAATCAAATGAAACCAGTTCCACAAGAATCAATTTCCACTGAGAACACCCTTTCAAAGACAGCTGTCATAACACATGACAGCTGGAGCTGATTTTAATTGCCATGATGGAACAGTTACAGATTAGAGCAGTTAATACACTTTAATAAAGTACAAGTGAGACATTCTGAATAGCTAGACTGACTGCCATTGCTGGTGTTTTTACATTGTTATAGGTAAAGAACGAAAGACTGCTGAAAAAATTACTCTGCAGTACCATAGAACAAATACTGAGGGCCTGACAATCCACAAGAATAAATTTAGAGTCAGCTCCTTCAATATATCCTCTTCTCGTTCTTCTCGGGTTCTGGAAGTCTCTATTGTTGGCAGGACTATTTATACACAATCAAATAAATTGCTTTATCTGGATGGGGAACACCAAGTGTATTGCTGAAATTAGCTCAGCTCACACCCCTATGTCAGGTGTCTTATGTCAGGCAGTATGTACACATAGTACGCAGAGCAATTATCGAGCAATTACAGAACCTGGTTAATTTTTAGGCTATTGTGAAATATGTCTGGCTGCTGATGAAAAGCTTTTAACACTGGAAGACTGCAATGTGGCCATGTTCCAGATCACACGAAGTCAAGAGAGGGATGTAGCAGGGTTGATTTTTTCCAGAAGTTATTCCACAGTCTACCCATAGTGCTCTACAGAAATATGAATGCTGTGTCCTTTACAATATGGTCTTTATTCAGTCTGTTGAAACTATCAGCTGCAATAGCATCAATACTTGATACACTTAATACACTGCTGGCTGTCAGTGGATTTTCCTACAGACCTTTGAACAGACAGCACTGCTCAACTGCTGCAAAAAGAACTGCACTACTGAGCTAAGAAAGAAACACGGCAGAGTGATTACTAACCTTCAAGATCCTCTATCTTCTCCAATTCTTTGCTTTTTATCTATCTTGAGAATCTCTCATTAACTCATCTTCAAGAATTAAGCATAAGCTTTTTCATTTAAAAAAAAAAGAAGTATTAAAAAAATTGGATTCTGTACCCAGGTACAGAAACCAAGGCAAATAGAAAACATTAAGAGGACACAGAGAACAAAGCTGAAACACAAAAGCTGTTCAGAAATCCTACATGTGGTATCCAAGGTAGGGGGAAAGGTATGACACCATGTAAAGTAAGCAGATTCTAATGAAAATCTGCTAAACTGGCATTAAACTGTACAAGTGCAAAACTTCTGGTATAACTGTTCCTGACTTGTACTTTGCATTACCTCTCTTAATGGAATGATTACACTGCACAGGCTGCCATCCTGGCTAGCAAAGCAGATGTAGTTTTCTGAAACGCACATTTTCCCATGGGTGTTGTAATGACTGAAAGGAACCCATAAGAAGCACTCATGAACTTCTTTCAAGCTCTCTTCTTTGGGTAGCCTGAAGAACGCACTAAACTGCTCACTGTGGGCACGGCTCTCTAGGCCTCTAGGTTAAAAACAAAACAAAAAACAGGGTAGGAGAGAGAAAAGAACAATTAAATAAGTTTAAAATGCCTTTATAAATACAAAAGCTAAAAATACCTTGGGGAAAAGACAGTAAAACGTCACGCTCTCCCATCATTCATGGGGTCAGTCTGGAGGGTTCCATGTTTTGCTTGAAGAGGCAAAAAAGGGCAGGACCACACTTGTCTATATACACCCACTTAACAAAATACTTCAATACTTCACTAAACAGGAATCATGTTCAAGCATGTTTTTACACAGTAAAGCACTTTGCTGAATCAGGGCCTACAGGTAGTGGAGGAAAGCATGCGAATAGCCTAATCTGCTCAGCTTCCCCATCCATCTGAACAGTCCATTTAAACCTAAAACAAGTTTTGGCTTGGCAGAAGAAACATAGCACATGTTGTAAGCATCTGCCACACGCTAATTCTTCACAGGTAACTGCAACCAGAAACAATGTTTTGGTTGTAGAGAAACATCCCTTTGCGGCATTGCTACCAAACTGAGGAATCGATTACCCAGAAAATACAACCTAAACCAGGTTTTATTATCTGTGTACTACAAAACTAAATAGCTTTCTTTTTCCTTAAATCATAGTGCATGGAGCCTTAAGTAGGAACAATTCTTAGAAAAATGCTTTATGTAATTTCTGATTTGCAGATAGGTAACATTTTCCAACAAAGATTTAGTCCCTTCATGTGAATTTAAATTACCTAACAATAGACTTGCTTTTCTTGGTTACTTTTCACAGTAAATAGCTGTGGTCCACAGATCAAAATCTAAACAGAATTTGGACAGCTCTCAGAGGAAAAGACAACATTTGTTTCAACATAAACCAGAACTGAAGAGAAACCACAAAATTACTACAAGGAATAATCACACCCCTTCCTTGAGAAGGACCCTAACCATCAAGTTACTTACATACACATCTTTCCCACTGCCTAAAACACTGTCGTAAATAGGGAAAGCCATGCCCCCATCTGCAGTTCATTGATCTTATCACCCATCATCCAGTGGCAGAAAAGCCATGCAGTTACTATTTACACATTTATTACATGATTTGTTCTCCACCTTATCCTTCCTCATCAGGTCTCTTTGGAGACACTGCAGCTTCATTCTTAATTTTCTAATCCTAAATGCTACTATAATGCCTTTTAAAAATTCAGTACTATAAACCCTATAGTTCAAGACCAGCTCTGAAGGTTTGATCATTTCCTGCCTTCATGTAGACTTCTGATATTGAAAAATAACAATAAATTTCAATGCCTCACATTACTTTGATCCCAAATATTAACGCGACACTTGTTTAAGAGAACACCAGCTTTTCTGACATTTATATACCCCCTTGAGACAAGGATTCTCTTCTCCTTTGCCTAAAAAGAGTACTAAACCCAGAGCAAATAGACTCGAAGTAATATATTACCTCTTGGTGATCTGCAGTGGGTCATGAAGGACTAGGTCATTTTCAAATGTCTCCTTGTCAAAAAGTCTCCTAACAGCATAGTTTGCCAGCTGCTCCATGAGAAGGAACGTTTCACTAATGTGCAAAAACATGGAAAAATAGTGATCTTCCCCACGAGAGCACACATGAATGCTCTCTGTCAGAATCACGTTGGAAGTCTTCTCAAGTTTTGATATTTCATCCCAGGAGATAGTAAGTTTTACTAAAAATACAAATATAAGCAGATGTGAGTAACTTTTCATTAGCTGCTACCCTCGTACTAAAAAAAGAAAATGGTAGTCAGCAGCACTACTGACATACAATTAGGCGATACAGCTAAATGATAACCCACTTGGAAAGGGCTACAAACTCACAAGAACAAAAAAATATCTCTTTGCAATTCCTATAAAATAATTCCATTACAAATAGTTTTATAGAAAAAAAACATTAAAGACACACCATGTATGAAAATAAAAGCTTAAATCACCTTTTCTTTGCTCTCATGTGAAACCGCCAATCGCAAACACACACCACCCTATAAGCTACCCCACTTGAACAGTTTACCAACAGGGCTTCTTAAAGTAAATCGATCATTTATTGACATTTAGAGGAACCAGGCTCATTAGCTATGACATTTCCCACAACAAATGAGAAAGAGCTTAGAAAAGATCCTACTTTCTTTTTCTTTTCTAGTTTTCACATAAATACAGTTATAGCTCACACTATTTGTTTGGGCATTTCAAACACATATTACACAGGGAAAAAAAGATATGTGCAATTATCAACAGTGTGTAGTGCGCCCATGTGAAAGATTACATCTCTGTGTGAAGCAATAACTGTAATCCTCACAGACTGAATTAATATGCAGCACAAACTAAAGATGGTTGACAACTTTTAGTTACAGTCAACTGCAACAGGTCTGACTTCTCTATGAAGCTCACATAGAGGAAAAAAACTAATGCACACTGCGTAGTAAGTTACACAAATGTATTCACTTCCATAAAGTATTTTATGTTTGCAGTTTTTCCTATTCTGTGTTGACATCTGCTCACATGGCAAAACAGCTCCCTTAGTACATAGAAAGAATTCTTCCAAAGCTGGAAGTTAAACAGTAAAATGTGAAGGGACTAGGCTTAGTACCAAGGCTTACTTACTTTCTGCTCCCAGCAAAAATGAGTAAAAGCTAAGGAAGTTGGTACTAAGATAAAGCCATCCTTGACAGGGCACTCTGCCCTTCCAATAACTGCACGAGTAATAAGTAACCAATTTCTCTTGCTCTGGTAGTCCAAAACACTTTTCAAACTTCATAAGACCTTCACGAAACTTCTCAGGATCTTCTTCTTTTACAAAAGAACCTTTTCCCTCTTCGGCAATCAAGCCCTAAAACAAGAGAGCCAGTTACTTTACACCCATGTGGGTGTGTCATACATGTACCTGCATACATACGGCGTAGCTTCCTCCTAACAGGATAGTAAGTTTTAGAACAGGAAGAATAGTCTAAGGATTACAACACAGGTCACAAATCAAATGTCCTGTTTCAGACTCATCCACCAAGCTTCCCACACAACTAAGGCAAGACACACATTCCCAGGTCTCCTCTTCCAAAATAGATACGTTCTCCTCACTTAATCACAGGAATTCCCAGGCTAAATATTTTGCATATATGAAGCAAACTGTTGCACCTTCACAAAAATATACCATGTACTTCCCAGGCATTATTAAAATTATTGTGAAATAATCTATCAATGCTTATAGACCACTCTCTAAAGGCATCTAGTATATCATTTACCGGGAAGAGTTTATGTCAAACAACCTTACTTAACTGTGGGGCAGATAAACAGGAGCAATGGAGTGTGCTGAAGTTAACTGCCACTTACTACTCAATCAGAAGTATGTACCATTACAACGCTGTCCTTTGATATTCTAAAGAGGACATATTATTCATGTACGTTTAGAGGAAAGCCTTTCCCAATTAAGTCATGCACCTGTTACTTACTCTTATCTTTCCCTGGACGAAGCTCGTAATATCTTCATTTGAATCAAATACTGACAAAGTCTTCATAACATTGTGTTCTAACCAGTCCCAGTGTTCTGTTATTTCTTCTCTGCTGGATCCTGATTGAAAGAGAAAGTTAGTGTTGCTTAAAATTAGAACAGGCTTTAATCATTTCACTAAAAATATTAATCCAGGGAATACTTTGCAAATTCCTGATTCACAGAGTAATTTAGATACACACGTCCAAATCACAAGTCTCAAATTTATTGTCCCACTTTTGTGTACACTAAAAATGTATTTGGTGTACATTAAAAATGTGCACAGCTGTGTTTTTATCTTTCAAGCCCTTTATGCAGCTAGATTTCTAGCCTTTACATGTAGAAGAATCTCAGCTTTGTCAACACAGTGTGGCTCAGTGCTGAATCCTGACTTGGACTGACAGTTCCTTCAGCTCAGCAGTACCTCCGCAACACAGATGGCAGAGCATCGCTAGAACGCTCCCACTCTAATACTCTAGAAGACAGGAAATGAGAGATAAAATTCATGAGACTAAGAAGAAAATGAAATCTGGGCCTTTGATATCCTCAGCTGTGATCACTGGGCCACATCAGTTTCCAGAGTAGAACTCCAAGACTAAGACCTGCCGTGCAAAATCCTTTCTAACAAGCGTAAGGATGTAAAGCATACATCACCGTAACCAGGAAGGTAGCAAAGATTTCTCTGAGGATCCACAAAACAAACATTTATGCTGCTTACAACAATCAATTGCTACTTGCTTGTGCTCGTTACAGGTTATGGTTGTACCTCATTCTCTATCAACTATATTTCTAACCACACTAAAGCTTAGGCAACCACCGTTCAGGAAGCAATGTCATCCTACCTACAATAAAGTTCTGCGTCTGCTGTAATTCCAAACAACGCACTGCCTTCATGCAATTGCAGGGTTCCACCAGAGGACAGAAGCACAGCTACACCCCTTATGGACAACACATACCAGAACTCCTGATTCATACAAACTGAATGATCCTTGAAACAATGTTTGGCACCACCAGAATTCGTATTTTTTTCTTCTGGACCCTCAGGGACTCTAACGTACAGGAATAAGGACTGCTTTCTTTCCTTTCATTACATACGTACAAGAGAAGGAGTAACTTAAGAAACCTTCCATAAGTAATATACAAACCTTAGAGCCAAGATAAAATTCAGTGTTCCAAAAATATAAATACTGCATTTTCAAACACCTTAGGAGCCAACCTTGCTATTTATTTACTTTACACTGCTTTTTGATCTAGGTTTCAGAGACCTATCACCTGCTCACTATGGTGAATATCAGTGCAACTTTCTAGCAAAGAAAAGCCTCTCTCATCTGAAATGTCCAGACTTACTCTTAGATTACTGGCCTACTTTAAATACAAAGGAACACTCTTACCCACTAGCTACTTTTATAATTAGAGAAATGTGGTAAGCCAATTTCAAAATGCTTATGATAATTCATCTTCTTTTCACGTATTCAAGGACACTCCACAGCCCCTCTGGGCAGCTTGTTCCAGTGTTCTGTCACCCTCAACATAAAGAAGTTCTTCCTCATGTTCAGGTGGAACTTCCTCTCCTTCAGTTTGCGCATGTTGCCCCTTGTCCTGTCACTGGGCACCACTGAAAAGAGTCTGGCCCCATCCTCCTGACACCCATCCTTAAAATATTTATAGGCATTTGTAAGTTCCCCTCTCAGCCTTCTCTTCTTCAGGCTGAACAAGCCCAGCTCCCTCAGCCTTTCCTCATAGGACAGATGCTCCAGTCCCCTCATCATCCTCGTAGCCCTCTGCTGGACTCTCTCCAGTCGCTCCTCATCTTTCTTGAGCTGGGGAGCCCAGAACTGGACACAGTACTGCAGATGGGGCCTCACTAGGGCAGAGTAGAGGGGGAGGAGAGTCTCTCTTCTTAATACACCCCAAGAGACCACTGGCCTTCTTTGCAACCAGGGCACACTGCGGGCTCATGGTCAGCTTGTCATCCATCAGGACATCCAGATCCCTCTCCACAGAGCTGCTTTCAAGCAGGTCTGCTCCATCCTGTACTGGTGCATGGGGTCATTCCTCCCCAGGTGCAGGACCCTACACTTGTCCTTGCTGAACTTCATCAGGTTCTTCTCCGCCCAACTCTCCAGCCTGTCCACGTCTAGCTGGGTGGCAGGGCAGCCTTCTGGTGTATTAATCACTCCTCTCAATTTTGTGTCATCAGTAAACTTGCTGAGGGTACACTCTGTCTGAACAAGACTGGGCCCAGCACTGACCCCTGGGGAACACCATAACCTACAGGCCTCCAACGAGACTGTGCGCCGCTGACCACAACCCTCTGGGCTCTGCCAGTCAGCCAGTTCTCAATCCACCTCACTGTCCACTCATCTAGCCCACGCTTCCTGAGGTTCCCAATGAGGATGTCATGCGAGACTGTCGAAAGCCTTGCTGAAGTCAAGGTAAGCAACATCGACTGCTCTCCCCTCATCTACCCAGCTGGTCGTGCCATCATAGCAGGCTATCACACCAGTCAAGCATGATTTCCCCTTGGTGAAACTGTTGCCTAAAATCAAAAATAACTCCCAAAACACACAAAGTACGTTCAGATAGAAGATGTTGTTTTATTCTGCGCAGGGTGCGAGGTGGTAGATTTCCACAAATCAAGCACACCCCTGGGATTCTTTACCAGACATTTATATACAAAAGTTACAAAGCCCCACCTAACTAACACAATTCTTCTACCTATCTAATACATATTGATGGTGCTGAGCAAGCAAAGTCTTCTACACCTGTGCGGGTGTCTCACAGGGTATCTGGTGGTCATTTGTGGCAGAATACCCCTACTCATTTTGTCCTCTTCTGGTTATGTGCCACCTGAGGACACCAGAGTTCTTGTTTTCTTGCCAACTCCTTATTTCACAGTCTCACCGTGGATGTCCTTGGTTGAGCAAGTCTGTAACCTTGAGATGTTCCTTATCTGCAACACTGGCTGCTATTCAAATATTTTTTCCTGAGTTAGTAACTATCCTTAAATTATAACTTTATTCTTAACTGTTAGTTCACCTTATTAAAATAAATCTAAATGTACGTCACCACAGTAACAATTCCATGTTGACTACTCATGATAATCTTCTTTTCCTCCACTTGCTTAGAGACGAATAAAGGGATTCTAGAATGTGAATTAATTTGCAGTTTCATCCTCCACAGGAACGCTCACAAATAAAATCAGTCAGTGTAATCACATACTACCAATATCCCTAAGCAAAAACACACCTTTACAAATTCTTTCTTCTAATTTACTTTGCAAAGACTAATTAAACAATTTTCAGTGGACTCCACAGAATCAGTTACCGTTGCCTTGGGAATGAATAGAAATTGTTCTAAATATGGCTAAATAGTTAGACTGCACTACACTCTAACATAAAGAGTAATTAACATAGCAATTAAATCACAAACTAATTATTTTTCTCAGACTACACATGCAGACCAATTATTTGAGTCACAACGTGCATCAGAGGCACAGATGTGACACAGCAAAGATGAAACTTTTTTATAAATATTTAAATGATTTAGGAGCACTGTTTCAGACTCTTAATATGTAATAGCAGGAACAAACTGTATTCTCTCCAATTTATTCACTTAACAGAAGGAACAACCTGTTTTCTAACACAAAGCATAACTACATTACATAGCCTTTCATTGTAAAGTATACTTACACAGCATAGAATTGATAGAAATTCAGTCCTAAGGTGAAGATTACACTTTGTGATTTCCCAAGCACTGACCTGATGGCATCAGAATTCCCCAGAGTATATTTCCAACATACTTATCGAAGTATGTTTTTGATAGCCTGTCACCATCAGTTCTGACTTCTTCAGAAGTAGTCCTAAAATTTTATTTACTGTCGATTCACAAAGTGTTCAACTTCTATCAACTTTATAAGGTTGCCCTTTTAAAGTGACATGTAATGAATTATAGTAACTCACTATTAAACAGTTCTCCCACTGACTACTGCCCTTCAGGGAGGTCCTTGCAGAATGTAAAGAGGAGCAGATTAACACTACAGCATGAAATGTGTAAACTAGTAATAAACATCTAAAAGAACAAATCTGTACTTTGAAAGTAGCTAACTGTATAGAAAAGACAGCAAGGGGGACGATTTTTCATTTAAGGTGAAGCAATGAAGATTCATAATAAAGTGACAACAGCAAAATCCAATGTAACAACAGCATAGCACTTGTTAGTGGAACTGTTGTGTCATGCATGTACATGTTTGCAGAGCCGTAGATTTTCTGCAAAGCTCATCTTTTGACACAGGCAACTAAAAATGAAGGCCTATAGCCCGGAGAAGTCCGGATGGAGTCTTGTTTCTGTAAAAGAACACTGCTAACTAAAAAATAAGCCTAAAAAATATATTAATTCCGCAACAGTGACTCTTGACATTGACATGACGATATTAATTAATTTCAATATAAAGACAAGACCTTGCTCCAGAAGAGAAAACAATGATGTATATAAAGAACAAAAAAAGCCCTCTCAACTGTTGAAATGCAGGTCTCTGGACACCCAGCAGTTAAGCAGCCTGTATAAAGGAACTCACATTTTATTTTTAGCAGAAGCTGCAAAACTTAAAAAAAGAAAAAAAAAACCACAACAAAATAAACCCATGCACACTATCAAAAAGCATGCTCTAGGAGAAACTCACACACTCCACTCTCAAGGTCCATTTTCTTTTCCATTTCCTACTGAATAATAACACAACACGAGAAAGAGAAAGAACTTCTTGCACTACGAGAGCAACAGATATGAGTAGGAATTCAACTCCTACCATGACTGGGAACCTGGCTCATTTTAACAAGCAAAGATAAAGTACAAAAAGACATTAGCATAAGCAGCTTCTGTTATTCCTACCTACAGCACACTTGGTACTCCCAAGGGTCAACTTATCCCTATCACATCCTGAACTGTGCCAAATTACACTTGCAGCTTACAGAAGAAAAGATGGTGCCTCTATTCTCCTAAAAGAGCACCAAGGCAGTTCTTCAGTACTTGACTGCTCTAGAGAGCAGGTATCTGAAGTTGTAACATGAAGAGTCCTTAGATATACTCTGAAAAACTGGAAGCACACACTACCATCATTCTCAGGTTTGCAAATGATTTTAAACCATTTAGACGTCACAAGAATGAACAATTATGTGATTAACCCAAAAATGGATACCATACCTTGTAACCTTGTTTTTCATACTACAAACTCAGTTAGCTTCTAAATCATAGTACATACCGCATGCAATGGACCAGTAGACTTGAGAGTCTGGTGTCTGATGTAGGATGCGAAATGGGGCGACTTTCGATGTAGAATCCAACACTGCATCTAATGTTCCCACGAGAAGACCTGTTGCATTCAAAAAAATGTATACAGCACAGTGAAACTAAGGTTTTGAAATGTACGCTCACTTCCGATTCCTTTCTTGGTGAATAGGAATGCTACCCAAGTAAGGACTAATGAACTCTGAAAAAAAAGGAAGTACAAATGAGTAAAGCAAAACCTGCTCCCAGAGGAACCTCTTTGGGAGGTGATGATATTTTGATCCAGTAAAAGCCACAAAATGAGGGTGAAGAAGTTTTTTTGAGATGACTGCCTTGGAAGCAATAGCCATGTAGTAGCGTAAACCACAGCACAACCTGAAACGTAACATGGTAGCTCTCAGCCTTCAAAGAGCACAAGCAGTAACTGAACTACCTCTTAATTATTCATTTACTGTTGTTCTGTTTTGCAGTCACAGGAAACAGCTCTTATGAGACTGTAATTCCATTATGCCTGATTTTTACAAAAATCCCACCTTTTTCACATGAAAACACCATACCATAGTTTCTGTACATATAAAAGTTCTGCAGCTCACACCACACTACAGCTAGAAAATGCCTACCCCTCTTCGTAAACAGTCTATCAGATGACTCCTATATAAAGTATGGAACACTAATATTTCATCCTGCCATCACATGCATAAGTATATTATGTAAAGAGCATTATTCCCATGTAGATTATACACCCAATATACAACGGCCATGTCACCTCCCCGCCACTAGCTATCAAATTAGCTCCCATTAGAGTTCAGATCAAAATATACTAATTTCATTAATGAGACATACTTCATCTCTCCATAAACAGGAGCAAAAAATTTCCTGAGAAAATGAGTATGCATTTTATCTTGGCTGCCAAAATAATTCTTTCTGCACAGTAATAAAAATATTAGCCCAGATATCTTTAAAGTTCCCTCCAAATCTAAGTATCAGGGAATTCTAAAAGAGGAAGAAAAGTCCATACAGAAAAATATATACCCTGTTGGATCCTGATGCAGAAGTAAAACTTTTTCTTCTTGTTACAACAGAAACAAAAATAGAAGCAACACCACCTTATGCTTCCTTCCTGTGTCTCCTATGCTTGCCATCCCTCTAGCATGGCCATAGAAATGGAAAGTTCAACTAAAGCAAAGGCACCAAAGCAACCACACAGAGCTTGTATGCTACTCCAGAAGAAATGAAAAATAAGAGATGAGATTACCCAAAAAAATAGGAGAGATGCAACTACCCAAAGAGATGCTGTAAAGTCTGTTCCACAAACCTGCTGAAATCATGGATGCAGGGCATTCTCAGAACAATGTTATTCGGGTAGAGAGCTTGTATACAAAGTTAATACATCCCTTATAGCACCTCTACGTACCCTTCTGTGTTTAACGGAAAATGATCTTTTGATTCAGGTTTTTAATATTCCACAGAAGCATTAGATTTAGATAATTTCAACTGCATCCCTCAGAAGTTACTTCAGAATTTCCAGGTTGGCTTCTGGTACTTTTGTTCCACTTTCTTTCCTTTAATGCCCTCTCAAATTCTGAAAAGTAACAATTGTGAGACAATAAAAGAGAGTAAAGCAAGACAAAATTGCGAAGTCTAGACAAACATTCTCAGCACTTTCAGCGTAGAGCCTGCGGGACAGCCTTACTGTGGCTATTCAAGTTGCAGAATGCTTTTGCTGCTCTTCAAAAAAATGGAAGTGAGTAATAATGAAAAAACACACCAAAAAACCCCCAAAGACCAGTACAGTACATGAATCAAAAATAATATCTTGTCTTATCTGCAATTCATCGATTGTAAGTTGCTGTTGGAAAGTAGGATTTTTCTGTAGTTTCTAACGGAAGTCAGACACAGAATAGATAACAACATTTATGTCTGCTTAAAGAGCTTTGGCTTACTAAATGAGTCATAACACTGAGCTGATCTCATAGTTGGCTTTGCTTCAGGAAATGTTCTATTATTTCATTCACAATTCTCCTAATATCATTTTCTGTTATGATATACAGTAGAAGGACATTAGTCACCATTTGTAAGGTTGATGCAACTGCTCAGCTTCAGAGAATGATTACAACAGTGCACTAGAAAGCAGCACTCCTCAAAACGGTGTACACCGTTTCCATCTACTTGGAAGGTCACTAGATTTGAAGACGCAATAAACTGCATCAGGTTAGTATCAGTCACTTCAACAGTCCCACTAGCTAATACCACTTTGTCCGCTAACGTGATACAGACCACGGGTTTGTGCTTAAGCTGCTAAATACTCAGCACACTACAAACTAATTCCACGTTTATGGCCACTGGCATAATTGCGAGGAATCAGCAGAGTCTCACCTTCTCACCTTAGTCCTCAAAGTGCTCTGTGAGCTGTCAATTTTTCGAATCCTGTACTAAAAGTTCAGGTTTCCATAACCACAAGTTGTTGGCTGCTTGTCAGCAAGGACTCCCTCTTTTTGCTATTTCCCAATGGGAAATCAAGAACCACGTTCACCCAGGCAAGCCAGTCCACCACTGAGCCATTTGCTGGCACTCTGCTGCCTCCATTCACACAAGCCTACTGATGAATGATTCGCTTCCAGAGAAAGATTTCCAAGCAAAGATTTAAAATTCACCTGTATAATGACAAAGATATTAATTATAAAATAAAGGAGTAGGTAACAAAAGAATCAGTAAGGGCTCAGCCCAGACACTAGTGTTATCTCGATAAGGGAGGTAAGGGGAAAAAGCAGCTCAGGCCATACTTGCCAATCCCTTGCTAATGAAATGCAGTACGTGTTGATCACAAACCACCAATTCTAGGGACAACCTACAGAAGGTCATCCACTCTCACCTCCGCTCAAATCTAGACCCCACAGCTTCCACTGGGGATTCCACCTAAATCATCCTCTCGCCTTACTCAGTGAACTCGCCTCACTTCAGGGGCAAATATGGAAGGTGATGCACATTTACACATGGAAAGGGCTCTGCTTTTAAAAATTACCTTCAGTTTCTTAGCCACTTGAGTAAAACTACTGGGAAATACCCTAGATACTTAAAAAATAGGGTAAAACACCCTAGAAAATAAAACAAAGGGCAAGCAATCCAGAATAGCTTTGAAATAAGGATGTGTTCCTCCCCTAAGTCTCTAAAACACTTGGTTAACAAAATATCAACATTAGCTGCAGAGACATGCACCAAAACGTATCAGCAATGAGCTTTGCTCTCAGTTACAATTTGCTACCAATTTACAGCAACACAGCAAATACGCTACACGAAAATAACTGCCCAGCAATGCTAGCGTTTGGGGGCAACACCACTTTCTTCTTCTATACTTATTTCACCAAGTTCATCAAGACACTACTAATATTCGCTTTTATTTTTTTGGTCTCTTCCAACCACAATCTCTAAGCTTTTCCACCCCCCGGAATAGCTGTCAATTACATCTTTTTTTACTGCTGATAATCGTATTTATTTTAAATACCCAGCAATCTGACTACTTCCTATCCTTTGTGAGACCAGTGTAATGCAAACAGAATAATGTAAGTTCCATTTTACACATGAAGAATTGGAAGCAAAGAAAACTTGCTGTTGCCTTTTCTTAAAAGAGCACTAATTTTCTGAAGCAAAGTTAGCACAAGCCTGTTCTCTTCTCTAATGCACAACAGTACCTCTGAGGTCAATTGTTAATAATATTAAAACTGGATCAGACAGCCTCCTGATTTGCTATATTAGAAGTGTTAAAGGACATAAAATATTTATAAGACTGTAAGAGTTCCTTATAAACAGAAATCACAGAATCCCAGAATGGTCGGGATTGGAAGGGACCTCTGTGGGTCATCTAGTCCAATCCTCCTGCCGAAGCAGGGTCACCTACAGCAGGCTGTAGAGGACCTTGTACAAGACTGGTCAGCCCCATGACATTAAGAAATTTGAAAAGCAGGCATTTTGATGTACAATTGAGTTCTCGCTTTCAGTTTATTTACCTCATCATAAAAGAGAGCTGTTTGAAAACACTGTGAAAGCTTCCCCTGAGTGGCAACAACTACAGAAAGTGATATCATGCAGCTACAGTCACCTTCAGCGGCAATAACTGCTCACTTCTGTAATGTGAAGCATTCAAAGGCTAATCGGAGCAGAACCAAAGGGAAAAAATGCAAAAAAAACAAGTAAGTTTGTGCTAGATAGCCATGGTGGGTTGACCCTGGCTAGATGCCAGGTGCCCACCAAGCCACTCTATCACTCCCCTGCTCATCTGGATAGGGGGATAAAAAACACTACAAAAGGCTCATGGGTCAAGATAAGGACAGGGAGATCACTGAGCAATTACCGTCAAGGGCAAAACAAGCCCTTGCAGCAAACCTGCTCCAGCGCGGGCTCCCCACAGGGTCACAGCCTCTTTTCAGGCACCCCCTGCTCCGGCGCGGGGTCCTCCCCGGGCTGTGGGTGGGGACCTGCTCCACTGTGGACCTTCATGGGCTGCAGAGACAGCCTGCCTCACCATGGTCTGCTCCATGGGCTGCAGGGAACCTCTGCTCCGGTACCTGGAGCACCTCCTCCCCTCCTTCTGCACCGACCTGCGTGTCTGCAGAGTTGTTCCTCTCATGTAGTCTCACTCCTCTCTCTACTGCTGCCCTGCCACCGATTTTTGCCCCTCCTTCTTAAATCTGTTATCCCAGAGGTGCTACCACTGTTGCTGATGGACTCGGCCTTGGCCAGTGATGGGTCCACCTTGGAGCTGGCTGGCATTGGCTTCATTGCACGTGGGAGAAGCTTCTAGCATCTTCTCACAGAAGCCACCCCTGTAGTCCCCCGCTACCAAAACCTTGCCATGCAAACCTAGTACAGTAGCAAACATCCTTTATTTTGATCAGATACCTGTCATACTTCAAGAGCTAAAAACATTTAAAGGTATTCTCCTAAGCTTTCAGCATGCAATTCTTAGGTACATGAAGAGACTCCACAGAATCCTAATCTCACAGCAAGCAAGCCTAGAGCAACCTTAAGAGAGGTTTTAAATAGCTGGCAACTAAAATTTCTAGGTTTTAAGAAGTATAAATGTGCAGAATAAAAATAATGAATTTCAAAATAATTTTTTTGTTGGTTTTGTACCATAAGGACAACCTGCTAATAAATTGTGAATGAAAAAGAAATATAAATCTTGAAGGCAATGTAATACCTAGATACAACTGCAAAGAATAAAAACAATAGGAATAGTACGCGAAATACACAAATTTACTACAAAACTGAAATCCGTTGCATAAGCAAGCAGAGAAAAATTTAAGTATCCCAACTGTAATTTAAATGGACTGTATTTTTCAACAAAACCTTTTTAAAAAACAGAAGATGCAGGTCGATTGAAACCAAAGCTAGCACAGTAACACAGCAGATGCTATGCAGCATCCATAAAGGCTTCTACAGTGCAGGACATAATATCAAGTGAGAAATATATATCCAGAGTGAACTGCTGCCAAATTATAATGCAGGAGACCTAAACTGTAAATCCCTACTACAGTAAATATTTATTTACAGAGACAGGATAAAACCTCACTCCCTAACAGCAAATAGTTTTACAGAGGATTTTAGTTCTGTTTTAAGAAAAAAAAGATTGAAGCTCCAGTTTTCACTAGATAAACTAAGATACCAAGACATACCATATAAACCACAAAAAGCCACCATCTCAGTCTATTTGATTTAAAACCAATGAATGCCAACTTGTGAATAAGACCCCTTTTTCTATCTCTTCAAATTAAGCAGAGAACTCTTTTTTTGCTTAATTTTATTTCCCAAGTGAACTTGATCTCATGACTAACAAACCTCAGCTTAATGAAATAGTGAGCATGGGCTGACATGGAAATGTTCTTAGTCAACTGAGATGTAAACAGGTTAGTTTAAACCTTTAGTGAAAAAATATTTCATCCCCGTTTACAATAAATAGCTCAAGTACATTACGCTCAGTGGTCATGACTCGGGTAAGACAACAGTAACTCAGTAAACTAAGGTGTGTATCCAAGCCCTTGTATGTCAATCTATCTTGCCTATCTGTGGCAATAAAGACACCTTTGAAAGAGCAGAAAATTAGAAGCACAACTCTGAAAAAAGGTAAATATTAGTCTCCTTGGTAGGTACAGAGAAAAGTATCGCAAGTATCACAGCTCCTCCTTACCTTTGCTTCCATACAGCTAAAAAGCTGTGTAACATGAATCGGGAAGCGTGTGCCGGTCATTTTCCTACCTGTCATCCCCAAACGTAAATACGCTTCTTAACAGAGTGGTGTTACTCGTCTCACAAATATATGCACTGCAAGATAATTTTTGCTCCAGCTGCTGAAAAATATATGCAGCACAGATAATTTCAGATCTTTATTAACTAGCAAGTTTTCCTTTTGATTCCTGTTGCAGCTGAGCAGCAAGCAAGCTACGCCAAAAGCTCAGTGTGCTAAAACACCAGTAGGTATAAATGATTTCTGCCATTTATTCTACTACTGTATATTTAGTGACGTCACAGCACAGACCTTTAAATTTTGAAAAGCAAGCATCTTCTTTGCTGCATGCTGAGCCTAGCTACAGTGCAGGTTTCCTTCCCTGTCCTGCAGTTCCTACCAAAATAAATTTCTTCAAGTTTGTACTTTTTTAATTGGTCCACCATGAAACTCTCTTAGAGACAAGGTCCTTGCCATTGACATCCATTACTTCAAACACTTTAACATTATTCCTTTTACAAACACCAAATAAGAAAAATGTCCCCAGAGCATACAAACAAGCTGTCTCCGCTTCCCCCAAACTCCTAAGCCTGTGAGCTAGCTAACAACGGTGCAGACAACAAGCTACATCTTTTAAAAAGCAGGACCAGCAGCCGGGACCTTCTACAGACTGAGGCTGGCAATAATTGCTGCAGGAAATCCAAGGCTTGAAGAGTCAAGGATTTTCCCTGCCTTTCCAAGCACAGCACATACAAGCACGGAAGACTAGTTCCGACCACGTATTTCATTGATAAGTTCTTCTCCTCTCACAGTTGCATTTTACTTAAATATCTCAAGCAGCAAGAGGCAAACTGAAACAATGGAAACAGCAAACACACAATTTGTTTTCTGACATTTCAGTGAAAGACTGGTATTTTATGACACCAAATACTCATTCGTGTAACTACTCCCAGAATACCCATCGCCTCATTAAGGTCCTGTCTAAACTATAACCAAAGCAACACCTTTGTGACCAATGTGCTTAATCTCACTAGACCTTGCTTACGGCATGTGAATTCACAGCACAGGTTTTGTGTGGCCATAAATGCAGTTCTGCACATGCTATTTTGCCTAGCTATATTCTTAATAACACTCTCTATAAAACCTGAGTAGCTCTGCCATAGAAGCTCTGCAGAAGACAGAAGGACCAGAGGACATGGTCACAGGGTTGCACAGCAGCATACTTTGGGACAGTCTATTGGTGCTGAATTACCAGGAAGCACAACCAGTCAAACAGGTTACAGTATCTGTGTCCTTAGATGAGGTCTAAGAAAAAAAAGAGAATGAAATGTAAAGTTAAGCAGGCACATGCCTGCAGGTGGAAAGGCAAGACTAAACAAAACCACTACAAGCTATTTCTGTCCATTTTAATCCACACTGGTCAGCTCAGAACTATGCTGTGTGTGGACACAAGCTGTAAGAGCTAACTGTATCACCTGCATATTACAAATTGGTCCTGCTGCAATGGTCAGTCCAGAAGGGTCATGCAAACAAATCCAATTGCAGCATTCTTTATAAACCTAGGACAGCACCAGAATTGCCAGCCTTCCTTCAGGTAAGTGTTTCTGCTGTCATCTATCTTTTTCTCCTTGGTCTGACCTTTTCCAGCTATTGGCTGCTTCCTCAAAACTCACATCTCACCTTCTTAAAGTCTGTCTTACAAAGTGTACTCCTGTATTCTTGGGAATCCTTTGCTACTGCCTCCTCAGCTAGTCCCCATTACTGCTACTCAAACCCTGCAGCACTGTTCATCTCTCCTCCCGCTCCTGTCTTGAGGCATCGTTGCTCTCTTCCCTCAAGACTGAGTCTTGCACTGCTGCCTGCCTCTTTCACTCGTAACAGCCCAGCCCCTCAATGCCACCAGTCACCTCTAGCCTTCTCTCACCAGCTGAAAAATGCTGTTCAGGAGAACAAGATTTTACTTGGCACATTTGCGATGACCTCATAAGATAATAGCTGTTCATTGGGGTTTTTTTCTAAAGTAAGCACTAATTTTCTTGAGTGACACATAGCAATACAAAATTAAAATCAGGCATAGCAGATTATGCTAGTTTATACCTAGAGGGTTT
Organism: Opisthocomus hoazin; assembly: GCF_030867145.1. NCBI lineage: Eukaryota > Metazoa > Chordata > Aves > Opisthocomiformes > Opisthocomidae > Opisthocomus > Opisthocomus hoazin. The sequence continues at coordinate 15,908,419 of NC_134427.1, forward strand.
GAATATTTTCAAATCTGCAAACACAAATGTAACCGCATTTCTTCCAATTTTCTTGTTAATCTTTCTTAATAACAATTTTAATTCAGTAACACCTCACTGGTTCTGTTTCTGTTCAGTGAAAAACATAACTTGCACAGATGAAATCTGTATGAATCATTATGAGAAAAGCTACAAATATAAAATGTGCAAAGCCACATAAAATAAAAAGCATACTACAGGAACTATCCCATTCAAGTGTTTTTCCATGCTGTCAAATGCCATCACGGACAGAAGGCTAGTGACGGAATCGTCACTTTCAACAAAAACCAAACGGCACCAGGAGGCCCCAGCTGTCTGTCCAGCTGTAAGTCTATGAGGATGTTTTTAAACGAATACCTAATTCTAGCTGTTGTAATTTCATTTTAGTCACAGTTCTGAACTGAATTTTATCACACAGAAAGACAATCTTCACAGCAACTCAGCTTCCTTGGCTTCCAGAGATAACAGGGCAGAGAACGGCCAATTTAGGCTGATGACCACAAAACTTCCAAGGTTGCAAAGTATCACCCTTGGCTCTAAGCCAAAGCCTAACATTATCTATCTATCTATAATATTACTATATCCCTAGAAAAGAACTTGGGATTTTGTAATTATCTCTTTTCAGACTTGCCTTGCACCCTGCAAGTGGTTCAGATGCCAGTGAAGAATGCCCCACCTCCAGCTGGGAGGGCTATTTCTACATCTGGAATTCATCAGACAAAAGTCTGGACTTTGTGTTTTTATCTGGTAGAATGAATGTTTCAACAAGACAATTATGCCTCATGTTTAATACAGCTTGCTTTATGATGACACAATGAGAGAGAGCCTAGAAAACTCAAGAGAGATGCAACTCATGCAAAACATCCAAGAACCATATCCCACCCAGGAACAACTTTCCTCTGCTTCCCTGTAGCATTTCTCCTTGACAGGGTCAACGACAGATACCACCAGACCAGAGGTCTCAGTGGTGGCCGGGGTCCCTGCAGTGCATGATGATATAAACAGGTGAGAACTAAAAATAGAAACTCCGTTCCATACCTTGAAGTTCTCATGAAATAAAGTTTATTATATGGTGGTCAACGCCCTGTCACTCTCCTGACACACCCTTCCTGAACAGCTCTGTCAAATCATATCCTTATTTTTAAAGTAAGCGATAAGAAATGCCTGAGCAGCAGCTCGCTTCAAGCAGCGTCAGATGCATGCAGAAAAAGGGATTTGGGAATGAGCATCTTGCCAAAGCAAGACAGATCCCTCACTTCTTCAGATGTCTCCGCTTCCAACAAGCCGCAAATCTAACTCTGCCAGGGCGTCCGTCGGAGCAAGGGGCTGTGAAGCTGAAACCAAGTGTTGGGGTACACCGGCCTCAGCTCTGCCCACAACCCCAGGGACAGCAGCCGGCCCAGTGCAGCCAGCGGCCCCAGCCCTGCCAGGACTCGCATCCCCACCGGGCCCTTCCAGGGGCACCAGCAGTCCCCATTCCACACGGAGTGTGCAGGAAACTTCACCAGACCTCGCTTCTCCCGGTGGGATGTCCTTTGGAATGCCTCTCGCACGCAAGGAAAATCGGGGGGGGGGGGGGGGGGGGGGAAGGAGGAAAAAGAACCACATGAGAAACCCCACGAAGGTCAAGGGCACCAAAACTCGGCCAGGTCTCCCCTCCTCCCTGCCCCTGGGGAGCAGGGGGTCCCAGGACCGGCACACGCCCCCCCCAGCCCCTCCTCCGGCCCCTGAGGGACCGGGGCTGAGGCGGGCCCGCCCCGCCGCCGAGCTGAGAGGAGACCCCGGGGAGGGGGGGGACAGGACGGTACCTGCCAGCCCGCCTCCGCCCTCCTCGCCGTAGCCCCGCCGCCTCTGCAGGACGAAGTACTGGTTGGAGCGCTCCTGCACCCACAGCTTGAGGGCATTTTTCAGCAGCACCTCCTCGGGCTTCAGCCACATCGCGGCGACCCCCTCACTCCCCGCCACCGCCCATGCCCGCCGCGCCGCCCGGCCTCCCGCTCCCACGTACACAGCCCGACGGCCAAGCGCCGCCGCCGGCGGAGGGAGGGGCGCGCCTGCCCCGAGGCATGCTGGGAACTGTAGTCCTCGCGGGCGGCTGACGCGGTGGCGCCGCTGTCTCAGGACTACAGCTCCCGTCGGGCCTTGCGCGGCCGCCCGCCCGCCTCCTGGGCTGTGTGGCGGCAGGCGGGCCGGCCCTCAGGGGCGGCTGGAGGGAGGGCGGGGAGTGCCTGCTGACAGTTCCCGAGGCTCGCCCCGGCCCGGGAGTTATAGCCCCTTCTGTTCACAGGGAGAGAGCGACTCGTCCTTCCGCTCCCCGCACACGGAACCTCCCGTGGCCCTGTCCGGGAGCTCTGCGGCCCCGGCGTCGCTCCGGTCAGGCAGGGCCACAGCAGGCTCGGAGCTCCCCGACGGTCCTCCAGCGCGTCCGTAAAATGCCTCATAAGGTAGGCTGGATATTTTCATGGCCTCTCTGCCCGTCAAAGATGTCCCATTTTCAATTTTGGCCAAATGGTATTCCATTTTCAGACAGACGTCACCAGAGAATAAAGCTTTTACGTTTGTTTTCCTGCTAGCACCAAGCCTGACACTGCAGCAGGAGACTGAGGTGCAGAGAAAACCCACAGGAAAATCCTGCCACGCAAGGAAAGGAGCCATGACCAGCGCGTCCACTGACGACAGCACCCCAGTCGCTGCCCACGCGTGTCCCTTCCCAGGTCCCAGGCCACGCCAGGAGCAGAGGAGCAGCCCCACCAGCTGCAGAAGCAGACATACAGTCAACAATGCCTATTTACATTATTCACGTTATAAAAAAGACAGTCTGCCTCATTGCTTCTATCACCCAGCACAATTCAGCACTAATTTGGAGTAGAGTAGATGTTTTGTTTGCCGTAAGAGCAGCTTGGCTCATGGCTTCAGTATTTTCATGGTTCATCTGCAAGACCTTCGGCATTTGTCCTCAATGACTAGCTCTTCAGATTATTTGCAGACTGACTTTACCAGTTGTTCTGCACTAGAATAAATCAATCTGTCCTGTTAAGCAACAGGACAGCGGCTTTCATGCTCATACGAACTGCACTTGAGCATCTGCTCTTACTACTGTCTTCTGCTGCTGTTTCTGCCTGTTCTCTCACAGCCAGCTTTCAAAACAAATCAGGTGCTAGAACTATTGTGCCATACGTACCTGGCAGCTGAGGATTTCCCAAGGCTGTGAGATGATCTCTGGATTTGCTTTCCACAAGCACTGCTCAGCACAGCATAACTCCCTGCTGCCCCTGAAGTCACGATCACAGCCACCCAGCTGCTCAGTCTGCCCATTGCCGAGCCCCCTCTCTTGCTGTTTCTTGTGCAGTCTCTTCACTAGTCTCAAAGAGCTACAAATCTCTCCCTGAGCCCTTACACTTGATAGCGCTGTGCTTCCTAAATGGTATCTTTCAGTGCTGACCAAAAGCACAAACAAAAAACCCTCAGGAGTGGAAGACCCACTGCCTCCTCTGCTCCAGGCTGCTGGTGCTGGGGACTTCTTAGAGTTACCGTTTTTTCCCCACCTCCATGCAAGATTCACTCCTGGTATTTACTCCTGTCCTGATACACTCCGTCAATCGGTACAAACGAAGCAAGTAGGACATTCCCGTTTCCCAGGAACTTCTCTGCAGTTTGCTGTCCTGTAAGATCCTTCCCTTAGCAGTCTCCTTCCAGCATATGTGACTTTCCTAAGATTGTCAAGAATAATGCTTTATTGATTGTGTATCACACGAACAATTCAGCATAGTTGTTTACACTCAGCCTCTACTTTGAGCTCTTTCTAAAAAAAAATTATGCACATCATGCACTAATTATAGGTTGCAAGCTTGACACTTTCGCTTTCTCCTGTCTTCCTTTCATCCCTTTCAACAGTTCCAAATGTACTTCACTTCCAAAAATGCTTCTGCCAGCAGCGGTCTCTTTGCGAGCACAGATACAGCGAGATTTTGCCAAGTGCTCACAAAAAGATGTTTGGCAATGCCCTCCAGTTCAAGCTGCATAAGGTACCACGTACCCAAAGGCACCAGTGTGAAAGCAGAACCGAGCGTGCAATCCCATTTAACTCACTAGAAGGCTTCAACACTGGATGAATTGCACTGGTATAAGACTTCTTTTCTTTTCTTCCCATTGCTCATTGCACCATAGCAAGAGAAGCTGTGGTATTAAAAGATTTGACCTTTGGGACTGAATATAGATATAACTAATACTACTATTCTTTTTACCTTTTTCAGAAGCAACAAATTTCTGGTGCTTTACCTTCACTAGAAATTAAAAAGGAATTAAAAGCCATTAGCCAGCATGTGGCAACTTTATGGTTGTACTAGATGATCTTAGAGGTCTTTTCCAACCTATGATTCTATGATTCTGTGATAACTCACTCAGATAAAATATTAGTGAGCCAAGTCAAACAACTCCTAGATATACTAACACATCACACTTTGCGAGGCAGTTACTTCAGTCCTCCTGCCTGAAGGGACTGAGAGCAACAGACCTTAGCAGATTCCTAGAGATTTACCAGCTGAACTGGTAAGAGTCATTCCTGCATGGATGCTGCTGTTCCAAGAGCATTCCCAGAGGGAGTGTTTACCATTTTATTTCCCACAATTAGTCAAGCCCTTGGACAGGAAATACCTATTAGAGATCTAACACAGGTCTCCTAATTTGGATGACAATTGCAAGGAGAGATGCCCTTGGCATTTCCGACACAGAGCTTGGCTTTTGGCATCTCACACACGCTGGACATGTTAGGACATACGTTGCTTTCTTATGTAAGATTCAAACTTTCTTAATCGGATAAAAATTTAGCAGTAAAATGCTACTGCTTGGAAAATGTCTGTTTTGTTTTCCTCTCCCTTGGTTCAAGGTCTTGAATGTCTGTCTTTTTTCCAGTTCCCTCAGGCACTGGATTCTTAACCAGATACTGTTAAGATGCAAAGAGTGGTCCTCTGTCGGCTTGGAGGAATTTATTTATAGGCATTTAAATTCTTTCTTAATCAGTGCACAATCATCCTACAGTCTAATCAATGCATTTTACAGCCAGAGACCCATTTAGTGCTGCAGAGTTTTTCTTTCACTGTATTAAAGACCTCCTAGAAATGGTAAATTACTTCCCTCAAGTAACCATAGCCAAGATTATATAAATAGATAAATAGCTATACAAATAAATTTTGGCTTCACTCTGTACAACCAACAGTTGAACAACAAGTGCAGAGAACTACACAGTTGTTAATTCACAGTGGGTGAACAGTGCAATTTCGTTTCAAGTTTCCCTTGGAGCCAAAATTAAACTGCCAAAGCCTGTAGATTTTCTTTCATCTATTCCAAAATGCCAGCGATTACACCGCTGAGGGAGTGGAACTCTATTCAAGTCCGCACAGGAAAAACATAGGTCTAAACCTAGGTGGAGAGGCAAAGCTACCTGCTGAGCTGGTGTGTGTTAAACACAGAATGAAATTACATTAAATCCCACAGCCAAGGTAGTTGTATATATTTATTCTGTCGAACTGTTGGGTCATTTGACAAGTGCAGATCTTTCCATCTGAAGACTGAGATGGGCTAAGTCCGTTTTATGGGAAGAGTCCAACTGCCCTTTTGACTTGAACTGCTTTTATATGTTTGCAGCCCCTCATCAACTATAACTACATTTCTATAGGGACACCTGAAAGATTTCCTCAATATGAGAAAATTGTATTATTTTGGTCTGGGATTTAAAATAAAATCCCACTGCTGTAAAGGCTGGTTTAGAAGAAAGCACAGTAATCCAAGTGACAAGGCTTCCTCTCCTGCAGGGATCAAAATTCTTTCCAACCCCTCCTTCAAGAGCATACAAGCATTTGAATGAAGTGTCTAGATCAGAGCTTTCCTGGGGGACAGATAAATAACAGCAGTGAGACGATGCTGGAACCATTCTGCTTTCTCTTTGAGGGCACAATAAATGGCATGCCCGTGTGACTCAATGGGAATGTTAACAGAGTGGCAAGGCACACATTTTAGCAACCGTTGCCACTCGTGGGCACATAATTGCCAGCATCTTACATGCAAGCATTAGTGTATATATAGCAAAACCCAAAAGTATTACACAACAGCAGCAAGCTTGCATTGCATTTCAGGAACAACCCTATCCCCAGGCACATTCCTGTTTGCCTCTTGCTTAGAGGAAAGTCTATGATGCCATAGTGCACATATATGTGTATACGTAACACAGAGCCATTCAAATCTGTAGCATCACCAGAAAAAAAAATGAAACAGATCGGCTGCACAGTGCTCTAAGCAGGGTCATCTAAAGACAGCTGCTATCCGTGGAAACTTGAGAATACAAAGTGAGAACGGAGCTTTGAAATGTCTTTAAAGTAGGTAGAACTGTAACAATGTTCTCAAAGGGGAAAACCTCTGCAGAGTTCAGTGAAGTACAAAAATGACTTTTACAAAGTCAGACAGCAACAGACCCACATTCAGTATCATAGCCTGCGTGCATGAAATTTGCACATTTTCATTTTGAAACAAAAACCCTTGCATAGTTAGTATTTACAAGTAAATCTGCACACACAAGAACACGGCAGACTCACAGATTAAGCTGCAAAACCAGAGAAGCATTAAATCCTTCTCCCAAGTAGTAGCTGAAATACTGTTCAGGTACAAATGCTGCATTTATTCCTTTAGCAGTCCTTCACATTTGATACAAGAATCTTAAAAATATTTGCGAAAATTAGTATAAGCTCCAAACAAGTCCACATCTTTACAGAACACGTACACAACATCTGATCCTACAGTAGTAGTTCACTGACATGAGCTGCTGCATCCCCCAGTACTCTGCTAGTGCATTCCTTGAGAAAATGCTGCGCATCCACCCTCCCCTTAGAAATATCAGTACTGGAAAAAAGGCAGGTTTATTGCTCTTAAAAGGTAGTAAATAAAAGGCTTGATTCCTATAAACAAAGCAACCCAAGTGTATAGATTGGAACCAAAATAAAAAAGCCAAAGCACCTTTCAATGTATTTAATCAATGTCAATTACACCCCCCCCCCCCCTTTTTTTTTTTTGAAGGTCAAGTCTTGTTCCTAGTAAACACAGAAGACTGGCAGACGATTCCACCAATGTTCAGGGGTTGTATATTTACATGCTTGGTGGTTCCCTTCTCTGCACTTCAGATGTAGAACAGAAAGGTGGTCACAGCAAAATACAGCTTCAGAGTGAAGTCCGATTATATTCGGCTTTGCTATTTGAGCCCATAACCAGCTAGTGCTTCTAGACTAGACTTGGAATTGAGCTAAAAACAAGCACACAACTAACTACTACCAAACTGGCCAGGGGAACGACAAGTTTTTGCTTTTACTACCTCTAACAGTACAGCACAGAACAAAGCGCATTTAATTGTTTTTAAAATGCTTTGTCTTACAAAGCAAGCATGAACTTTTGAGCACAGGAGGGACACTGAGCAACCTGACAGAGGGAAGCGAGATGCAACCTGTCTGATCTGAAGAGCTCACGTAAGACTGCCGTGTGCCAAACATGCCTGGAACAGTTCAGAAACACATCAAGCAGCTCACTGAACACACCTAAGTTGCTTGGGTTTTCTTACATATGTAAGAGTGCAGCTGCTGGGCTTAAGCCTCTCCACACAATTTCAGTCCATGAAACAGCAGCACCCTGCACAAAATTAGCACTCCTTATTCCAATTTGTTTGAGCAAGCACTGCTGCTTTTTGGCCTCCCAAAACTGAATGAGTTTTGGGGCTGTGGGACAGGGCAAGCTCAGCATCTGTTTCCATGTAAGAGCTGGTAATCAACATTAAAAGTCAGGGTCATCAAAATATAGTTTTATTTACATTTTCATATTCAAATTCAATACAAATCATGAAATATTTACAATTTTAATTGTACTATAGCAAAGAAAATGCATTGCTTTTCCCCTCCAGATTCAATAGTACTTCACTGCAGCCTTTAAGACAAGGTTCTGCTAATGTTAGAAACAAGTCATAGATACAGAGATAAAAAAAAAAAATAAAGTGCATCTGTAAGATGTCCTTAGTTACCTTCGCTGGGCAAGGCCCTGCACTTACTATTGAGGCACCCAGTGTTCCTTCTCGACACCAGCTGAACTCCTCATGGATGGCAGACAACTTCTCTGATCATCTGTTGCATTATAGGACGTCAGCTCTCCTCTCCGCAGCTTTAGCACAGAGGCAAGACAGTGTGCAGCAACAGTCCAGCATTTTACAGAGGCTGGATCATTTTCTGAACAAAACAGCAGAACTTTTGCAAAGAATCTACCTTTTCATCTTTAGTTCAGTCTTCCTGAAGTCATCCCAGACTCTCAAAGCCAGGACTCTGGCATATTGCTGGTGCTAGAGATGGTTATAACTCCAAAAATCATGGAGGTTCTTTCAAACTGTCTAATAGTAACAGGTCTGAAAAGTTCCTGCAATTGTTCCCTTTATCATATTGTGCAAGTCAAATTTGGCCTGTCAGCTTGAAGCTCTCTTTTTCCCTTTAGGAATGTGGGGTTGGCGGGTTGGAGTTGAGAGGTAAGAGAATCAGTTTACCAGATAACCAAAGACACTGTGGGCAAAATCCAGTTTGACAGGCATTAGTTTGTACTTTTTCCTATCAAATTAGTGCCCTGAAATATTAAATACAGTGTTGCTTTAAACCAGATTGTGCCTGGTAAACAAGTATTAGACCAGATCAAAATCAATTTGCTTTCAATGAAAATCCACTTGAATTAAAACAATAAACAGCAAAAAACCCGAAGTCAAAACAATTCCCAGTAAAGACAGCTATGGCAAAGAATCTCCTCCTTATTTAAATGACTCAAACACTGAAGAGAAGCTTTGCTGATTGAACTTCTGTTTTAGTGTTAAGATCTGATGGTTTTCTTTATATTTAAGACAGCTTTATTTGAAGAGTGCTAAAAATAAATTCCACATGGGAGATGCAGTTTTAAGAATTGCAAACCATACAATTATGATTTGAACAGTCTATTTGATCTCATCATTGCCAAGGCAACATTTTTATGCTACAGTCTTGCAATGTTTGGTATACATGCGATGGCAGTAGGCAGCTCCCTGCAGAAGACTTGCGCCACGTTGCCAGGCATGTTCTTAGGACCTGACTTCACGAACTTATGTTTCGTCTGCCTCAAAACTTGGGTTGTCAACGTGTGGAAGGACATTCACAGTGGAGGCCTGGGATTCATTGTTTACAAGACGTGTGTTGTCATCTGTCCAGAATAAAACCAAGAAAACACAAGTTAAATAAGTGTCATAGGCAAGCTTTACTACCTTAAGCAAGCCACCCTCACTTTATTTCCACAAGCCCACTGCAGTGGTCTTTTCCCAGCACTTTTCCTGCAGAGTGGGAAAGCCAAGGCCACGCTCCAATTACCACTTCTGCTGGCCCTCATTAGTTTGTGAGCCCATTCTTGACACTACCTGTCACTTCCAGAGCTGAGCAGATACCTCTAGAGGTCCCTTCTCACTAGCGCTGAGCAAGCCCAGGTTGTGTGCTCAAGTGGCAGAAGGCTATGTGAGCCTATGAAATCCAACTATAAGGAGACTGGTAATTCTTATATAACTTTAGAATAGCTGAAGACAGACATCAGGAGCAACGAGACTAGGTTCAGGATAAGCTATGGGACATGGGCTGATTTGGAGAGGAAGGTCTTCTCCCTACAGACTAACCTTGTTAGTGCCCTCTGCCCTATGGGGCTGCCCAAATGGGGCGCTTGCGGGAACAACATGTCCCACAGGCGGCAGGCAGCAAATCCTACACTTCCCTATCAGCTAGGCTTCCCGTGCCAGAGCATCCCTTTCACCTCTGAAGCTTCCCCACTTACTCCTCTTCCCAAGGCCATTCCACCATCCAGGGGACAGTTATGTCCATTTGTTTACCTGGAATCTTTCCCTTTTTAATATCAACTGCCAACACATGCTCAGTGTTGCCAAGCTGAGCACTAAAAAGACATTTTCAATTAATTTGCTCTTGTTCAAAGAGATAAGGTATTTGGAAAAGATTATAGTCTTTTCCAATTACAATTCTCTGAAAGTCTTCAAAGATGACTCAGACTTGGCAAAATCCAAAATTCAATTAAGTATTTGTCATCTCTATTTTGCACCATCTAAGCTAGAGCAGGACTGTCTCCCCAAAAGTTTTCTGTAAGTAATTAGCTACTTGAAGCAGACAGATCTGGTGACAAAGCAACACTCACTCATCCAAAATTAAATCTCCAAAGACACAATGAGATGAGGGACATGTTCAGAAAAATCTTTGGCCTTTAAGTAGTAAGCCTCTGATTTTCAGCTACTCTTTTCATAGATTTCAGTTTTTAAATTCACATTTAGGTTGTGTTTCATTTGAAACAAAGACCAAGTGTCAGAGCCAAGTGCTAAAACATAAGGGAAGATTAAGATTACCCTGGAAAACAAGGTATTCAAGCACTGAGATGTTACTAAGGCAACCTGCCCCCTAAATCACAGCATAAGCAACAGAGTGCAGAGCAATCTAGCAAGACAGATGAAGCAACAGACATACTTTCTGTTGGTGCGTGTTCCTCCAAAACAGATTCATCTGCTCCTTCTACAGAAGCATACCCAGATGATGCAGTTTCACTATTATCCTCTTCGTCGACTACAGAGATATTTGTTATCCCACTAGATGCTGTGGCTTGCACAGACTCAGCCCCTTCTTCTACATGCACCTTTACGAAAAAAGAAAGCGGTTAAGTTAGAACTTTGTAGGAGGCTGTACCTTTCCAGGAGACCAGTGCCTGCAAGGACTGGAGTCTAGTGAACTTCTACCCAGAAAAAAAACTTAAAATGGAAAAAAAAAAAATCTCTGCTGTTAACCTCCAGCATCGTAGTGAAAACCAGTTACTGACTAATTGAGTAGGAAGTTCAGATGCAGTTTCTGCCTTCTTCAGCCAGCTCTTCGCTTTTACTGCCCAGTACCAGGAAAATAGATTCTTCCCACCACTCAGGTCAGATCTCCCTCCCCGAGGCAAACTCCAGCATACATTTTAGCTGGTCCAGGCAGCGTCAGGCATTGGCAACAGCATCTTGCCTGGCACTTGCCACAACGAGCAGTTGCAGAACACACCAGAAATTGCTTATGTAACCTAGAAAGTCACGCAGCTCCAGGAAAGCCCTACATGCTAACACATTGGCTTTTCAAGGACTCGGGGTACTCAGTAAATGAACAGAGGCTGGTTTCAGGGACAGCAGAGTTGTGAAAGTCTGCCTAAAGCTCTGAGAAACACCCTTAGCTGCAAGCACAAGAGCTAAGAGCAATTCTTCAATCATGCATTACAATCAATTTCAGTTGACCTTCTGCCCAAGACTTTAGGTAATACCAGCTCAGACCAGGTCAGCTGCAGGCTTCGCTACAGAGGACACAGAAATTAGTCCCGTAGCATCTCACCACTGACATGGCAATGCCTGTGCTTATCACCTATGCTCTGGAGGCAACATGAAATAGCTCCATACATGGTTACCACACTAGCATAACACTGATAATGGCATCTGCCACTAAGACAGGCTACTGCCTTACCTCAACAACGAAAACTTTGGCGATGCCACATTTGCACATCGGGCACGTCCTGTGCTCCAGAAGCCAGGGGTCAATACAGTTCTTGTGGAAGAGATGGCTGGTGGAAGAAGGTAACCAACGAGTTAGGTTTCACACCATGAAAACTGTTCATGTGGCAGCTATGAAGGCCCATTTAGAAACACCAACAATTTATTCATTCTGGAATGGATTACCTTATTTTGCCACGAGTTTCAGTTGAGTTATGGATAATTGATCTGTCAGCCTGTAGCTGGTTTATGCTTATTAATATCTCTGTATAACTTGCTAGAATTCAGCATTATCATCTTAGTTACATCAGTCTTACGCTATTCTTTTTAAGTCTGTGTACAATACATTCCCAGCTGATAATTTAAGACAAATATTGACATCTCAGCCTTAGCTTTAAGGTTGCCTTCTGTCATGCAGATGCAGATGACTAAATAGCACTTGTTTCTGTTGAAACTACGCAATCTCAGAGTTACGTCCTCACGATAAACGATACTCCCACACATTTACTTTGTCTATGGAGTCACTGCGTATTCCAAGCAGATACTTGGCAGGCTGTGTACTCAAAAAAGTAAATACAGTTCAGCTATTACAGATGCAAATGTGCAGTTGTATGAAGATACTCAGTTCCACAATGGGTCTGAATTGGGCCACAGAGTTAGGAGGAAGACTTGAAATCCCATAATTTGCCTGTTCTCTCAGCCTGAATAGAAATAGCAAGGCAGACAGGCACTGCTCTATATTAATCAGAAATCTGTTATGAGACAAGTGCAGAGATCACCACATCCAGTGCTCAGCATCCTATGCCCCAGTACGATACCAGAATTCTCCAGTTCAGCCCATAAAACCAGCACCTCCAGCTGCACCAACGTAATGGCTAGAATACAACCTGAGACTTCCTTGATGCGTGACTATTTTAAGTACTTGGACTTAATACTGGTCTTCTGTACCTCTGCTGCTATAAATGCCTTCAGTTTGACTATCTGGACAAGAATGCCTTCTGCAAATACACACACCCCAGATACTCGGATACCACCGATGTGACTCACAGGAGCATTCAATTGTTTGTTTCTTTCACAGATATAGTTACACAATATCAACAAGTAGGGTCTCAGTGCTGAGGTCAACCACCAACATCAAGTACGTTCTTGCAGTAAACATCAGTTTATAACTCATGTGAGAGAATTTAATTATGGTTGATACTGGCAGAGAACACCACTGGTGAAGATTATCAAGCAAATTCAGTCATCTTAAGCAAGTGCCTCTCAGAGCTATATTTGGGCCAAAGCAGAATGAAGCATCACAAACGTGTAAAAGCAGTCTCGGAGCAAAGCATAACGCAGCACATTTGTGTATAAAGAATACATTCAAAAGAATGTTGCTCCTCACCTAACCTCACAAGTCATGCTTTGTTTGCAAGTTCATATCAAGATTAGCAGAGCTGATAGGAGACCGGACTGTACATTATTTCCCTATCAGCCAAAAGCATCTAGAGCCTGTCTAAATGCTTCTTTACTCATGAGACTGACTTCATTACTAAACAGGACTACCTACGAGCATAAACCTGACAAGACAGCTGAATAATCATTAACACATGTGCCAGGAAGCTTATTCAGTTTTGTTTTTTTTCTAAACTATTAAGCATTAGATCAAGAAAGTTTGTTGATAATGCCTTAACAGGCCACCTTCATAATACCAAAACAGCTGAGAAGTCCTGCTGAGAGAGCAAAGAAGGCTTTTGAAAAACAGTAACCTTGTGCAAAAGTAACCCCAGCTTAGATTTGATAGCGTTTGACAAATAACACTGCTCAGCACACAACAGCAGCTACAGATTTTTCCATTCTTCAGAACTTGATTCTTCCTACATCATAATTTTTCCAAGTGTTTTTCTGTAACCCTCTCCAAGGGTTACAAAACCTCTTACCATACAAAATTTGTGCAGTTCACGGTGCCGCCCTCTGATTTTAGCAGCTTTGCCAGAGCAGGCCCATTCAGCAGGCACAGGGGGAAGTCCCACAGAACAAGTTTCCTTAAGCCCTGAAAACTCTTCATTGCTCATCTTAGGAGGAATCAGATTAAAGCCTGAGTGCTACAATACCAGGCTTCCACAGAAGCACAGCAATGAGATACAACAGTAGAGAATTCTAGAAAAATAAACTGCTATAGCTCTATTTTGGTCTCTATTTCAGATGATGCATACAAAAATAGAAATGCCTTCTTCTAAGCTACAAAAGTTAGCACGGTTTAATAAGTTTAGCAAGAGCACAACCCTCTCAGTAACCAGCAAACTAAGTGACAAGAAATGGGCCTAGTTTCCCAGCTATCTGCAATTTAGAGGTAGCATTCTTACACACCAGCAAAGGAAGAAATCTTTAAAAAGCCCTGGCATCCCCTAGGGAGGCCCTGTGGTCTGCCAAGTCCATCCACTCACAAGGGAAGTTATGAACGCAGGCCATCGGGGCACGCTACAAGTATGCATTTACACAGCTCCTGCTGTTCAAAACACTGACAGAGATTCAAGAATTCTTCCTGTGCAACAGCTTGATTAAAGTTTGATCAGCTTTGTTAACACAGCAGAAGGAACAGCCAGCAAGAGGCATGCTTCCAGATTTTGGTTTAAGGGGCACTTTGGAAGACAACTTACTCGCAACTCAGAATACGCACTACTTCGTTCGGCTTGTACAGCTCGAGGCACACAGCACAGCAATCTCCGTCAGGATCAGTTTCCTAAAGCAGTGAAATTAATTTACAGCGTTAGCAGACTTTAAGAGCTTCCTCTGAACTACAGGCAGATTCACTGCAGACAAAGGGTCTAGCTAAAGTAATCCAAGACAGCTCCCGCATGTAAACACATTATGGGGATTACTCATAGTCAAGCTGACACTAACAGAAGCATTGAAAGTTTAATCCCTTGGTTTAGAAGTCCAGCTGCAAACCATCATTGGATTGTTTGAGGCACTACTGTAGAGGGTTAGAAACTGCTACCTCCAGTTTTAGTTACAAAAAGAATAGCCAGGGAAGCTGACTATAATTACTAGCTTACCTTTAAGCATCCATGTGAGCAAATTAGGACCTCTCATCTCAGAAAGACTACAAGCAAGCAGCTAAAAAAATAATCTTAATTATGAGAACGTGTGAATTGGAAAGTCTTGCACCCCCGAAGAGGACCTGGTCTGAAAGAGGAACCATCTCTTCAAGAGACAGTTACTGACTCAGACGTCTGCATCCTGCTCCAGTACCAAGGCCGACCCTCTGGGCTCCACGCAAAGAGCGTGCCCTAATGCTGGGGAGATGATGGGATCAGTCATACCTTGTCCCCCTGCTTCAGGGTGCGCAGCTGTAACTGTTCAACGGCCTTCTTCACCTGGCCCTTTAGCTGTCGCTGTAACAGAAAGTAGTCCTGGTTAAACAGTCATTTTTCTCTTTAAGCGGTGGTTACTAATACTTACCCAGGTGCCTACCGCAAGCACGCACCAGTTTTATAACCCAGATATTATCAAAACAAGCCAAGTAAGCATGACCTCGCTATCTAGAGACACCATGAAGCAGAGTTTCAGGACATACTGGTGTGGTTATTGACTGCAGATGACACACCAATAAGGTATTTGCATATGCTTTTTTTTACCTAACCTTTTCACAAAGCACAGGAATTTCAAGGATTTCTTTCTTGAGAAGATGTGAGAATACCTTGATCAGATTAGACCCAGACAAAACAAACAGAAGCCTTCAAACTGACTTGGTGCAGAAGAACAAACACTGAGTCTGACCATCAATAATTTTAACTACTCACTTTATGACAACTTCCTGCCACAAACTCATACCCTGATGAAAGCAGTGATTCTTTTCCAGTCAGCCCAGCTACCACCGCCGCACCCTGAACCAGTCCTCTGCCACAACGGCTTTACAGAGCACACAAACTGCTCGGGAGCCTCCTGGCACCGATTGCTCCCGCCAAGTGAAAGAACGCAGTTCTATCCCAATATTGGTTCAAAGTAGCATGTGCAAAGGAAAATAAAGAAGGGCTCAGAGCTATTTCTCCCCCTCCTTGTGACACAAGGTGTGAAACAAATCAAACGGCTAGCCCCGGGTGGATGACAGGGCAGCTTTAATGAAAGCAGAGGAGGAAGCATTCCCTTTCACGCAATGATTTGCTCGCTGCTGTCATGATAGCAGGGCAGAGATGAGCAGGCAGCAGAAGCCCAGCTTGCGTGGCAACTGTTGCTGTCCAGCTGTCACTGCAAAGCATTTAATTAGCACAGGAGCCAGCATCCCTGTTTAAAGGTCACAGGTTGGTGCTGTTCCACCAACGCGAAGAATATGACTGTCCTCTCCCTCCCCAGTGCACTGATTGCCTCTGGACACAGAGGGATATCAGGCAGCTCCGGCAGTGCCGTCCCAACACAACGCTTCTCTTAGGCACAGACGAGGCTCCAGTTTTGCAGCTAACAGAAAATCCTCTTCCGAATTCAGCTGCCCAGCGCGGGAACCCCACACTGTTAAACTTTCCAGCATTACATCCCCTTAAGCTTTTTAGTTCAGTTACAGGAATCTTTTCTGGGATGAAGGTGCAGTGCTGGTGGCACAAGCACAGATGCAACAAGAGGATGGAGGGATGCTGCTGACACCTAACAAACTCAGCAAGAATTGGTAATTCAAGTCTGCATAAGTTTCCCTGTGCTGAAGCAGTTAACGCAAACAAGCTGAGTTATATGGTCTGCTGGGACCCTGTCAAACAGTTTTGGTGCAAAATGACCTGTATATCAGCGTTGTTTTGGGGTCCTACGATCATCATGTGCACGCTTTTAGCAGTTTAATAGTTGATAGCTGTTAACAACTATCAAGGAAGAGATGCATACAACCCAAAGGTGAAGGATGCAAACAAGTTTTCAGGTATATTTTTTAGGAACAAGAACTATTCAAGTTTTCTTTGAAGCTTGTAAAGTTCTTCTGCTGAAGACATCAATACCTGTTTCTGTACGTCACTTAAGGTTAACTTGTCAATGCTTTGACTGAAGCCACAGATCAACAGTCACACACTCATCTCAGTCAACACTGAGGCCCCCCCCAAAGTGTCAGCAGCAAACGTGGCAACATCAACAGAGCAGGAACGCAGTACCTCTCATTAGTACTTCTCATACACAGCCAGAACTGTCACCTCTACTTGTTATTAATTGAAAACTAAACTTTCTAGGAATGTACTCCCTCATACAGTATCTAATCTACACATCTAATGCCAGGCCAAGCATATTAGGCAGGACCCAACTGGCTGTATCGTTAATAATTTACCAAAACAATATTTTAAGTTTTGCCTGGGCACAAGTTTAATTGCTCTTCATGAAATGCACCAATGGCAAAGTCACCTTTAACATTGATTTTGGTAAATACAGAAGAACACCTCTCCGGGGGAACAAAAGAAAGCTTGCAAGAGGAAGCTTTTTCTTGAATAGCCTACCAGGAGACCCAGGATACTCAAGCTTAGAATGTCAAAGCATTTTGCGAAGCAAAATTTTTCAAGCAAACATTAAATATTAATGATGTTAAAAGTCTAAAAGCCCCAACCCAGCAACTCTAGAAAAAAATAGCTAAGCTGAGGCAGGAAAAAAAAGAGTCATATCATAAAACAGGTAAGGTCCTGGCTCCTATCCAGGCTCTGGCATGTTTAAGTACAGAGGTACCTAACTGGGAAAATTAGGTTTGCTGTTGCTGAGTCCTCAGTCTTCCACAGTCCAACGCTGCCAATTTTATTTCCAACCCTTTCTGCATAAGGGTGCCTTCCCAGCACCCTGCGACCACAGTCATGGCAATGCAGACCGGCAAGGTCTAAGGAAGTCGTGAACTCTTGCTTTTCTCCTGTAAGCTAAGGAAATTGTCCCCTAGCGGTAGCTACTGCCATGAAAACAGTTTTGAATTGCGGAAAGTTGAGCAACTTGCCTCCTCCAAAGCCATTAATTAGGTCATTTCTCAGCAGCAATAGCTAATCTTTACGAAACCAATGGCAGTGAAGACTTGAGCTTAAATTAGAAACCAGACCACAGATAACATCACTGGCCGTTTTGCATTATTAAGAAAGGTTAATATATTGAGGAACTGAATTTGCCAGTGCTCCGCTGACTAGAAAGGTAACAAGCCACCTACCACACTTGCCTTGTCTTTCCACCTTCTTGCTCTCAGACCTCAAGATGCAATAAGAGATCACAGAGGTGTGGGTTTGAGTTTCAAATCCAGAAGAAAATATGCATTCAGATAAGAATAGCACATTGTAAATGATTGAGCTAGTTGGCTCATGAGGAAAAAGCTACTCTATTTTAACTCACAGTTAGGACAGATGTGCTACTAAACTTTTGTTTTCGCTTGGACCACAAGACAACATGACCAGCTCTTCCCAACAGTCACTCAACTTTTTAAAACAAATGGTCTGCACAGTTTTACATTACTGACTTATACACAATTCCTGCTCAAGCTGAGTGAGAGACAGCTGCTGCCTTCAAGAAAAGTCTGCAGAGGAGAACATATTTAAAAACTGGGCCATATGTGATCAAGCCGTCCAGAGAAAGTGCTTTCACCAGAAGCAGCAAGTAGTCATACCAAGAAGTACAGAAACTGCATTGGCAAACAGCAAAGCTTAAAGGTATTCAACAGCCTGACTGTCTGCAAAACAAGAGATTGCTTCAGAAGGCACTGAAGTCTGAGGATTTTCCCTCAAGTCAAAATAAAAGGAAAAACATATTGCCAGTATGGTAACACCTGGAAGCCAGCCAGTTCAAGCAGGGGTTACTACTAGTCCCATGCATGAACGAAACACATATCTAGCCAGACTCCCATTTTCGAGAAGCTTTTGCAGAAGAAATAAAGCATCTAGAAAGTGGTCTCCCCTCTTTCTGTTCTACCCCTTAGTAAGCAAGCGAGGCTCAAGCTCCATCGCCCTTTTCAGTCCAACGCAAGAGCTTTGCTGGGGCTCAGTCCCCAAGAACAAGCCAAACATTCAGGAACCTGAACGTACAAAAGACAAGCTGCAAAGCATCATTATCACATAGCACAATTAGCTCATCATATCACTCTGTAGAGCAATTCAGAAGTGTTAATTTTGATTCAGATGGTACACTGACACTTTAAAAGACTCCTCATACAATAGCAATACAATCCAACAGAGAAGGTCAAAAAAAAAGCAGACTTTGAAGAGTAGTTAACACTGGGTAAAGGGGTGCATTCAGAACAGCAGCTCACTTCTGAAAAAGGGAAAAATTGTAATACTTAACTATCAATGCACTTGACTGTTTCCTAAAAACATCCCCCAAATGAACGTATAACCCTTAGACATTTGTGCAATAAAGAACACAAGATTTTACTCCACCAGATAACAGACTGAAGTCCAGGTGATCTGAGTTTCCCAAGGGCTGAACGATAACAGGAAGGCTCACCATGTAGCATGCAAGCTGGTAAGCTGTTTGACTAACTTTCAGTATTTCAGGGAGCCAAAGCACTAGAAGTCTCAGACTTTGGATATACACTGAAAATCCAATCAGCTGGCTAACAGGGAACACTGTAGCATCACCTTTTGGTAGTTCACCTTCACTAACAAGGACTTCCTTGTTATTCTTCGCTTATCTAATCATTGTGAGGTCAGTTTTTAGACGCCATGGTATAAAAACAATTGAAAACAATTCTGGATTGTCTCGAGTTTCACTTTCACCAAACAGAACATTTTTACCCCCTGACAGCAGAGAAGCTTTCTTCTATTCTTATACTTTATAAAGCACTTTTTAAGGCTCCTTAATTTCAGTCCAGCTGAAATCATGTGGAACTGGCATGTCATTTATCAATGTTATTTCAATCTAAAGTAAACTACTTGTGCACACAGAGCCCAAGATAGAAACAGTTTGTGAAGGTGCTAGCCAAGCAGACTGGATTTTCCCAGTACCATCTACCACTGCGGCACTAACAACATCTGTAGTTTGTTGAAAGCCTGATAGCTCAGAACAGAGCTGGACTTCCACAACCGCTCTGTTAAACACCTTCAAAGGAGGAAAAATTTTCAGGCGATTTGATAAAAAATGTCTTTTGCAGAGCAGCTTCTAGGGTGTCCCGTTTTTCCTGCTCAGGTCTGTCTGGCATTGAACAGAGTTCTGATACTAGGGTAGATGGTAGGGAATGAAAGAGGGAATTCATCAGCAGGAGACAGTGCGCATCTCCGTCCACAGATGTCAGCAAGAGGACAGCATCAAGCTACAGAGCTCTGTACCATCCCTCATGAAAAGTACTCCAGAGACATAGGACATCCAGGAGTGGCAATGCTACATCCCACAGGCAGATGACAACTTGCAATACTGCTCTTCCAACTATTCCCTTATTGCATCCTTATTCCCTTTTTGCATCCTCACACCACTTCCAGGTGTGGCGTAACACCAGAAGATATAAACGGGCTAAAACAAAGCACTTGTAGGAGGCCTGGTCCAGAAGTTGAGGCAGACACAGCTTAGATGAGGCATAAATCCAGCTGAGCTCACTGTTAGATCTCTAGGCGCAGTATGCAGATAGCCAGCCGACCATCATCAGCAAGGTTACACTTAGACAACAGGATTTCAGAACACAAACTCCACTGAGTTCAGTTCTGTGATTACTAGATAGAACCCAGCATTCAACTCCAGGAGTACTGCTGTCATTCGCTCCAGCTAGTCTCTTCGCCTGCCAAGAACAGCAATAGTTCTGCACATTAACACTTTACAGGTGCCAGTCCTAAAATGTTACAGAAGCCTGAAACTGGCCTGGATTTCAACACTTGTGTCCAACTTCTAGCTTTACCAGCTTATTTCAGAAGGATCTTGCTCAAGGGCCCTGCAATCTCCAGGACACCAGAGAAGCTCAGTGGGGCAGGTCTTTACAATGGCAGAGACATCTGTCCCTTCTTTAACTCTCTAACCACTAATCCAGAGATAATTCACACCCTCTGAGCCCAGCTAGAGCAAGATGCTCGTGCTATCGCTGTCTGTAGGGAAGGACTCTGTAAAAACTCTTCTTTCAGAGTTCAGGCAGCTCCCGCAAGAAGCACTGCAAATACCAACGGTCTCCTTTGCAAAGCAGCTGTACGGGCAAGGCTGAAGTACTCACGTCTGAGCCACTCAGATCTTGTTCCTGCTGCTGCCCATCACCTTTGACAGATGTCATGCCAGGACTTTATGTCTAAGGCTCTTGCTTAAGCCCTGAAGGAGCAGGTATAAGGCGGGTCTGCTCAGACTGAAGACAAAGCTGTAAGCAGTAGTCCTATCAGCTGATCAGATTATTGCACAGAAGAGACTTACTTGGAAACTTAACTCATTAGCAGCTCCCTGCCTGGGGTTTAAAAAGAACACAGTTTAACAGTCCTCTTTTTTTCAACTCCTAATTGAGGCTGTCACTGCAATTCTCAGAAGCTTTCCGTCAGAAAGCCGCTTTCAACAAGCAGCAGTTTTCCCAACTTGCGGTCTACAGAAAGGAAGCCAAAGTCATGCACCATTTTGCAGACATATTCTCAGTCGTGTCTCACATTACAGCTAGCACATAGGCAGTGCTATGTGGGAAGTGTGAGGGTCAGCTAAAAGCAGTTGAGCTCTCTCACCGCCTCCAATACACCAGCATTACGGCTGCACTGAAGTTCAGGGAGTCAAATTTGTAGGAGATGAAGTTAGCTAAACACTATCAGTTGCTTTCTCCAGATGGTTTACTTTTTGCTGTTTCTTTGGAAAGTTTTAAGCTGTTCAAAAATATATCTCTTTGCATTTTAAAGATCACACTCTCTCCTTCCTGTGGAAGGAACAAATTCAGTAATTTTGGTGCTCAACCAGTATTTTGCCCTCAAGACCCACAGAATGAAGGCTCAGGGTTTCAAAAAAGCAATGGCACACAGAGACTCACCTGATTCTCGGACTGGGCCCTTGCAATCCTAAATCTCCAAGCAGAATAAAAACCAAAGTATCCCACGGTTGCTGCTGTGACAATGACAAGCAACATCGAGATGAAAAAGATGGAGTATTGATTCATCCAAGGACCATGCTTTTTCCCCACTTCAATAACCATGGTCACTCTCAAGCCACTCTCAATCCGGTGTAAGATCTCCATGCCTTTCAGGTTGTCAATCATAATTGCAACAATGCTTTCAGCACCTGCAAAGGAGAAGAGGAATCCATGCTCAGTTCCCAGATGTTGTATCAAAGTCATTGTCTTTGATGTTCAAGTACTGAAGAACAGACTGGAAAGTTTCTAACTGGCATCTGCAGGCTCAACATGAGCTGATGGAATAAGTGCCACCTCCATCTGCTTGTTCAGCTGAAAGGGACGTCCGATTACTTATGAGCTGCATAAGTGAACCACATTTATAATTCATTCCTCTCCACAGCACTCCTTACTACCATAGAGGACACACATTGTCATTATTTTAGACTCAACAGTTTGGTGACTTACATTTTAACTTTGTGCCTTTGAACTACATGAAGTCAGAAATAAACCATATACAGAGCGAGGTCGCTAGGGACTGCGGTACCTCCAGGAGCTCAGGGATGCCAGGTACACAGCTGGTGGCTTAGGGACCCTTTCTATAACGGATCCAGCTCCCTCCCTGCTCTGCTGCTACTTTTTAACACCTCTTTTCTAAGTTTGGCAGTGCTGCGGAGTACTTCCTTAGACACTGAGCAAAGCCACAGATCAGCCTTTGCTTCTGTATCTTCAGAAACAATTGAGAAATGTTTGAGTGAAATTTGGCTGTGAACCATAAATGTTGTTGTGTGTTTCCAATGCAAATTCAGTGGGAAGCAAATACTGAGGTGTGCTCTGCTTTTAAACAGTTGGTGACAGATGGCAAACTCCATCCAGATTTTAACAACAGATTTCACTTATTCAGTTGAACATCATTACAAGCCATGAGCAGAGCCAAGGGTTTCACGGTAGGAAGACATTTCAAGTAACTCTGGTCACCAAGTACAGACCAGAACAAAGCTGCTTGCATTTCGGTGACAAGCAAGTGCTTGAGGACACTTCATGCTATTTGCAGGAACTTCAGGCACTCCCAATATAACAGAGAAGTTCTTAGGAGGAAAAAAAAAGGGAGAAAGGGAGATGAGCAAATTGTCACTAGCCTCCTTCTAAACTAAATACAAGAAAAGCGGATTTGAAGACTGGCCAGTCAGCAGTCTCACTGCATTACACCATCAGCTGCACAACATTTATAATAGATATTACACAGTGGAAGAATAAATGCTGCTACAGAAGAGCTATTTTTAGCTAAACTCCCAGCCAAACACTTTTTAATGGGGAGACCAATTTCCCCCACCTCCATTAAGAGAAACCTTATCCAACTTTCAGCTATCAGACGCATTTGAGAAAGCGCTTACTCATTTTCTAGCTTGTTCACATAATGCCTTTGATCCAAGATGGCTAAGCATGATGTCTAGCGACTCTCCTCAGTGTGACTAACCCATCATTTATTCAGAAAGCTCCTTGTAATGAGAAGTACATCACAGAGAAGAGGAAAAAAAATTACTGCTGTCCTTTACAATGAATTAAAGCTTATATGTCCATTATAAAATGAGCTTGAGACAGGTGTTAGGAGCAAGTAAAGAATTAAGCATGGGTCAAGTCAGACGCTGAGACTTCCTTTCATAAGCACAGAAGAAAGTGTGGAAGAACAGGCTGTGACAACAAGAAAATAAAAAGCCTGCCAAAAAAAACTTGTTCTGCCTTATTCCCCTCCGCTTCTGCATGTCTCACTAGTCAAATATAGCTTGTGGTTATGCGCAATACAAGATGTAGTGTGGGGATTCCTGATAATGAAATGTCACCATCAGCCTGCAAAACCACTTCAGCTACTAAGCTGTTGGCTGCAAACAAGTTCTACCCTTAAAGAAAAAAAAACCCTTCAATTTAATTTTCAGGCTAATCAGTCCACCCAGACGTCATCAGATGACAGTTTTAAGTCTTTTGCTGGCACTTTTTCCCCCCAGAGGTTTCTCTCACAGTTCCAGCTCTGCTTTAGGGAAACACGTGTGAGCAGCCAGCTGGTAGCATTGACCCTGGAGCAACATGGGCAGAGGCAAGAGAGTGGTCATTTCCATGCACTACCCCCCACCCTCGGAGCGAACCCCCACCAACATACATCAGCACTCACCTTCAATATTTTGCCATGCAAACTCTTAGGACCAACAGTTAGAGACCAGGCAATTAGAGGTGAGCTAACCTGACACCACATGAAGTTAAACAAATGCCTTGTGCCAACAACAGCGGAGAGGAAGCCAGAACCTGCACCTGATTTCTGGCCATTGGTGGCACAGGAGTTTAGTCACCTCAGAAGTTCCTCTTGGACAGGGACTAAACAAGACTCCAGCACCACCACACAGGGCCTGTCATGGGGGCATCACCCTCACCTGGCAGAAAGCAAGGCCTCCTTCGCCTGCCAAGAGGAGATTCAATGATGCCCTACTAGCCTGAAGCTACAATAGATGCCCAGAAT
Organism: Opisthocomus hoazin; assembly: GCF_030867145.1. NCBI lineage: Eukaryota > Metazoa > Chordata > Aves > Opisthocomiformes > Opisthocomidae > Opisthocomus > Opisthocomus hoazin. Next base: position 15,932,500 of record NC_134427.1, read on the forward strand.
CCCTGTTCAGGACTACAGCTGTGCTTCTAGAATAAAACCAGCTCAGATCACCCCCACCCAATGCTGCCTGAGCTGCTAGATGGGTCCCATCACGACACGTACTGAAACGCGTTACTGTGCCTTGGAAACCACCGACCTAGACAGAGGCTCCTGACAGTGCCTGGGCACGTTAATGGAAACGAGCTATCTGAGGGACACCTGCAGAGGTGTCTGAGCATAGCAGCTGCCCTGAACCGTCAGCTTTTCACCCCACAGACTCCAGCAAAGCAAGACGAAAGTCAATTAGTTGTGCGTGGCAAAAACCTCATAGAAACCCCAAGTTCCTCATCCAGGTGTCGGCTTTTGCGATTCAGGTAAAGCTTTCTGCAACAGTTTTCAAGGGGCATTAGAAGGTGAGATTGAGCTGCTGCCTGTTTAGCTAATAATGGGCTCACTGCTAAACAGAAGACAGACCTGTTTAGTTAAACATTCCCTCTCCTTTCCCATCTCCTGAGAAATTGGAGAGGGAAAGTTATTCAAGTCTTTAGATAAATACACTCTGCCTCCATAGCTGCAGAGTTTTGCAGAAGGTACCTCCCAAATGATAAGGCAGCACGACGGTCAAAATCCGCAGGACGCTGTTCCGCAGACACAGGTTTGCACAGATGGAGCACAAGCACTTAAGGGTTTGTTGAGGCAAGGGCAGAGCTGGGACACAAGCCCATCTGGCACACAAGGGGAGTGCATGACTGGGATCGAAGTTTTACCTTCCTGTATCAGGTTTACTTCGATGCAGAGTGGAGTAGCATCTATTTATACCAACATAAATACCTACATTGAACTCTGCCCTGCAAAGGCCTCCCTTGTTCTGCCACTACGTTTCTGCTTCCTGCAAACATGAAGTGACAGGTTTGGCGATTCGGCAGAGAAATGCCATGTGCAAGAGGTGCACAGAACTGGCAGCACTAACTTTTGCATAGTGAACACCTGCTTTTTCACATTTGTTAAGGGGATTATTGTAATCCAGTGCTACTCCTGTGTGTGCTACAGGTAATTCTAATTTGAACCAAGCAACTTGTAGGTCCTGGAAAACAGCCACCCCACAATACTTAGCAGACTGCGATGTAACCTAATCAATGCCTTCATAGGGGTTATTTTTAGCTAAAAATCGCAATCTGTTCATGCATTAAAGCACACCGAGGCAAGGATTAGATCTTGGGGCCAACAAAATCCCCAGCTTTAAAACAAGGTACAGCAAAGCACTGCCTACCTGATTCAGATTAAGTACACACAACAGACAGGATAACCAGAACTGTAGCTCTGAGCTACTACATACGACTAAGCCCCAGATGAGCAGGCCCCTGTGTGCCACTGCTAAGCGTGGTGGGACCCCATGGCTTACCTGAAGGCAACACTTGCGTTGCAGATGCATGCCAGAGCACAGCATCGACACCTCCATGGTCTCCATAATTGCACGGCCATCACCATAAACCCTCTCCCCACAGACGCCGCTCAGAAGAGCTGTCATGGTGGGTTCAGGGTGAACAAAGCTGCAAGCCAATTCCCACAGGAGGCTGGGTTTTCAGACTCACCTAATTTTTTTTTCCTTCCTCCCTCATGCAAGTGAAGGAATGAGCAGCCCTAGCAGCTTACTGGAACGACCTCCTTCCCGGACATATTGCATGTATAATTACAACTTCTAGAAACACTACAAGCAGGTTTCTCTGGGTGTTACAGTGAAATTCCTTCCCCCTGTTTTTTTTTTAGTGAAAAGGGAATTGGTTTTCCACAGATATTGATTACACTCCAGTAACGAGCATTCCTTTCTCACTTCTCTGTTGGGAATCTGTTGACGTTGTCCACCCCTTCAGGCAGTTACAGTACAGCTTCCAGGTGGTCCACAGTTCACAAAGCATTGAGGAGATTCAAAGATTAAGGCATGCACCAGGTTTTGCAGCGATTAGAGGCTACATGACTGAAGGCTTTCTGCCCAGCCCACAAAACTCACTACTGTTGAAGCCTTTCTATGACACAGAAAGAGAAAATAAAACTTTAGAAGGGAGCTACACTAGGTGCACCAGGTGGAATAGAGCAGAGTAAGACTTCAAAGCCGGGAGACCACAGCATGCTGACTTACAGGAAAGCTCTGCCCACAAGCGACTCTGCGATGGTGACACTGAACTTGCTCGTGGTCTTGACTTGAAGCCTGTGCTAATGGGGAGCATGGGAAGGCCCCGCCAGCCCTCCAAGAGCACAGCTGCTAGCTCTGTGTGTGAACGTAACAGGCACAGTTCCTCACCTGGGATGAGTTGAATGCTACCTTAACCATAATTAAAATTTATCCCTAGTGTCCTGTGTCTCCAGCCTTGCAGCCGAGCCACTCGCTGCATGAGAACATCCAAACAATGGCAGGGCACTGCCTAAGCATCACCCGCTGCCGCTTGCACAGCAGCCATCCCTTCCGAGACACCCTGGGAAAGCAAACCTTCCCCTGAGGGGAGCAGGGGGTTGCTACACCAGCATGCTTTCCCAGGGAAAATCCTGCCTCCCCGATGCTCCGGCGCAGGCTCCCACAAGTTGAAACAACTCCAAGCACGGCAGCCAGCTCAAAGGGAAGAAACGCTCTTTTTGTGCGTGCTGATCCTCCTCAAAGCTGCAAACAGTCTGAAGTCAAACGTTGCTGTTGCACTTTGAAATTTTTGCCTTCTTTCTTCCAGATGTCCAGAGAAAAAAGACAACTTTGCCCCTGTGTTAATCTTGATGTCACTTTTGCACTGTGCATTTAATAAAGCTGGAGCACAACCTGGAAAGGGGAGGAAATTTAAATCTCTGCTGTGTTAGCAAAACCCCCTCAAGTTATGAAGGCCATATTTAAGTTACCCAGCTAATTAACCACCAGAAAACAAGTTTAGAACTAAAGAAATATTTTTCAGCATTTGAATTTAAGAAATCTTTATTATAATACCACATTTCTTATTCACCACTTGAGTTTCATAACCAAGAAAACCAAACTGGCTCAGACTGCTAACCACAACGCCAGCTTTACAACTGTATGCTATTTTCTGGCACAACCCATTTTAAGGTCTACTACACTGGTACCTAACAGAAAACATCATGTGCCTTCAAAAGTTAAGAAAAAAAAAAATCAGTTATGGAACTTGCCACCCTGCTCTAAATGGTGGCACCATCTCTGCACACCTTCCCCTCCTCTACCACTGACTCCGACACCCCACCTAACACCACTGAGAACATCAATGCGATCTAAGAGAAATCTTTATTTCACATTTTCTCTGTGCAGTACTCCGAGGTGACACTGACAAACGCCATGTACGTTTTTGACTCTTGTGAGGCCCTGGAAAAGCTTTTTGTACTAAATAATTAACTTCCAGCTGTTTGACAGCTTCGCATGTCATGGAAGCCAACTCCAGAACTCCAGCTCCAAGTCAGCTCCTCTAGCCTCACCCAAAACGCGTTTCTCAGCTCTTTCAGGCATTGGAACTCTTTCACATTGTGTAAACTTGCTTTAAACCAACCAAATTCAGCTTCAGTTAAGTCACGAAAGACTCCATTTCAGTTTAAAGGCCTCAGTGTAACCTGGGGCAAGTTCTACAGATCTTTATTGTCCTCAGACAGCGAAAGCCAAACCCTTCTAATGTCTCTATCACCATTTGCCATGAACAGGCTGTAAAACAGCGCAATAGGACCCTCTCCCCTTTGGGAACGTGTGTACCTAGCTACAATGTAGTTTGGTGAGAACATTTGAGGAAGGCAGTAAGTTTTTTTGTAGGCGTCTTTAAGGAAGAAGATACAAACCATGGTATGTAGGCAGGTGATTTCAGAACAAGGAAAAGGCTGGCATGCCACATGTGAGCGCCAACATTTCAGATTTGCCAGATTTTCTTTCCCTCCCCCCCTTTTTCTGAAAGTCTGAAGTTCTGCACCATCTTTAGGCAGAGTGAACTCAAGTGCCCGGAGCTTTGCCGGTATTATCGCGCCTTGTGCAACCACCGTGTCTCCCAGGCCAGAGCCACAGCTTCCCCTCGCCAGGAGTCCGGGGCTTGCCGACCCCAGCCCTCGGGTACCCCTGTAAACAGCCCTTGGTCCAGGGGCATCGGCAACCCTTCTCCGCCAGACTCTAGCCTCACAGCCTGCCAACACCGAGCTTTCCTTCGGATTCAACCAGGTTTTTAAGATCGAGGAGAAAGTTTCACAGAAGTCACTGGAGGGGGAAGGAAAGGAACCAGTACAGTAACTCTCTCTGAAAGCTAAACGTTATCTTTCCCTGTGTAGAAGGGATTTTCTGTCAGGAAGCTTGGGTCTTTTTTGACAAGCAGAAGTTGTTTAACATTGCAGTGGCAGAGTGAGTCCAGATAAACCAAGAATTTTATCTTTTTTAAAAAAAGGATCACCTTTTTTTGTTTCACCAAGGAATTAAACAGCAATTCAGGAGATAACCGATGAACTGTGTTCTCTGAATGCTTTAAAAGGACCGAGAAATGCAGGATGCAATTATTAACAGACTGAAGGCTGCAGGCATTCTGCTACAGCTGAGTAAGTTCTGCCAGAGAACTATTACAGGATGAAGGATTTTATTTCTAAGGAGCTTGCATGATCTTGCAGAGAAGTCCTCAGACAACGCAGTCACACAAGAACTGTTCACAGTACCACGGCAACAACCCATCACACCCCCTTTCCGCAGCTACACAGAGCCCCAGCTGACCACCACGTAAGCCACGGGCTCAGGAGAAGCAGAATGGAAGAAGTTACTCTTGCTTTTCATTGCTTCACATACAAAAAGAAGAGCAAAAAGCAGACTGCGGAGTTTGAATTCTCAAGGAAAGGATAGGCCCTCCCCAAGCACAGCAGAATCACTATCTGAAGACTCTCTAGGGAGACGAAATACAAACCCTGGCCTTGGTCAGACAGTAGCTGGATCTTTGCCTTTATCTACACGATACGGTGCTGGCAGCACGGAAGCCCAGCGCTAGCTGTGCCTCCAGCCTCAGTCAAAGGAGCCGGCAGTATTCCCCTGGCAGCCCTCCAACCCCCAACATCAGCAACAAAGCATTAGGAGACCAAGCCACCTCCTGTACTTTAATGTGAAGACACTGCCAGTTGACTCTGCGACAGCTTCCGACCAAAGTAGCACACGTGGCTCTGCAGGCATGCAAGAGGAAAATTTAATATATCATCTTTCAGGTTTTAAAAGAAAAAAAAAAAAGATCCAACAGGCTGGTACAGGTTTAAGTTATCTGTTACAGTACAAGGGAAAATAAACCAACAGTGTACACAGCCCGAGCCGATATTACAGCCGTGATGTAATTCAGCGCGGATGAAAGGCCGACGCGGCGCACAAAAGCCATTGTGTTTCGGCATCACACCATGCTACGGACACGAGGGCTACACCCCGCCTCAGAAGTGCTAGGGAACCAGACGCCCACGCGCTAGCTCCGCTCTCATCAGCGGTACAACGTTGACCAAAAAATTAATGATTGCTCTCATCCACATACACAAGGTCAAGTCTTGCCCGGAATGCAGATCTGAGTGAGCAGCACCTATCCCAGCACCCATCCTCCAACACAGACGCTGTCAGAGCAAGCATCGTCATCCTCATGCCTTCGCTGCCCTGCCATAAGCTCTCCCCTTTGGAAGAGGGGAGCTGGATGAACTCTCCAGGAGCAGTTTAAGCCTTGGGTAAGCTGACAGGTAGGTAGGCTTGTCCCTCCCTCTTCTCCTGCTCTGCATGCTCTCCACCCCAAACATTACCTGGCACCAAGATATAAGAATTACTCCCTTCCAGGCTACTTTGCAATTATTTAAAGCAACAGCCCCTTATGACTCCAGCTTTTTGATTGAACTCTCTCTCTTCTTGCTCACAGTATCACCCAAGCTCAATGAAATCTACTTTCAGCTTGCTTTACTTGGCAGCTGGCACCATGCCTGATGGCTTCCTCCTCAGCTTAGAAGTCTCTCAAACTAGAGGTAAACATTCAACAGCAAGACACTTGAAAAAGTTGCAAAAATTGGCAGGAGTACTCAGGAGTAGGAAGTAATAGCTTAAAAATAAAATTAAAAACACACAAAACAGAACAGGTAGGGGGGTGAATCATTACAGAGAAATTTAAAGATGAGAGGGAGCCTTAGAAGCTCCTCAGCATGATGAGGACAGAAGAGAGGGAAGAGAAACCTCCTGCTAACTGGTGGGTTTGTTGCGCAAAGGAACACCTATTTTGGAGAATTCATGCCCACAGCAGTCTCTGCCTGGAAACACACCACCGTGTGCTCCTTATCAAGGCTGCATTTACTAATGGGACAGCACTGCTTGGGAACTACCACCCATGTTTGCCGAGGGGGACTCTTTGGCGAGGTTGGCCTCCAGACCGGTCGGTCACCCAGCAGTTACTGTGGATAAGGAAGATGTCCACACTAAGCATCGTGGGGAAGCTTTTACCAAACAGGCTGGGTGTTTAAGGGATCACATCACGATCAAATGTAGTTTTATACGGCATGAGTTTCCATGGGTCCCCAGGGGATACTGGAGGTAGAAACCAACCTGCACTCCATTTAGTTTCAGTAGTGTTAGAAGTTCTTATTTGCCAAGTGAATCCAACAATTATCAGCCTTTTTTCCTTTTTTCCACCCCTTCTGAGCCTTTGAGACTTATGTAAATGCTGCCAGGCCCTAAATCTTAGAACATTTAGAATACGAAATCATCCTTTAAAACAGCAGCCAAGACAGTACACTTATGTAGGGCACCGAGATGAAGGAGATCTGCAGGGCAGCTCTCTTCACATGCTATTTACTCAGTGGCACTTGCAAGAGTAGAGCATCATCTTTCAACCTAGCAAACAGCATCTAAAACCCTGCTGAGAAATTGCAATCAACATTCCCTAATGAAAATTCTTTGGTGAATTTACTCAAAAGCTTTCAGCAGTTTCAATTTAGTAAATACATTGCTCACCCTCTTCATATGAGATGGAGCTCGCAGCTGACACCCTTTCCTCTCCACGTGCTGGTGGCAGCTAAGTGCTCACTGGAAACAAGTGACTTTGAGAGAGCTAACAATAAAATAATGTCAGTCAGCACAGTGTAAGCCAGAAGGCACCTGTCTGCAGAAAGACGACAGGTCACATCTGATACAGCCGGGAACAGTGCTGAGCCCAACCGCTCTCTGCTCACTGGCACATTCAAGGCTGGAGGCAAACAAGCACCGTCCTTGTTTTAGGGCCATATGTCCCCCACAATGAAGCCTCCACCACCACAGCTGTCACTTAGGATTTTAACTCATCCTTTCACATTTCAGCAGCCCAGTAAACCCAGAGAGGGCACTTCAGACCTGTTCCAGGCTCTTTAAGGGTTGGTGCCTACCCTGCAGTTTTCCATGGCACAGAGGTACCTAAATTAGACCAAAGAGAGCAAGGGCAGGGATCAGAAGCTGTCAGCAGCACCCATTAGTTTATCCTGCTTCTCAGTGCCTCCAATGCTTGCTCACAGACCCCAGCTGACAGTCACACCTCCACTGTACCCTGTGGGTGGGGATCAGGAGCAGCAGCCAGACCCCCTGTACCACAGCCACTTACCCGAATGCTGCTGCAGCTGTGACATTAATTTACTCTAAACCATCCAGCCAGGCAAACTGAAGTGAACACAGAACACTGCAGCACATACACATCACATAACTACTCTCCAAGAACTACAAACTCCAGGCACTATCGACTACAAACACCATCCAGGCCCAGTGGATCCATCCAAGCTCCTTCTCAGCAAGGAGCTGCTCGTCGGAAGGGCTAAATAATCTGCACACGGCCATGGCCAGGGAACATGGGAGAGCAAGGAAGTGTCACTAATCACACCCTGCACCCTCATTCCTCACCTCGGGTGTGCTCAGCGCAAGCCTTCGCCCACTGCAAAGGAGAGGGGGACTATTTGTTTATACAACACTTGCAAAGCATCAGCACAGCCCGCCTTGGGACTACTATTCTGCCTCAGTCCTTAACAGGACCAGTTTTACAGGTCACATCAGCCTTTTAATATCACGGCAGAGTTTTAGCTGCTTTCCAAAGATCGTCCCCCACATAAAGTTGGAGCAGAGCACAGCTACGCACTTTTGCCATACACGATTTCCTCTGAACACAGGGAGATCAGCCTTCTCCTCAGTGAAATTCCTGCAGAACAAGTCAAGCGGCAGCGCTACATATTTAGCCTTTCCTTCCCCTTTCACCCACTGATGCAAGTTTACACTTGAACCACAGCTTGTTAGCCTGAGACGTGCTGTTGCTGTCTGAGCCAGAATTATTTAGCTGTGTTCCCCCAGAACGAGCCCTCTGCAGATCAGGTGGTGTGCTGCTCAAGGCTAGAGTTACACAAGAGAGAGACCAAAGAAAACGATCACAATAGCCTTCTGACCCGCAAAGAATCCTTCTTCACCAGCCGCAGGGAAAGACTCAACGCCAAAGCACACTTTCCATGGTTACCACCATACCGTGACACCAAAGCCACCCAACAGCCTGGTTCTATCTTAAGCCAAGGTCCACCTTTAAAACAAACCAACTCTTGCGGTGCACTTTTTCCCCCCACATGCTGCTGGTTTTCGCCAATCAAATGTCTTTTTCAGAAGGTCAATACAGATTACGGAGAGGTGCAATTATAAGCACACAGAGCTGTACTTTGAAACCCTGCTCAGCCTGCCACAGAGCGGTACCATCTTCTTAAAACAAGCACAATTAAAACTCAAGTTTGCTAATTGATAAGGTTTTGTGCTTAGAAAAGTACAAAGTAAATATTACTTTGGACTCTATTAAATCCTTGACATTCTATGTGTTAGAAGGGATTAGGCAGGATTTGATCATATCTGATCTGGTTATTTATTGCATGCTGTTGTTTTCATTGCCAGGGTGGTTTGAGTTTTGGTGGGGTTTTTTTGGGGGGTTTTTTGGGGTTTTTTTGTTTGTTTTTTTTTTTTTTAAAGTTGGCACACCAAACAGTTTCCATGCAGAGAGTGATATAAGCAGTAAAGAATTCCTCAGACTAAACATGATGATTACAAGAAAAAGCAGTCTCTGGAAGGAGGATGGCCAGGACAAACGCTGCTGTCAACTACAGGCACATTTAAGTGTCTAAACAAGAAAGTTGTTTCAAAGCCCAGAAGCTTGCCAGCCCCAGAAGGCGGCACACAGTACTTTTAGATAAGCTTCTGTTAACAAACTTTGTGCTACCAAAATCCTGCAGAGAGAAGCATGCTGTGCCATACGTTTCACCAAAGGCCACCCACGGGGACCGTCCTTCTCTGCCGGGCAGACGACAGCTCCCGAGCCCCGCCGCGGCGCAGAGAGCCCTCGGCACCGCTGGGTGCCAGCAGAGGAGATGCTGCCCCTGGCACCTCGGGAGATGGGAAAGCCCCGAGGCTTTGCTCCCCCTCGCCCCAAAGCCACCCCCCGGCTACCACCCACTGCCTCAGCTTGGAGGAAGTGCTCGGGCTTGGCTGGTTTCACTTGCTGGCATATGATGGCCCAGTTAAAGCAGAAATAAAGCCCATTAGGAAACCCAGATTGTGAAGTCACCTTTAGCACAGCTACAGCCGTTACAGCAACAGCAGGGGTTGTAGTTACACAAAAACCGTTCTTTAATGAGCGGGGTCACCCTCACCACTGCCTCCAGAAGAGCAAGAGCACCCAGTGCCACCACTGGAGGCTAGAAGAGGAGACCCATCCCAAAGCGCAGTTCAGCAGCGAGCCCTTACCTCTTCAGCTCCAGCTCAGCCTGCAGCGCTACACCTCACCAGCACCATAGCAGGAATATCCTGCACTTTGCAAAACGCATGAGGCTGATGGCTCGTAGCTCGCTTCCTCTCAGCCAGGCTGTGTTGAAAGCCTGCAATGTTTGTCCAGTTTGCCTGGAGAGCGCTGGCTCCCAGTGGGGGCATAGGGCAGGGGTGGCCCCAGCACAGCATGCCACCACAGCCCCATGAGCAGGAGGAAGGGCATCGCTGTGGGAAGAGGCAAGAACAGGGACTTGCAGACAATTGTGACAATAGAAAAAGATAACTCAAGTCCAGCAAGGAAGAAAAGGGAGGGTGGAACTGGAGAGAAAGTGAGGGACTAAAGCAAGGGCAAGGAATGAAAGCAACAGCGGCAACCAGCTTAGCCCAGTAATTGTGCTAGGAGGCGACAAGGAGGAGTCACGCAGATGAAGTAAGTCGTTTGACAGAAGCTGTCTTCTCCAAGAAGTCCCTGTCCTGTTTGTCTACAGTTCAGCTGGGAACTCTCAACATGCCCTCAAGCCCATAACCCATCATGTAGGAAAACCGGGGCAGCTAGAGCCACTCTGACATATATCCCTCAGCAGAAAGCTTAAGGACACCACGGGAAAGGAGGGATGTTCTCTTGGAGCAGACCCTGCAGAGAGCAGATGGCTCATTCCACGAGACGGCTCCTAGCAAGATTAAGATGCTGTACGTCTCCCAGAGGCCGGGATGGAGGGGACAAGGGCACATACACACCTTCCCCTCAAGAATGGGTTCAGCAGTGACCTACCCAGGTCCGCAGCACCAAGGAGTTCCTCTGAGAGCTGCAGGGTGAGGCCAGCGCGCAGCAAACGCGGCTCCAAGCAGGGATGCCACTGTCAGTTCAAGCAGGAGGAACTCGCCCAGCGACAGCCTGATCTCAACAGCATTTGCCAGCAGATGATTTGATTACATAAAAAAGCTCTGCCTCAGAAAGGCCAGAGTCCATCCAGATTGTACGCTTTAAACTCTTCAAGCCTCCGCTACCACCAGTCATACAGCTCATTAAGATTGCACACAGTGAATCTCTGGAGGCAGCTACCGTTTCCTTGTCTCACCAGAACACCCACCTCCACCGCCAACAGAGAGAACTCCTCTCCACCCCTTCCAAGGGGGCTGCTGCAAGGATACAATTATTTTTCGAACCAGTCGAAGCTTTAAGGCTCACTATTCATTTCCACTGTTGTATGGAAAGCCACATGTTGCTTTGGGAAGCCACTCCAGAAGACGTGGCTTCCCAAAGCAGGGCCACCCAGCCAAATACCAGCGCACCCGCGAGCTGTGTGAGCATCACCCCACAAGCCGCCGAAGCCAGCCCACCCTGCCCACCGTGGGCACAGCGCCTGCCCCTGCCATTACCGAAGCAGTCCCACCCCGCTCAGCCCAGGGCTGTCTCTCGGGGAACACCAGCCTGAAGTACAGCTAAACCTCACTCCTCCTTGGAAAGCTGGGCAGTTCGGAGGGAAAAACCACCAAACCCCTACTGTCGGCATGTAGGAGGCTTTCTATAGCGAGGGGAGAGAGGCTCTGTCATCAGCCTCTGCAAAATGGACACAGCCTTTCAAAGGGCTTTGGCCGCTTGCGTTGGGAGCGGCGTTTGGCTGGTGAGGAGCTACCCACCGAAGAGCCAGCCAGCCTCGTCCTCCGCCCGCTTCGGTGCTCGCGAGCGCGCAGGACACGGGGAAGAACCTATAAGTGTGGAGACCCAGCCTGTTTCAGGCCCGAATCTACTTCACAGGCTTTAAACAGCCCAGCATCCATCAGCTACTACCCGGTCACGCAGGGAACCCGCACAGAGCCGGGGCCACTCTTCCACCCCCGCGGGCAGAGCCGCCGGCTCGCCCTCAGACCTCAGCGCAGCCATCGCCGCTCGCTAACCGGAGGAGAGCCAACACGGGCAGCGCTCCCAGCAGCGCCCGCTCCCCCGGGCACAGACCCGTCCGCGGCAGGGAAACCCCCCGTCCCTCCCCGAGCACCCCGGGTGCGACCGGCCCCGCGCCCCGCCGCAGCCCCCGGCCCGGGCTCACCGTGGTGGGACATGGGCAGCACCTCGTTGCCGGTGCCGCGATAGTTGTAGATGACGGCGGCGGCGGCTCCTCGCTCGGCCGCCAGCCGGATCTTGTCGGCGAAGGAGCAGCCGCCGCCGCGCTGGATGAGGGCGAGCCAGCCCGGGGGGGCCCCCCCGCCGCCCGCCGGGGCCCCGCTGAAGTTGGTGCGGGCGCTGCAGGCGTTGAAGGAGTCGCGGCCGTCGGGCAGCACCAGCAGCCCCGCGGCCGGCTGCAGCGGCGAGTCCTGCCCGTACAGGCCGCTCTCGCTCGCCTCCCAGCCGCTCCGGTTGCGGTCCCCGCCGCCCTCCCACGACACGTTCAGCCAGGCCGTCCAGACCGCGGCCGCGGCCCGGGGCCCCGGCGGGGCGGCACAGAGCAGCGCGCCCAGCGCCAGCAGCGCGGCCGCCGGCCCCATCCCGCCGTGGCCCGGCCCCGCCGCCGCCGCCTCAAATCGCCGCGGCCCCGCCGCCGCCACCGCCCCAGGGAGGAGCGGTGCCGCCCCCGCCGCCGCACCACGCCCCCGCTCGCGCTGTGAGCCTGCCTTTTGCCATCGGCCAAAGCCGCCTTTTGCCATCTGTGTGTCTGTAGAGTCATCGAACGGTTTGGGTTGGAAGGGACCTGAAAGCTCATCTGGTTCCAAGCCCCCTGCCATGAGCAGGGACATCTTCCACCAGACCAGGTTGCTCCGAGCTCCATCCGGCCTGGCCTTGAACACTGCCAGGAAGGGGGGATCCACAGCTGCTCTGGGCAACCTGTGCCACGGCCTCACCACCCTCATGGTGAAGAAAGCGTCACTTGGGTTTGCATAGTTAGTGATTATCTGACCGATGTAGCACGAGGACAGTTTGCGCTTCCCCAGGGCTCCGCCATTGGGGCAGCCAGGTTGCCTTCAGCAGCCCCTGGCTCCGGCGCGGACGCCTTTTCGCTAGGTTCTCCTGCAGCAGGCCGTGCGGGCAGAGCGCTTAGCGGAAGCGCTGCGAACACGACTGTGACGTGCTGTGGAGCCCCGGCAGGGAACTGGAGGCGAGAAAGGAAGAAAAGAGGAGAAACCAGAGCGTTTCGAGCCCCTCTCCTCCACAGAGCTGCTCTTCTGCTTGAGAGGCCCCGGTGCTGTCAGCCTCTCTGCAGGAACAGCCGCCAGCACCGGGAGCCGCTCAGACGCGTCCCCGAAGGGCCGCGTGTCACTGCAAGCAGGCAGTGTCTCTGGACGGGCGCCCGTCACTTGGAGAGGATTATTCCCATGCGGTGATTACATGGCAGAGGATCAGCCGCTGCCTGTGCAATCGCCAACAAAATTAGTGTAAACGCAGAGTTAAACCCTCTCTGACACAAGACCGCTTGGTTTTTACTGCAGGCTTTTGGCCAATTCGGAATCCCTGTGGCTGATAACCAAGAACTTGGCATCGACCTGCGGCACGTGTTTTCCTCCTCTGCTTGCCCCTGTGCCGAGCGCAGGACAGCCAGCGCCAGGCAGCCAGACCCGGCTCGGGTAGGAAGGGCTGCCTGGGGGCAGGGGCTTCCAAACCATCCCGCTCCACCCGCGTCCGCCCCGGCCCACCCGGCTGCAGAGGGTTTTTGTGGCGCAGCAGCACGGGGAGATCGGCGTTTGGTTTTGCTGCTGAAGTAGCAGCGCGCAGAGCAGATAATGACGAGCACATGAAGCAATTTGCTAAAGATCAATATTGCTAAATACGCAAAGCTTACTGAGCGAACCCTTTTGTCCTAACCTAAACAAACCTCTCGTTTTCTCATTCCAGATCTAAGCAGACAACTTATTTCAACAGTAACATCTCTAGCTGTAATCAGAAGGAGCAGAAGTCAGCCCAGAGATGCAGTTTTGTTTTGAAACCCCTTCCCTGTAGGTGCAGGGAACGACTGAGCAGCGCGCTGAAAGCATCACCAAGCCTCGTGCAACGGACAGCAGCCAAGCCGCTCAGCTTCGAATGCCTCCTAACTTCGGGGATGTTTAGCCCTGGATTCTTCACCGAGACAAAACTGGACCAAAGACAAAGATTGGAAACCCCTCGGGTTACAAAATTTCCGGTAGCTCTGGGGATTCTGAGCACCAGGCTTAGCCACAGTCCCTTACGCTTCCACGCGTGAGAGTTTGTAACACAATTACAGCGCAGCGACAGCACGGGTGCAGATGGTGAGGCTGTGCACGGGGGCAAAGGCGTTTCAGGCGTTTCTGCAGCAGGCAGCGGACCTGCCGGGCAGCAGATGACCTGCCGGGGAGCGGACCTGCCGGGCATGGTGGTGGCTCCGTGCTGGAGCACCGCTGCTCGCCAGCTCCAGCCTGGCTTTGGGTGGGAGTTACCAACCGCACTGCTCTTCGGCAACGGCTGGGCAGCATGCACGCTGGCCAGGCTGCTGCCTGGGGGCAAAATGTCACAATACGTTTGGTAACCTCACTGGAATGAACATGGAGCCGAAACTTGAACTTCTCACGGTGCAGTACAGAGAGTGGCAGCAAGAAACCAGTCCTCCGGAGCACAGGCTGGGAGATGCGAGCCGTGCCTGGCTTGCAAGAGGCCGACAGTCCCAGTGCGTCCCAGCACAGGTAGCGGCTCCTCCGGGCCAGCGCGACGGAGAGGAGCTGGGGTTGGGGTGGGGACAGCGTTGGAGCGCAGAGGGACACCCCAGCAGGGTCAAAACGATGTGCTTTAACAACAGCATGCCCATTACACCTACTTTAAGCTGCCCATCTCACATTGAGAACTTTCTGGGCTCTCAGTCATTAAATCTTCCAGAACGATAATTAATAAACAGATCTGCAGCCTTACTGAAGCGCATCCTCTACTGGTGTCCGACAAGTATGGTTTGTGTGATGGCCGTCAGCTCAGTTACGTGTAACTCACAACAGAAAAGGTGCATACTGACCAGCAACTAAAGACAGTCCCTGCCACCAGGAAGCCTGGAGGGACCAGGCAAGAGCAGTGCTGGTAGGGAGTTTTGCTGGTTGGGTTTCTTTTTTTCTTTCTTTACATAAAAAGCTGAGATTTTATAGTTTGGAGAAAGCACATTGTGTTTTGGAGAAAGAGGCCAGACATTGTAGGGGCTGTGACATGTAGTCCAACGTATTAACAAGTAGCACAGCTTACATCCACTGCTCCTGTTTGCGAGAGCTTGCTGAGAGCCTCTGGAATGAGAAGCGCTGCAGCCCATGCTGGCTGTGATGTGAGAACAACAGGGTGAGCGGCATTAACGGGCTCCCACAAAATCAGCAGCAGAATTACATTAAAATAGGTACGGCATGAAGGCATTTCTGGCACAGATCTTTAAAAAATCTCTTAAAAAATCTTTTTTAACTTCAAAGATTTTTATTATTTAAAAACTTATTCTGTATAATTTTGCTTTTTATTTTTTCCTACTAGTGGAGGCTCTGAGCAGCTCGGAAAGTAGGGCAGGACTTCCAGACAAACAAAGTGAAATCCTGGGAAGGCTGTCACTGCCTGCTACAGGGATGGGCCCTGTCTGTATCTGGAGCTTTATCTTATTGGAGTAAATATTTAAACATCTTATGTCAAGCCAAAAAGAAAAAAAGTGTATGCTAAATATTGCTTTTTAATGTCAAGCCAGATCACTCGGGGCATCTTGCTGGTGAGAGACCTGTATGTTCATGGCCTCCATTCAAGTACCCAGCTCTGGAGCTCTGCCTTTGGAGGAAAGCTCACAAGGACGCGAGAAGGCTCTGGTGGGGCAAAGCACTGCAGGGGCTGGCACTGAACCCTCCAAGCGCGGTGTTTGGATCTGAACCGTGTCTCTGGGCCCTCTCCACTCAACAATGAAGTGGAAAGGAGAAGCACTTATAAAAGTGGAAAAAGCAATCAAAAGGAGCGCCCTAAAATGAAACCCAGGACTGAAAGTCATGGGACAAAAAAATCCATGAACAAACGTTATTCTGAATCACAAGTTGAAGACAACAGATGTTGCATTTCCTTATCCAAAACCAGCTCATGTCCACGACCACCAACGGAAGGGGCTTGGGCAGGTGACTTGCTCCAGAGTAGGCAACGGTGTGGGCTAAAGCATCCCAAGTTTTTAAGCAAGCTTAAAAAAGAAGAAAAAAAGGTAGGAGAATGGAGCTTGTGGCCCTTTGCCACTTCACAAAGAGGACAGGCTCAGGCTGGAGGACATGTAGAGGCTAGAAATGTCCCTGCTCCTGCCCGCTGGGCTTAGGAGCTTCCAGGAGAACCTGAGGTGATCCTCGTGACAAGAGGCAGAAGGCACGCTGAGGTTGCTGGTTCCAGCTAAGTTTCACTATGGGTCTGGGAGCTTGTTTGGCTCTAACACAATGTGGAAACTCCAGCCTATAACTCCCTGTTCACTGGACATAGAAAAAAAATACGTGCGTCAGATCGCCCTGGGAGCTGGCACCGAACGCTTTCCCTCGGCTAGGCAGATGTGTGCGAGAGGCCCCGGTGCCAGGGAAGCGAACGTTGTTTCTCCATATTTCTGGCATGGTGGGACCGATTGTGGTGACAGAGCTAAACGTGGCCCAGAGAACAGGGGTGAAGCTGTCAGCAGAGGCAGAAGGCACAGAAAGGATGGATGCTCACACACTGACCAAAAGTTCACCTCCACTCTTCCTCCTGTCAAAGACACTTGCAATTTCATGAAATTATGTTTTCCGTCTTTCATTTCTGGTAGATAAATAGAAATAAGGAATATCTAGGAGATGCAAGCAAATGAAAGTGAAGATGAAAGCATTCCCCACAAGTGACTAGAAGGAGCCTTGAGCAAAAAAAGCATCTACAATCCCTCTGGAAAAACCTAAAACAACAACAAAAGCTGTACAAGAAGGGCCAGAACTTGCCAGACAACACGTACAGTTAGTCTGGTTGGGTTTCACACGGAGCTGAAGCCTGAGGCTGCTCAGGCCCGTTGATTCAGTGGTGGTCTTTATTCAGTGACAGTGGAGTTTCCAAGCAGGGAACTGAATCAGTGGCTTCCTTCCCCTGCAGCGCGTTGAGCAATCTCCTTCCAGCCCCGGGGCCCGAGATTTTCCGTATAATGCATGTCAAGCAGTTGACCAACCGAGGAGCATCGGGTGACTGGAAGACTGAACACTTCCACAAGAGCAGAACATATTGACACATGGCCCTTTGAGGAAGAAATGAGTCCCAGCCAAAACGTTCACCCTTTCTGGGTTGGTTTGTGCGTATGCACAAACTATGGGGCCGCAGACCATAGCTACTCACAGAGATCAGTAGCACATCCCTGAGGAGCGTCGTCATCCAAGGCACAAGTGTGCCCAGTTTTGGTTCTGACTTTATCTCCATCAAATCTGCATGGGCCTCTAAAAATCCCTCACGATGTCCAACGGGGAAGGTTTAGCAGTGACTCCAGCTGGTCCTGGAAGCCCTGTACGCAGGACCGTGAGCTGAAGACAGGAACACTTTGAACAGGGGCTTTTAAGATCCCACAACTGGAAAAGCTCAGCTTTTACAGCATAATTAGGACGTCAGCGTAATTAGGATGTAAGTTGTGACAAACTTCAGTGACCCCACTAATGTCAGTGGGAACTTTGCCAATGGCCACAACAGACCAAAGACTTGCCAGGCTCTCCTTGTCCGTCCTTCCGCCCCCAAGAGCTGCTGACGAGCTGCGAGAGGCACCGGCCAGAGACAGCCCCCAGAAAGGGGCCCGGGGAAGGAAACACGCGTCGGAGCAAAGCGTTCAGCTGGAAAAACCAGGCAGGAGAGACTCCTCTCTCACAAGGCACGTGGGATTTAGGGTTTCGGTGCCTGGGCCCAGCTGGCAGCTGGGGGGTTACGGGATCTCTTGAGCGCCCCAAGGGCCACCCAGCCCCAGGCAGCCGTCACGGCTCGCAGCCAGGAACGGTCGGTCAGCGCTCGCTCCCTTTCCGAGAGGAACGTGGAACTGTCTAAACCAAAGATCAGCTCTAGACTAAATGATTTGGTTTAGGACATACTTTTTTCTGGAGGTTTATTTCTGGCACGTGACTTCAAAGCACGATGAGCTTGAACTGCAACGTTGGGAGCTGGAGGACAAGACCTCACACGGTGGTTGAGGCTCAGCGATGCCTTCCAGCTTATGCTTCTTTCAACATCTCCTTGAAGCGGACGAAATTGTAAACTACAGACAGTTTTTCCTCTGTGCCTTTCACATCTTTGCTCAGCTGACGCAAAGATGCTCACAGCCACAGCTTGGGAGAACACTGCCTACGAGAGCTTCTCCAAGAATGAAATGGACCGTGTTCATAGTCAATAATATTTACAGATCTGTTCAATTGATGTACAAAGAAGATTTGCTTTTCAGCTTTGTTTCATTAACATTTTTTGCTCTTTAGGGGAATGCGTATGGTAACACGCTTTGATGCCGGTGATCCTTGTACGGCTCCACCAACCCATCTGGACAACTGCATAGGAAGCAGCAGTGGATTTTAACTGAGAACAGTGACTGCTACAAGCAAATTGATGGCCCATGTTAAAATAACTTCTAAATAACTTCTAAAATAACTACTTTGCAATATTTAGGATGAATTTCTAACTCATATAAATGCACCTATAAAAAGGGTGGCGTAGCTTATTGCACGCTTGCTGACCCAACATTTCCACGTACAAATGGCACCATCTGTAGAGTCCACTGAAATCAAAGGAAACTTCCATGGATTTTGTAAGCTTTAAGATTTTTTTTTTCCTATAAATACGCTGTATAGATCCTTAGTTAGAAAGCCAGTTGGACTAGGAGGTAAGTAGACAGGACAGTAAATTACAATAAGAATTTTAAAAGAAACAAAAGGCTGATCCTGAAAGAGACTTAGTGAAATTTTGGTCCAGAACGTATTCTGAAAACCTCTGATCAGTTGCTGCTCAGATCACCTCCCACATCTGAAGTTGGCTCATTTTTGGCTGGGTTTGCAAAAGAAACAAGGTATGCAATCATACAGCTTTTCTTTCTGTCCTCATCCGCCCTCCTTCCCCGTCTCCTCTCTGTAGATAACTTTCCTGCTTGCCTACACTGACGACCGATTTCAGCCAAACTCATCCAAAAGCTTGGAAAATTCGAGAAGTTTCCCCCAGGTTTTTTAACGTCAGCAGCTGGTTCGAGGACAGAAACCCCCGTTGGTTCCTGCGGGCTGAGGTCCAGCGACCACAGGCTGCCTTTGGCCTGGCCACTCCTGACCGCCTCTGCCCAGGGAGAGGCCCACGTGCGAGAGAGCGGGGATTAGTCGTTGGAGGAACAAGGGAGCGAGAGGACTCTCGAGCTTGGGGTGGGAACAGCAGTGAAATCACAGGGACGGGAAGGGGGAAGGAGGAAAACATTACCCGTGTGGAGTCAGAGGGGGTATGGGGACACCAGGGACAGGTTTTAGGACAAAAATCCTACTTTGTTAGTTGTTTTGCTCACAAAACAACTCATTTACTTCAAGCAGCCGCTGTCCTGCTTCTACACGTGCACCGGTCGGGGCAGGGCCAGCGATGCCCTCCCCGCAGTGCCGTCAGCGCAAAAGGCGTATCGCACGCCAGCACAGCCTGGAGGTCGGGGATCTTCAAGGAAGCAAGAAAACAGGTTTGAGTCCTGTCAGCTGATAAAAGGAACCACATCCAGCTCTCCCCTGGTGTGAGTCAGTGCACCCAGCTCCTGGAGAAAAAGCTCTCCATCGCACCCTCTGTGCTTCGCCAGGAGGGACTGTCCCAAAACCTGGCGAGAGACAATGCATGAAATGCTGAAATCCTGCTGGGTTCCAGGCTCTGAGTCGCGGCCCGAGCCTGAGCAACGCCCCGCACCACGGCAGCCTTCGAGGAGATCGGAATTTAAACCCAATCTGTCTCGAGCATTTTGCTCTCGGCTGTTTACGCCCGGCCCCTTGCTGGGGCAGCTACACTTGGGCAGCTCACGGTTTGCCTCGCTGGGTTGCATCGATCCCAGCGTGGAGCAGAGGCACCGGGAGCTGGCCCTCACCCGCGCACTCCGCAGCGGCCCCAAGGGCTCCTGTCACTCCTGCCTGCAGGTGACCCTCAGGCTCCCACCATTACGTATTTTTCTCTGCTTCTTTTGGGTTGTAACCACAAACACGACTTCAACCACAATGGCATGACTGATAAGAGAGGTTACACTGATAAGTGACTGAGGAAAGCTGTGCGTGTTCTGGAATATATTACGTGCTCGTAATTAGAAGCCAGATTGATTGACTCGATTTAGATGCAAATATTTCTTCTGTTCTTTGCTTCCAGCAGGTTAAACAGAGAAGACCGACCACCTTTCTCTTTTTAGGGGAAATGCTTAGTGAGCAGGTTGGCTTCTTTTTTCTGTTCTGGCAGTTGAAGTTTTGCAAAGCCTCTCCTTCGCTTTGCTAACTGAGGAAGCTTGTGAGAGAGCCACGCTGTGGTCCCAGCACAAACCTTCCGCTGGTTGTCCACAGAAGCAGAATCGGCTCTCTGTATATGTTCACCCCCAAATTTATGGATGAACAAGGGGATCACAGTACGTAGTCACCTGAAATAAGCCCAGTGCTCATCACATTGATTACCTTGGAAGCTAGAGCAGCAGTACTAAATGGTGAGGTCCTGGGCTTTGCTGGCTCCATGTTCTGGGGGCTCTGCAAAATCCCAGACCTGAATGAAGCTCTCTGGCAGCCTGCGCCCTGTGGAGGTGAGCACTGCCCACAGGGATTGTTAAGGCTGCTCGGGAGCCTTTCTGGAAGGGAAAGGCTTTCTGCTCTGGAGATCGGACAGTCCAACCCGTCTCTGAGCAGGGCAGTTGGACACAGGGCCACGTCCAGTTGGGTTCTGAGTATCTCCAAGGAGACTGCACAACCTCTCTGAGTAACCTGCCACATTGTTCAACCAAACTCTCAGTGAAGAAGTTTTTTCTTACATAATTCCTTGCTTATGCCCATTGCCTCTACTTCCCTCACTGGGCACTGCTGAGAGGAGTCTGGCTCCACCATATTTACCCTCCCTGACCCCATCAGGAATTTGTACACATGGATGAGAGCCCCTCAAGCCTTCTCCAGACGGACCTGCCCCAGCTCTCCGGGCCTCTCCTTGCAGCGACGGCTCCCGCTGGTGAAGGGCTACGAGCTTCGCCCTCCTTGCACCCGCACCTCTCACTGCCTCGAGGACGCGAAGCCACTTAATTTTCTCGGACAATAAATGGAGGAATTCAGTCTATGCTGAGAACACTGACTCCATGGAAGCACCTGCCCTGCTGTTAGAGCTGCTGGCTTCACAAGAAATAAATGCAAAGGGAGGTTCACGGCATCTGCTTTGCATGGACATTCTTGGAAGTTCATTTGTTTTCATGTGCAGGTCCCACAGGTTGTTCAAAGCCAGGACAGAGAGCCCGGCTTTTTCTACAGTAAACAGAGGAGATGACTCAAAATGTGCTGTAAACCAGAAATGACTCTGAAGATCAAATGAGCAATGGTATTTCAGAGAGTTAAGATGGGGAACCTGAGCAAGATTTTATATCAGCTTTCAAAACAAAATATAAAACCACACTCTCTTGTCAGGCATTTAGCCCACAAGTTTATAACAAGTATTGCACCAACAGCTAATGAGATCCTAACAAAAGTTAGACTTTGAGGCTACAGAGTATCCTGGAAGCAAATTGGAAGGAAGCACAGAACCACAACAATTTTCTTCAATTATCATCAGGATTGCCAGTTATGGTACGGACGACCTGAGACACCTGCTTGCTCCTGTTGTACAGCAGTTCTGCCAGGGTCCTGCTCTTTGTGGGTCTTGGAGGCTTGCTATATTGGACTGGTATCCAAATGGCAGCAATAATGGTGTTTTAATTTTTTTTTTTATATATACTATCTCCAGTCTCCTATTTTCTCTTGTAAACGAACAGAAAAAAATGAAAAAAATCATAGTGACAGGAAAATACAGCTTTCTACCGGCCCGTGCCAGCGCTGCTTACAAAGCATGGGCTCAAACCAGCTGCTTCGTGACTTTGCAGAGCACAGTTATTCTGCTACCTTCTGTGGTCTGGTATTTGTCACTAACACAGGAGCCGCAAAATACCTCGTTTAAATTTGGCTATGTTCCAAAAACTTGATAATTTCTGGAATTTCCATGTAAGTTTCAAGGAGCGGTGCTGGCAAAATGTTGTTACGGATACATATTCCATTCCCTTTCCAGAGCAAATCAAGTAATTGCTGGAGCTACTAAAAAGAGACATTTTTCTACAAGCAAAAGCTCAGTCTCTGCACCGTCGGATCAGTCCAACTTCCTGCAAATAAGACACAAACGCCTACAGAAATCTTTCAGATTAAAGTAGAGCATTTTCCCACCAGTCATTTGTGTATTCAGGGAGGGATGGGAAAGTTGTTACTAATATCTTGACCTCTAAAATTTTCCATAGTAAAAGTTGTTACTGTATCAACTTTATCTTACGTGCATATGTGTTTGACAACAAAACAAAAGCCAGTCACAGGTAAAACCGATGACAGGTAGAAGGAACTGCGGGAGAGGATGAGGAAGGAGTCTCCAAGAGGGGAGTTTTTTCTCTTTGTTCCTTCCCAGCAAGTTGACATTACCAACATTTCCTGCAGACCTGAACTTTGCCCAGAACGAACTATTTTATTGCTGTAAGACCAAGCGGGTGTTTTATGTGAGATACATACGTAATATTGTACTGTTGTAAGAGAGAAGAAGGTTGGCTGGATAGCGCTATTGATTACATGTTCAAGTCAGCAGGAAGGGAGGAGCATGGCAGGAAACTGCGGCCAAGGTCTAATAAACAACCGAGGCGATGGGATTCCTATGGCCCCGCACAGCCGCAGGGCAATACGGCCGGGGACTGAAGATGCCAGGGCTGGCCCCAGCTGATAGCCAGCCAATAACCCCGGTGGCTGCCGCTCCTTGCTCAAGCGGGAGCTCGCAGATTGCTGGCAGCAGCGGGGCTGATGTTCCCCTTGCTGCTCTGACAACAAGCGCCTCACCTCCGAGGGTCCCCTACCCAAATGGCGGAGAGGATTAATCCCCACATCTCCTCAGGCCTCTCTGGGCGATGCCACCGTGGGCAGGTTCCAGCCAAATAGGAGATCTCCTTCCCTGGTGCTGCCAACAACTCCACTATTAAAAAATGAATCATCTCCAAGCCCTCTTTAGCTCTCAGCGCTGTGCTGCAGTGACCACCCCTCTGCCAGGCTCTCTGTGTTACTAAAGAACGCACGGCTCCATGCTTCACACTGAGGGAAACAAACATGGAGAGGAGACGCTTCTCCTATACCAATGAGACAACCAGCTCATCTCACTGAAGTATTCTGCCCTCTCCATGTTTAACACATGTGACTACCATGCTGACTTACAAACCCTCTTTGCCACCAAATAGAGCATAGGATCCACTTCAGTCCTACAGGACAACTATAGGAAACAGTCCTATGAAAACCAAAATTTGTCTTTGAGAAAATGAAATTAATTAAATTAAGAAGAATGGGACTTCATGTCTCATGAAATACACTCTCGGGTGACATATCTGTTGCTTTCAACAGTTAAAAAATCTGTTTAGCTTTAGAAAAAAAATCTGAAAAGTTAAGGTCCACTTTCAGAGCTCATCCTAAATAATTTTCTTGTTTCTGGAGTCTAGTCTAACCGTCGGGTTTGTGGCATCCCAGTCACCCGGCGTGTCTGACCAAGCTTCCGTCCCATCCTCCTCCGCTGACCTCCGGGGGCAGGGGCCGCCCTGCTCTGGCCCTGGGCCAGCTGGGGCCACCACTGCTCACAAGGAACGCACCTGGCACCGAGACCGCAGCTACGTAAAGCCAGCACAATCCTTTCTTTATTCATCCAGCGTTAGTACGAGCTGGCACACTCCAAAAACAAATAAAAAGGCAAGTTAATCTGAATCTTGACATGCCGGCCACTGAAGTCCAAATCACTTTCTCCAGAGTTAGAACAAAAGCTTTGGTTTATTTGCTACACACTTCCCCTAAGACATTTAAGCTCTGTTTGCAAATGCGAGCTCTGTCGTGGTACCAGGAGAGCTCAAAGCTGGCTGTGTAGTACAACAAGCCACTGCGCCTTCACAGCCACACAGCACATTTTCATTGTGTTGTGCGATACCTTGCTTAGGATGCTCTGTTTTTGGAGCGGAGCCTCACGCGATGGTTAGGTTGGTAAAGAACCTGTGACACTCCTGCAGGTGCATAACTGAGACTTGGAGCAGCTGGTGTCGGCCGACCCCTCTGACCGGCCCCAGTACGGGCTCCGCAGCTGGAAACTTCCTCAAGTGGCAACCCAAACCAGCACGGGGACGGGACCAGTAAAATACTGGCTCACCACTGGATTAAAAACCGCTCAGTTTGCTCACAAAATCGGACAAGCGAGGCTTAAGCCAAAGGATTCCTTCTGCAGCTCCACCACAGTATAAGTCACAGAATTAGCGACGTATACGTATGCTTTGTACTAAAATGCTTGTTGGACAGGTTGACTGAGAGGAACACGCAGAAATAAAACAGCCAAGCAATACAGTATCGCAATTAGCTTCTCAGTTCTTCCCTAATGACAGATCCATTGCTTTTAGGGCCAGAATGGCAGATTACATTCATTTTGTTTAACCTTTCATTAAGGAATCAGGGAATCCCAGAAGAGGCTGAGATCAGCCACTACCCAGGAAGGATTAGAACAATTTGGGGAGAGCGGGGGGAAGGCAAGATCTGGCTTGCAGTCTGCAGAGCGCATACCTATGCTGCAGACACCTGTAGGTTCATTTCTGTCCTCTGACCTCGAAAAATAAACTAGTGCCTTCAAGGCAGACACTTTGGGTTTCTCTGCATCGCTGTCTAAAATAATTTGCGTGCTGTACAAGTAAAAAATGGTACTAAATTCAGAGACTCCCCAGTTTGGCTACACTGTACCAAGCTCAGAACGTCACAGCAGAGTATTTCTTACTAAGCACTGAAGTTAAGACTCAAATTGCATAATACATTTTTTTTCTTGATTAAAGCAACAACCATCCACAAATTCAGCTGCTTCCTCATACCCTGGGTGTGCTGCCCTGGACAAAACTTCCAGGAAATGGTCAGGTTTCAGCGCTTCACGCTGTGGTACTCACCGAGATGCATCATCACGAGGGTTCTGTTGCCTTTGTCCTGCGTATTGTAGATCACAGCCGCTGCTGCACCCCGTCTGGCTGCCAACTGAATTTTTTCAGCAAAACTGCAATTGCCTCTTTCAATCAGTGCTATCCACGGTGGTTTTGTGGTGGTGAACCGGGTATTTGCATTGCAGGCTTGACGATTTGCAGATTTCGGAACGCCCACAAGCCCCCGAGCACTCAGCAGAGGAGAATTTAATCCATACCGGCCACATTCGCAGTGCTCAGACACCGTGCTGTTGCTAGCGCTGTTGAAATAGAATAAACTTACAAAGGCACTCATGGAATGGGCTTGTATAGTCTTGAATAAAGTATTCAAAGCCACCAGGATGCAGAAAAGACGGAACACAGTCACTGGCTTCATTCCTTATTCCTGTAAGCACAAAACGTAGACGCCTGCAGGTATTTTTGGCCGGTGGTGGCTGTTGTTCGCCCGCAGCTGCCGACAAGTGACAAGTCTGGAATTTCAGTTCCGACAGGAACTCGACACCACCCAGGTAAGTCCTTGAGGTGCCAGCACACCTTATTGGGCGTGGGGGCTGGGTCGGGACGCAAGTGACACGCCTGCCTGTTGTGAAAGAGTTGCAGACTGAAGGACCTGCAAGTAACCTTCGGCCCTAACTTTCTGCCCCTTTGTCACAAAGCGTCCTTCTTTCCCTCCTTCTCCCCCACTACTGCCCAAATTCTAGCTTTGAAGCTGCTTCCCAAGGGATCGCTCAAGTCTTCCTGCTCCTGCTTCGACCTGACCGTCACTGCAGAGGACCAGGTCATCTGGCATTCCGTGATGGAAGCTCCGGGCTCTTACGTCACAATGCGATCTGTGATGCAAACGACCTTGTTACAAAGGTCAAAAGCGCAGGGAGGGGAAATATTAAAAAAATCTACCCATCTTACAGACTAAGATAACCAAGGCTTGACACGCATCTGTCCCTTTAGACTCTTTCAGTCATCTACTGTGTCCGGTCCAGCTTGTTCTGGTGTTTATAATGAACTGATTTTAATACTGATTTATACCGATGCAAGAAAGGCAGAATCACCTGAACTGGCCACAGACGCAAACTACCTCTTTCAGCCCATTTTCACGCTCTAGCTCACTTGCAAGATTTGCATTCAGATGTTTGCATGATTATGACAGAACTCTGCATTTCTGGATATAGGCTCTATGGAGTCTTTCTCCGAATTCAGTCAGTGCTGTATTCCCTAACAATTACTAGCACCAACTATTGTTTTCTTATATTAGAAAAATGAAAACCTTACTAATGACAGAACTCTGTAGTCCACAATGAAAATAAAAGGACAAATTGTAAAGTCATCAACACCTTTTTCCCATTTTTCTGCAAAAGTCATGATGCACACAGTGCTGAAAGCCAAGAGAAGCTGCAATTGGTGGCATATATTTTGACGGAAGCTCGACCTAGTTCTCCTGCAAAGATTTTTTAAAAGAGTAAACATGACTGTGGAGAAGATTCTTGGCAAACTGAAACAGCTTTCAGAAGTGATAAGAAAATGGAACGAAATTGAAAGAAATAATCCAAGACGTTTACATATATTAACTCATTTATTTACACTCTCCATTTTGTTGCATTGTGCTAGTTCTACATCACATTAATTCAAAACCAATCTTACCTTTAAGATCTATGACTTAGCAAGTTTTATACACTCAAAAGTACCATTAGCTACACACAGTTTACCTTCCTCTGGTTTTCTTTGAAATTAATGCTGAAAACACAAGAAACATGCAAATGTAAGATTTTAGAGTACAGTTCTTTGGCTGGGTATGAATTATACAGCTAGGGAATGTATTTTGCCCTTAGCAGTGGCAATATACAGCAGCAAGAAAGATGATTCCTATGACATTTTACAGGAGTAAAGATTCTGTATCTTGGTTTAACATGGCAAAATTAACATGTTTTAACAAACTCAGGATCAAAAATACTTTGGTTTTATACTTGTGTCAACAAACACGAAGTGAAACAACACAGCAAGTAGTTTCTTTGCAGAGAGGACCTTTGTCCCAGTGCTGGTTTGGCGGGGATGAGGCAGACAGAGTGGTGGAACCGTATATTAATACTGCAACACTTCAGAAACTGAAGTCGGTACATTAAGTTCAGTGTCACTTACGGGGATGGCGCTCAGTGCCTCTACAGAATGACCCAGAGTATGGAAATTCCAAGTCTACTACAGGCATCGAATATTCTTTAGCTACACACAGAGAGCCTGTGCTTCTAACATTGGCACTTCATTCTGCACAAGGAAACATCTCTCCTTCCCAGCTTTTGCCATGAAAAATAACCAACAATTCTTCTGTAAAATAAAATATACTTTAAAGTCTCAAGCGCGTATTATATATATTCCAGACCATTCTGATATTTCTTTTAGAGTTAGGAAGTCCTAACATGGAGGATTAAATGATTAATGCTACACGTTTAAAGTGTAATAAGCAGTGCAATGCGGCAAACAGCCTTTGCTGTATTTCTGTCGCATGGGATGGATGGAGCGGCTCTGTGACAGCATTAGCCACATCAGTCCTTTCATACAAAGATAATTACTTTAAAAATTACTTCTAGAAATAATGGTTTCATTAAAATTAGACTTCGACCTGAAGTATATCTAAATAAAATATACTGGCTGACACAGTCAGCATGGCTCAGTTTCGTACACGAAGTGCTGGTGCTAATCGTTTTCACTCTAGAGCAATGGCCACTAATGTTCACATACCCATAAGCAACAGAATTACACAAACAACATATTGCAAGCAACACCATGCTCTTTGAGGGTTGGTATGTTCCCATTATGCCTTCTGTGGCAAGGTTACAACGTACTCTGAAAGGCGTGGGTTGACAAACATTGCTCTAGAACTAATACTATATGATCCATAAAAAATATAAACATACAATATATAGTCACATTTAATTTAGTCCCTGTGCAATTTAAGTGAAACTTTTCTAATTAATACATTTTAAAACTGTAAACCAGACTAGAGAGACGGAGTAATTTTATAAATTTCTTTAGACTGTTAAGGCTTTTACCTTTTATCTTAAGTTGCTTATGAACTCGTATTATAATACAGTTGTGTTTCTCCTTCAATTACCATTAACTGAAGTTAGGGTACAGAATTTAAGTACTTGAAGACAAAGTCCACTGTCCCCAGGGCAGACAAGTGAGCTACTAGTTGCATGAGATACTCCCCCCAGTTACAAACAGGCTGCTAAAACATGCCTAGAAGTTTTCCACAAATAAATAAATCTGTTCCTACAAATTAACTCTGTGGGCTTTGGTCAGTAACAGTATGGCAAGCTTCCATAATGCAACCATTTCTTCTCAAAGAATTGAACTGAGACCAGCATTTCATATGGACAAGTTGTCAAACAGCAATGTGTTTTAGCTCCTGCTTGAGAATAAGGATACAGTTGTATAAATAAAGGATTTGAGGCTGTTTGACATGGGAGGAAAAAGTGGGGCTTGGTTCTGAACTCAGCACCAGCCAGCTGCTACTTCGTACACAGGCAAAAAGTTGACAGAATTTTACAGAGTTTCTTGCTCTTGTGGAAGTAGCAGCTTCTGGCAGCTGCTGAGCTCCTTCATGCACTCAGAACACAGCTATTACTAAAAAGAAAGAGGATAGCAGTGACCAACAGAAGAAAACCTAACGGTGTGACAAACTGTGTATCCTGCCATGCTAAGCACTCCTTAAAGATAGCCTAGTTTCTTCCAAATCTAAAAGCAAGTTCCACTAACAAAGTTTATTTTTTTAAATATTCCATTTTTTTATTAATAAATAAAATATGTTAAAAACCTTTAGGTGCACACTCACTACCCAACGCTGTATATACAAAAGCAGACATATAAAACCAGCAGCTGACCTTGCTCAGGTAAAAAGAACTGAACATGGCTTCTTGGATCACTCAGTCCAGTCCCCAGTACTAAAAGCACCATGGTATTTAATCCCTTTCACAAACACAGTAAGCTTTGAGCCTAAAGAGCAGTTAGGCTGCCCCTAGTATCTCCACTAATAGATCACTACAAAACATAACAGCTCTAATCCTAAAAATTACTCTAATTTCCAGCCTAAATTTGTATCACAGCCAGTTAATTCTTTTGCAAATACTGCCTTTAATATTGGGAAAGCTTGCCTCTCTTCTCAGTTCTCACCCCGATATATAAATTTCCTGTGTATGTATGTGCACAGGCAGACAAAGAGAGATGACAATCATATTTATACTCCTTGGTATCCTATCAAAAGATAAGCTCACTGTATTGCCTGTTCAGCCTTCTTGAACATAAGTGACCAAGACATTGTGTAATCTGTTTCAAGACTGCCGAAAAATAAATGCAACAATCGTCCTTCTCAGTTACATGGATGACCTTACAATTACTCTTAGAATCATAATTTTATGTTTCTGTCTGCTAGTTCTAGAAAAGTGCAATGTGTAGAGGGTGTATTCAAGTTACAGCAATTTTATTTCCCTCCTTTTGAACAATATAAATTTGAAAAATAAGTTATTAAATTACACTGGATCCAGCACACCAGGTTCCACTGTCTTGTAGATTTTGCTCAGAAAGACTTCCACCTTATTATCACCCAAGTGACAGATGTCCAAGATGCATACAACATGTTTGCCATCTAGATCCATCGCTGCTTTTACAATTTCATCTAGAAGTTAAAAAAAAAAGTGTTTTAATAGACATATAGTAAAAACATCTACTGAATTGACATTGTTTTCCATGCACTATTGTGTATATGTTCAACCTGCTTTTAATGGAAAAACTCCCCTCTTCTAAATGCTGGCCTACTGGGATTTTTTTTTTTTCTTGTAGAATTTTATTAGTAAATTCAATCACTAGAAATGACAGCATCAGAACTTAGATACGGAAAAGCTGAAATATGCATTACTTAATCATTAGTGATTCTCAGATTTCGTAGTCTTAATCAAGGAAAAGTAAACACATATTTAAACGAAATCAAGTCTGTCTATATAAACATGCAGGATAGCATGATGCTTATATAGCACTTTGCAGTATGATACACTAATATTAATCGCGTTCACCATATTTGATGTGAAGTGCCAGTAACTAGAAGCATAATCTAAAGGAAAATTATTCAATAGCAGGCAAATACTTCAGTGGATAGACACTGTAGGCTGCATTAAAGCAGTTGTTCAAAGTGACATCAGTGAAATGGACTGACTGATCGGCAGTTATTCCACTCTATTTCAAAGCAGATCAAGCCAAATATCCACATGCTTAGCCACACATACTGACTTCTACACCAGTATAATGTTGCATCCACAAATATCTGCAAATACTATCTAGGTCACTTAGGAGTTTGTGGTTTGGACGCTAAAATACTATCTTTGGAGTATGAGAACAGCTCCAGTAAAAACTGCCTTGAAAGTTCAGCATTACATCTATTTACTCAAGGTGGTCACACAGAATTCGTATCTTTCACTGAAGAGGTGAACAACAGTTGACCTACAACAGAGATTTCTATAGAGGATTAACTCTTGCATTGAAAGGTAGAACGATAAATGAGTAACGACAGCAAAAGCCAGTCTCACTTGAAAGTGGAAACATGTCACGAAGCCTTCCATTGCTAGTGGCCTTCTGCTGACATGCAGAGATGCAACTCATACAAGACAATAATGTATCATTTTGAATGTCTTCTAGTTGAAACAAGTGGGGATCTTCAGGACAAAACAGTGGAAGAAATGCAACATCTATTGCTACGTCATGGTTTACACCTGTTGAAAACAAATATCTGAGTTAGCAGAAAACTTCATGTTCAGCCCATTAATAAATTCATCCACTGCTTATGCTCTTTTTTAAAAAACAAACTTGCAGGCTGAACACTGATTTTTATTTACTTGCTCTTGGTCCATTAATTAATAACCAATGTCTAAAAATACTTATATATATATGCATATTATATTTATACATAAGTACATTCAAATTGATAAGAACACACTGTGATTTAAGGCTAAGAATGCTGTTAGCTCAGAAAACATTAAACCAGCATTGGAAGCCATTTCACATTCCTTTCTAACTTTATTGCTGCTACAAGGACAGAGAAATTCATTTTGCAGCCAGTGTATCTCTACAGTACACAGTGTGGTACCTGTGCTACTTTCATCTTGAATATTAGAAGTCCCAGGATTCCAATGACTGTAAATATTCAAACACCTTCTCTGCAAATCTCCATTAGCAAATAATGGAAACTTTTAAATTATGGGAACTTAACATGAGCATCTTTAAACGAGGCTATTTCTTTCCTGTTTTTAATGGGAAAACTAAATCAAACAGATTAATATCCCACAGTAATGGTAACAGACAGACACACATCAACTTGCATATTTATATTTTAACAAATAAAGGTCAATCAACTGACACTTTGTGCTAACCAGAAGCAGCAGAGAGCAGCTGATGAGTATGGCTAAAATACAGCCCTTCATTTTCTAGCATGGAAGAAAGGCACTTTAGGAGCAACAGTACTCAAAAAACAACTAAATGAGAATAAGCTCAAAAGAAGCCTTTATAGTTGTCCTTTTCCCTTTAAGAACACTAACTTGTTTCTGATTAATACCTCTCCAGCAGGAAAGACAGCTGACAATCAAGTGCAATTGAATAATTTCCCTGATTGTGCCAGACTGGTTGAACGAGTAAACCAGATCTATCTCTAGTTGTAATAATCAATAGCTTAAGGACTACACAAATTCTTCAAATGATACACATAAACCTATATACAAAAATGCAATTATATGAAAAGTGATACTAGAAGCAAGATACTCAGTCATTTCATTTAAAGGTATTTTTAATGAGAATTACAGCTTTCTGGTAAAAAATTATCCTAAATCATGACTCTAACAAAAATCTAAAACGTCAATCATTTTTTTAAACTTCAAGAAATACTCAGAATCAACTGATTAATTTAGAGAAATCCATTCAGTTTCTGACAAACCTTCAAGTCACTCTCAAGTCAATGCAGCAAAGAGCTAAGATCTTATACTTCTCTTGCTTAACCTGTTTTAGAAGCCAAGCTACCAAATACTTACCCAGAACTGTCACTTCGTAATACCCAAGGCCACTAGCACTTTTAAACTCATTGATATTTTTATCTGTTCTGGTTTCTTTTGGCTGGTGCACTGCTGCATGAAGGTTGTACTGTTGCATAAGTAAGTCTTTGTGCACATAATCAAATTTCCGTGGGATGCTTTCTGGGAAAATTGTGCTGTGATGCAAATACTTCATTAACTTGTCTTTCACTTGTGCCCACAGGTCACTCTGCCATGAATCACAAGTTCTCCCACTCTCTTCAGCTTCAGGTATATCACTCATTCCTTCTTGGTCTACTATAAATACAGCAAAAATTCACTTGCTTATAGACTGATAGAATCATATCACTTCTCTGCTAGATGAGAAATATTTTCATTAGAACATTTCAATTATGATGACATGGCAGAATGTTCAAAACATACAACACAATGAATTCAACTAGGGTTGGAGCACCAGTCAGCTGGTAACCTTAGAGGCTAGACTTGTAGTAAAAAGACTTCTTTCACCACATGAAGAGCACCATTGTGGCTTGTTTCTGGAGAGCATGTTACCATGAAAACAAATTTAAAATGGGTACAAGTGAAGGTAAACTTTTCCATCCCTTGCACAATAACTGTATGCTTACATTGAGGACTATGCCACATTTAAAATTTCTTGCTATACAGTCAATGATAGCTTCATTCTTCTTCCCTAATGCGTGTAACCTGAGGATTGTTAATGGTAAAAGCTTATATAGCCATCACTTCCAATTTTGAAGGCAAGCATTAAACCCCACCTGTTCAGCTTATCAGAAAACTTATTTCAAAATATCCCCAGTATAGCCTTGTATCTCCTCCATCTCCTGTGGAACAACAGCTCATCACGTAGCCTTCTGAAGTGGGTACATTATCCACCCCAACATTTCTCTATGAACATACGCTTTTTTACTTTACTACTTTTTTAGTGTCGTAATTGCTACGATGGAGTATCAGGATGCTCAAAAATGAAGAAACTGAGAATGCAGACAGACAAACTTGATACAACATAGGCAAGAACACTTAACAAGGGGAGTAAGAGTCTTGCTGCATTGAATGAGGCAACAAAGGACAGCGAATTTAAAGAAAATTGACACTAATACTGAAATGGAGCGTGCTTGGGGTTGCATAAACCAGTCTGCAGTATTTTTCTCACACAACCGGAATGCATTATACAAGGCAAAGGGGCACATGGAAGCTGTTACACGAAGCAACATTTTTTTCTCGCCATTTTACTTGGAGAATTCATCTCTACAAGCATGAAGACTTAACACTACACATTAGGCAAACTACAAAAAAGTTTCAGAACATAGGTGGTGGGATGAAAAAAACCCAACCTTTCCCTTTCTAAAACTTCAATCCTGACTTTACTTTTCTACCTTAATATATCATTGGTACTGTAATTTGTGTGTCCTACTTGTACGCTCATGATTAACATAGCATAAACAGACGTGTAATTAGGACAGCACAGTAGAAACAGCCACCACTGGTTATTTAAACAATAAGATGCTGAAATCTTTAACAATCTGACTGCACTTTAGAAGAAAAATAAAACAAATGTTTGAACTCTTCTAGCTACAGGGAGGCTCTTGGCAGCAAAGACTACTTTCTTCTTTAAACCAATCAAAAATATAACAATGGCTTTGTGAACATTTAAACACATGATTTCCCACAGAAAGCATTTGAGATGAACCCTATTTTAAGTTCAGCTAGCAAAAGGATTTCTCTTTTTAATCTACTGTATAATTACAGTATACAGCAGTATATAGGTTTTTTCTCTTGTAAAAAACTTAGAAGTTAATTTGTTTATCAGCCTACACTGTTACTATAAAGTTTCTTTCTTGCAAACACTTTTGTTAGCAAATCTGAGTCAGTGCGTTTCTGCTTTACAGCTACGTTTCACATTATCTCACAGCACAGACTGCAATCTTTTACTCCTCCTTTGTACCTCTTGCAAAAAATAGTACCTGCAGTAAAGAAAATTCCAGTGAGCGAACCT
Organism: Opisthocomus hoazin; assembly: GCF_030867145.1. Taxonomy (NCBI): domain Eukaryota; kingdom Metazoa; phylum Chordata; class Aves; order Opisthocomiformes; family Opisthocomidae; genus Opisthocomus; species Opisthocomus hoazin. The sequence continues at coordinate 15,966,445 of NC_134427.1, forward strand.
TATCCCAATACTGCTCCCCCCCCCCCATATTTCAACATTTAAAAAATATACTTTAATAATTTATTTTGTTTTGGATGTCTCTATTGGCTTTTTTTGTACATCTACCCAATGACTATTCAGAAAGTGTTACGGTGATGCAGGCTGTCATGATACCGAGAAGCTAAGAGACAGAAGTGTCAGCACCGTTAATACATAGTTATAAACAGAGGGGAAGGAAAAATTTCATGTTCCCTGAAGTAGCTTCTAAAGGCAGCTAAGGGCAATTTCCCTTGCTGGTATTTAAAGCAAACAAAAAAAAAAAGCTCTACCTGGGACCATGGCAACAACACTATGAAGCTCAGAGTAACACCTTCCCATTTTATATGGTACCTATGACCCATACATCCGTAAATGGAAAAATCAGTATATGATATGTAAGTAGTTGATACACAATCCCAGAATATTGCAAAAAAAGGTATCTTCAAAATCTGAAGGAACACAGCATAGAAAAGTGTTCACTTTGATACACACATCATAATTAGTAGGCTTGTTAAGCAAAATATAAACATGCTGTTATTTAGATAAAACTAGCATCAGCTAAACAACTACTATTTTATGTGAGACTAATAGTAGGACTGATGTTATATGAGAAAAATATGTGCATATGTTTAGTAGCTACATTTACTAACATAGTCACATAATTATTGCATACTCACATTAGATGAGAGACTAATTCATTTATTTTGGACTACACTCAAAATATCAGCCAACTGAAGTTAAATAGGGTTTCACATGCAGTGAGGAAGGATCAGTGTAAACAATATTTTAATTTAATAATAAAAGTATCTAAATATATCTGCATATTAGAGATAAGTATCTAAATAGAAGTAGCCAAAGCAAGACTTCTTCACTACAGTTAAAAAATGAGGCATATATTTCACTGCACATCTTCACATCTTTTTATTTTTTTGAAAACCAATTTTTTAAACCAACTCATCAAAACTGCATACATGTGCTCATTTTATCAGATCTACATGACATCCCAGCAATTCTACAGAGAGTAACAGCATAGCACAATACACACTACAGCAACCAGAAATTCCTGTAATATTAATTTCAGGGGAGAACACTCAATTTGATTTCTCATTTTTAAAAGCAACAAGAAATTTGACCAAAGCCTAACAACCAATAAAGTAATTAATTATCAAACTTGCTTATGTATATGTTTTCCTACTTTTGAAGAACAGATCGCTACATAGTACCTGAGACTTCTCTTTCTCTATATTAAAACTTCACTCTAAACAGTTACCTGTACAATTTTTTCTCCAATTCGAAAGTTTCCTCATCATTTCAGTCTCTTAATATATTAAACATTTGGGAAAACTCACTGTAATTTCTACTGCCTTAAAGCAGCACAACGGAGATGATCATCATCAACAGGCTACAAAGAAAACCTATCGAGACCATTACCAAATTAAGATGAACTGCTGCCTTACAAAAATATAAGGATGGACAAGATTATACACAATATAGCTATACATAGAAGTAAATTAGCAGATGTATTAACAGATGCTAGTAGTAGATTAAATTTTAGATAAAATTACATAACTCAGAGTATATTCAATCAGCTCTGAAAAGAGGAAAACATGTCACAATATTTGCATGAAATAAAAAAAAGACCAAGCTGCACATAATGACAACTGACAGACTTCTTCCTTCATCTAAAAATAGGTATCAAGAAACTAACTGCATGGAACACGAGTTTATTTGTCAATTGCAGAGGAAGAAAGAAAAAGTTAATATTATTAAACTTAGAAAAATCCCTAAACCAAACATTACTCTTATTACTGGTTTGTATGTTTCATTCATTTCCTCCCACATCTTGTATTTGTCTTTTTAGTTAGGTACTATTTTACCACACCCAGATTACTATAGCAAGAAAACTGCCAACAGAAAATGCAAGGTCTTATGCTATTAAGTGCTCCCAAGCATTTATTCCCCATACTGGGAAACTGCCCAACACTGTCCTTCCAGCCACCCTTTAGAAGGTATCGGGGACGTGACTGAGCAGAATGACCTTAACAATGCATTGCTGCAGTGGCTCCCTAGAGGCTGAGGCAGCCAGATGCACAGAAGAGCTGTCCTGACAAACAAGGGTTATAAGGATATCTTTGTTGCCTGTTTTGGACCTGAAGAGAAGAAGTAGGCTTAAACCTCCTAAGGTTAATGTAAGAATTATTTGCAACGTACCTGTGCAGTACTGTGAACTGTCTGATACAGCCTGTTCATTTTTATCTTGCAAAAAATCTTCAGGTTGAAATTCATTCAAGCTATGAAAAAAAAGTAATAGTATATCTATATTTAAGACCTATTTAACCTCAAACACTATGCAGCAAACGTTCAAACCTTGATAGATTTCTAATGATAAATGACACAAGCTCAAACGAGTGAGCACTAGTACCTGGTTTTGTATCATGAGACTTGTAATATAGCGGCTTGACATAATGAGACCTGCTACACTCAGCAAAACCGTTTTGAAGAACTCACGACAAGAACTGCTGTATTTTTGTGCTTTATGAAGTAGATGGGGAAGTGTTTTACACCCAAAACCCAGTGTTTGTTGCCCTCTCCTGGGCATCTGCTGGAAACACCGTGTGTGAGATTAAAAGCTCAACATCACAAATGGCCAACAGGTTTATGACTTGATTCTAAAAAACGGTTGCACAGCATGCTGCTGCGCCCTTCAGCAGTCAAAAACAAAGCATGCATGGAGCCGCGCCATCACTCCAGAATCCAAAATGATAAAGTCCAAATACATATTTTATTTTCAACATACTACCCTGTTGTAACAATCAGTTCAGTCAAGCAAACTAGATTTCTGTTATACTTTCACTTTTAACCATGAAATTTTGAATTAATGGTGAGCAACTATTCTCTAACAATCTCTAATGAATCACCTAGGATATTATGCAGGAGAAAAATATAACAGATACTCTGCACCCAAAACATGGTAAAATAAGCTCTTAGGCCCATTTATTCCTTTCTTCTTTGTTCCGTTCCGCTTCTTATAAACTCACTACGATATCTGAATAAACTTAGGAAAAAGACTATCTTGAATATCTTGCATCACAAACAACTGAGACATAGGCAAGACTTCGTCAACATGCCATTAAAATTCCAGACTACCAAAGCAGTTACTGATCAAATACTGTAACTGCAAATACACAGGGACAATATACAGACGGTGAAAAAGGAATCGAAGATGAACGTGTTTAGTGGGACATTCTGTATTTCAGTCATAAGGATTTACAGGGTTTTTTTTCTTTTTTTCCCCATTTCATACTGGTATGCATCTTGAAAATTTCACATCAATGTTTTGTAACAAACGGAAAATATCTAAAATCTAGTAATAAGACAAAAGGAAATACATTGTGCTTTTTGAGTATGCAAGTACATTTTATGACATGCACTATCATCACGGTGTGAGCTAAGTTCTGGAATGACCTTCTTGTGATCTCCAGCTCTAGGCACTCCTCACTTAGGTAGCACAAACTCTGAACGGAGGTTTCAGCCACCTGAACTTGTTAACAAAAAAAGCTGCCACATAGAGAACTTTAAACCAGTATGACCCTCTTGCTTCCCACCATCCACCCAAAGCTTCTGAGCACAGCTGTGTTGAAAATGCTGGTAAATGAGAATTTGTATGCGTTTCTATGTGACTTTGTAGTCCGCAGCATTTTTCAAATTTTGAGGCCCAGGGCAACCTCAGACAGATTCATGCAAGATGTCAGATCTAAGTTTATGCAGTGGTATTTTTATGTTTTCTGATGAGAGGCAGTACGGAAGTTTGTCTCTTTCTAAAATGATAGTTCAGCAACTACATTGTGTTTCCTATGGTATTATTTATAGACAAAAGAATGTTTCCATGAAAATAGTATCTTCTGAAGAATTAATTCCTTTTACAAGAACCATCATGGAAAGTAACAACTGTGTATGCACAACAATGAATTAAACATTTATGTACCAGCTATACTAACACATTTTCAAGTCATTAGAAGACATTTTCAAAAGTATTAACAAAAGTAGTCCAATTAAAAATTAATGCCCACAAAACTAACTCTCCCTTTCGAGACTCGAACTTCTCAACAAGAGATATGAAAATCTAGCACGTTAGGAAAGGCTTGCCCAGAAATCAAGGTGTCAAGTTAGATACATGTCAACTTCCCTCTTCATTAAAGCAGAGGATTAAACCAAGTCGTACTGCTGACAAGTCGGTATTACAGAAATGTTTTTTTTTTAAATTGTCTCATTTTGGAGGTGAATAGGCTCTGATTTAGAGCTAGTAGATCCTCTGAAAAATATGACAATAACTTTTCACAATTTTTCCCCACTTCTTTTACAGATCTGTAGCTGGGATGATTTCTCGTACCTGCCCAACACGTTGTTCCTACAGGATTGCTTTGTGCTGGATGTGTGTACAGTGTAACTTGAGTTAGGTTCGTAAGGCAAACCTACTTGTCCATACACACAGTTTATATGCTGCTTTGCCAGCCAGTATGTTCGCAAGCCACCTGACAGAACCCAAATCTTTCCATTTACTGCAATATGCTGTGGCTGTTGTACACCAGAAGACCCACATTCCTATCTTGCCCATGTCAGCTTTTTGCAAACTTGTGTCACGCCAAATTTGCTATTCCCAGCCTGCATTCTCCAGACTCCCCTTTTCACAGATGCCCACTTGCAAAAAACCTTTTATTCAGTATTTCCAGATGCACTGGTATTAATCTTCTCAGTCCTTTTACTTTAAAGTATTGTCAACAAAAATAACAATCATAATAGATGGCAGATGAATACTTTTAGAAAATATTGGGAAAATAAGCATGTTTTGGTGCTTCACATCTATTTCCGAAGCACTGGGACTAAATGTGATAAAAAATTAAGAAAGAAAATAGTTATAACTTGTAGCTATGCCCATATGCTTCCAGGAATTAAACTGCCTCAAACCAACAAAACAAAACACTCCACTCACTGATATAACTGGTAAAAGCCTTCTTTTATAGATTGGTTTGAAATCAACTTAACTTTCATGACACCATTATGGTATATGCATCTACCACGGCAAGTAACAGAGAAACCAACTGGCTTTCTACAATAATTTGACAGGTCTACCCAAATTGATTGTTGATATCTACCAATTTCTCCCTCAAAAATTCTGATTTATGTGAAAAAGGGGTCTTAGGGAAATGCCAAATTCTGGGCGACTTTCAGTCGTGCAAAACTCAAGCTGAATATCTCTGTATTACAGAATCCCCATCCCTTTATTCTCATCAGAGGGGAGGGGAAAAAGGAGAAAAGGGTCTAAGTTACATAAACATTCAGAAGTGAAACTGCAAGGATAGAAGCATACAAACAAGTTACTTTCAAGCAGTGTAGAGTGTGAGCATGTAGTGCACCAGCAACTCCATGGTAACTGCAGTGCTAAGCTTACAAAGATTGAAATGCTAAGAAAACTACTGTGGTTTTTTTCATTTCCACATAAAAGAAACTTTTCTGAAATTCCTGAGCATTCCCCATTCACAATAAACTATCGAGTAAACTACTTTGGGATATATTAAACGCTTAAAGGTACATTTATGTTGAATGTCTCTACTAGCAAGAATATAAACATCAACAACAATATTAAATTAACCAGTTTCCTTGTACCTTGTTCTTTCTGAAACCCTTAATAATCAGATAAATAAGCTACCTCAGAAATGTGGGAACTGAGGCTGTCAATAAAGATCTTTAAAAGAAGCTTTTACTGTTTAAAACCCAAAAAACTTAGAAAATGCAACCACATGCTAAGAAACTGCACAAAATACTTGATGCAAAATAATCTAAACTAGCTTAGGTACTTCAAAATATATCTTTGCTGTTGCTATTTCATCAACCTACTGAAATACCTGTGACTGCTGACATTCTGCTACTTCGAAGCAACAGAACAGAAAACAATGCAATTATAAGGTATGCCAAGCTAACTTTCTATCTTTCCTCTGCAATTTGGAGAATTCAGCACAACTTCATAGTTAATTACAGAAATACACAAGTTACCTTTTAATTATTTAGAGTGAAACAGCTTTCCATAATCCAACACAGACTTTCTCCTCCTTTAGTTGGGGTTCTAGCACTAATGGCATAGAGTGGACACACAGGTAGCGAGGAAAGTAGCAGATTGAGAAAAGCAGAGAACAAAGTAAACATGCCTTAACTTTTTGCTCAACTTTGAAGAAATGGGGAGAAAACATTCTTCCCACCCTCCACCCCCAAGAAAAAATGGAACATTTCTCAGCAAGCGAAAGAAAACAGGATTCCTCACATTTGAAAAAACCCTCCTGATTTTCCTATGGATTTGTGCCACAAGTGCCTGCAAACTCCTGCACCAGCTGCAGAGGTGTGACTTTAAAGCAGGTGTCATGCTTTTAATGAATGGGCTGCAGAGTCAGGCAACCATGTCACCAAGAGGACCAGATGAAACAACAGACATGGGCTCTAAAGAGCCTTGTTTATCCCACAAAAAAGCTTTTGCAAATTAGCTTCCAAGAAACGTTTTCCAAGAAAAGAGGCATGCTTGTAGGGCAGTAATACTGGCAGAATGGTCAACAACTTACGATCAACTCCATCATTACTATTGTTGCTATATCCCTAGCACCATGATTCTTTGTTTTAGGGGGAGGTAAGAGGCGCTAAAAGTAAACTAAGGCAGCAACTGAGGGGCATAGGTATCCATGACACAAGCCCAAATCACTGCTGCCAAAAAAACCCAAACATCCAAAGTTACTGACAACAAAGAGTTCAAACATTCAACTCACCTGAGCTGTCTCTGGAACAAATGAGAAGAATTTATGGCCCTTAAACAAAATGCAGGAAGGAAAGCAGCTTTTCACCCCAGACTAGCAAATAGCAACACTCATTCGGTTTTCTTAATAATTTCCCATTTGTAGTTATTCCATTAGGTTCCAGACTTGTCAGGGGTCTGGATTTGAAATTGCAACCTGGATTTTTTTTTAAAAAAAAAAACGTTCTCTGGATCCAAACCAAGTTCAATAAAGACTGAGCGTCAGGCAGAGGAAGAAGTCAAGTGCTTCTCGGGGACAACTGTACTTACACATCTGTAGCACCAAGCATGATGTATAGCTCAACCACCACTAACAAACCCATTAAAGCCATTACATTGTTCACTCTGCTTGCTAATCAAGCATCCCGCTCTCCTGCCTTTGACTTTCCTGCTTTAACTGTCATCTCCCTGAAACAAAGGCTACATATATTACTCTGCTTACCATGATGGACTCCTGTTGCCATATATTCCCTAAGTAGCACTAGTAACAATATAAAAATATGTTTAACAAAACACTCAAAACTATGTTTCAGAATAAAATAATCCAATATATTTGAACCAGAATCAGTGCAGAGGAAGTCAATAGAAAATATTAAACTCTGCCCTAACCTGTTCCTTCATTTCATGTGAATACAGATTATTGACCTGTAAAAGTTTCACTTCAAATATCTTTGTTTCATCTTTGCAATTACTTAACAAAATTAACTTCACATGACTTACCCACATTTTCTTCTTGCAGACCGTGTGAAATAGGGGTAAGACGATATAGGAGTAACAGACATGCTTCCCCTTAAAGCAGGAAATTCACCATTATTTTACAGCATTTAGTTAAATGGAAATACACAAAGCAAAGAACGTGCATGTTTTTCTTTCAGGCAGAATGAACCTAAGCCACTCAAATACGGGAATTATCCTTACAGAACAGACATCCATTAACAAGTTTGCTGTAACACTGCCAATACAGAAATTCTATTCACCAGGGTTTTCTTCGTCTTAACTTTTCATTCAATCCTAATTATATTTTATCTCACTTTCCCTCAAAGTATTCTGAATACCCATCCTCTTCGCACATTATGACTTTAGGATATGAAAAGTCAAGAACAAAAATACACCCTTCATAGCATAAGAAATCCACCACAAAAAAAACAAAAAAAAAAAGACGTGACTGGCTAGACTTTTGCAACATTAAAGTCAATGTATAACCCAAGCCTTTAATACCAAGTATGGGTACCTTAGATTTTGCACAAACATTGCAACAAAGGGCAATCTTATACTAGCAGATATTTTACTCTTGAACCTAATACAGTTGTCTCAGAAAAATTATTTTGTCTTACTCCATTTCCTTGTATCAGACTGATATCCTTTGTCTACGTCTGACTAGATGCAATACAATTTCACAAAATTCCCATCACAAGCAGAACCATGGCACTACAAGTTATTCTGAGCCTTCAGGTTAGCACCTGACCACCATCTACTTGCCTTTGTGACAGCAAGTTACAACTACATGCAGTACATTCCACTAACCAGCAAGAAAAATAGAAGATGTCTGAAATTCAGGAACAGATATACCAGATCCTGATTCTGCATTGTCAGTGAAGAAATCTTATTTTCTCACACCACTGTAACTGTTGCTTGTTCCATGGCTACATCACTAAACCACATATGGTTCAAGTATTAACTACTTTTATTTCAAATCTGTGAGACTAAGAACAAAGTAGCATAAATATTATCAGAAGAGAGCATTACAAACCAGACACCTGCTTTAATAAATTCCTCATTAGCCTGAACAGTATAATTGTCATCACCTGATGATAGAAAAAGTACTTAACCAACTTTTAAAGATTAAACTATATATGCTTTTAAAGCTTTCTTATATTTTTTCTATTGCCTGGGCTCCAAACTGATTTCCGTAAACACTTTTCAGAAGATCCACTACATATTTATGAAGAGAGCTTACTGTTCTGCATCGGTATTTAATACGCGTGGTATCTTTCTCTTGACTGAACTCTTTTTTGACGGTAGAGCTTGGTGCTGGTGCTGTTCCCCAGGACTGCAATGTGGCCCCAGAAAAGACTTAACTTCTTTATTTTGAAGGCTGGTGTTTTTTCCCTTGTGAACACAGTCTTCTTTGGATGTAGCAGAACTTTCAAGAGACTGAGAAGCATCTTTCTGCAACAACAGTTAATTGTTTAAGAGTTTCACACTTCAAGCTATTGCTTCCAACTTAAAAACCTGCAGGTTTTAAATTACCTTTTAAAGGAACAGGACAATTCACCCTACCTTCTGAAAGTCTCATTATATCTAGCAGAAATTATCTTCTAATCACACTAAGAAGATAAATTCTGTCTAGAAAGTGACAGTGAGCATGTTGCAGTAGTTGCCCCTCCCACATTCTAATTTACATTAGGTTATCCGGTCACTCAGACTAGTAACTTCTAAACAAGTTACGTAGTTTTATGGAGGACTATCATAACACTTTCAGAAAAGTACCGAAACATTGCTTTTTAAAAGTTTTAAATTATTACTTTCAAAAATTTTGCTCTCAAAATAGCAAATGAAGTTAATCAAGAGACAATGTAACTAGGTTCTGAACTCAAATGCAAAATTCTCCATTCTAATTGTGATCATAGTTGCTTAAGTGCTATAGCATTAGTTCTTAAACACTGTACCTGAACAAGTTCCACTCCTGAAGCTTCTTCAGCTGCATTGGTACAGCTGATGTATCTTATGGCACTAATTATGCCCTGAACAGCAATGCGCTTGTGCTCTCTGTAGTGCAAGTCTTCAATCTCTTTCCCCGTTTCACCTATGGCTTTCAAAACCGATTCAACTGCAAAAAAGGAATTTCCATAAACAAGTTTTAAAGAAATACAGTATCAAAATGTCTGAACACAAGACTCCAAAGAAAAGACGATTTGTTACTAAATACTAAATTGATTTAAAATTGCGTTTTGGAAGAATTTTACATCTTTTTGTTGTTCTAATCACATGGAAAAACATTTAAACAATAAATCTTTTTAGATCACAAGCATCTTTTAGTATGCATTATCAGATATCATAATTTCTGTTTCAGGTGAAATTTCTAATTCACTGCACTCTTCAGTATAACTATCTTTAGTTCTGATCTAGCAGAATATTCAAAGTCAAAGGCAAATCTGTAGCTCATGTAAGCTGCCACAGTTCTCCTGCAGCTAACGGTGCCATGATACTTTCTGCAAGATGAGGATTTAGCCTATCATTCATTTAGTCGAAAAGGGAGGGTTTTTTTAAATGACATTACAAATTTGTGTAATCACTAATAGTAACTGTGTTGGTTTTTAACATGCTTTAAATGCTTGGAGTAAGACTTAACTTAAAAAGGCTACAAATCTTAAAAGATATTTGATGGTACGATACCTTTACTGTTTTTGCAGTATTTCAAAAAGTCATTTGGAGGTCGTGGAAAAGGGTAATAGCCACCAATGACAGTTTTCTTCATTTGATCAGCTTCATTTTGTGTTTTAGTCCACTGAATGAAGTTTTTCACTTTGGTATCCTTGGTGTATGGCTGGCCCTTGTGCCACCCTTTTAAAACAAAAATAACCAGGTATCAAAACCAAAGCAGGTTACTGTCATCCGTTCTCATCTGGAAACTATCCTGAACACTATGTAGAAAAAACAAATTAAGCAAAACTGGACTAGAGAATACAAAAGACATCTCTCCACTAGTCAACAGCGTTTTACGAAATGAGTATATTGAATTCCTTGACTAACACTTGCATTTGATACTGAAAGTTAGACAAATGTTAAGTTATAAAAAGAAATAAAACAACTAGAAAAAATGCTACTAGAACACTTTCTCTCAGCAGCATACAAAACAATAAAATGATCAGAAATTGGTTTATTAGCAGAAAAGAGCAGATCAATCATCTTCAGAAGGTTCAGCAAAGATTGTTAATGACAGGTAACTGGCAAGGTATGTATGCATTGTTGGCTGGTTTAAAACCAAGGTATGGACTAAATACCAGTTTTATCAAATAAACTGTAATCTGACCAGGACTACATCTAAGCTGTGAACTGAAACAGATCTTATCCAGTGGTTTGCAATCTCCAGCTGTAATTCTCATTTAGGACCAAAACAGATATAAAATGAACTAAAGCTAGAGTGCAGGAACGCTTAAGTATTTAATCAGAAAATTCAGCACAAAATATACGGAAGGACAGCAAGGAAAAAAAACACCTCTCAAACCCTTCATTTAGGAGTGAATTAGATCATTAGAAACCTATTAACAAAAAGACTAGCTTGCTTTGCTAGTCTAATTAAACACAAAACACCCTACCCAGCTTGGCAGGAAAGACCATGTGTACAGAACTGACTATGTTCTGCTACATTTTCAGCACACATTTTTCTCTGTTCCTTCTCATCAGCAGAAAGATTCAGACTGGGTGACTGATATGTTAGGAACGCTGGAGAAATGAGCTGGATAAACCAGCACAGGAAAGATACATCTATTGCACCCTATACTCCCTTGCAACTAGGCCACTGCATCAGTCGCCTGCAACACTGCCATAATCTGCCGCCTGGTCCTGCCTGTGACATGCTGACTGGGGGTATCTAGTGCGCAGTATCACAGGACCATAAAGAATACTGTAACTGCAGGCGGGGGTATCCAAACAAGACTACTGAGAAGCAATGCTCTTTCAGTGCGGCCCAGCACCACATCCCTTCCTAGACCATGTGGTCTGCATAAGGCCCTGCGCACTGGGAAAGGTGAAACATAATAGGTCTCCAAATATTTGGTGTAAGAGATTAGCTAAGATAAATTCAGGATAACTACACCCTTTCCCCCCTTCCCCAAGAAGGATATCTGTAAGCCAGAAAAGCTGCAAGTGACTTTTAACATTTTTAACAAAGTGGCAATCTGCATTGCTACATTATCAAAGGATTAAAACAGCCTGAAAGAATTAGTAAACATGACTTAACCTAATAATACTTAGGTACTTTTCATAAGATACACCTATTGATGCATCACAAGAATGCAATTTTCCTTTTTCTTTTTGCAGTGGTATTTCATTATTAACACAAAGTCATTTCTGACAGGGAAACCAATACTATGCACTGATTATCTTGTTGTAAACAAAAATACGCTTTCCAAAGAAATAAAATGAGAACTACATAAAACTAAAACTAGTTTAAGTTACCTGTAATGAATATTTGACTTTCATTTGAAGTTGTCAGGTAAATTGTGCTGGCAGGATTCTCACTGAGGTCCCGTACCACTCTCATCTGTGTGCACACTAAATATGTCACTGGAGAAAAAAAACAAAACCACACTGCATTTTTTTCCTGATATTTCACTGATTTTAGAATGTCAAGACTGACACACACTGGATTAATTTTATTAAGTGCTCGAAACAAGACATTTCAGTTCTTGACTCCACAAATGCTTCAGCAAGTACTGAGCCCCATTATAAATTACAATATGGAGATGTAATTATATTTTCAATTTAATAACGGTGCAAGGAAATTTCAGCATCCATTTTAGAACTAAAACATGAGATACTTCATCAGGTGGGATATCAATGAAATAAATAGTAAAAATACGGATATTAAATGGCTGTGTTTCTTAAGGATAAAAAGCATCAAATCATGGAAAGCACAAGAAATCATGACATGCCACTGCAAAACTTCTAAACAGAGTAGAAACTCACTCTTTTGTTAATATCTCAGTTAAACATTGGAATGTCATTCTTTGTCATTTCCCCAGAACACTCCAGATGAATGCAGACATAATCTTAACAGGGTTGTGCAGCTAGTCCTGCATCATCTGATATAAAAAATGCACGTGACACCAACCAGCGTTAATGGAAGGATGAGTGCTTGGAGAAGAGAATGCAGGCTGGAAGAAATATTTAAAGCTATTTTTAAATCCTTAACTAAGGATACCCGTTTGAAACTTATCATTCTCAGCTCACATGCAATAACTAACACAGCTGGGTGATGACTGCTGTTTGGGCAACAAAAGTATTTATTCAAATGAAGCTTTGCCACTTTCACCTCTCCCTTCCCCCAATCCTCTTAAATTATTCCTGTCTATAAAAAAAAAAATATTCACAGGAGAAAAGGAGTAATAGATTTGACCAGCTGCTGCCTATATTTGCCTCTGATGCAGGAGATGCTGCCCCAGGTGCTTCACTTAAGTTTCTGTTTGAAATTAATGAGATCAGATGAGCCTCAGTCCCAGCTACCCATCTATTTGTTTACACTAACTGGCAGACTGCAATATGATAAAGGTTTCAAATACTTATACCTTTTTTTTATTTTTAAATTTTACTTTCTGATCAGCTATTTTCCGTTTGAAGAGACAAACCATGGCAATTTTTTATTCAGTGGCAATTATACTCAGAATTTGAAAACAGTAACCAACTAGAAAAATACTATGAATAATTATTAATAAGTAATATAGAGAGACAAATACTTGGGTGAATATGCTCAAACACATCTGGCTGAGAAGTTGCAAATAATTCCAGTATGAATGGCTGGTCTGAGGTCCCATCGATGGCATGTGCCCAACGATAGAGCCAGAAGTCTTCACCATGTTCTGTATAAACAAATATTAAGAAAAATGTATAAGCATTTATTCAGAAAGTTAAAAATTGTTTGATAAATTCTGAAAGTCATATTTATAGAAAAACCTCTCTTTCTTGCTCGTTCAGCCCTTCCTACAAATGTCACAAGACCAATAACATCACAGGAATGATTGTTTGGCAAGTCATCCAGTTCTGACCTAAAACCAAAACAGAATAAAAAAGTGGGTATTTGTTAATAACAAAACATAAAGCTTTCCCAGAAACTTGTTAAAAAACATTTCCAACTAACACTCAGCGTCATGTGGTGAAATTTAAGTTCCATCTTGACAACCAACAAAATTCTATTTTACCTTGTGATAAACCGATATTTAACTTCAGGTAATCCCCACTCTGGCTTAACCATTTCTTCTGGAATAATACTTATTTTAGTAGGAGGGTCTCGAACATTAAGGCTGATTTCTGACAAAGAAAAAAAAAGGTAACATTTAAGGCATGAATACAAACTTAAAAAAAATAAAACCCACTTTAAAAAAAGCCTCACAAAAAAACCCAGAGTAAAGTTTCTTAAATGAAGTATTCCAACTTCATCTCACCGCTTGCGAAATTATTAATAAACTCCTCTGACTTTATGTTTTCATCAAAATAAAGGAATTCAGGCACCGCATTCAACAATGCAATTTTATAATCTGAGCAACATTAAACTTTCCAATCCCCTACATGAGCCAATAGGTCAAAAGCCAGAAACTCATGCTACAATACTGATTAGATATGAAGTACTTTTTACACCAGCCTTACTCTCAAATGTCACTAAGATCTAAAATCAACTTGCAGACAATTAAATAAAAAGAAGACAGAACTCGCAGATGAGTACTTCCACATCTGATACCAGTTCAGGTAGTTATTAATATGATAGGAAGATGCCACGGCCATGGAGGAAAACAAAAGGTCTTCTCACGTCTACTCCATAGCACCTGAAAAATGTCATTTATTAAACAGACTGTTTAGATGCTGAATAATAAACATGGTGGAGCACTGAAGGAAGTGGGGGTTTCTGCAACCAGATAAAAATCACAGGAGGAATGGCTTCAGCATCTAGAATACACAGAGTGGTACCCCATTGTCTCTCTCACAAGAAGACACATCTTGCTGGTGTGAAAAAGACAGATCCTGATGATGCTTCTACAAGATGCTTCGATTTGGGATTATTCAAATAATGCACCCAGAAAGGTAATTAAATCATTATAAATCATACATAAAACTGTTTATATAATTATATCCGGCCCCTCACCCTAGCACTGTAACATTAGGAAGGTGTTATACTTAAAATCAGACCCTCTACTTATCAATTTTCTTTTGGCTGCTGCCTTCTAGAAAAGTATTTGGAGGACAACTGTGGTTTTGAATATGGTGTTTTAGGACAGTATCTCAGATAAAACTCCTGAAAACAAAACTTTCCCATGCATCAAAACTATTTACCAATTGTTTCCTCATTTTGAGATTAGTTGAAAGTCATATACTCAACTCAGGACTATACCCTGGGATGATTCAGAAGCTAAGGTCAGTCCAGGCTATTTGAAACCGCAGTTCCCATCAGTACCACATAAATTCAGTGATCTGTGAAAAGCACACATTGCCTAGCAGTGGGATTCAAGGTGTTGGTACTAACTATTCAAGCTCCGGAGGTTTTAGGTCCTGAAACAGCACCTCTCAGCATGTCGCACAAAGCTGCAGCTGCAAAGAGAAGCAAGCAATGCAGAACTCGCTTCACAGAAGTCTTGGAAGATGCCAGAGGCATACTGTCTTGCAAGAACTCTTCATTTGGAAAGCCCTTTCCCCTGTGGCCCTCTTAAGTCTCCAGCCACATTTTACAGCATTTACAGGTGAAGGATTGTAAGGGAACACTGGAAAGCTGGGATTTGATGGAATTACAAACTGGAAACAGATGATGAAAAAAGTAATTGTTACTTAAGCCATGCAGTGTAATTGATTGCTGTAACTAGCTAGCTGAAGAACTTTTGGAGTGCTCATTGTGCATGCTTAAAAAAAAACCCTGAAATATTCTCCCATACTGGGCATACACAGAGATATTGATACTAACAGACTAATTAGTGAGGCATTAAATTTCACTTCATCTGAACAAAAAAAAAAACCAAACACATGCACCAGGAATTGCATAAAATTGATTTTATAACTGCTCTAGAAATTTCTCTGGATATACTGTTCTCTTTAGACTCTCTTCTTACAGGATATATGGGCATAACATCCATCAGTGCATGGTATTATGTGCTTTGTAAGTTCATATGAAGACAAAATTCTGAGCATTGTGCTGAGAAAAGTAGTAAGCTACTGTACAAACACTGATATGAACCCAAGATTAGTAATTTCTGCACTATCCAGGGCCTGAAAATACACCATGGCACTTTACTATAGACTGTCTTTTAATTCTTCCATTACACATCTATTACCATTTACAGCCCACTGGCCTGACTTCCATTTGGATGTCTTCATTAACATTTCTACCCCAATTATGGTTGCAGAGATCAGTAGTGTAGCGTGAATTAAGCCATTAAAATGAAGTGATATTTGCCCCTAGAGAAGGTCACCTCAGATGGCATATTTTATTCTGTCCCTTTCCCGTAGAAAGGTTGTGTGGCAATTATAATCGTTTTCAGGGCTGACTTGTAATCATCACCAATCAGCTTCCCTCACAAACTTCCATTCCTGGCTAAACATTTCTCTCTCCTGCCAACTCATCACAAACACTTCAGCCATTAAGATCTGGTTTTCAGGCAAAGATATGTTAGACAGAGAATACACTGCTTCTAACAGTGAAAATATTGTTTATTTCTGTGCACTGTAGCAACCGCATTAGGAAACTGTCATTGTTAATCAGTTATACATACATTGTACTTCACTAACAAGCATATTTGTTTGTTTCACAGAAGTTATTTGAATTTTCTGGATGTTGGCTGTTATTTTGTTCTCAGTATAAAAGCACAGAAGGGGAAAGAACTCATGTTCAGCAAAGTAGGGGGGGGGGTGAAAGTTGACCAAATCCAGTTTGAAAAGGCTATTACTGTTACATCGCAGCACTTGTATTTCTGTAGCACAGCTCCTTTGATTATCTGTCATAGTAAACAACTGCAAGCAAGAAAATACTTTCTCATTGCCAAGGAATATTCTTCACATATGCTCTCCCACGGTGCTGCTGTTTCAGCACAGACAGCAGTCATCAATGCAACTTTTTATTCAGCGTAGCTTTGCAGACACTCTGGGCCTTGACCATATACACTAAAATTTAATGTCAGATCAGGTGACACAGTGCTTCAATGACCTGGAAGGTGTGAGCTGTGCACAGACACTATCTGTATTATTAATCAGGAAGTAGAATTAGATGAAAATTCAGAACTAGAGGCCTGTCTTTATGACCCCAATACTTGACATCGGGATTTAATTTTTTATTTTTTTTTACTAAAGTTTTTAATTAATTGTGGCAGTAAACTCTGTAGACATTACAAAAATATAAGCATGGAACAACAAGAACTTGGATGTTACGACACTTTTCAGAGCTAGTATTTAAGGATATATACCTTATCAATTAGCCTCAGCAATGGATCCCTTTCTATTTCATTTCTGTGAAGAGCTACCTTTTTACAGCTATATTTCATTGAATCAAAACAGGTTTCTGCAATACTTAACCAATTGTAGCAAATCTCTTCATCTGTGAATCCCCTGGGGTTGGCTGTGTTTTAAATGGGTAACTGGTTTTGATAGCATACTGTTCAAGAAGAAGTACCGTGCCAACCTTCACGCTGTTATACCATTCAGGACATAATGAATTCCACAAAACCATTGACATCATGCCTGAACCATCAGCAACTTCAAAGTAAGCCTAAAGAAAAAAAAAAAAAAAGACACAAAATACATTCGTCTTTTATCATGATTCTGGTATGCATTTATTTTGGATAACACATCAGCTACTTAACTCATGAACAATTTCTCTGATGATTACAAATGGATAGAGAGTATATTCCAAAACTTGTACTGAATAGTAGAGTTGAAGAAATCCCTAATTTCCACAAAAAGAATTCTTCCACAACTACCCCAGCCCAAACTCTTTGTCTTTCCAGTGCTTGATAACAGTAGGTGACACCAGTTTCACTCCACGGTTTTTGGAGCAGGCTGGGGAAATACCATGCACAGGAAACAATACTGAAAAGATTCTTCTTTTTCAGAGAGAATGCTGTATTTAGAATAACATTTCAAAATATCCATGAAGGAAAAAGATATTTTGGAAGTTGAGACGTTACAGGACCATTTGCTAAACATTCTTGATCAAAACACTATATAATTCTGACTTTCAAGCAAAAAAAAGACCTTGCAGGAAACAATCTGCATTGTAAACCACTATCTCCTCATTGAAGTTTTTTTCACAGCAAAGATTTCTGATTTTTTTTTTTTTTTTAAACCGGGCAAACTTTGAATCCATAACTGAGCAGATCACCGAGCAGTGAAAAAGATTTTTAAACAGTCTTATAATGGTCTTAAAAGGTAGAAATCCACTGGAAAAAAAAAAAACACAAAACAACTCAGCTCTATCAAAATGCTTAATTTATCCACACATCAGCCTCAAACAATTGCCTGCTTTTGTTCACACTAGCATTCACTCTCTTTCATATATCACCATTTATATCTCTTTAATATATCACCATTCTTGAACATATCTAACACCTTATGTTTTTCTCCCTTGCTGCTTCTAAAATCATCTCTTCCTTATTCCAAGTTCAATATAGAGGTTATACAAACTGACACTTGTTAATTCATTCTAATACTCCTGAATGTATGTTCAGCAGTATTAATAACAATAATGTAGTTATTATTAATTAATACTATAATGTAGTCATGAATAATACATCCTTGAAAGTAAACCATTATATCATAGAATCTTTCGTTATCCCATTGGTTTTTATCTAATAACTCAACACACAATGCTATCTAAAGAAGTAATGCATAAAGCAAAAAGCACGTAAAAAATCTGTCTCCTAACTTACTGAGGTAAATCAGCTCTGGGTATTGGTTCTGTACCTCACACCAGGAAAAGTGAACTGCCATGAAAGTTAAGAGTATCATCTAGACTGTCTGCTGAGAAGCACCTCCAATAAAAAGACCCAGATGTATCTCCACGTACAAAGGGAATGGAAATTTGGAATAAGAGAACACTACAGCATTTCATTATGATGTTTCATACCTCCCTCTCCTCATGGAAGAATTCATGAGAGCTACTGGAGCTCTTTGTAACATGCCGCCCTCCTGCATGGGGTCTGGCTGTGATGGAGTTTATTTCTTTGTACCAGCCGCCATAGTGCCGTGTTTTAGATCTGTGACTAAAACAGCGGTGATAACACACCAACATTTTAGCTGTTGCTGAACAGTGCTTGCACAGTCTCAAGGTCCTTCTCTGTTTCTCACTCTGCCATCCCAGCGGGTAAGCTAGGGATGGGCAAGAGGCTGGGAGGGGACAGCCAAGAGCACTGTCCTGAACTCACCTAGGGGATATTCCATGCCATGTAACATCGTGCTCAGATACAACATGGGCTGCTAGTCTTCCCAAAGTACCCATTGTCCAGAGACTGGCTGAGCACTGGTCTGCCAGTGAGGGGTGCTGAATCACTGCCTTTGCATCACTCATTTGCCTTTTTTTCCCCTCCTTTCATCTTATTAAACTGTCTTTATCACAACACATGTTTTTTTCCTTACTTTTGCTCTGCCAATTCTCTCCCCCACGTCCCTGGAGGGGGCAGGGGAAAGCAAATGACCAGCTGCTGAGTGCTTGGTTGCTGGCTGGGACCCCCACCTCACCTCCTGTCTCTATTTCCAAGAAGCTCTACATAAAAGTAGCACAAGTAAAACATTAGGAAAATCATTATGAATTCCAAGTAATACAAGCTATCTGGAAGTCACCAGGTGAGAGAATTAAGGGATACAAATTGCTAATATTTGTTTGAATTTTTTTATCTTTTTTTTTAGGTAAGACAGACCAACTTCTACTGCATAGAGACCAGAAACATTTAGGCTGTTAAGACACTAAAAACTCCAAACATTTTTTTTTCCCTTCACAAAAAGCTCAACTGAACTATAGTAACTGAAACGCATCCAGCAAAGTTTGTACATACAATCACTAAATCTACCACTTCCTACCCCAAAGGGCTCAGCATTTTTGTAAAGGTAGTATTTTTAATATAAAGTAGCTACAACACAAATCTTAACTTTATGTGCTCACTATATGAGAGTAACGATATCAAAATATCCTACAGCTATTTGTTTGAGTGCTAACCTATGTGTTTATCCCTCTTTACCTGATAAGGCATATCCATTTTTTTCTCTGGTTTCCCGTAGTACCTTAGTCTAGATTTGTGCAGGACTCTCACAAGAAGAGGATGGAAGTGAACTCTGCTTCTCCAGGTCATTTCCAGTTGACCAAGAGAAGTCAGCTTGGAGACTAAGGATAAACAAAAAAAACCAAAAAAAAACCAAAAAAAAAAAAAAAAAAGAAAGAGACACCAAAAAAAGAGCATTCATGATTGAACATTTCAGTTTTCAGGAGTAAAGCACACAGACCAGAATGTCACATGTATTTTCTTAATGTTTCTAACATTTAAAGAAGCTCTTTTGTTTATAATATTCACCACGAAATCCTGCTCTGATTTATCTGCACATAGCATAGTTTTGTTTTGGGGTTTTTTTTTTAATTGAAGAAGAGAGTGATGCTCCACTCTCGTGAAACCCCACCTGAGTACTGTGCCCAGCTCTGGAGCCCCCAACATAGGAAGGACATGGATGTTTTGGAGTGGGTGCAGAGGAGGGCCACAAACATGATCAGAGGGCTGGAGTACCTCTCCTATGAGGAAAGGCTGAGAGAGTTGGGGCTGTTCAGCCTGTAGAAGGCTCCGGGGTCACCTTATAGCAGCCTTCCAGTACCTGAAGGGGCCTACAGGAAGGGTGGAGAGGGGCATTTCACAAGGGTGTGTAGCGATAGGACAAGGGGGAAGGCTGTAAACTAAAAGAGGGCAGATTTAGATTAGATATTAGGAAGAAATTCTTCACCATGAGGGTGGTGAAACACTGGCACAGGTTGCCCAGAGAAGCTGTGGATCCCCCCTCCCTGGCAGTGTTCAAGGCCAGGCTGGATGGAGCTCTGAGCAACCTGGTCTGGTGGAAGATGTTCCTGCTCACGGCAGGGGGGTTGGATCTAGATGATCTTTCAGGCCCCTTCCAACCCTTACCACTCTATGATTCTATATTTAAAGTGTCCCAGAAGTGGTGTCAGATGAGCAGAACAGCTGCTACAAAAGACACAGGTGTTAGCCTACCAGGGCACCACACTCGTGCAGAAGTCCCACTCACACCTCCCTCCGCACCAGGCCCCACGCACTGGCCGAGCCCCTCGGCACTGACGCGTTCCAGGTGGCAGCTTCCAGGTGCGCGTACCCCGTCCCACGAACGAGCCCAGAGACTACTACGGGACAGATGTTTTTGACACCTCAGCAGACTGGGTGCAAGCACCATAGCTCCGTCTTCCCAGTCAACGTTTTGTAAAGTTTAAAAAAAAAATCCCTCCAAGTAACACAGACATGCAAAGCACGATCACAGAATCACAGAATGGTGGGGGTTGGAAGAGACCTCTGTGGGTCATCTGGTCCAACCCCCCTGCCGAAGCAGGGTCACCTACAGCAGGCTGCACAGGACCTTGTCCAGGCGGGTCTTGAGTATCTCCAGAGAAGGAGACTCCACAAGCCCTCTGGGCAGCCTGTTCCAGGGCTCCGTCACCCTCAGAGGGAAGAAGTTCTTCCTCCTGTTCAGACGGAACTTCCTCTGCTTCAGTTTGTGCCCATTGCCCCTTGTCCTGTCGCTGGGCACCACTGGAAAGAGTCTGGCCCCATCCTCCTGACACCCACCCTTCAGATATTTATCGGCATTTCTAAGGTCCCCTCGCAGTCGTCTCTTCTTCAGGCTGAACAAACCCAGCTCCCTCAGCCTCTCTTCGTAGGAGAGATGCTCCAGTCCCCTCCTCACCCTTGTAGCCCTCCGCTGGACTCTCTCCAGTCGCTCCTCATCTTTCTTGAGCTGGGGAGCCCAGAACTGGACACAGTACTGCAGATGGGGCCTCACTAGGGCAGTGTAGAGGGGAAGGAGAACCTCCCTCAACCTGCTGGCCACACTCTTCTTAATGCAGCCCATATACGCATGGCGTGCTCGTATGGGTGCCCAATGCAACCAGAGGGTCCCTTCTGACCCGGGAGCTCGGCCCAGCCGCACAAGCGACCGCGCCTCCACGGCTCCGCGGGCGCCCCGGCCGGCTCCAGCGGCGCAGGCCTCCCTCGGGCCCTCGGCTGCCGCAGGGCCGGCTCCCACCTCCACCCCCCGCCTTCCTATAGAGCCGCCTCCTCTCCCCTTACCGTCTACATTCACCTGCGCCGGGGGCTTCTCCGCCACCCACATGTCTCCGTAGGGGTCCTCGTTGTTCCACAGCGGCAGGTAGTGCTTCCTCTCCCCGCGGAGGGGCGGCGGGCGGCGGGGGGCGGCGGCGGCGGGAGGGGTCCCGGCGCCCCCGACCCGCTCCAGCTCCTCCAGGCAGAGGAAGCCGTAGTTGAGGCGCTTCTCGTCGTACAGGTAGGAGCAGCGCCTGAGGCGCAGGCGCGCGCCGGCGCGCAGGTGCGCGCGCTGCACCAGGCCATTGAGGCGCGGCGCCAGGTAGCAGCGCTCCTGCCCGGCGCCGTCCGCCAGCGTCACGTCGTACCAGTACTGCGGGGCGGCGGCGGCGGGCGGCGGCGGCGCCCCGGCCAGGTACCGCTCCACCGCCAGCACCGTGACGGGCGGCGGCTCGGCGGGGGCCACGCTCAGCTGGGAGGAGCCCCGCACTTCCTCAAAGACGCTCCGGAGCCAGGAGGCCCCTCCGCCCGCCGCCGCCCCCCGCCTCTCCCCGCGTTCCGGGGTAGGGTCCTGCATGACGGCTTCCTCGAGGCCCCTCCCCTCGCGCCGCGCCGGGCCGCTGGCGGGGGAGGGCGGCGGGAGACGGCGGCCTCGGCCTCCGGCCGTCACGGGCTGAGCCGGGGCGCCGCCATGGCGCGGGCGGGGGCGGGGCTGCTGCGCGCGCGCGCCGCGCGCCCCGTTCAAAGCTCCCAACGGTCGCGGAGGGGGAGGGGTGGAGCCGGCCGAGCGTTGCCGGGGGAGGGGGGGGAGCAGACGGTGACAGGAAGGTGGCGGGGGCAGCGGCGGGGAGAGCGGGCGAGGAGGGGGCGGAGGGGAGGAAGCGGGGGAGGTGAGAGGTGGGAGGAGCAGCCGCGGGGGTGGGGGGGTCTGCGGGGCGAGCGGGCTGGTGCTGCCGGGGTCCCCTGGCGGGCAGGGGATGGGGCGGCCGGGGCTGCCCTGCTCGCCTCCCGCCGCTCGTCATTCCCCGCGCCCCGTTGGGCAGCGCTTGCTGCACCTGTTGCCGGTGGCGTTTTAATGTGACTGGGTGCGCGATGCTCGTTGTTGCTCCTCCCAGCCCGTAGCACGGCTTGGGGTGGAGGGGGCCTGTAGAGGCCATCGAGCCCAGCCCCCCTGCAGCGAGCAGGGACATCTTCAACTGGATCGGGCTGCTCAGAGCCCCGTCCAACCTGACCATGAGTGTTTCAAGGGATGGAGCAGCGACCACCTCTCTGGGCAACCTGTGCCAGTGCCTCACCACACTCATCGTAAAAAATCTCTTCCTTATATCCGGTCTAAATCTCCCTTCTTTCGTTTTAAAGCCACTATCCCTTGTCCTGTCGCAACAGGCCCTGCTGAAAAGTTTGTCCCCATCTTGCTTATAAGCCCCCTGTAAGTACTGAAAGGCCACCATAGGGTCTGCCCGCAGCCTCCTCTTCTGAACGACCCCAACAGCCTCTCCTCATAGCAGCAGTGTTCCAGCCTTCTGATCGTTTTTGTGGCCCTCCTTTGTAGCTGTAGTGGAGGTGTCTCATGCTAGTTCCTAAAATTGTGTTTACCTTTTTCATGGTTGCAGTGTGTTGGTAATCACAATCATTCTGCCGTTGAAAAAGTCTCCTGGGTCTTTCTGCTTTGTTGTTCCCCACAGCAATGGTTGAGGTTCCATGTAATAGGAGAAATTCTTGCTCGTGGTCCTTAAGTGCATGACCACACTTTTAAAAATTATTATTATTGACTTTCATCCCAGTGCTACTACCAATATCATCCCATTCTCCATGATCACTTACAGTGTTAATGAAACTTCTGAGGATTAAGAACTTTGTATTTAATACTTTATTAGCACTTGCTAATACGTGTATTTTTTTCTGTCAGAGGAAACCTCAGAATGAGGAGAGAGGGCTAAAGATGAAGGGGCAGGAAGAGGAAGCAGAGAAGCAGTTTCCAGTATTTATAGTGTCACTGGTCCAGATAGCCTTCGGAAATCCAGAAGACCGAGGCGGGGCTGCAGCTTAGGCAGGGCTGCCTCACACGCTGGGCCAGAAGCAGTTCTCCAAGCTCACAGCCGGAGAATGGCTCCGTTCCTGGTCTATTCCCTTTGCCACTGTGGAGCATTTGCCTTAGGGAAATTGGAAAACCTGTTGCTTGAACCATTTAAAATGGACTGAAAAACTAGACAAGGGGGTATAAAACCCAAGCCTTTTCTGGCCTTTAGGCTGCCCTAGGAATGGTATGAGTTTTATATAACAGTGCACTCCTTAGTGAGAAAGTTTAAATCAGTCTTTCTTGATATTTATGTGGAAGCCAAGGTATTGAGTAAAATTTCAGCGTGATGTCTCTTTCCCAGTAAACACATGATCTGTTGTGTGGACTGATAAAATGGCATTTACACTTTACAAAACCAAGCATGACCCAAACACCTTTTTACTGAGGTTGCATAGGGTGTTATTTCACATTTACATACCGGGCTTACCCGGAGAGCTGTGGTGTAGGCTCTTTATCAGCTATTAAATGAACCAGTAGGTACAATGAGGAAATCTGTGGACTGTTCCCAGCCTCTCTCCACTTTTGTCTGTGTTTGTGATACAACTTGCGGAAGAAAGGTATTTTATTTATAGCAGAGGTAATTGTTACATGTACACCTGTTGTCAGGGTTTTTTATTACTGTAAGTCACTGTGGTTTCAGTTCTGAAAACTGTGAAGATGTAGCTTTTGTGGAGTGATAATGGACAGATGTGGACTGATAGTAGAGTTAATATAATTTTGGATAAATTTGTCTGCATTGCAGTTTCAGATAGCTCACTCTCTTAGGAACTTGCTCCTCTTACCTTCTTTCTCACCCGCAGAGATCTAGCTAACATCCCAATTTCAAAACTGGAACGGGGTGAATCTGTTTTGCTGACGTCATGTCAACAGTGTGTTTTAATGACTGGTTATGTCTGTGAGTTCCTCTGGATGAGACTTCCCTGCCATACCTGACCAGGGGTACAGATGCGATTGTATTAGAAACTGGAAGTTCAGGAACACTTGGAGGCTCATTAATGAATGGTGATGAGCCATCAGCAGATGTCTCTATCAGAATCATGAAAACTTAAGAGCTGAGTGTGTTACGTTGAGCCTGTTCCATCAGGGCATGTAAGAAGCTCATTGAAGACAATACGATTTTTCACATACCTACGACTAAGCGTGCTGAACCATACCAGTGTTGACCTCTGGTGAATCAATACATAGTCTCAAATTCTCAGACATGATTAGCAGCCAAGTATCTCAGTCTTTATGTACAACACACCTTGGGAAAAACAGTTAGCCTCTAGAGCAATGCCAGTGAGGAATGGGCTATGCTGAATAGGAGGACGTTATTACATTCTGTTAAACATTACATTTAATGTGTGTTGGAGAAATGAAAGGCATGAACGAATAAAAGGTGATGTTGCAGATTAAAAAAAAAATTAGCTATTGTGCAAGATCATAAAGCTTACTGTAAAACACAGTTGTTCGCCACAAAGTGTTTTGAGGACAAAAATGGAAAAGCCTTTCTAATACATTTCACCATTATTTCCTAGATGCTTTTGTTAAATGAACCTAGAAAATAACAGGAAGCGATTAAATAATGCTAAAATAACAGTTGAGGTGATTACCCAGCAGACATCCTCTTGCCCTTTAATTAGCTCTATGCACTTTGAAGAGCAGTTTAAGAAAGTGGTGGGCTATCAGCGGGACAATCTCTTACACTTGTGTGATGTGGAACCTCGATTTATGGTGCAGGTTTTAGTCTTGATAGTATAGATTGCAGGTTTGCTCATGTTTCATTTAACTTAAATACAGCTGTCTAAACATGGAGCTGAGCTTGTAAGCTAGCTTTTATGATGGTCTTTGGAGAAACAATTTCATTCCAGAGCAATTTGGTACCATGAAACAAATGACATTTAAATGTAAAACAAAGCTAAAATTAAAATGCCGTTTCATTTGAGCTGCAATAGCAATAAATAGAAAGCTATTTGCAGTTTATTTGATATATTATGTAACTTGTGTGTAGCTGTCTTACTTCCTAGCTCTACTGTTTGATAAATAGGTGTAAATTAAAGAAGATATTTTAGTTTTTCCTGTTATGAGACAAAACCCCAAATGCTTGCCCTTTGGACTGGCATTGTTTTGTTTGCACAAGTGTGTTTTGTGGTGGTGAGATATAAACTGTTTTATCTATGCCTTTAGGTGCAACATGGATAATATAACTTCATCAGGACAATCCTACTGTCAAGTCACAGTAAGTCTGACGGGTTCTTAAGGTGGGGCAGTTTCTGCCAGGGAGAAAGGAATTCTATAGGTTCCTTATTAGTGCCCGCTAATTCATGCTTCCCCTTCCTGGCTTTTTTGGCTACCTTGCAGATTGTAAAGAAATGGTTGCTTTCTTATGCAGGATAATATCTAGTGGCCATCTCACTATTGCCTTTTGGCACCAATATGCTGGATTTATGCAGCATAAACAAAAAAAGATGCAGACTTAGAAGTATATAGGGCTGGAATGAAGTGTGTGTGTGTGGAGTAGGAGGGGACTAAGTAAATTATGTATCAGCTTGATCCTGGCTGCTACGTTAAGAAAGGGCAAGTTGAGACCTGCTTTTACCCGTTGATGTCAGAACATTGTTCCGGAGTGCAGTGCGCACCTCTTCCATGATTTGCATGTATGCTGGAAGCTGTACCAGGTCACTCAGTGTATGGATGGATGCTCCTGTGTCTCCAAGGGGGTTCAGTTTCTAGCGATTTGCAACCTGCTGTTTTCTTAATAGTGTTTTAATTGAACAACTCAGGATGGGGAGCAGGAAAGGATCATGAGTAAGGATGATCAGAGAAAGACTAATTTTATTTTATTGTAAGTAAGCTGAATTTTACTTAGCAGTCACACAAATGAGTGCCATAGTTGGGCCCAGTTTTTTTGTTTAGTCAATATTTGGCACAGAATGTTCCTATATTTAAGGGTAGGATGAGATGACTACTCTTCATCGCTGCCACAGCACTGATGAAATGGGTGTGCTGCCTACCTGTGTGTCAGTCAACGCCAGTGAGCAAGGGGTGGGAGGAGATTTCAGTTGCTAGCCCATGCAACACTTCCTTTGACAATCCTTCAGCACCTGCTATAGGGATCAAGCTAAGTGCATGTATCGGATAAAAATACAAATAATGCTTTAGTACTAGTCCAGACAGGGTAGATCAACCCCCAAACCTAGGAATTACAGGTTAGATTTGGAATTGCCTTTATTTGCTCTCATCTCTGGGCATTTTGTCCAGTTTACTTTGCCTGCAGACTTCTGTCTGCGTCACTTGTTCAGGTTTCAACAACTGCAGTTGCCTTTGTCACACCACCTTTAGTGCTGTTTTTTGGCTGGGCTGTGTGGTCTGAGCCCAGAACTACAACTGCAAGAAAACTTTTTATGATCCAGCCATTCCGGCTGGAGCAGCATGCGTGCTAGGAGTCTGGGAGACTTTCCTAATTCTTAAAGTGCCACAGCTACCATGTGCTATCACACCTCCCATGATGTAATAGCAATACATTTTATATGTGGCACCAAGGACTGCATGAGCATACCTGAGAAAAAGCGAACTGGGCTAACTTGGCCTTCAGGCTGATACACGTGCACAAAAGTCAGTTCTTGCAGCATCCATGACTGCAAGCTGTCATTTCACTCTAGTCCCACTGCCCCCATCCCACTGGGTAGTGCTGTAGAGAGAAGGGCAGAAGCACAGAAACTCCCTTGGGAAGCTCATTAGCAGCGCACGCAGCACCGTGCTGGATGTCACCCTTACTAGCTCTCTGTCTAGGCTGAACTCTCACACTGTCACCTCAACATCCTCCTCCACTGCAAGGAAATACATTCGTTTTGTCTCCACAGGCAGATGTAGACGTTTCCCTAGGGATAGTGACTGGATTTGGAAAACAGTAACAAAGCTTTCTATGATTTTAACAATAGCTTATGCCAATATAACAGAATTTTACAAGCACAGTATTAGTTTTGATTTTCAGAGTATTTTTTATTACTTTTTCAGTTGTACAGTTTCAACATTAGGGAACAATACATAATGTACAGTACATAGCTTGCACTGTTCCCAGGCTTTAAAGTCACGTGTCAAGGTTCAGGCTGCAGAATAGAGTTCACCATTCCTAGAATGAAAGCAGGCACATACAATACTATCTTGCTGCAGTATGAGCGCAATCTTGTTTGGCAAATATAAGATGAGGAGCACCGCTGGCCAGTAGGATACTGCATGTACCAAAAGATTGCTGACACAGATCCTCATGTTCTGCCCTTCTGCCCCTATAGCATTTGTTCACATCAAAGTGACATCACTAGAAAAACATACTGTTAAGCAGTTCAGTTCTTGGTTTTAGAAGTTAGTGAAAGGTTAGAGAAACACCTCACTAAATGAAGCTACAAATCTGATACGTATTTTGCATAGTTAAATTTATCTCAGGATAAACTTGGGTCTCTGGATTTATTTTTTTTTCTTCCAACCTTTGAACTTTTGCTTTCAGCTGAACAGTTACTCAGAACACTCTCTCATTGAGTGTTCAGACCACCCGATCACTCCAGATACCTTTCTATTTCTTTGGTTACTTTCTTCTCCTTAACATCTCCTAACCTTCTTTGATTCCTCCTACAGCAATACACTGTTCCAGACATCCACTCCCTCCCCTTTGGCTACTCCCATTTATTTTCTTCAGCTTTTCCCGCCCCTTCAGTAACTTCCACTCTCTTCTGTTACTCTTCTCAACATCTCTGGGCTCTTTCTCATCTTCAACCATTCTGATTTTCTCTTGATAAAGGGAAAATGACACAGTCTTCTTGTTGCATCCAGTTGCCACTGCTATTTACAATACCATTTCTAAATCCTTCAAAAGCATTCACCTCTAAGGGCCTCATTCTTTCCATACTTAGACATTCATGTAACCCCAATAATTCCAACAGTTTTACATGCAAAGTGACAGATGAAAATCCAACCCACTACCTTGAATCATAGCTAGAAAGAGAGCTAATAGAAGGAAACACATTGAAAAATTAAAATCTCAATGTAATTGTGCACATTCTCACTCTTGTACTTAAAATCTCAATGTAATAGTGCACATTCCCTCTCTTGTACTTAGGTTTTTTTTCCCCTCTTGGTATGGAGCTAAACATCTTTACAGTCTGTCAGCTTACTGTCACAATCATATTAAACAAGTTGGATCACATTTGCTTCTTTAATCTGTTGATGTGGGTTGTTCTAAATTCTCACTGTTCTCTGCTAATTTCTTTTTAACTAGTGCCTAGCATCAGGAAAATTCTGCCTCCTCCCTGTCGACACAAAAATGGGAGAGGGAAAAAATTCACATGCATCCCATGTAATGCAGAGTCTGCTGAGATAAGCACACTTTAAAAAAATATTATAGGGCAGCCTGGATCACTGATTGCTTATAGCCCAAGCAGTTTTGCAAGCAAGTTTTGCACACCTACTGGGTACAAAATGAAAGCTGTTCTTTCTTCACAGTCTTTTAGGCTTCTTATTTTAAGTCAAAAGCAAGTTAAGTTGTATTTCTGATTGTCTGCAAATTATTTTTTTGCCTGTAATTGTAACTTTCATCTCTCTTTCTGTTACAGGTTTGGGTTGGTTTGGTTTTGGATGGGGTTTTTTTGGTGAAAGTCAAACAAAACCAGCCCAGTGTTCACTAGCACAGGGAGCCAAGCCATGTTCTGCTATGTGCCCTGGTCCTAGCATGGGCAACAGGTAGGAACATTAATACAAACAGTCAGAGACCTCCTGTTTTCACACAGCTCTGCCTGAGCACAGTATATCATTCAGGTTTTAAGTCTGCACACAAGCTGATTACTTGCATACATTAAGAATTACTTTGAGTACTCAACTGCATGTATTTTGTAATATGGCCTTAGGCTTATTTTCCTGTAAGTTCAAACATTTCAAAGGAAAATACTTCATAAAAAAACACTCTACAGCTTGAGATAAACTAGTGCTCATGAAAAGTGCTAGATTAATAACTTTGGAAAGTGCAGTCCTCCACATAGCCAAAGGATGCAGACGGCAACAGTATAGGCATCTCTGATCTGCCTGCAGCAGCTGAGGTGCCAACACGGGGGAGGGTGATTAGCCCCGAGTGTGATTCTCTGCTGACATGCACGAGGATACCAGTTCTGGAGCTGACGGTTGCAATCTGAGCACCTGTCAGTCACAGCATGCCTGCTAACACTACCTTAACCTGACATACTGTGCAAAACAGCTACCAGTTGTAACAACTTCATTTTCCCCTTCTTGGTCAACTTTGAATCATCATCCCTGAGGTAGACGACCAGATACTCCAGCACACTTTCCCTGCACCTTTCAGTATCACACATTTCAAGTAAAAAATACCTGTTTTCAAACACTGTAGCTAGCGATTTCACTTTTGCTTACAGCGTCATCCATACTGTATCATGTCTGGAATGAGCTCTTTTGTATTACACTGGACGCTTTACATTTTCAAAGCACATCCAAAAGTCACCTAAATGAGGATTGCATTAAACCCTACAATTTAATCATAGTATATGATTATATATAGTATATATATATTATATCTGTATAGTTTTATGGCCAAGTTACAAGCCCCTGAGAACAGAGTTTATGCAGAAACACTGGCACCAATGACACTAGTGGATGCAGCTTTATTTAGATGTAATTAGCATAGAAAGCACCTGAAATTTTTTATATTTTCTATTTATAATAGATTAACTCTTTGGATATTTCCATAACTATATTAAGAATACATTTGTTAATCTTAACATCCATTGTGGAAAGATTATATTTACACAGAAATACATGAAGACTTGACGCTGAAAAAGCAAGAAGGGAAGAAAAGAAGGTGCCTGATCCTGTGCCCTTATATACCTGGGTAGTGCCTTTAAATCAACTCATATATATGAGTGTGGGTCCCACGTCTGAATAAAAGTTGCAGGTTCAGGTCCATAATGCCTTATGCATAGATGATTTTGACAAACTACTATTTAAACTAGTTTTACAAATACATTCTACAATAACTGTGTCTACAGGCTCAGGCATCCAGCCCTGAGAGAAACATTGTCTGTCCCCTGCATTTTGTATAATCTAGGCACATGTCTAGAAGTAGCTGCTTTTACAGCTGTGCAGTGAAATGCACCTGCTCTGCCTAGCACAGGATGCGATCCCTCACGCGTCCCAGTCTGCGTCAGGCCCCATCAGGAACAGTTGCTCTTTCACCGATTATAAGACTCGGACAAGTGCTTAAAATGCAAAACAAGCCAAAAGTCAATTCAAAATAAAGTAGATTCCAATTTGTCACCCAGTTTGTTTTCATACCTACCTACAGATGTTGCTGTCCAAAAAATAAAGAGACTTCCAGATAACAACATTACATCATCTGTGAAAATGAAACTGTACACTTTTCAGAGTACAGAAGCTTTTCCTGTTGGCTACATTCTTCATTAAAGTTGTTCTCTTCTAACACTGTGAATACGATCTTGGTTTGCAACATAATTTAGAAGACAAATAAACACATTTGCAATACTTTGACAGGAAAATGCAATTCCTTTCAAAATGAAAGAATATGAATTTTGGAAAATTAATAATGACATTTTTGTAGGTAAAAAATGCAAATTTGTATATATTGCCTCCAAGCATTTTACACTGCTACCTACACGGAATTTCAAAGCATCCTTCATTTTGATGTGATTTACCAGTTGAATAGTACATTTTGCCCAAGAGTCATAAAGTAAATTTGACTGCTGCCTCCTGACTGTACAGATGCAAAGAACACCTTGAAAGGGGAGGAAAAAAAAAAAGCTACTGTCAGTTTACATGTATGAGAATATTTTTACCTATATAGCAAATCTGAGAGAATGCCACAGTCCCAAATACAAGGATATATATATCACAATTCAATTTTAATCCCATGAGAAACTTTTTAAAGTGAAACTGTGCTTGTGGTACAACTGCATATATTTTTTTAGTATATTTCTCTTCCTATTTGGAAAGACACAGGAGAACATATTTTAAAATAATTAATCTAAACAGTTGGGGGCCCCCATTTTTCTAAATATGTCAGTGGGACTAAGTAGGTTTCACAGAACATTTATCAAGAACTACTACATGCAGGAAATCACACTTGATTATCCATACTCTAGTGCCTGCACTATCCCAAATATTAGAGTGTTGGGGTTTTTTTTTCCCTGTGACAGCTGCTCTGAATTGCCTGTGATTTCAGTACCCGGGAGGGGCAGTCCTATAGCTGGGCAGTATCAGGGCTGGCTCACTGGTCCTCCCCACTACACCTGCTGTGCTGGAGTCTGGCCAGTCAGCGGTGTCTGTGTTTGTTATCACCTCTGGTATCAGTTAAGGCTAGGTGGAACAGAAGTTATAACAGAGCTGGCTGAATTTGGGTGGTGTGAAAGTGCAGAATATCCATAGTGAGTGCTTTGTGGGGTCAGAGACTACACTTCCTTTGAATGGGGAAGTTCTACTAAGGTAAGAAATAACCAGTATAAAAAATGTTACAAAAATTAAATAGTGTCAGAGTCAACTATTACTCATTTTTGTTAAATCATCACACTGTAGTCATCTCTGTACCTTGTCATTTCTTTCACATAGAAATTTTAGCTTCTGTGCTTTCTTGTGCATAAATACTCCTTCCAGATTTCCTGTTTCCACAGAGCGTAGTTCAATCGCCTTCTCTCCCCAGCCCATGACCTGATTAGATTGAAGGTAAGCTAGAAGAAAAAAAAAAATTGATACTATTTAACAGCTGAAAGACTGACTCTTCCCTCATTTATGTCAATATGGATCTGAAGCATTTGTTTTTGGTAACAATATATTCTGAATTTATTTGTATTTTAAGTTTACACAAAAAGCCTTGGGAACAGTAACTAAATTTCAGTTTCTCCTCTCAGACTTATTTTGGACTCTAGGCATAAATCTTAAACATGCTGCTGTTGTATATTTCAGAATCACAGAAGGTTGGAGGAGACCTCTGAGGGGCATCTTGTTTAACCCCCACCACCAAAGCAGGGCCAAATCAGACAAGGTTACTTGGGACCTTGTCCAGACATGTTTTGATGGATATTTCGCAACCTCTCAGCCCCTGCTGCAATGCGTCACCACTTTCAAGGTTAAAAATTTCTTCCAATACCTAATTGGAATTTCTCTTGGTGCAACTTGTGTGCATTTTGCCTCTCATCCTTTCACTGTATGTGTCCAAGAAAAGTCTTGACTCCGTCCTCTCTATACCCTCCCATTAGGAAGTTGGGTTTGTATCTGCTACGGAGTTCAGCTTAGTCTGAAACCTAAACACTTGTGGATCGGAGACTATGGCGTGATTAATTGCCCTTAGCTATTGTCTTTCCATCACTGGTTACGTGCAGTATGTCCAAAAACAAAAGAACATACTCCAGCACTGTGGAAGCTTACTATGTTACTCCCTTTAAATCTGGCAAATAGATGAGAAATTGGAATAGTGATGAAGGAGTTAATACCACAGATTTCAAGTTAGGCACAGTTTCAATGAAAGCCCTATGATTAGCGCATGTATGAGCTTTCAAGGTAAAAGCACATTAGTTATGCTCTATTGGGAGTCAATGCTCAGAAATTGTTCTTCTTGCTCAGCTATGAACTGTTATTTCATTAGTCTGAGAATTCTGGTGCTCTGAAATGATGCAGAGGGAGTGCGTGCATTTGACTGGTTTTTAGCTTCAGTGGACAGTGCTGGACTGCCCTACATTATTAGTGCGAGCAATGTGTGCTCCTTAAAACCTTCCACGTTGATTTAGATTTTTGTCTAAAAATTAACCTTTCAGTACACACTGATATAGGAAGCAACAGCCTGTGATCCTACTTAAGAAGGACAGCAGAAAATAAAGGCAGTAGCCCTGAGTGACTGTATATCCTTCTAGCAATTGTTGATTTAATATTAACTTGGAATCCTTGATTTATAATTCTTGTCAGAACAAGTGTATGAAAATTACACCTCCTTGGAGACATGTGTGGTTTGGCTACAATGTTGTGATTTTAGTCTATGAAAATCCCCTACATCTGTTTACTGTACTTTCAGTTATTCTTCATGCGCACTGAAAGCTGCCCTGCCACTAGAGCTGAGAGCTAACAAATTCCTTCCCGCTATCCCAGTCATGTGGAAAGAGGATGAAATCATCCTGTCTGAGAAGCAGAACAGCAGTGAGCAACTGAGGGTAAGTGGGAGAAGAGAAGGGGGGGGGAGGGATATTTTCTAAAAATCAAACACCTCAAATTAAGTACATTGTAAATCTTTTCTTTGTGCCTCAGTTCCTGGGCTGTACACAGGGCACTACTGCTGTAAGCTGCGAGGAAGGCTACCATTAGTGTTTCTGAATCCCTGCAGCAGCAGCATGATGAGCAGCAGGGCAGCACCCATGCAGTGTGCAGTCAGCACCTAAAATGTTAGGTCCAGCCCACACGTAAAGTGAAGAAGATAAAAATGATACAATACTCAGACATTTGCTATTTTTGTAACAACTGACACCACATTAACCTTTTCAAACCTCGCTTTTGAACACAATAGAGGCACACTACGGTTCTGAGGGGTGGGACAGTGAGACAGATGCATATATATATATGTGTATATATATAAACAGCATGAAAGCATTCTATGGCTATGCTGCTTTGTATAGGTCATACAGGTCCAGCAACAAAGACTTAATCCATGCATAAGTCTCCTTATCTCTTCCACTCCATGAAATCTGCACTCAAGTTGTCAAAATGCTATGTCTGTATCAGCTGTATCCACAGCTTTGGCACATGTTGATTTGATAGCATCCTTGCAGCTCTCAGCAGTGGCTTAATTAGGCTCTGTTGCAACCTCTAGGCATGCAGGATAGAAAGCCCTGGCTGACTGGACCACTACTGCGATGTTCCGAAGAGACCTGATGTCCCAGCAGTATTGCACTAGGAGCATAACAGAACAGATACACCAAGTTCAGCCACTGATGCATCGCTGGCTTGCCAATATACGGAGAACTTGTCAACTGACAATGGCAAATTTTCAGTTGACGTACAAGTAGCACAGAAACTCCTTCTTATAGCAGAAGAAGAAAATTCTTTCTCAAATTGCATCTGTGTAATAACATGCCAATAAAAAGGCCCCATTATACCATTTGAGGGGTTGTCCAGTTATAAGGATTTATCTATACAAGGAAATTACTTTGGAGGATAGCAGGCTGTGAATTCAAAGGTCAGTACTGAGTCTTGATAATCTTCCCATGTGGGAGCACTTACAAGTGTTTCATGCGAAATGAATTGAGAGCAGATTAGATACTCACAATAAAGTTGTCTTATTCTGGAACAAAAGCTCCTATAACATGAGCAACTTAGGAATAGTTATTTTGAGTCCACTTTCCACCTCAACAAGCTTTAGATAAGAATATCTATGCTTCCAGCTGGCAACATATAAGGGTGTTTATATTACACACAATGCAAGATCGTACTGGTTTCTAGCAACCCTAGACTTAGACAGCCACTCTGGTCCTTTGGACAGTAGCTCAGCAGAAAAGGTGCGTACTGGCTCAGATGATGCGCCAGTATTGCTTAGCATACTGGAACAAAGTTATTCAGAGTTACCTGAAGCTCCCCTGCTTCACCCAGATTACCACGTATCTTAAAAGACCTACAGTTGTGCATGAGCTGTGGTTCTTGTTACACCATTTACACCAGCATTACTTCCTGGACATCAAAAAATATGCGCCATAAAGCTAGTATAGCGAAGGGACCTCAAAATCAGTTTCTTAACAGCATGAATGCATTAGCAATGTTCTAAATTTGGGGCAGACTTGGTATTTCCTGTTTATACCGTGTTACATTGAGTAGAGCCCCCACTCAGGGAAGTGACTGCTTCAAGGGGAAATGGTTGAGGGAGGTAGGAAAGATGAAAGAAATTACTGAGCCGTATTGGATCCATTAACTTCTACGATGTGTCACTGACATGAGCTAATGATCTCAAGCCTCACATCAGTAGCATACTCAGTCTGAATAAGAGAAGTACATTTGGTGCCACAGAACCCAGGTACTGCTACAGTCTCACTTCCCTTCTTAACCTTTAAATTCCTTCCCTTCAAAAATCCCTTTTCTGATCTCATGTTCTGAATTTGGCCCACTGCCCTAAACAGTTACTCCCAACTGACCTCTGTATGAGAGCAGAATCAGGCCAGCTTTTAGCAAAACAGCATAAAATGGAGCTTTTCTGGTTAGTGTTACAAAAATAGGGCAGGAAAGGACCTTAATGCACCTTCTCTTCCATCTGTATCTCTGGGCCACATCAGTACCACTTCTAACAGTTGTTTGTCTAACCTGACCTTAAAGACCTCTAGTGATGGAGACTCCGAAAACTCCCCAGGCAACTGATTCCAGATAAACCAAGAAGTTCAAAATGACCAAACTGAACGTGAATTAAGAGCCTGACCCACTTTTGTGTGCCCAAGTCGTGATATCAAACTCCATTTCACAGGGTAACAGAGAGCGTACGCTGCTTTACTGAGTTCCTTTTTGGAGACAGTCAGTATGTCCACAGGTGAAATTCAATGCAAAAAAGCTATTGAGTTTTGCTTTTGTACACGTTTGAGAAAATTGCTTCAGGAAAGTATTCAGCTGGGCACGAACATTAAAAGGAGAATATCCAGTGATGACTTTGCTGACAGTAAAAGATACCAGCTATTAGAGTCCATACAGATCTTAAAACTGAGTACACTTCTACTGAACCCTTCTTTGGCCCTTCAGTCAAAACCAGTACGCTCTACGAAATAACGACTTTTATTGGTTCCCCACTCTTTGGGGAGAGCATGTTTACTTATTTATTTTCAGACAAATGGGAGGGAGAGATACCTGTTGAGTATTGGCAATGGAAATAACCCACAGAGATACCAACAGCATCCTGTGATGTAGCAAAGCTTCTCCCCACTGAAACCCAGCCTCAAGCTCTCCAGTGATGCTGCTGAGCACTGATAAGGGACTGGTGAGATACTTGCATGTACTTCTGTCTGTTGCCCATGCTTTAAAACTTACTACCCCAAAGTTACGCAATTTTTGGTAGGAGGAAGGAGTCAGTAACTTCTCTTCTGCAATTCTGTTCAATAGTTTTACCACTATTATTTATTGGATAGAAGGGGGTACTTTTCTTCCTCCAGTCACAGCTGTGGACAACTTTTAGTAAATGAGAGTGGCTAGAGACTCAAAATCAAGAAGGAAAAAAACTAAGGCTGTCTGAAGTCACAAATAGAAGTTGGCCACGGAAGGCAGGTGTTTTCCTGCTCTATATTCTGGTTCAATTGCAGTGGACAAAGGCCTAACACTTACAGTTCCCTAACCACCCCAAGCAAACTAGGAATACATTTATGACCAAATCTTTTTTTTCCCACCCCCCCCCACCCCCCCCAGATGTTTCAAGAACTGGTGAGTATGTTGATAGAGCGCCGAGGCAGTAATTCAACCACCTTTTGGTGATGCTGCCTGTTTCTCTACATAACATCCTTTTTGCTTCTAATACGTACATGGCAAAGGAAATAAGGACCTTTACTGGTTCCGCACTCTGGGAATATCCAGTTTTGTGCCAGCCCTCTAAGACTACATACTGTAAGTAATTCATTACTCACACAAAAGGGCAAAAGTGCTCCCAAATCTTATTAACTTGAAGTTTCTTAAGCCCTTTTTTAAATCCTGTTTTATAGAAAGAAAATACTACAGCTATATTTGTATTTAGCCCAACATATGTGAAATACCTTTCAGA
Organism: Opisthocomus hoazin; assembly: GCF_030867145.1. Classification (NCBI taxonomy): domain Eukaryota; kingdom Metazoa; phylum Chordata; class Aves; order Opisthocomiformes; family Opisthocomidae; genus Opisthocomus; species Opisthocomus hoazin. The sequence continues at coordinate 16,004,130 of NC_134427.1, forward strand.
TTAAACGTAAGATAGAGTACTTCTACAATTTTAATTTCCCACAGGATTTGAGTTTCCTCTCTCTCTCCAATTTCTTATTAACAGTTTGGTCACAGAGGTCCCAACTTAAAGACTACGAGCGTAAGCTATATTTAGATTCCCTGCCCTAAATCCATCAATCATAATACAAACTACTTTTATTTTTCATAGTCAAGTTATTCTCACCAACTACAAAAATTTTCTTTCAAAATAATTGTTTAAAGAATCAAGAAATGAGCAAAGGATGACTAGAGATCACCCAGAGGTTAACACAAGATCATCCTATCTCTGAAACACAGGGTGAAAATTCTGAGATAAGCTCATGTAGACTTTAGGAGGTCTGAAATGGGTCTGGAAATTCCAGGAAAACAGGATCTCTTATGAAACTTTCAAGTTCCCCTTAAGTTTGGCCATGCAAATAACACATTCACACGTCTGTCATAATGTTTTTGTCTGGAGCCACGAATTTCAAAGGATCAAGAAAATTAATAGGAGGTAGTGGGAAACAATTATTAAAATAATAGTTAACAGAGCTCTTTGTTTAAAGTTTGAGTTGTGTGTTGAGCTATAGGCTGCGTTAATTTTTTAGTGGAAATGTGATTCCAATCAAAAGTCAAGTTAATCTTGTACCACATCACAAAGATTGACAGTTTCTGATTCAAAGAAATCCATTTCTGAGATGCAAGAGTGCTGCAGCTGCAGCAGAAACGCAAAGGCTCTCAAGCTAACATATTGGAGAGTTTTCAGATAACAACGGAGAGGGGCTGTTTGGAGACTGCCTCCCTTCAGCTGTGGCATCTGCAGAATTATGAACAACGAAAGAGCCAGATGGAGACAGACACCTTTCCTTCCAGAAAAAAACCTACAGTCTTGCTTTCGGAGCACTGGGAAAAGTTCTACAAAGAGCTAACTCTTTACTCGGCTCTCCTGACCTTACCATCCCAAACATTTCATCTAACTCACCCTCTGCTTCCTCAGCAGGACGCTTCATTATACCTGTCCCTGGATGGGCACCTGCTTCCCATCTGGTGGTGCCCGTTCCTCTAGACTGACTACAGAGAAAACCTGAACTATTCACATAGACAAGACTCTTAACTTCTATACAGTAAAATTCACTGACAGGGTGCCACCCTGAGAAGCATCATCTCCATCCTCCTCCTTTTTAGCTGCCCTAAAATACTGTAACAAAAGTCCTTAGGCAGTTGCGTACTTATGGCTCTCCATGCAAATGATTATCCTACTGGTGTGCTGAAGAACAAGAGAAATAGCTGCATGAGCACATAGAAAGGCAAATGTCCAAATTGCATTCCTTCTGTTAAGATGTAATCAACCTTGGGAAATTGAGAATATCACGCCTAGCCAGATGTATACCAAAGGATGTTTTAAATTAGAGTAATTAACTGGCACAAAAGATCACATATTCAGCTGGTCCAAAGTGGTGAAGCTTTATTCACTTCAATGACAGCTGGGTACAGGCAAGAAAATTTTTACTGAAGTTAAGGCAGCGATTTCCAGGCTACAGGAGTGCTTCACAAACCCATCCCTCCTATCTGTGGGTTTGATGATTCAGTATTTCAGCAAGATTAGGAAGAAGGATTTAAACTCTCTCTGGTCCACTCCTGAGGCATTCCTGCAATCTCTCTAGATTAAGTGAGAAAGCTTTGAGAGCAATCAGTGCCCAGTGACACAAACTGCAAATTTCCAAGTAGGAGTCACAGATCTGTGCGACCCTTCTTGCAACATCCCCCTTTCTAAAGCAGGACCTAAGAAAGCCCTTTGTTCCTTATAGATCACCCATCTTCGAAACACACCATCTATCTAGTAACAGTGACGCTTTAAACAGTTACAAATAACATCCATGGTTTAAAAAGTATTAAACATGAGATTAGGGTTAATCTCTGGCAGGACACATATAAATGCAGCTGATTTTAAAATTGTGTCTTCACAAGGCAGGAAAAAGGAGTTGTAACTGATGAAGTACAGGTGGGAAAACAGAGTTCAAATGTTTATGAAAATTGTATCTCATATATGCACACCATAAGGTGGATAAGACATTACCGTTTGAAGAAAACATTCATGTTAAGTAAGCTCGCTGCTTTTAATAAGGCTTAAGGACACACATCCCACAACGACATGCATCTTGATAGCTGCCGTCTCCTTCAGACAGCATTTGGCAGTGCAGCTTCCAACCACCTGCAATATTTCTCATTAGAACTCTTATCCTGGCTGAGCAATTGCTTTTTGACTATTGATTATTTCTTATGGTGTTTCTAACATTAAGTCAGAGGGGATGTAAAATTTCAATGTATCAAAGACCATTAGATATTGCTGTGAAAAACAGAGAATTGACTCCATACATTTTAATTATGCCCTGCAGCTCTGCATATGGGCTGAAAATTTGAGATAGGGCTATTCAGTGGAAGGATGGAAACACTCTATCGTTAGCTGATAACCTTGTACCTGTTTCTGGAAACTGAAGTAGTTTTGTTACTGAATTTTACTGAAACAGTGCAAAAAACAAGTTGTCTTGTAGTGATTTGCGTTGCAGAGGTGGGCTTCTTGCCCTCGGTACTGTTGAAAACTGTCTACAAATGTCAAACCTGGCGCTTACTCAAGGGTGTTATTCTAGTGATTTTAATGGACTTTTCGTGAAACTACCCAGCTAGAAGTGAAAGGAGAAAGGTGAACATCCTTGATTTTTCACTGTGGCATCCAGTTTCTGCCAAGCTAATAATACGCTTTGGTACAATCTGAGTGTCTTGGGCTTTTTTTGTTTGTTGGTATGCTTGTTTTAAGATGCAGAAGACCAGGAGCGAGCCAGAAAAGAAATTAAAAGCAACAAATAATAAAAACAAAAATCTGTCTGTGGTGTGCTTGGTTTTCCCCACACTGTTAACTTGAAGCCCTCTGGGGAAGGTGAAACAAACAGCTGTCCTGGCTACAATACAATCAGAACGTCTTCCTACAAAGGCAGCTGCAAGCATGGAAAGATTGAGAATCTATCCAAAATACTCAGAAATACCCTGGGCTGGCAGCACTGAATTTAAAGCGATAACATTAAGGGGCCTTTTGACAGCAGTTACACACCTCTTCAGTAACTGACCTCTCTATAGTTGTGAATTTTTAAATAAAATCCTATGGGCTATGAACTATCAAAGAGCACCTTTCTTCCCCTCTGCAACTCACGTAATCCCTTCAGTGAAAACTGGTGGTAAGCTGCATCCTCAGTGAACTGTGGCTGTGTAGTCAAGGTATAATGCAGTAAACAGTGTGACAAGAGTACGAACTCTGTGATCCAAGTGTGAAGACCCTATTGCAATCACTGGCTGTCTTAACACAAACATACATAACCCTGTTTACTCTTTACAGATCTGGTTTGCTCAGAAGTTGCTTTATGTGCCATACAACCACTGTCATATGGATACAAACCTCATGCAGGAGTAAGGCTTCATGCAGCAGAATCTTATCTTTAATAAAGTGCTATTTTTCATACGTACCTACAGATGCTGGCATTTCTCCCCACTGTAAAACAGTCTCCTTTGTGAAATGCCCATATATATCAATGTAGATGCCTTCATCTTCATAGGTGAGTAAAAGCTCCATTCCGCTGGTATTTGGGAGGATGATAATGGCATGTGGGCGAATCGTCCCCTGGATCTAGAATCATATTTTACTAAGATTTATATCAGAAAATGGACTGCAATTTTAGTGACTACATCAATCTAACTAGCTTGGCAGAGCAATAAAAAGAAGTAGCTCATGGCTCATGGAAAGTGAAAGAAATGCCTGCTTTCAGAAAGACGGTACAGTTTGCTAGCTAGCCTCTGAAACAGGCTTTCTCCCCTCCTCCCCCCTTGGAATACGACAGTAGGTTTGCAAACAAATCAACGTTCAATATTTCACTTTATATTTACCAGTATTAATTGGTTTCAAGAATCCATGGAGCCACTGAGACACAATAATATTTACTTACTCACTCAGAAAACACTTGCATTATATAAATAGAAGAAAGGTGAAATAAATTTGAATTCACAATGACTTCAGAAGATGAAGGAAGGACAAAAGCATCCACGTTCCAGGAAATCAGTGCTTTCACTTTCCATGATATTTCCCTATCCCTACTCACAAGCTAAAACCTGTAAATTTAACGATATTTACAGCAAATTGAAAAGTTACCTGGACCTTTTAAACACAAGCCACTCTCTGTCCTTCCCTTCCCACATCCTTCACTAAAAAAAGTTCCCCATTTAAATGCCATTCAGCATACATTTTCTGTGTGCCACAGGAGCAGTGCATGTCACTCACACAAATTATTTTAACAGCTGTTCAATGCACTAGAATCTCTCCCAGAAGCCAACATGTCCCAAGCGAAAAAAAAAGTCTAAGTATTACAGCCATGAAGGTGGGATTTTATGAAAGCATTCTTGAAAGAAAAAGAGGACAGCCTTAAAAAAAAAAGTAACAGAGCATTTCCTTGTTTAAAGCACTACTCAAAACAGGATGTTAAACAGTAAATTAAACCTACAATTAAGATTTCTATAGGAAGCATATGACTGGAGTTTCTACATCATTTGCACAAGCCAGCAACACACAGATCATTTTTTCTTCAAGCACATAGATTTATGCACACCATAAGGGCACAATGAACAGTAAAAGAAGCACTGAAGCTGTACTTGCCAAACTGAATACACTCAGGCCAACCACTTGACTCCATGCCTCCGCAACAACTATCCGTAAAACTAGAACGGGTATCCAGAGTCGCAGAGCGATTTTAATGCGTTGCCTTGGTACTTGCATGAGCGATCGAAGCAGGTAAGAGATGAAGAAAGAGGTGGGGAACCAGGAAAAGAGGCTACCAGAAAGCAAGAGTATCTGAAGTCAGCCTGTTAAAGTCTGGTCTGTTGCCACCACAAAGCTCCTGGAGAGAATTATCCAATTCTAGCAGATGCTCTTTAAAATAATAAAATACCAAAAAAGAGAGAGCCACTGTAGCAGCAGATTTATTTCAGGTCTGAGACTCTAAAGGGAAAATATATTTTTAGTGCATGCTAACTTCTGGTTGAAGAGCACACACAAATGGAATCAGTCCTAAAGGTGCCCCACATACTCAGGACAGTCACGTGGGAAATCTCCCTCATCGGGTACATAATTATTATTCGCAGCCTGATGAAAAACTAAAGCCTCTAAGCAGGTTCACTTTTTTCTTTGCTTTTCTTATCTTGGGCAATTATGCTAATAATCTTTTTGACAAGTCATTAGTCACCTTGCTTGGCAGCCAGCTTCCAGGGATGGTATGCAGGCACCGGGCTTACACTTATAAACTGATGTGAATTTTTCATAGTTGCATAGTTAACAAAGCTACTAATTGTCAGATTAAATAAACCCTCTAACAAAACAAATATTAAGTCCCTTAAAAAAATCCAACAAAGAAATAAACAGTACAACCTTTTAGCAGGGGATTCAACAGTTTGCTCTGAACAGCTAGAAAAGTTACTTTTTAATTGACAGAAGTTTATAAACTCCACAGCCATCCTCCAACATTGTGTCCACCAGAAACACAGGTCTGACAGAGTTTGGAGGCTGGCACTTGTCAGGGCAGCAGAGCGATCAAGTGGCTTGCACGGGAGGTTTGGAAACGGGCTGAGAGTGGAGAAAAAGAAGTTCAAAACAAAAGGGTTCGAGGCACAGGCTGCAACATGCAGATCTGGGATGAGCTTTCTTCAGAGCGTAACATGGGGACGTGCTGCCTTGGGATACAAGGAGGCCGTGGTACCCGGGCGAGCTAACCCTCGGCCCCCACCGAGCTCTGTTGACTTCAGGGAGGTTTCTGAGCGTGCACAGGAGTTTCCTTGCCAGGAGCATCCCATCAGACTGGAGCCATAGCAACCTGCTAGTTTTCTGGACCTAAGTCCCCAAGTTTGTCTGACTTTTGGGAATCACAGCTTGGAAAGGAACTATTTATAACAGCTAAAAAACAAGCAAGCAAACAAACAAACAAACAAAAAGATGGACAGCCCCATGCCAGTCATTCAGTTCTGCAGGGGAATTACTTTTCTCTGAGTTTTAGCAGGAATTTAGTGATCAACATCATCTCAATGAACACATGCACAATGCAATATGGACACGTCAACCTAAAATCAACATCTGCATGCCAACTTCTTGACAACCTAATGAGAAAAGCCTGAGGAAAATGTGAAAATTCTTTTGAATTTAGGGACTGATTTCACGGGCAACTGAACAGTAAGAAGATGAGCAAATTTATTGAGTCTGGAAGTCGGGTTTCTGCAACGTCATGACTGAAAGGCAAATCACATTTGCACACAGAGCCTGGATGTGTAATCATGCGAAACAAATGCAGCTTTGGTCCATGGTGAATAAACAGGGATTATTCATGTGCGCACATGTATACCTGGCTCCTCTAGCTACAGGTACTCACTTGTGCAAGGGTAACATGCTTACAGTGGATCAAGATTAAAATATGTTGCAACAGTCTTTGTAATCCAGGCCAAAATTCAGCTCAGTTCAGTGATAATTTAATCATCTTGTTAGCAAGATTGAAAAGCATAGTGGCAGATTGTGAGTCACCTAAATTCATGTAGATATTACTGTGTCTTTCATTGCTTAAGAAGTCCTAAATTCCTAGGATAAATTAATTAAAAATAGTACTGTCCATACAACAGGCTTTCTGACATTAAACCGTTAAAATTGATATTCTAAATGCGATAAATGCCTTTAACAAAACTTCAGTGTTATAAAAGTATGTGAAAAGTGGTTTTCTATTAGCTGGCATACAATAATTATTCTCTTACCCTGTCTTTTGATAAAGAGCACAACTCTTAACCTGATCATCAATATACAGCCCAAAGAACAGAGGTGTTCACGTAATCTTTTGGAGTATCTTACGTGTGTTGGAAGGTACAGGTCATACACAGATCCAGAGTCCACATCAATAGCGTGAAAGCCTACTAGTGAGCCATATATGACTTTCAATCTTTGCCCGTTTTCAACGGTCAGGTCAACTGAGAGTGGTTTGTGATGAAGTGAGATGAAGGACTGGAAAAAGAAAAATACGCTATATGACACAATAAAGCTGCTGGTTTACAGATCTACACATGTGACCTTAAGAATTTTCAAAACTCAAAAGCTGAACAGCTATTCTTGTTAAATGGTATGTTACATTTAAGGAACTAAGTATCCATCACCCACTGAGCTGCAAGGAAAGCTGGAAAATTCACCTGTGTATGGAAAGAAATCCAGATTCTAGAAACGGACTAGGCAAAAATTAGGCTGAGTACCATTCATGTTCAATTTCCTCCTCTTTCAAGGGAATCAGCATCAACTTTGTGAAATCAAATGTACATTCTGGCACAGCACTGAAACAAGTTATTCACATCTAACAGAATCATGACTGTGACAGTTTTAGGCCTGCCATCTCCAATGTATGTCAAATGAGCTATGTTTTCTTTAAAAGAATACTCATTTTATCTGTAACTAGAAATAAATGTTACACAAAACAACAAAAAGCAAAAGCTAAGAGCAGATGAGAGACAGCGAGAGACAGCGATACGTCTGAACGAAAGTCAAGTTTCACCTACCTTAAAAGCCATGAATTTGTGATAAGGCTTTGGAGCCCAAGCATAAACCTCCACTGAGTTTTTCAAAGCAATTACAAGGAATTTGATTCTCTCGTATTTTACTGTAATACAAGAAAAGCAATTCCTTAGGTACCAGACAGACACTTAAATCAAAGACCATCTCATCACATGAAATAATTTCAATGGACTGCTTGTAGAGGTAGACATTATCCAGCAAGGGAGACTAATGGATTCTCACATCAGTGTTTAATATCACCAGTGATAATACCTTGACTGAAAACCTATAGTTCATTTATTCTCAGTAAAGCCAGATGACTGTTAACAACATTTACATTTTTTCATATATCTATTAAAAAAAAAATAAATCTTACTATTCAGAAGAAAAGGTCTTAACCCTACAGCTAAGCCAACCTACTTTAACTGTGAACACACCAACATTGCTGGTTGTGAATACGCGACTTTTGGTCGTTTCTGGCTGAACAATTCTGTTACACTCTGCAGGATGAATTTTCATTTCTCTGTCCATGTGTGGGGTTAAATCCTGATGTGCTAGTGTGGGCGAAGGACTCCCATGTTTCTGAGATGAGTCAGCATTTAAGAGAGGAGCATTTTCTCTAAGTTGATTAAGGTCATGCTGGGCCCGTCCAGAATAAATGAAGAAGCATGCATCAAAAATTAAGGCTTCTTTGTACATTGTGTTTTCACTCTGCCAGAGACAAACATTTGCTTTGGAAACAGAACACTCGGGTATCACACCCCAACGCACTCACCCTTCATCTTATATTCAGTGTCTGCTTGGTAGGGATTTTTAAAAGATGCAGGAGTTACGCTACTGAAGGAAGGTTTGTTTGCTGTGGGAGGAGGACTTCACCAGCCCTTGCTCCTTACAAAAGGAGCAGTTCACAGCGGCCAAACACACAGCAAAAGCACGAAGATTGGGTAAGGATGGACACTGCTCAGGAAAATCTCACATAGACAGAGAAAGAAAAAAAACCAACCCAAACTCCATTAAAATGCAGAACAGCACATCCCTTTCCTCTTGTACCTGGACAAATGGCTGTAAAAGCAAAGGTCAAGATACAAGAAGATTCTCCAAGAGAAAAACAACAGCAGCTTCTTCTGTCAAAGAAGTAAGAGTCACTTGTCACATGTAAACACAGAAGCTCCTACCAAATGTTTACCTGATTTTAGGATAACTATTTTTCTTGAAAAAAACCCCACAGCAAACCCAAAGATGAGCAGCTGAAGTGGAATAGGTGGGTGCTTAGCTATGATCACAAAGAAAGTAACAACCCACGTCTGTTTCACATTCTTTCTTGGATTTAACCCTTGCCACTTTTCAAGCCATGAGATACAAACAAAAAAAAATGTCAGACAAGGTATTTATGAGAGCCAGCCACCTTGCTGTCTCCTGCACTCCTCTGTATCGTCTCTCTATTTGACTTTGAAAAAAGTGCCACTTCGATATACCTTCTTTCACCAAAGCAAAACTCACACCATACATCACACCCCCTCACACAGTTCAATGACAGAAACTATCACAATACTGATGTTCGTCTTCAGGAATGAACTGCCTGAAAGCCAAATAAAAGCAAGATGTTTTTTCAACTGCTACAGTATCACTTCCAGTGTGTAAGTTTAAACAAAGATAGATTTAGGTCTCCTATGATCTAGAGAGCGGGATGAGCTGTAGCGCATCCAATCTGATCTACCTATGGACAGCCTACAAATATGAGTTACTAGCACTTTACTAGTCCATTTTCTTAGTAGTTACTCAGGGCTAGGAGGGAAGCTGAATAGCAAGGAGCTGGAAAACATCAGTCTAATTAAAACTTCAAGTAACTACAGAACTTCTAAGCCACTGACTGAGCAACAGACCAGGGCTGGCACTCCCTTCTTCCAGCTGTCACAGGGAATACCCGTAACGTCATCCGGTAACTGCTGCACAACGAGATGCTACCTGGAATGACAGGGAGCAAATCATCTGCCACATAAAACAACAGGGTTTGAAAGAACTCCGAGATGTTCAGCCCAATATAATCCTGAAACAGAGCTGAAGAAAAATGCTGGTGTCACGAGATGCAGAAGGATGATTAAGCAGCTCTCCAAGAAAAAACCAAAACGTCCTTACCGACTTTGTAGTGTACGCAGCCTTCCAGGTCACCCACAGACACCCAGCCTTGCCGCTTCTCCACCTCTGGATCATTGCGCAAAATTTTATTTCTTAGCCATGATAGGTAATATACCCTCAACTTATTCTTCTTCCCTAGGATTTGGAAAAAAAAAGACAGATGTAACGCTTTAGCTCGCTGAAGCACAAACTCTCCCACACTTACAAAAAGCCAGAGTTTTGTGACCTTCAGTACAGTGGGTCTTTGTGCCTCGTCAAGGTGAGAGAAAAGCCCAACAGCACAAAAGAAAAGCCCTGTGCAATGGTCACACGCAGGAGGGAACAGGGACATGAGCAATCCTGTGGCATTTGGCACACGTGCATGTGACTCAAGCTTCATGCAAGATCTTCACACCTGTCTAAAATTCTCCCCTCAGGCCAAAGAATAGGTCTCTATGGACACATGTATTATCAGAAATAATCAGACTATCTGGCATTTACTCTTTGATGTGAAGTAAAGAACACAGGTATGGCCTACAACGGCCATTCTGAATAAGTGACTCAATTAGTTCTAATTAACTGACAATCTTAATTACAAGTAGCTATTTTCTTTTGGATGCCTTTCCAGATGGGAATTACTTTGTCATCTTTCATCTCAGTCAGTCTTTCTGTTGCTTTAGTTCATAAGCACACACGGTCAACAGCAGTCTGGGATCACAGGGTTAGTTTGAAGGAGGAGGACTATGCCACACAAGCAACTGGACCTGGCAATGTGGGACAAACAGCTCTCACCATCACTTACCACGGTGAGACCAGATTGGAGACAAGGAGCTGCCACTCCTTGCTGGACCTACATCTCTGACCTTGTTATGTGTTAAGCATCCTCTGAGGCCGCTCTCGTCCATGGGGAACAAGGGCCTCGGTACCTTGCGGGGCAGAGTCCAAGCTGTTTGCAGCAGAGGCTGAAGACACTACTCCATTTAACGTTACTGATGCTTTCACACTACAGACCAGTCTCATGTTACTGCTCATACATCTTGTTGAACACAGAATGAGGTTATTTAATGATGTTTTAATAGAATTGCGCTGAGACAGATGCTCGCCCATCACAGAAACAAGCAGACTGACAAACTATAACTTGCTGAGAACCGGTTCATTTTAAGGTTATGAAACACTGCATACTTCCCACAAACCATTTTATACATTAGCCACGTAATGAAATATCCCAAAGCCTCTCTGAAATGAGAACGTAAATGTTACAAATTCAAGAGAGTTTTCCTATTAACAAGAATAACTGTCCTGTGATTTTCTGTAAGAGGAAATTCCTCAACCTAGTTTATAGCCTAATTCTTCTTTTTAATTGCTTCCAACCCCAATGCAGGTCAGATACTTTTAGACACTGAACCAACCTGATATAGTAATTAGCACATTGAGTCCTTCCAGAACATCCATTTGCTGGAATCGTCTCCTTGTAATCAGCGAATAAACTCTTCCTTGCCCACTTCTGTCCAGCAGCCACAATCCATTCTCTGTTCCCACCAGTAAATTTACTCCTGTTGATACATGGAAAAACATACTGCATAAATCACCTAATGATTCAGAGACCACCGAGTGTTCGTTGTTTTGAGAACTGATTCTTACTTAGTCTCACTTAATGGTACCTGACAATTTCTCTGTTGCTCTGTGGATAACCTCCCAAAAAAATGAATAGAAAAAGGATCTCACACTACAGTTTTTACCCAGCAGAACACTTACACGCCCATGTAACTTGAAGGATGAGTAGTTCAGCTGAAGTCAATGTTGATTTAAACAAAAAGCAGAACGCTTTGCAAACTCAGACTTCTCAGGTGACCTTGGAAAGTGCCTGTGAGCACTGCAAAAGTCCCAGTCCAGCACCACAAGAGATCCAACTAAATGATCTAGGAGTCTCTACTAATTAAAAAAATACAAATAACGATAATAATAAATATCACTCTTTCCCCAGACACAACACTCAAATCACAGGAGGACCAAACTTGTGGGAGGAAGGGCTGCTGTTACGAGGAAGCAGAGTGTTCGTGTGAAAACGGTCCGTGTTTTGCAAGAACGCTTTCAATGCCAAATTAAAGGAGTGAGTCCATCTGAAATCCAACTGCTCCCAAGGAAGTGAAGGCTCCAGTGGGTTGCTGACATCAGAGGATGTCAAAAATTGTGTTCAGCTAGCACGACAGCTACATTTCCTAATCAGCAGGCTCTGAAGAAATGACACCAGGTATCTTGCTATAACAACCTCCTCTACTGGCAATGCTCTAACGGGTACCTGGTGCTCTTCAGCCTTAACACACATTTAATTACAGAGCTGCCACACAGCTCTGTTCTTAATTTAAAATCTTGGACTCATATAAATATACATTACACAAAATCTGTGAAGCTGTAAACTGGAAATCTACATTTCCTTTGGATAATGTTTCACCTACTTCATTCATTTTCACCTACTTCATTCGTTTTCCACTCCAGACTCAAAAAGTGAGGATTAAAAGGCTGGGCAAGTCCAGTGGAATACGTCTATTATGCTGAAGTAGAAAGACGGTTAAAACAACTCGAGAGCTTAGCTGCTGTGAGACTGGGACAACGTCTACAGTTGCTGAAGACTGATCTGACTACCCTCATCTTGGTTTCACACCATGTGAAGCTGACCCTGTAAAAACGGTGATCCAGCGAGGTTCTGAGTAAGCACTGACAGCAGGAACTGAGGAAGCCATGCTTTTGGAAAGACTGACAACCTGACCTGCTTCAGATTCTTGGAATACCTAACACACGTGACAGCAAAAGGCTTCAGATTTGGATTATCCACCGGGTCACGGCTTAGTGTGATCAGCTGTACTCATATGCAGCTAAGAAAAGACTAAATATCATAAGCCGCATAAGTTACTAAAACATTTGCAACTTTTGGCTCTTCCAGCGAGCACAGTTTCAATCTGGTGCCTGATCAAAATGTTTTCTCATTCTGATGCACAAAATCCTTTGCAACCATAAGTCATCTGTTTGCCATCTTCTACCAGGCAGGCAGCGTCATGCGAGTGACGCAGGTATCAACGCAGTGATCCACTCCAGGACTTTCTGACAGGCGAGGCGCAATACAACTGTGAAATCTGCCTGGCGTACACTGCCAGCCTCTCCTGCTGCTGCCTTCCCGCCATACACACGCCCGAGTACTTCTGAGCTTACCCCACAAAGCAGCACAAAGGACCTCCGAGTTGAATTTCTTCTTGTATTTACGAATTTCCGGACTGTCACTCTGTGGGCGGATATTCGTTGGGTTGACGTTGACAATGGAGCCCTTCCTCGCATTTTCTCTCCTGACAGGCTCAGGTTTTGCATTAGACGCTGGAATCAAAGACATATGCAATCATGAAACATGCGAGTGTTTGGCTACATCTCACATTTGACCTGTTTATAGCAGAATGAAAGAAACCCCAGAGGGCTGAGAAAACACCTCATGAGCACTACATAGCCAGACAAAAAACCCCATACATCTGGAAAATTCCTCGAGCACTCCCGAGTGAGCATTGTGGTAACACAGCAGCGTAGAGCAAGCCACATCTGGAAGAAGGGCTGAAGCAGTACAATGAAAATTCATAGCGAGGTGGGGTTTCAGTTTCTGGAGACGTTACTGCCAGTTTCCATTTCCAAGCAAGAAGCCCTCCCCACTCCTGAAAACAAAAAAGGAATCAGGAGTGACATTTTATGAGAAGGGTAAAGCATACTTACGAGAAGTACAGGATGGTCCTGCTGGGCTGGTGGGAGGGGTGATTGGCAGAAGCCTAGGATCTATGAATGAAGTAAACGATGTTGTGGACGATGTACTGCTCTTTGAAGGCGTGCTTTCAGTGCACGGGGTCTACAATGAAAAACAAGAGCTGCTTCAGGAAGATGCTGCTGGGGGTGCAGACAACACCCAGCAACGCAGTACCCCTGAGGTTCAAAAGAAACGGCACGTGGCATGCTTAGACATGATGAATAGTCTTAGAGCAGCAGACACATGGTACAAATTCAGTGACGGATGAGGAGGCCTGAGCAGGGAGCTGGGTCGGGAGGCTCAGCCAGGCACTGCAATAACCAGTCCGCAGAAGAAGAGCCCATCGCTCGCTCCCGGGGATCACTTCCATCTTGTCTGCAACAGGGCGCTGCTCAAATCTCTCTGCAGCAAGGAGGACGCTGGTGCCTCAGGTAAGGCAGTGTAGGACGTGATCCCTGACAGAGCTGTTGCCTGCCTCCAGCGACGCGCTTCTCCAAGGGACCCCTGTGCTGGAGTCCCTCTGGGGCTGCCGAGAGATGCTGCCCCAGCCCCTGTGTACTCCCACCCGACACTCGGATGGAAGAAAGCCAGGGACAACAAGCAGAGGCAGACCAGAGCGCTGTGTGGCTGACCCGACAGATAAAGGAGCAGAGGGTACAAGCCCTTCTGGCTTGTGTAAAAGGGGAGGAAAAAAGGAAGGAAAGAAAAGGGAGCAGAGATGGGGGCTAACAAATGGGACAATAAAATGTTAGGGAGCTCAAGATTTCTTATCCGTCCCCAAGATAAAACTTTTAAAGGAAAGAAGGGATGTGGTGAAAAATCATAAAAAGAGACAGGATAAATGAAGTTAAAAGGCTGTCAATCTCAGGCTCCTCAGGGCTGGAGAAAAATGGTGGTACAGTTCATTCAATCTGTAATTTCTCTTACTTTATTCAGAGGTTTGTTCTGAGATTCCTGGCTCGTCAGTGGCACTTTTGGTGGGTTCACAGAGGAGTCTGAAATTTGGCTTTGCTGGAGGAGATCTGGCAGCAGATAGTTCTGGTTGTTTACACTCCAGAGGCCTTCTTGGGTGCTAGAAATTTGTTTCCCTAAAACCTGATCCTGCACATGAGAACATACAGTTAAACTATGCATTTAGCATACTTCCAATGCACTATGCAACTCATGTTAATTAGGACAATAAATAATGAGCATACAGGGAGGGGTGCTCTGCGTGATGCTTCATGTAAGGACAAACTATAGAAAGATGAAAATAAAATTTAAATACAGAAGTGCATGGCAAACACCTGAGACATCAACACAGGCTTCCACTCCCTGCAGCGCTCCACAAATGATTCTCACCTACGTTACCTCAACCACAGGTAAAGAAGCAACTTCATCCTCTTGAGACAGAATCAAGTGACTTGTCCTAGAGTTACAGATTCGACCTCTACCTACCACAGCCAGAAGTAGGTACTTCTCAGTTCTGCACCTGCATTTAGTTCAAAGCCCCTGACCATTCATTTCATTGCTACTTCGATTTACTGAATTAGGAGACCTTACTCTAGAATGATAACATTCAGTAGGATCCAGCATCAGCATTTCCAGTACACAATGATGCTTGGTACTGCAGACCTCGCTTACAGGATCCACCAGCTCCAAGCAAATACTTGTAAACTACGCAAGGTGTGAGGCACCACACAAGCTCTCTCCCTGACAGCCCAAAAAACGGAGTCATAGGTTGGCTTCTGGGAATACATGGCTAGAAGCTTTGAGAGGAAGAAAGATGGGATGGGTAAAGGAGGTGGTGTTCCAGATGGGGAGGACAGTACAGAGGGATCTACCCCGTCTGTGATGGGTCAGGGTACCCGAACACCATCGGCACTGGTATGTAGAGAGTGACAGAAGCCAACTGCTACACTAGAAAATTCCTCCCGAATTACACCGAAGCAAAAAACACCACCAAACTCGAGCAGCTTCTGGCTAGTTGAATTCAAGGCAAATCTGTGCATTCTACTGACTTTGATAAACAACCTACTGAAATCAGATCAGCTTTTTTGAATTCTGGCCAAAATATGGAAAAAAAAAAACCCATGTAGGTAATTATAAAGAAAAGAAATTTGCCTTTTAAAAGCCAAGTAATTAACTAGAAATCAAATTAACGCTGTAAGTATTTTACATTTTAATGTAGATATAAAAAACCCAAACCAAACCAAAACATAGACAGCAGTATTTGAGATTAGGGAATCAAGCCAGCATGGGTCCTTTTTGTTCAGTTGTGAGTCGGACTCAGCTGAGCTGAAAACCAAACCCTGATTTGAATCATTTGGGCAGTTTGGTACACCCTTAACCACTCAGCCCAGTTCACACTGATGGGCTGGGGAAAGGAATGTTGGAAGAAGTCGTAGAGATTCATGAAGAGTGTGGTTGGTGAAACAGAGCTGGGAGGAATGGATAGGATTCTCCGTGAGCAGGAGGGAGAAGACTGGAAGGCACCATAGAGATTTGCGAGGAGAGGTGGCAGTCATCTGTCTGTTCTCCCTCCTGCATTGTCCTCCCCAAACCTATCAGAAAATGTGGCCTCCACTCTTTCCCATCTTCCCTAACCCTCAGTCTGGGCCTCAAAGACCTCATCCCTCTCCTTTCCCTCAAGCAGCCTATTTCCAGTCCCCGGATATCAGGGAAAACAGAAAGCACTGGGCTGGTTTTGCCACAAGAAAATACTGGTTTTGCCCCGTTTATAATTCCTTCTCTGACACAGGGTCTCTTCTCCTCGAGGATGGTGGGACAAAGGCGAAGTGGGACTCTGTCCCCAGTCAGGAAGGATGCCACTCTGGTCTGAAGATTAGAAATTACACCAGAGGTAAACTCCTTTTTCTTCTTAGCCTTGTCACAGCTCATGCAAGTAGCTCTGGGAGAAACACCAGTTTTACAGCAATTTATTTTCCCTGTCTGTGAAATGAGAGTACGCTCAGTAGTAGGCGAGAAGTGCTCTGACACCGAATGCAAGTCTTATTACTGTAATTTTTTTGTTTTCGACCACAAAAAACATTGTTCTGCTTTGTCTGTCTTCATCTTTTCTGCACTAATATTTATCACAGGGGAAAATCCACATGACTTGAAGTCTCTGCTAGAAACTACAGCTGAGCAGGAACCACAACATGACATGTGAGATGAGATGTATTTTTGCTAACCCGTCAGGGAGAGATGAAGTGTTTTTCCCCTCTTCTGTAAGTAGTAAGAGGTAGTTCGCTTTAAGTTGGAATAAAAAAGCTCAAGATTTTTAAAAATAGCAACAATGCACAGCAACAATAATCAGCAGTATTGCTTTTTGCAGCCTGCCCAGTGCTTCAAGAAATACGTTGACATCAGAAACTACTACCAGGTCAATAACCAGGACAAATAAAGCAGCGCAATTTTGTACCTAAATGTAAGCATTTTTACAGGAAGCACAAAACCTGAAACTACACATTTTTTCAAGGCTTATAGCTATAATTTGCAATGACAGAGCAGGACTTCAGAGTGAAAAAGCTGCTGAGAAGAAATTGATACAGCGTTTATCATGCACATTAACGACCTGAGTCCCCCCCTGCTGTACCCACCCCCTTACAAATGGCCAAATTACCTTCTGTTCTGCGATGGTGCTTTGGGGTTTCAGTTCAATTCCATCTGGTACTCTCGTCCTTGAGAAATCTGCCACTCTGCTGCTTAGCAGTTGCCTGGTAACAAACTCCAATTAATGAACAGAACTACTTCGGGGGGGGCGCAGGGAAGCCCAAAAAGCAAAAAAACCCACATGTACATGTTCAAAAGTGAGCATAATTAACAGTCACTAGTTACACTTAAAGGTGCTTGTACAAAAGCAAGCTGATTAGTCTGTGGATGTGCCTGAACGGACTCGAGCCTGAGGACCGCTCACACACAGGAGGAAGCTCTCCCCACCTCGACGGAGAGCACCCTTTCATCTCCCTGAATTTCACCCATCATTTTTCAGACACTGCATAGTTCAGGCAAGTGAGCACTGGTCTGTCAAGCTGCCATTTGAGAAGTGCACACTTCAAAACATGTCCTGTCTCCCCTCGTACACTATCCTGGGGGGTGCGACGAGCTACCCTGCTCTCCAGAGAAAGAGCATCACCTGCACTTGCAAGAGGGAGAGCCGCAGCTCTGCTATATGCTGGTAGCAGGGACCTCTCTGCCAGTGCCTACTGGGACAGGCTATGCTGGAATTTAATACTGTGAATCAGTCCCTGAAACACGGACATCCTTCACCTTCAGTACAAAGAAACAAAGAAAATGTTGCCCAGTGCACACAGAGACAACATAAGAGCTGCTGGACTGGCTGGGGGCAAATGCCCACCTAGCCCAGTATCCTGTCTCCAACGGTGACCAAACGCAGACACCTAAAGAAAAAGTAAGAACAAGACGAGCATCTGTTGGGATATACCCCAGCATACTATCACTTCCCACAAAACCAGCGGCACCTTTGCATTTTAAACTTTTTCACCTAAGTGGAACTGTCTCAAACTTTTGTCAGCGAGGCTCTGGCCCCATTTTGGTGTATTTCCACCCCACATTATTTATTTCTTCCACTTATTTCTTACTGCAACCCATTTAAACCTGTTACATTTCTGCCTCCTTCCCACTAATTATAAAACTGACTGGATTCAGGATGCTGATGTGAAGGGCTCTACAGTGCGATGCCACAACTGGCAGGAGAGTGTATGTTTCTGGTTTGTTTCTTTTTCTTTTCATGTTGCCCAATGCGATAACAATGAAGGTTTGGTGAGAGAGCTACCGACTTAAGACGGTTGTGAAGAAGCAGAAGGTTTTATGGCTTTTTTTTGTTGTTTATTTTTTGGTTTTGGGTCCCCCCTTCTATGGGAAGGGTAAATATTTGCATAGTAAACTTAGAAGGAATGGCAAGATATGGAGTAGGGTCAATGGTGTGTGCAAGGACCTGTTCTTATCAGGAAAGCAAGCAGCAGCTAATCTTAAATGATGTCAACCTTCCACTTATTAGGGGGAGGAAAGCAATTCCTAGCCAAGCACACACCTGCACTCACCTTGTTCAAATTTTGCTAGGGAACAGCATATAAAGAGCAGTGAGAGGAAACTGAACTATACGAAATGAGCCCCAGGAAACTCTGTGTTTTAGGGGAAATGTGAATGCTGCAGGCATTGAAGGAGGAAGCACTCTCAGTAGAGTAGGAGAAAGTAGCAGCAATGGAACAGATATAGCTGTACAAGCAGGTAAGATGCTGGATCACATACACAGACAAACTTTCCTTAAAACAAAAACTTGGTCTGTGTGAAAGAATTCTGACTCATCTTGCTGAAAAGGAAAACAAGACCACAAGTTGTTTTATTGGTAAAAGACAGTGGCCCTTAGCCCTGGCTTCCTCGGAAATGAGCCTTCTCAGGATGGTTAACAACCTCCGTCCAAGAGAATATGAAGCTCTTTCTCTTGCACATGTGCATGTCCCAAGTCTAGTCCTGCTGGGCACCTCCATGAAAGCTGGAACACGGACATCAAAAGCTGTTCCACAGCCCAGGCAAGAACAAGAAAACACGGATTGTTTTCAGCAGCCAACTAAATCTTGGCCTAAGATGTCTCAGCCAAAGCCCACGCAGAAACACTCCTCCAGACTGCAAGGGGCTTCAGATCCTGCATTCACATGCTTTAGATAGCAAGAAAAACAAAAACCTTCACTTTATCCAGAATATGCAAAGTTTCGATGCTGGCTGCTGCCTTCACTTTGCTTACTATCCTTTTTGCTATTTACTTGGTAGTAATCAGGATATATTTCCCAAAGTATCTATCTTTTAATATAAATGGCGTTCAGCTGGGGTGAAGGGACTTGGTTAACAGACAAGATTATACATTTGATTTTACAGGAGTTCTTGCGGTGGCTGCGTGCAGAGGAAGGCAAACCTGACAGGGACCATTCTGCTAATTCCACTTCTCTAGAGGACTGGTTGATCTCACACACAGAGGGGATGCAAATAACACATGCAGATTTCCAAAGGCAGTGGTACCACTCCTTCAAATCATTACAGCATGCAAGGATCACAGCAATCTAACACTTACACAGCAAAGTCATTGCTACAGGGCAAATCCATATTTTTATGTAGAGTCTTTCTGAGTTCTAGGATGAATTCTATGACCTAGAGTGAATAAAACTTCTTACAGATCAGAATAAGGTGGTTTGGAAGAGGAGCAGTAAGAAAATAAAGGCACTGCAGTAAAAAGACAGCTCTTTCAGGTGCACTGAATAAGCGACAAGATTTTTAACATCCTCCCTCTTCATCCCTCAGCTTTGAAAATGAACTTCAGAAATGCAAATCAGGAGCATATGCCAGCGCAAAACCGCTACCTTCTTGAGAGCAGCACAGGGGAAAGGACTGGTACCAGGCCAAGGCAATAGCTTGCCAATAGTGCTACAAATCTGTGCGTCTCCTCCTGAAGACTGACAAAACTGCATGTGCAACTACGTCAGCAGAGCAAGGGCTCTGTGGCCCCGTGATGCACTTCAATGTAAATCCCAGAACTTGAATTCAGCTGAAGTCTCTTTGCAAGAAAATTAGAAGTTTCATTCATCCATACTAAAAAATCAATCTGTTTGCTGTTCCAAACAGCAGGGCTGGCCAACTGATCCCCCGACTCTCTTCCACTCGGAGTAGCAGCTGTTCACGCTCCATTGTTTCTCAGCAGAACACCCATTTCGCATGACAGGTGAAACACCACAAGATGTCACTCACAAAATCAACACGAGAAACTGGAAAGCTAGAGAGAAACAGTTCAGGTGAGATCAGCTTGGTACAAACCACAGCATCCTCTGGCAACCACAGCAACTGTGCAAAATAAAAATACTAAAAATACAGCAAATTTTACAAAAACAGATCCTGCTTACACTATCCCCTCTTTATAATAAACAGCCCTGGTGAAGGAATCAGCTTTTCAGTGGTAATTATTTCTCCTGGCGTGAACCGACTAACTGAATACAAGGGCCACGTTTGCCTTGTTTTTTTTCAATGCAACCTGTATACAGCATGAAGGGGTACAGTTTTCTCTCCCTCCCCCTTTTTCTTTCAAAAATTCCATTTAAATGTATATTAACGTGAAGTATTCCCTGTAAAAGCACTACCTACTGATAGTCAGTTAAAATGAGACATCTCCTCATTGTCCCAGGGCAGCAAGTCATCAAAGCTTATTACACTGCACACATCTGATGGAGCAAACATTTACCCCCGGGAGTTCATTATAGCGTGATTAAACTGCCTAATTACAGCTGACATAAATGACTGATGGTGACTTCAGAGGGGAGGTAGTATTTGTGTACACCAATTTTTTCCAGATATTTAGAAGTGTGTAACAAAAAGGAAGAAAATAATAATAATTAAAAAAAAAAAATCAAGCCAACCTTGTGTGGTTCATGTCATCTTCATCGCTGCTGCTGCCTTCGTCACTGGATGAGGAATATTCTGCTGCTTTTAAGAATGAGCTGACACTGTCCTTCCCCTTGGCAAAGGAACCTGGACTCTGAGTAAAGAAAACTCTGCTGATTTTTTTTTTTTTTTCTCATGGAAAAACCCATCGCCAAACAGCACGCGCAGTATTTTACTGCCCCAGCAAATATAGTTCTTGTCACTTCCACACCAGAAAAGCTTTATTAGGAAGCTGATGCTTTGGTTGGTCCTTCACAAGTGGGTATCTCGTACAGAGGCTTGCGGGGCCGTGCCGGAGCACAGGCTGCACCTGCGCAGAGCGGGTACAAGCACCTTGGGGCTGGACAGGCAATACCACCACAGCCAGGGCTCACACCCGCGCGGCAGTTCGGCACCCCAGTCCTACGGGACCTAAAGGCCTCCCACATCACTGGCAATGGCCTAAACACAAAGTCTTCTTCAAACCTCCGGTCCCTGACAAGCCAGGAGGGGTTGAGGACTCCAGTAAGCTGCAGCTGCCCCATGCTCCCTGCTCAGCATCCCCTGGAGCCACCTAGGCCTGCCTGCAAAGGTTTAAAACACCGAGCACCCCACATATGAGCTGCTGCACAAGGCTCCGTGAGCTCCAGCTGGCTGACAGGCATCCCCCCCCCAAAAAAAAACCACCACCAAAGAACAGAAATGCGTCAGTAAGACAGACAGAGGAGCAGCAGTCATCCTTTCCATCAGTGTCACGTCAGCGAACGGAGAGTCAGGCCAGTCTTGAGTGTGTCACAGCCTGGTAGAGCGTATTCCAGGCAGTCACACACTGCATATTTGCACAAGCCACAGGCATGATCTTGACTTCTGGGTTGCATGACAAGTGATCAATGTCTTCCTGAAATATTAAAGACATACCCTTCCTTTCTAAAAGACGTATGACCAGGCAGGTTCAGAAAAAATGAACTCTCTGCCGACGACCTGAGCTGGACACAAGTCAGACCTGGACCGAAAGCTGATGAGACACGTTCACGCAGCAGCAAGCTCAAGCCAGCCTCACGCAGGCTCTCAGATGGACTCATTAGCTCACAAACTCAAGCACGAACAGAGGAGCTGTGTGTATAGACATGCCCTCAGTGAAAACCATGAACAAATCAAAATATCAGTGGATTTAAAAGAACTTACTGCAATCTGGCCTGGATGAGAAACTTTTTCAGACTTCTTCTGCAGCTGCAAGTGGTTCTGGGACAAAGCATTCTCTGCCTTGGCTGGTACGGGATTCCCTGGAAAAAAAATTAAGTTGCTTTTTTTAAATGCGTTTGCAGCACAGTGACAGAGGGGGCCAGTAAGACAAGGACATACGGTTACCACCCCAAAGCAGACACCAGCCTCTGCTGACAAACTTTTTTTTTTCTCTTTGTTGCAAAGGGAAATCTTTTTGCCTGTTTCCCAATAGTTCTGGATGCCACAGTATTATGTATATAAATCGATACTGGTGCAGTTTAATGCTGTCAGAGTAAGACAAGCAGACCAAAACCTTGGCAACATACTCCCACTGCGCACCAGCAACAGCTCCGTGGACTGGAAGGCAGCTTGCAAGGGAAAAGGGTGAGGGTATGCTAATCCCTTCCTCTGATCCTCTTCTGAGGGGAGACAGCTCATCGTATCAGCAGCTGCTGGGTATATTCCAGCACTGAAGGTGCCACCCAGCTATAGTCCTGTGACTGTACATAGAGGTCGGGGAGACGGTACAAGAGCCTGGGCCCGCCATGCAGATTTTCATGAGCAGACAGACGTGGTGCCAAGATTTGGCCTTCACAAAACTGTTGCACAAAACCAGTCTAAAGGATCTGAATCTCTAAACCCAACAGGGCTGGGGGCAAACAGCTGCACTAAACTTCACTCATGAGCATTGGGTCAAGCTAAAAGCAGAAGAGGATTCACTGCTTCCTAGGGCAGCACAGGGAGAACCATTCTGCATCCCTGCTTCCCTTGGGGCACATGCAGTGTCATGTCTTGGCTCCCACTTCCACTCTGCGCCGTGGGGAAGTAGGTGATAACAGTCCTCATTTCTGCAGAGAGCTGGACCCCGACGTGGGCCATCTCAGTGCCAGGTGGCACCTCATGACACTCTGCCCAAGATCAGGTACAGGTATCAAGGAAGCTGTGTCACTACACCTCCCTCCTAGGTGGCTTGGGGACCTTCACTTGCCCCCATGCTTGCATAGCTATTGAATACCCAAGCAAACAACACTAGAGGAGCTGGAGTCCATCTGCACATGCTGATGCCATGTTAGGAGGGATGCTCGCAAATAATTAAGTGAATCACAGAATCATAGAATCATTTAGGTGGGAGGAGACCTTCAAGATCATCGAATCCAACCACTAACCTAACACTGTCAATTCTACTACTAAACCATGTCCCTAAGCTCCACATTTGTAAGTCTTTTCAATACCTCCAGGGATGGTGACTTATCCACTTCCCTGGGCAGCCTGTTCCAATGCTTGATAGCCCTTACAGTGAAAAAATCTTTCCTCATATCCAATCTAAACCTTCCCTGACGCAACTTGAGGCCTTTTCCTCTCATGCTATTGCTGGTTACTTGGGAGAAGAGACCAACACTCACCTCACTATAACCTCCTTTCAGGTAGTTGTAGAGAGTGATAAAGTCCCCCCTCAGCCTGCTCTTCTCCAGACTGAACAGCCCCAGCTCCCTCAGCCGCTGCTCATAAGACTTGTGCTCTAACCCCTTCACCAGCCTTGCTGCCCTTCTCTGGACACACTCCAGCCCCTCAATGTCCTTCTTGTAGTGAGGGGCCCAAAACTGAACACAGTACTCCAGGTGCGGCCTCACCAGTGCCCAGCACAGGGGCACGATCACCTCCCTGCTCCTGCTGGCCACACCATTCCTGATCCAAGCCAGGATGCCGTTGGCCTTCTTCGCCACCTGGGCACACTGCTGGCTCATGTTCAGCGGCTATCGACCAGCACCCCCAGGTCCTTTTCCACCAGGCAGCTCTCCAGCCACTCCTCCCCAAGCCTGTAGTGTTGCATGGGGTTGGTGTGACCCAAGTGCAGGCCCAGCACTTGGCCCTGTTGTTGAACCTCATACAGTTGGCCTCGGCCCATCAATCCAGCCTGGCCAGATCCCTCTGCAGAGCCTTCCTACCCTCCAGCAGATTGACACTCCCGCCCAGCTTGGTGTCATCTGCAAACCTGCTGAGGGAGCACTCAATCCCCTTGTCCAGATCATTGATAAAGACGTTAAACAGAACTGGCCCCAATACTGAGCCCTGGGGAACACCACTTGTGATCGGTCGCCAGCTGGATTTAACTCCATTCACCACCACTCTTTGGGTCTAGCCATCCTGTTGGTGTTTTTACCCAGCAAAGTGCACACCCATCCAAGCCATCTTCCCTTTCAACACCCCCACTGTCCACAAAGCTGCCCTGGAATAGCAAGAGCAGCCTTGGAGAGATGCTGTCTTCTGCACACCATTCCTGATACCAGTGAAGGGAGGGAAAGCAGACGTGCCCTCACCCTGCCGCTGGGACACACCAGCCAGCTCGATGACTGCCTCGTTCAGCAATTTCTCCCATGACTATCCCACTGCTACCAACAGGATTCCTTGCAAGTTAAGGGGGAAGAATTCAAGCTCACACAAATTAGGATTTGTATTTGGTAATTTAGATAGTTCTATCACAATGGCTTAATGTATTAATGCATTTTGCAAAGCTTTTACAATTGAGAATTCCTTATCGGTCAATGAGCACGTAAGCAACTCAGCAGAATTATTAGCTTTAGAGTATTTATAGCCCTTTCCTGCCCAATTCATTATCCCTGTGGGTTTGGGAAAGCAACAAACTCTTTCTGGAACACCATATGCCAGAACTAGCTGTAATTTAATGACACTTAAGAACCCAAGGAGACAGTTTAAACCACAAGGGAGGTTTTCTATTCTTTCCATTGCGGGTGAGGTTTTCATTTCCCCATGCCAAAATAGCACAGGAGTCACACATCATGCAGACACTGCAAAGCTGAGCTGGGCTGTTGTGCCTTGTTCATCACTACGCTGTTATGCAAACATAAAATGACATAAGAGCAAAAAGAAACAAACCCCAAGATATTTAAAGTGTTCTTTGCATTCCTCTTGAAGCAAAGCTTCTTATTTGTGTAGTTAGTGAAAGCAAAACTGACTTGACTGTGTAAGTGTAATAAATAAGCAATTTGTTCTTCATTTATCAAGGGCTTGCAAATTAACAACGTGAGCCTCAGTTTAAAAACAAATGACCTCAGCAGCTCACTGGTGTGGTTTAATGACATTTTTAGCATTCACTCTGCTTTGAATTGGGTGTGATTCCCCATCTTTAGTAGTCAACCTGGATGCAAAGCACTGTAACACACCACTGCTTCGCAAGTTGCTACATAAGAAACTGCCCTACTGTTGACCCACAGAAAACACCCTTCGGAATAACAACAGAGGAGCAAAGCTTTCCACTTCTCCTCCGTGTCCCCATCTGCCAGAATCTCAGGTCACATCTCAGGAACTGGAGTCTGTACTGCAAAAAATCTGCACAACCATGAGCAAGCCCACTGTGTTCCTACACCGCTGCCAGTGATAACAAGATACCTTACAAAGTTGTACTTTCCTGAAAGTGGATGACGCTATCTCTACCTTTTAACTTCTGCCTGTTTTTTTTTCCTTCAGTTCCACTATCTTGCTGCAAATAAAAGAATATTGGAGGAACATTTCATAAAGTGCCATACAGAGACTCTTATGCTTCCTTCAGCCAGCATGTTATTAGAGTGAAGTATTAGAGTACAGCAACTGTTCATCTGTATCATCTTATTAGTGGGCAATGCAAAAAAGCAGCACACAGTTATGCAGGAAGCGCCAGTGGGTGAACATTAGTACTGAATGACATCCGTATGTCTGTAATGTTGGCTCTGCTGAGTTTCAATAGTGTCAGTAAGTGCAAAAGAACTGACTGTTTTCAATTCTTAATTGAGGCAATTCAAATTTTGTTTATGGAAATACGTTCACAGTCACTTTTTGATTCAAAAAAGGAAGTGTTTATATTTTAGTAACATGGAACTATAAAATCCAGAGGGCTTTCAAAAGCCAGAAGACATTGTTAAAAAAAAGATTCCATTTGCAATGCAGGACTTGACACCCTGCAGAAGCCCACTTCATGCGATAGGGATTTTGCACATTTTGACTGATGAATCTTTGACTTAGGAATCACCTGAGGTTGACCAGCTGCTCTGATGAGATCCCATCTCCCACTGCTTGTTGCCAGGAGTGCTGCTGCTGTTTAGCTTCAGAGCATGTCCCCCGGCGGATGACTGATGAGTGTTACTAAACAGAAAGACAAAAAGCAGATCAGACTGTCTTGCATGCAGGAACACAGACTGGAACGGACTTCCTAGGCCACTGAATCAAGTTCCCTGCTGTTACTCTATGATATAATGCTGATAAATAAAAATTTTATATTCCTTGCTGCTCCGAGCAGGGCCACCCAGTAGTGAGACAAGATGGAGGGGACAGTTTCCTCCAGGCAGTCATTCTGGGAGATTACAGAGATTCCCAAGTTATTACAAAATATCCTACTAGACGTACTTCTCCCTTGGCCTCTTCAGATCTGCATCACTCCTCATTCCAAAATCTCTTGGCTCTTACAAATACTGAAGTCTGCTCCAGTACCCTCCCAGAAGGGGGTATTGTCCCCTTATCAATGGAGAAAGGACTGCATTGGACAGTAAGCCACCTTGCCATGATTGTGAAGCAGAACAGTGGCTCACCCAGAAACCCAGGCTCAGAAGCCACTCACTTCTAACACTGTGGTTTACCTACATGTTTCTTTTCTGCTTTGCCTCCTGTAATTCCTAAGTAAAGAGCATTTAGAGCCTGACTTCACTTGAAAGTTATTTCAGATGATATTTCTGACTCTGGCTCATCAGAAGTGCTGCACATGATTTTGTTCTGTCAGCTAAATCGACTTCCCTTTCAAATCTCTCCAACCCTAGTTTCTCACAGCATTATGTTCCCTGATTAGATATCCTGTGGGGGCTACCCTTTATCACTGAGCTCTCTGTATCCGTGGTCTTTTCTCCTGGGATATGAAAAAAGTACACTAGCCCTAAGGGCAGACTGCCAAAATAGTCAAGATACATCTACAGACAGCCTGTTCAAGCTATGACCAGGAAAACAAAGCTACAGGGACAAACTTCACAAGCTATAACTGTAAATGCCTACACAGCGAGTTGGGGCCAGACCCCCACTCGCCAAAGCATCCAGGCACCTAACTCCGCGTTGAAACCAATGGCATCGGCACTGATGTAGAGCATCTGCAAGAGCATCCAGGCAGCCCTGACCATCACCAGTCCCACCTGCCACCATCAGTGCCAACAGGCTTGGATCTCAAGCAACCAGCACCATCAGCAGCCACTTGCTCTAATGTGAAGGGAAAGTAAAGCATCACCAAACTGCAAGCAGTTAAAGGACTGCACAACACGCTGGCCATGAAGTGGGAAATGGACACACAACTTGCATGCAACCCACTACGGCATGCCAAACAGGCTGAATCAAATGAAAAGACTCATTGCAGGAATTATTACAGATGGAACAGCCCTTACATATTAAAAGTGCTGCTTTCCAGAAGAAGACAGAACTACCTTGCATGAAAAGGAGGCGATCATCTACAGGAGGCTTGTTTCTTTTTCAATCAGTTATGTCAACCATTAAAAGGAAGCTGGCTTATTAGATACTTCCTTCAGGTTTAAGATCAGGAAGTTCGGTGAGTTATTTTTGTGGACAAACTCACTCAAAAGACAAAATAACTGTAACTGCTGTTAAATGAGTTACGAAGCCATGACAGTTTGGTGTTACTGAGGTTATGGCCTTGCTTTTAATAAATTTGCTTTAGTTTTCATATTGGCAATAAATCAGCATTAGTATAAGCATAAAACGTTTAAGAGCTTACCTTGAAAGGCATCTCTGATGACCAGGCTGATCCCTGATGTAAAATTTAGAGGTTGTCCTTTCTGGAACCTTAAGGATTTAATCAAAAGTTTTAAGTTTGCTACTGATATTTTAGACTCAATTAATAAACCTAATGATTACCCTCTATCAATGCAAAAATAAGACTAACCAACACAAATGAACAGTGCTTCAGTGGGACCTGTGGAGAGGTCTTCCATGACACCAACACTAGAAGATGCAAGTCAGCAGCAGGTGCTTCCAGTTTGCTCTAAGCCTGTGCAATCTATCAGGGTGCAGGCTGCAAGTGGTTTGCACCTTTCCCTAGAGTTGGCATTATTCTTGGTCGATACCCAAAGCAGAGAGGGAAACCCATCTGCAGTCACTTAATGCAGCTCTCCCTAGGTGGTGGATTACCACCTTCTGTGCTACCAAAGGGCTGGGGGGAAGAGACACACACATCCACACCCCAAATGCAAATTAATAAAATGAATACATGCGCACATGCATATACACATCCCCACACAAATATTCTTGTACTTATTCTGAGAAATTCTGTTAAAATGAGAAATACACCATCACCTGAATTATACAAACTAATGAGCTTTTCCGCAACAAGCCAGATTTCTCACAGAATGGGCAGCTACAAATAGTTGGTCTAACAAAAGAAGTGTATCTGCATTCGCAGATACTGCCAATATTATATACATACACGTAAACACAGAACACTGACCTGCTTATAAATTCGTATCTTCTTTCTACATTACTGAGACCCAGTTAATGTACAAGCAATGAGATTTTCACCGAGTTTCATGAAGTCCAGAGGATGGACGCTACACAGCGCAGGGGAACTGAACAGAGTGCCATTAACCACCAATCAGTGCCAAACACCCTGAGCTTCACATACCTTGGGGGGCTGTTCTTCATTTTGACTCACGCTCCAGAATACATCATCTTGCACAGGGCTGAGTGGTGTCGTCACCATATCTGACAGCGAACTGCTGTGGTACACATCCTTACTAGCCCGGAAATTTTCACACTTGAAACAAATGAAATTCATGTTGAATTGTACTTCCCTGCCTAGGTAACAGGTCCCAATCTCAACAGATATCAATGGTCCTGTTTGTGAGATCAAATTTTTAGTAAATGTACAAGGAATATTGTGTTTGGATACAGCCCTGCTCACCTTGTTCACTGTACAGTAAGTTACTAATTTCCAGCATATTAGCATGTTAGGCACAAATGTTTCAAGGTGAAGGGTACAAAAAAAAAAAAAGAAACAGTAAAAACATCTGTGCTGTACACATATTTCCCCATCTTAAATCTATGGAGAAGCTAATAAGTCACTGGCAACGCACAGCTAACTGCTTAATTGGATGATGCAAAAATTATTGCTGAATAAGAATGCTTCCATTTCAGAATTTAGACAGTATAATCACTGGGGGAACCCACCTCCCCTAAGTTACATGTCAACTTCCAAAGTAGTCTTTGCAAGCCCACCAGCAACCTAGAGGCAATGGAGACAAACTGCCAACTCGAAGAGCTTTCAGCTCTCCAGTGCTTACGAGGGTGCCCTGGGCCTCCTCTGTAACAGATATTTCAATTACTTGAAGAAAATCAAACTTGAGAATACAGTAAGAAAGACATAAGAAACCACGTTCAAGACTACATCTAATGGTTAGTCATGTCCAGGTGCTCCCATTGCGACTGCCTCTGTTTGAAAAGTATCTTCAAAAGGGATCAAATTAGAGCATTAGGATAGCAAACGCCCTAATTACAGGGGCAGGGGGGCAGTGGAAGCAATCAAATCACTTCCTTGCAAAGTCTTCATTCCAAGGAACAACAGTGTAAAGCTCAAGCTAAAATACTCAAAATTTGGTCCTCTGATTCTGTATTTAAAAGAAAAAAGAAGATAAAAGAAAAGAAGGTAAGGTCCCTTAAATTCCACACATTAACGGTCTATTACACTGGCATCTTCCAAAGACGAAGAAAGACGCAGAGCTAAAAATGTCAACTGAATGTACTGATCCTCCCTGAAATGAGAAATCATCTTGGGCACAGGACCGAGACAGAGCACACGGAAATGCTGTGTGAGCTGGGCCCATCTTGAGGGATTGCTATGCTAGAACCAATTTGATGTTACAGAAATAGAAAAAAGTATTAAAGAAATGCCTGAAGCTATACCACTTTGTGCTTCATCTTGTCAGACCTCCCATGCAAATCAAGACCGGGGCTCTCCAGAGACACCTGCAGCCGGCAGGAACGCCACGGGCTGCGGTCCTTCCCGTGTCGGCAGGGAGTCCGTGCCCCGGAACGCTAACGCACCTCTGCTGGGAGGCATCTCTTTCTCAAACGCACGGCCGGACCAGCATCCCCGCCCCTTGCAGGCCTAAGAAAAAGGCTGGCAATTTTTGTCTGAGTCACAGTTCAAACTCTTGTGTCCCGATTGAGTTACTGCACTCAGATCAGAGGCAGCTGCAGTTCAGTTTCCCAAAGAATGAATCAAGACAAACATTTTTTTGATTCATCAGCCCAAGTCTATAAAATTCTCCAGTTCCCCAGTCTTCAAAAGTAAAACACAGTAACCGAGAACTGCGCACAGCTTTTCAATAATATAATATGAGTATGAACTCCCTATAACTCTACAAGACTAATTATTTCACGGCAATAATGTTCAAAGTCACTTAAATATTTACAGGTAGCAATTCTAAAACTAGTTAAAGATGGCAAACATCCATTCAAATGTCCCATCACAACCTCCCAGACAAGCACGGCAAAGTCAGCTGTCGAAAAACCATCCTGAGAAGTTCACCTAGTTAAATATTCTGGTGCTTTTTCTGCCTTTTTGGGACAGTATGTTCTGTTGACTTCCTTTACAGAAAATAGCTTTTTCAGCAGTTATAACATCTCATAATCCATGTCCTTTCATTTTGTCAAAATTACTTTTTTGTCCAACATGATTGTCACTAATAATAGTTTTAAGTTAACCAGAATTATTTCAACAGCAAAGTGTTCCCCTGAAATGATTTATCGTGGGTGCAGCAATAGGTTTTATAGCAAGTGTATTATTATCAGAATACAGCAGGATTTTTCCCCCCCCTTGCCACTTTTTCAACAAGATACTTGCATTTCTTCCTAAATTCCAGCTTTTGAGTCCTGAAGACTACCAGAAAATTATTTGTGCTTAAAAGCAGGGATGAGCTTTGCTGAATCAGGATATAAGTGACTGAGTGAATCCAAACCACGCAGATGGTACCCACAGACCTTCTTTGGGCAAAAAGAGACCCATACACCGGTTCCATGCAAAGCCAAGAGGCAACGTCTGCTTTTGGGATGATTTCTGTAGGACCTACAAGACCTTGCAATTCCACAGCAAGCCAAAAATGTCTCAGATAATCCTCAAAATTGTAGTCTTTGATATTCCCCTTAAGTTTTACAGATAAAATAATTTGCAAGGGGAAAAAA
This sequence comes from Opisthocomus hoazin, assembly GCF_030867145.1. NCBI lineage: Eukaryota > Metazoa > Chordata > Aves > Opisthocomiformes > Opisthocomidae > Opisthocomus > Opisthocomus hoazin. Next base: position 16,035,484 of record NC_134427.1, read on the forward strand.
AAAAATAAAAAAAAAAACCCTGACAATGATTCTAAACTATTCAGCCTTGAGCCTGAAATTGCTTTTATTTTAAGTAATACTGAAAGAACAGCAGCTCCTCTCATGCACAGAAAGCGCTGGTGGACAAAGTGTTACCTACTACGTGTCTTCAGACCATAAAGGCACACCTAACAGAGCTACGGAAAAGGACCCTGAAACTGTAACAGAAGGTGATACAGTACAAAAGACTGATTACTAGAGTTAGTCTGAAAAGATTTCGGAGCAAGAACTTATAAAAAGACAGGCTGCACTGCCTTTTGGAGGATGCCTAAATTAGTAATTAGAAATGAATCTACACACAGAGGGTAGATAAGTGCAACTGTTGTTACAAAACAGCAAAAGGAAAGGGATTTTCTTAGACTTCTGAGTAGATCTGCTCTGGGATACTGGGTCAACCCATGACCTAATGCACAGCTAGTTCTTCTAATATTGTTAGATTTCCTGTCCTGTTTCAGCCACATTACTCCAGACAATAGAGGAGATCTAGCTAGTAAATCCTACAGGAAAACCACACAGTCAACTAAAAAATGGTGTTCATTTCAGATGTCAGCTAAATTCCTCCACTAGTCACAGAATCACAGTATGTTCAGGGTTGGAAGGGACCTCTGGGGATCATATAGTCCAACCTCCCTGCCAAAGCAGGGTCACCTACAGCAGGCTGCACAGGACCTTGTCCAGGTGGGTTTTGAATATCTCCAGAGAAGGAGAATCCACAACCCCTCTGGGCAGCCTGGGCCAGGGCTCCGTCACCCTCAGAGTGAAGAAATTCTTCCTCCTGTTCAGACGGAACTTCCTGTGCCTCAGTTTGTGCCCATTGCCCCTTGTCCTGTCGCTGGGCACCACTGAGAAGAGTCTGGCCCCGTCCTCCTGACACCCACCCTGCAGATATTTCTAGGCATTTCTAAGGTCCCCTCTCAGCCTTCTCTTCTTCAGGCTAAACAAGCCCAGCTCCCTCAGCCTTTCCTCACAGGAGAGATGCTCCAGTCCCCTGATCACCTTCGCAGCCCTCCACTGGACTCTCTCCAGTCGCTCCTCATCTTTCTTGAGCTGGGGAGCCCAGAACTGAACGCAGGAGACGTGCGGCAGAGAAACAGACTCAGTGACTTTGTTCAAGACGCCTCTGTGAAATTCTGCAGGTAGCCCAGAATGGCTCATTCCACACCACCACAACCAGAGAGCCTGATCTGCTGCTGTGCTGCAGCAAACACAAACCAGATACAAACCAGGTAGAAGTGGTACACTCTGACCTGGTAATATCTCATGTTTCCCTCGCCAGCCAGACAGGATACCAGACACTGAGAAATCACGCTCCCTGCACCTCGGGGCTGTGTTAAGATTTCCAGTGAAATAATTCTGAGATAAATTTGGGCAACCAGGATGTGCCACAAAATCTCACAGAATATGATTGTTTAAAATAAGAAGTCATTTTTGTCTGAGCAGAGTGGTGATGACAGATGATCCCTCTCTGCCAAACCTGGCTGGAAGTTCTTCAGCACAGACATCTGTGATGAATTCAGCTTGCATTTTAACTCCGCAGTTCACTTTTATTTTAAATCAACAAGGCACCCACGTATCGAACTTTGGAAGTATATTGCTGTGAGTCTTTTAATCTCCAGGTGACTAACTGGCCCATCACTCACACTGCCTTAACACTTCATACAGTTAATGCAGGCAGCATATCCAAACATGCCACTATTAGCACCAACAGCTGCTGCCAACCAGTGAAAGGAAACACAACCAGAGGACTTAGGAATCACCCTTTGAAGTTCATCTGGTCTCCATACTACCACAGCAGGTGACAGTACAGATTGGCTTCTCCCTGTCCACCAGCTCTCTACCAGCTGGACCACTGACTTGGGAGCGGGTAACAGGGCAGCTGCCAGCAGGGAGTGAAATCACACGGTGACAACTGTGTAACACTTGCTGCTATTATCCTTAACTAACACCATCACTTTCAACAGCATAAAATTTTTATAGTGTAGATTCCATCAGGGAATGTGAAAGAGATTGGTAAATACTGCTTCATTCCTCACCACTTCCCTCGGCAGCAGGGAGAGCTACTACCAAACCAAGAAGCACCAACAGGGTGCAAAGGAATGAAGTGACCTCTCCCAGGTGACGCACCCAGCCTAGAACGTAGCTCCTTTCACCCCGGGAGTGGCATTTTAACAGGGCAGGACCACCCTCTGTACAGCCACTCTACTGCCGCAGAATCCCAAATGCCCTGCAACAAACTATGGGCTCTCCCACTCCCACTGCAGGGCTGAAATATTCACCTCAAGGAAGCTGCCAGCCTCTACCCAAGGCTAACATACAAACTGTAGACTTTGCACCAGCTCTCCAGTGATTCGATCCGACAAGCCAGGGCATCCACTCAGCCCAGTTACAATACTCGTGACTTCAAATGACCAACAGGCCCTGGAGAAAAGGATGTGAGAAGATACACAAGTATTTTCCCAGGTAAAAGTTATCAGGTGAAGCAGGGCCCTTCCTCTCCCAAAAGCCGTCTGTGGTGATTCTTCCACCATCACCAAACAGCAACCTGAACAGGAAAGGGACAGGGAGGCTTTGACTTAACGACGGTAACAGCCAGCTATTACCTGCCTCCCACAGACTTGCTCCATGGCATAAGCAGAAGCAGAAGGACACGGGTGAGGCTGAGCCAGGGAGCCTGATCCGCAAGCACCCTGGCTCTTGGGGAAGGAGGTACTATGGCGTGCTTTGCAAAGCACAGCCTGAGAAAAGGGAGAAGATGAGAACAGTGCTATGAGGAGGGCTGACTCAGGGCACGCTGAGCTTGACATGGCCAGTACACGGAGCTGCTAACAAGGGCGTGATTTTTAAGGCACTTCCATATCTTGCGTTTTATAGCATTATCCATATCCTGCTAGGGGACTTCAGCCATCCCAACATCTGCTGAAAAAGTAGTGCAGCGAGCTGTAGGCAATCCAGAAGACTCCTGGAATGCATTGAGGATAACTTCTTAAGCCAGGTAATAGACACCCTTACCAGAGGGCATGCATTACTGGACTTGCTGGTCACCAACGCAAGTGAGCTAACGAGAGACTTGATTGGAGGCAGCCTGGGCTGCAGTGATCACGCACTAGTGGAGTCCGCAGTCCTGAGGGATAAGAGTCAGGTGAAGAGTAAAGCCAGGACTGTGAATTTTAGGAAAGCAATTCCATCTGTTCAAGGAGCTAGTCAATGGGACCCCCTGGGAAACTGCCCTCAGGGACAGGGGAGCAGATCAGAGCTGGCAGGTCTTTAAGGACACTTTCCACAGAGTGCAAGATGTCTCGATCCCCAGATGTAAGAAATCAGGAAAGGAAGGCAAGAGACCAGTGTGACTGAATCGAGACCTGCTGGTCAAACTAAAGGGCAAGAAGGAAAGGCACATGCAGGGGAAGCAGGGACAGCTATCCTGGGAAGAGTGTAGGGATGCTGCCTGGTTGTGCAGGGATGGGGTCAGGAGGGCCATGGCGCGGCTGGAGCCGAACTTGGCAAGGGATGCAAAGAATGAGAAGAAAGGCTTCTAGATGTGTGTCAGCCAGAAAAGGAAGGTCAGAGAAAGCGTATCCCCCCTGATGAGAAAGACTGACACACTGGTAACAATGGATGAGGAGAATGCTGAGGTACTCGGACTTGGCTGAGGCCTCAATCTTCACTGGCAACCTCTCTTCTCACAACTCTCAAGTGGATGGACCTCAAGGCAAGGACTGGGGGAGAAAAGTCCCTCCCACTATAAGAGAAGATCAGGTATGAGACCACCTGAAGAACCTGAACATACATAAGTCTATGAGATCTGACGAGATGCATCCCAGAGTCCTGAGGGAACTGGCTGATGTAGTTGCCTAGCCACTCTCCATGATATCTGAAAAGTCATGGCAGTCAGGTGAAGTCCCTGGTGACTGAAAAAAGGGAAACATTGCACTCATTTTTAAAAAGGGTGGAAAGGAGGACCCTGGGAACTACCGACTTGTCAGCCTCACCTCTGTGCCCAAAAAGATCATGGAACAGATCCTCCTGGAAGCTATGCTAAGGCACGCTGAGGACAGGGAGGTGATTCAAGACAGCCAGAATGGCTTCACCAAGTGCAAGTCCTGCCTGACCAACCCAGTGGCCTTCTGTGATGGAGTGACTGCATCAGTGGACAGGGGAAGAGCTAGAGATGTCGTCTCTCTGGACTTCTGTAAGGCCTTTGACATGGTCCCCCACAACATCTTTCTCTCTAAATTGAAGAGATATGGATTTGATGGGTGAACTATTTGGTGGGTAAGGAATTGGCTGAAAGGTCACATCCAGAGAGTAGTGGTCAATGCCTCAATGTCCGGATAGAGAACAGTGACTAGTGGAATCCCTCAGAGGTCCATATTTGGACCAGTACTGTTTAATATCTTCATCAATGACACAGACAGCAGGACCAAGTGCACCCTCAGCAAGTCTGACGATGACACCAAGCTGAGTGGTGCGATTGACATGCCTGAGGGATAGGATGCCATCAGAGGGACCCGGACAAGCTCAAGAAGTGAACCTGTATGAATCTCAAGAGGTTCAACAAGGCCAGGTGCAAAGTCCTGCACCTGGCTCAGGGCAACCCCCAGTATCAATAAGACTGGAGTATGAAGAGATTGAGAGCAGCCCTGCTGAGAAGGACCTGGGGGTACTGGTGGATGAAAAGCTGGACATGACCTGGCAATGTGCACTCGCAGCCCAGAATGCCAGCTGCATCCTGGGCTGCACCAAAAGAAGCGTGGCCAGCAGGTCGAGGGAGGTGATGGGGCCTGTAACAATAGGACAAGGGATAAAGGTTAATGTCCCCGCTCATTGCAAGGGGGTTGGACTCAGTGACCTTTAAGGGTTCCTTCCAACCCAAACCATTCTATGATTCTATGATCTTCCATGCAGGATGTTCACCAGAAGCTCAGGTTAAGCAAGATTTCAGTGGCCAACAATGCGTCGAGGAAAAGCTGGGGTTAATACAATCTAACGTCATAGTAATTACCCATAATCGCAGGCAGCCTCAAAGAAGTACACGGGCCCACCCTGCTGTTAGGGCTCAGCAGTGAGACAGCGTGACATGCTCTGAAAGCAGCTGAGCTGAAACTAATAACCCACACTCCTCTGCAGTTTGATCTTCTCCCTTTGACTCCGAGATCCAACGCAGGAGGAAAAGAGGCCACCGGATGCCACAGAAGCACAGAAACAACTCCTAAGCCTGATCCGACTGCCACTCTGCTGTGGGTACCACTAGCTAAATCCCACAGAAGCAACTGGAGAGATGGATCAGAAGCTGTACACCCATCCACCCAGAATCCAGCACAAACCGAGAGCTGCCAAGAATAAAACAAGCGCTATAACTGTATATCCTCATTGAGGGGATGAAAGAAAGCACGAATGAAGTGCTGTGGGGAACCGTAAAGGCAGTAAGATTATTCCTGCCACTGCATGTTTTCAAAGCAAGTGGAGATTTCCAGCTTAAATGAGCGGTGCTCACACTTAAAACAGTTTATTCCATTTCTGCTTGCTGTCTTGGTTTTCTTCTGCTCACACATGCTTATAGTCCCTTCACAAGAGACTGGAGGGAAAAGTAACTGCAGTCTAAGCTACTTATATTTCACATACTGTGAAAGAGTAGGATGCTGAAAGCAATCCGAGTTTTTGGGCACACTGTGAGAACCCTAAATCACCTCTCCTAGAACTGGTAGAAATAGCAGGAGCCAAAATGTTTTGAGAGAAGAACTCCAATGCAGAACTTTTATCAGAATGCTTTCACTGTATAGGTACTGAGTATTACTAATATTCAGTGTTCTAATATTGAAGTTTTTCAAGTCACAGACCTTCTGGGCTCTATCCACAGGCAAAATCTAACTCTCCATTGGTCCTTATTGCATCTCCATATATTTCTACATTATTTCATAAGATCACTAACAGTCTTGCTTGTATATATGGTCTTCAGGGATAAAAAATTTGAGTTTGGACTTGTTTTGCAAAGTGCCACATATATTTATGGTGCTGTATAAATAATACGTCACCCAGGGACTGCAACAGCACAGTAATTCAGACTCTCAGTGAAACATCTAAGAGTAGTATAATGGAATCAGCAATCAGGCATCAAGTATATAAAAATATCAGTTATCTAACCCCGATCTGCAGTGCCTAAGTATAATTCCATATAGAACTTAGCAGCATGCGGTGGCACTAAAAACCTCTGAGCTGGTTTGCACAGGCCTCAGTCATTTGTGCCAGAAGCAAAGGAAATCAGGTTTCCAATGTGCTGTTCTGCTTAGGAACCACCCAAGCTTTCTCCTTTCCGGCTGGGGCAGCAGTACTGTACCTGTACTAACACGGCTCTCTGCGGCGCAGGGGTGCAAGGGCTGGAACTGCTGCCAGATCCCATCCTGGCGTGCGGCGTGGCGTCGTGCCCCAGCACCGCTGGCCACGGGAGGGAAGGCTGCATGCTGTCACTTACAGGTTTTCGGTCCTCAGTCTGAAAAGGAGAAAAACAGCAGCGTGTTGCACACCGAGCTTCAGACTTTGCAGCCTGGATGTTCTCCAGCAGCAGCACAGCACGCATCAACTCTGACGGACCTCCTCACTGGGGAGAGGCCATCCCTGGTACAATATGAACTGTTATTGCCTCTCCATTTGCAACCCTTCTTTTTCCATCAAGTTTCTAAACTGCAGCAAGGAAAAGGGCCTGAGTTGCCATCCGCTGTATTCTAGGCCATCCCATTTGCTGCAGGCTGAGATTTTAGCTGGGAGGAATCATCTGGCCATGTTTACTTATCTTTGACAGCATGCAGTCTGTTTTCCTGTGCATTTATTATCTCCTTCTAAAACATTGATATTACTGCATATTGTTTTCTACTTTAAAACACTTCTAACGCTCTATCTTTTGGTATTTTACTTGCCCTATGGAAAAGATTGAGGAACATCCTCTAGAAGAAATAAAGGTCCTTTTATTTCCTGAGGGTATTGTTTATTATAAAAATCTTGATTCTATGGTTTTGACCCCACTACTCTTTCCAGTTTCATTCAACATGACAAATTCCCATTCTCCAGTGTAAATCTTTAGCATATCCTCTGATTCAGCAGCCTAGAAACAGCTCTACACAGTAAACTAGAGATTTATGCTATAAAAATACCCAGTTATCTGTGTCTGGGTGGGCATTCTTAATAGTATCTCTCACTATATCTGGATGTTTGTGCCTATGTCAGGAAGGTAAGCATATTCTTAACACAGCCTAGGAAACTGCTGAGGAGATGGAAAATCATTCCACTTAGTCTCACAGATCTCAATCGGGTAAGAAAAGAGCACACACACAAAAAAAAAACCACTCACAAAAAAAAACTTATTAAAACAAGCAACCACAGCCAAATACCATGAAATTCTATCCCCAGTGAGCTCTACAGTTATACCGCTCTTGAGGCCAGATTTTCATTACTTGCAACTCCTAATAATGAAAGGCAAATTTTACCAGAAGCAAGAAAGAAAATTTAAAAATTAGAGTGGTTTCACTAAGCTAGAGATGATCATTTACCTTCCACCTCTGTGCCCAGAGGCTCCCTGCATGCAATATATTATGATCCAGATGCAAACTCGTGCAGCCGACACTTTGGACTCCCAGAACTGACGCCAGCCCCTATCCAAGCACTGAACTAGTACATAGTCAAGCCCGAGCTAGGATTCCTTGCCTCTCAGCTCATTACGTCTGGTGCTGGTGGGACTAGATATGGCCCAGAGTGAGCTCACATCTGCACACACCAGGGAAATGCGCCCTGACCGGCCTGCGACACGATGAGTGTGATGGCAAAGACAGGGAGCTCCCAAAAAAGTGTCCTGTGGTCCCAAACATTAAACTTGAGGCTTTGGAGGGCTTCAGAGATGTTTTTTTCTTTGTTTTTAATGCCTCAATGCAACAATAATTCTGCAGAGTTTTTGTTTACCAATAATTGGCCCTGCAAATGCCACTGAGCCCTAACAAGTAGGCAAACAAACTCGCTCTTGAGTAGGCTATCTCTGTCCCCGTGTAAATCTCTCCCAGCAGAGAAACTAGCATCACTTTGGCTAAGGCGTCATGGCTTTAAACTAAAAAGAGGGGAGATTTACATTAGACAGAAGAAAGAAATTCTTTACTCTGAGGGTGATGAGGCACTGGCACAGGTTGCCCAGAGAAGCTGTGGCTGCCCCCTCCCTGGCAGGGTTCAAGGCCAGGTTGGACGGGGCTCTGAGCAACCTGGTCTGGTGGAAGGGGGTTGGAACTAGCTGGTCTTTAAGGTCCCTTCCAACTCAAACCATTTGATGATTCTAACAAACTGGGAAAGATCAATATCAACAAGAACAAATTCACTGAGTTGCCACTGTTAAAAACAGTCAAAACTGTAAAGCATTTTATTTAATTGTGGACAATTATGACTGCTGACATAATTACGAAGTCTCAAACTTCAACCAAAAAATGCAACCCTGTACCACTAATTATGATTTTAGTGGAAGGATCTCTGATTTCCAAGAAGTTCTAAGATTATGTAAGCAATACTGTAAAATAATTTGTCCTTAAAACTAGAGTATATTATGGTAGCCATAACGACAAGAGCCTCATGCTGCGAACCTAAAAGACAGGCAGCACTTTACCTGCAATTAGTGATATTTTATTTCACCACTAAATTAAAAGTTAACAGTGACTGCACACCAAATTCCATAATACGTTTCATTCTACTACAAAGGGGTCATTTACAAAACACATGCGAAAACCAGAGATGAGTATTTAAGCTGACATTTTGCTGTTCTTTTGACTTCTAACTACAATGAAGTAGAAAAGAAAGTTAAATTAACTCATCTGAGTTGCATTTTCTCCCCACCCACCAAAAGCCTAGCAAAAGCAAAGCATATCTATTGACTTTGATGTTGTGTATTTAGCAAAAGCAGCTTATTTCTCTGTCCACACCTAATTTATTACCCAGGTGGAATAAGACCCAGGCCTCCACCATCAAACAAATACTGATTTCAAGAGGAGTTAATTCAAATTTCAGTAATGATTTGTTTAATCAGTCAGCGCAATAAAGCCTTTGGATCTAGGGCATTTGGTTTTTAGACAGTTAAGTTGTACTTCAAGCAGAATTATTCTCTTGTTTTCACAAACTGCTACTCTAATAAGGAGTTTAATATCTTTTGTTTTCCTGATTTCATATTGCTGCTTAGCTGTTTTCAGACTCTATTGAGTTATTAAGATTCATCATTTCAACAATCCCAGCAGTTTCATTTAACTGTTTATCAATCTAGAAAATTTCAGCTACAGGAACCAGTTGCAGCATGCACACACACACGCACACACACAACAAGGGCACTTGCTTAAAAACTGCAGCAAGAAGTGAAGAAGCAGCGCTCTGCATTCCTCCTGCATACATGTGCATGAGCTCTCCTCATGCCTTTGCCTGGGTATTTTGGGAAGATGCCTTGCCATGAATGCGGAGACCATCACATCTACTATTCTGCTTAGACACAGCCACCCGAGGAGGCACCTAGATTTTTGACATCGACCCACACTTCATTAACACAAGAAAATCGCGCCAGCTGTACAACTGGGCTCACAAGTTGGGATTATATCAAAACAAAAAATAACTGTGCTAGGAATGACGAGATAACATATGTGAAATGGACCTATAGCTTTTGACAACATGGCAACAGTAAACAGAACAAGCTAGCGGGCAGAAATACTGTCAGAGTTAGCGAAAGAGTGAAATGGATTACAACTGTTAATCAAGGACTATATGTGGCTACCCCTGATCCACCAAATCTTCTCGACCTAAAATCCTGGGAGACGAAGAACGAGAAAAGGCATCACAGTCTGACACTGGAGCACAGAGATCTGTGCTTGGGAGGCATGACGCTGTTCTGCGTCTGGGTCTGTTTTGTGAATCCTAAAAGCAGGCAAAGACATCTGTTAAACCTCAGATGATACCACCTTAGTTCATGCATCTTTGGCGGACAAGGGAATGACACCTGGTTGACCAGAAGGACCTTACTTCGCCATTCACCAGTTAAACCCTTCTCTAAACTTGAAGAAGTGATAGAGCAACCTTTCCTGTCCTTTATCCTCCACATGAATGCAAACCAAAGGCTTTACTGTAGCATAAGTGTGTAGGAAGACACAGGTCAAGCTCCAGGTTTAGATTTAAAGATCAGTCTGTTCTCTGCTTCAGCATTACCACAGTATCATAAACTGCAAAGCACCAAAATGCTACACTGGCCGAGATGGTACCTCTTTGCTTGTGCTGCCTGATGGAGGATGCACTGCTGAAATTGAACTCTTGGAAGGCTCCTTCTTCTTCTGCTTGTGGTCATGCTGGAGAGACAGCAGCTGTGTCTGATCTTTGGGAAGAGTTCGATGCACCTTCCTGTTGTGCTGCACATCTTCCACCTTCTGAAAGCAAAGAGCGATGAACCTCAGAGAGAACAATGCCTTGGGGGACAACCAAGGTGACCGCTGGAAATACTGGCTTTTTAAAGAACAAAGCGAGCACAATTCCAGCAGGGCTGACAGAAAAGCCAGAGCGCCAAGCAACAGGAAGCATGAAGTGACCCAAAGCACTCTGCGTTTAGCTTTTGAGGCAGCATGTCATAAAACCATATTTTTCCTTTTTACTTTTCCTAAAACCAGAGTGTTTAATCAAACCCTCCATGCTTCTGTTAGACTACAAATCAAATTTGCTGCTGAAACATTCAAAAAACATTGTGGCCAAGGTGCCAGACTTGACAATGAGACTTCAGCACGAAAATTAAATGGAGCAGAGGTTTTATTTGTGAAAAGGAAATGGTCCTGGTTACAACCCAAACAGAAACTGGAGACTGGAGATTTAAGCTTAGGTTGAGCTGATGCTGGAAGCTTTCAGGGTAAAGATATTTTAAATCAGAGTGAAGTGACTGAAGACCATTTCAGCACAGAGAAACAGGAAGCAAGAACAGAAGTGCAAGAGGCAGTGTCATTGCTGTAGCAAAGGAGGATGACTCAGTAACACATAAGTTAACTCGAAAGAAGGCTGCATCTGAGAACAAGAGGCAGTCAATACATTATAAAAGTCCCTCTCTGGTCTGTGACTCAGAGACTGGGAACACCCTCAGGGAACTGAGAAAGACATCAGCTACAGGAACAGGGAGCTGTGAATCACTGTCAGTAAACACTGTTTTCATACCTGCTTCTTATCCGATTTCCTCTGTCCATCTACAATGCACCGTTCATCTTCCACAGTTCTTATGTCTTCTTTACACCCTTCCTCTTTCCTCTGAACGGCCTTAGCCTCTGCCCACCTCTGCTCACACTCCTGCTGCCTTCGTAGCTCCTGCTCTCGCCTCTGATGCTGGAAGACACCCAGGGGAATAACATTGCTTATTTTATTTTACTTTTGCACCCATCAGTTACTTATGCCAGTGTTCATTATTTCATTTTCTGCTATGCATCAGCCACTAACAGGGGATGCCCCATAGCCTGTGCAGCGGGAGTGGACAGCCACAAGCTGCCACCACCACGACTGCCAAACCTTTGCCCTTTTGGCAGCTGAGGGCAGATTTGCCATTCATTTAAGCAGGCGTGCAAGATCTTTGTGATGGCTGGAAGCTAATCTAATGACAAACGTCTTCTCGTCCTTTTGAGAAGGAAGGGTTTTTCCAGAGTCCCCCTGTCTTGCTGGAGCAGCACTGTGCTTCACAAATGCCAGCGCCAGAGTGTTTGCACAATGCTTGAATTTCATCAGATACTCATGAGAAGAGGCACGTTGGTGATTTAGCAATGCCTCCAACACCATAGTGTGTCCGACAGCTGAAAAGACAGCAGCCATCTTGTAACACCTTAAACAGAAGCAGGACCAGGACTCGGGATCAGACAGACTCCAAACTGGGCAACGCTCACGAGAAAGAAAACGGAATCTGCTATCCCCTCTGCCTGGGCTTCCACTGCCAAACCCACCCCAGCAAAATGCCCTTAGAATCACAGAACCACTTTGGGTTGGAAAGGACCTTTAGAGGTGATCTAGCCCAACCCCACTGCAGTGAGCAGGGACATCTTCAACTAGACCAGCCTGCTCAGAGCCCCGTCCAACCCGTCCAGACATTCCTCCTCTGCTCCCCAAGTGCAGGGCAGGTGTCAGCAGGAAAAGGACAGAGGCCATTTAAAATCATTTAAAATCTTTGTGTTCAAAAGTGACACAGTTCTCCCAAGGCTAAAGACTACAAGCCAGGTTGTGCTCACAGTTTAACACAGCCTTCTTGCCTTTCAAAGCCTACACTATACAGGCACATTTTTCATTTGTGATGAGACGTGGAACAACAATACAAGCCAGTCCCTACATCCTCCAGCCTCCTCCTCTGCTCCTTCTGCTGGTCGATCCGTTTCTGCCGCTCTGTCAGCAGCTGCTTCTTGTACTTCTCCTGGTCCTTCAGCTGCTGATGCTGGCGGTGAGGGTCAGAGCGGTTTTTGTTCTCCTGCTGCAGCCTCAGAAATTCACGACGGAGAGTTGACTCCCCCGGGAGATTAACTATGGAACTGAAAGAAAGGGGAGATTTCTACATGACTAAACATAACATTAAAGAGAGAATACAAGGTGCATTGGGAATTGCTTGTTGTCCTGTGTTAGCAAATTAAGATGTTCCGATAAATCTCCTGCATGTTGACTATGCATCCGCACTTACTGTGCTACAAAATAGCCTGAAGCTGATTATTGGGTCCTTCATTTGAGAGTTTCCTCCCTATTGCAGGGGAACTAAGAAGCAGCTTATTATAGACATCTTCTACTCAGCAATTATGTTTGATAGCTACAAAGCGGCTAAGGCTACCAGAGGGGATACAGGAGATAAGGGATTCACAGCAAGTTAAGAAAGCCATTCCGGCTGAGGAGGGCTGCCTTCAATGAGAACAGCTTGGGCAGTCAAATTTTCTATTCCAGTAATAAAATTAACCTTGGTTCTCCTTCATCTTCATTCAGCTCATCATCTTCCTCCTCACTTCCACTGTAATCATAGTCCGTTTCTTCTAAAAAAGAGAACAATAAACAAACCCCAGTGGAGGATGCTGTTATTTAAGATATGATCTTGAACTTTCTTTCTGAGCACTCAACCTGAACTACATGTAGCTCAGCAGGAATTTAAAAGCCACACGTTGCACTGGGAGGCTGAGGGGAGGCAAGATATCCACGTACATAATTCAAAATCTAGTTCAGATACAGTTTCAGGGCAGCCCCTTTACACACTCCCACCTTTCTCCCTGACTGACTGTATTGGCTTTGCAAAACTAACCTATTTCCATCATCTGAAACAAATTAGGTTAAACCCATAGAGAAATCCAACCTCCGTACCACCACCAGCAGAGGGGCTCTTCAGAAAGAAATTTAGATGGGACATGAAAGACTTGTACTGCCCGTCTCTGCCATTGTATACTGGCTGTAAGGCTAAGCTGAGGCCTTCAGTAAATCCAGGTTTCCTTTTGTATTAAAGTGAATAATTAAAATAAAGAAACGGAGATAATAAATTAATGCTAGTTTTAGCACAGCAGTTCAGAAGAAGCTGACACAGACTGATAAAGTTCTCTTCAAGACTAAAATGAAGGCAGCTTTTAAGGGATAATTTCAAAGCAGTCCTACTCTCATTGCTGGCTATATAGCATGCTAAAGTGGGACTTAAAAAAAAAAAAAATTAAGTCACTATTTTGAAGTGTATAGTCTGGCAATTTCACACTGTTCTCCCTTTCAGGGGAGGTTTGATTAAAACCAGCACTTTTCAGGTCAAAATATATCTATCAAGAAGTGACTGTTATCATCACACCTCCACAAACCCCTTCCCCTCCTCCCCAAGGGCATTTGTGAGAAACTCTACCTGGCTCTCTTTCCATTCAAATATGCTTTGAGATTCATAGACGAAAGAGGTGGCAGAATTTGCAACTACTATTGGAGTCAGTAAATCTACCTTGCAACAGCAATTTCATTTTAAAGTACAAATATTCCTGTTGTCAAATCAACACTTGGAGTTTATAAGTCACTTTCCAGCTGTGTAGTGCTTTTCGAGTTTGCCCTTGTAGTCGCTGATTTTCACAGCGCCCCTGCCAGCATAAAACATACAGAAGAGGAAGAATGGAGAGAGGGCAGGGAAAAGCGGTGGTCAGCAGGCTACGGCTTGCTCTCCACTTTGCACAGCCCCTTAGCCTGCTGCGCACAGGCATTCACACAAGTATCACCGCCACTCCAGCACTGCTTCCTCCAGGTTTTGCTCTGAGGAGTAAAGCTAGCATTTGGAACAAACTCCGATTCCCTCTTTTTCTTCAGCCACCCTGTGATGTGGATGATTTGTTAAAAGCATTTGTGTTCTGCTGGAGCTTGGAGGCCTTCTCAAGGTCTCTTTTGTGCACTCCACTGCAAGACGCTTAAAGAGTGCTTCTGCCCCCAAAGAACTCACAAATTGAAATCATACGGAGATGCAACAGGTAAATTAAACGGATCGGGGACAGACATACGAACTAAGAGACTAGGAAACACTCGCTGAGTACTACTTAGATACTCGAGAAAGTAGGGACCTAGACTTTACTCAGATTCTTCGCTCATGTTAGCATTAGGGTTGCTCTCAGTGAATCAGGGTCAGTCAGGCTCCAAAGACTTTAACACTTTTACATTGTTAAGAACCTGGGCTTTGGCAAACAGACCTTCAGAATGGCCCCACTGCTATTAAGGACAACACTTTCTCACCGTTTTCCTGGTTCTAGTATTTCAGTTGCATCTGCCATGTACTCTGCTGCCAAAACTGGAAGAGGACCTAGACTCTGCAATGTCTTTTATTTTGTTTTTGCCACGTTACCCTTTTCTCCTTTTTTCTTCCTGGTCCTGTCCAGGTGGTCTTTCAGCATGATGCGCACTTGCCGTTCATTCTGCATGTCTCGGATGAAAGAATGCTTAAGCAAGGTTTCAGTGGATGGACGATGCAAGTAATTTTTTACAAGGCAGCTTTCAACAAAGTTTAAGAATTTCTTTGACCTGAAAAAGATAGAAAAGTGGAGGAAAACAGTAAGCCTTTTCAACTTGTGTGCCAAACACTACCTCTGAGTTATGGAAAGCACGAACTCTGCAAGGTTTCCTTTCGCACTGGAACCGCATGAGTCAATTTGAGTTTTGCCACCAGTGTGCCTGCTGAGACCAGCGCAGCGCTGAAGGCGAAGGATCGGCAACTCCACCCCGACTGCCCTCTCAGTGGAGTTACCCTGACTTTACATCTGGATCAACAAAGCCAGAATCTGGCCAACGCAACTCTTTCAAAAACGCCTTACGCTTTTCATACAGTGAAGATTTTCTTGATGCACTTCACTGAAGAGACAAACCAATTCTCCATAGGCCACAGTGACTGCCATCAGCCCCACAACGGCCAAGCAGTCTTCTGACAAAGCACTGACCCCAAGCAGCCCATCTAAGCCTTGCTGATACTGTGATTTCAGCCACCCACGCCAAACTTTAGCAACTGCAACGACTGCTGCGGTTTAGGCAGAGTTCAAACAAAAGATGTTGCTTCCCAAAGATAAACTCCATCTGCACCTGTGGCTTAGATCCAGTACCAGAAACAGCCCAGGAAAGACATCGCAGATCACTGTAGGATTTAACGGGATCATTGTCTCTGGACAAGAGGGTTCAAAATCCTCCTAAGCCAAATGCAGCAAACATACAGTTTTTACACATCTCTTTACCATTTTCTGGATTTCAGCTTCGGGGGAGGGTTCCGTGGGATGAGGAAGAGCGCTCTCATGGGGTGCATGTCACACAGGGCTGCGAAGGAAACCACAAGCTATTGAAGGGCACATGTCCCCCCTGTGTCCCTCCCACAGCCTGACCACGCTGACCCAGCCGGAGCAGGAGCCCGGCTCTCCCAACAGAGAGGAGCAGCCCTTCACAAACACTCCCACTTCCAGCAGCACAGCACCCGTCGCAGAACCGCACCGTTAGTCAATCAAATTCAGCCTACAGCCAAGAAATAAAGTCTCTGAGTACACAGAAATCTTCCCCAACAGTATGCTGTTATTACCCGCTAAGAGAGATTTGAAAGAAAGGCTGCATGGCAGGAACAAGGACAAATTTCTTCATATTTTTTACATATAAGGCTTCAGAAGGACATGAAAAAAGCTCACCTTTCTGATACACCAAATGGTGTTTTCACACAAATAGAAGTTGAAGTGGGGATTGAAATACTTATCTAGTTTATTATTTATTATTTATTACTGGCTTACAGTTCAGATAAACAATAAGCTATTTTTTAGCCAAACCCTTAGCTACATTGTTCATGGTATAAGACGAAATGCAGGATGAAGAAAACCTGACGCGAAGCGGAGAGCTCATAAACCGCACTGGCACAGAGCGTAACGCTGAAGCACACATTCCATCTATTCCGTGTCTCGGGAGTGCGAGCACCATTATTAGACAATCTGCAACAGACCCTGCTCATGCATTCAGACGCTGGTTTCTCTCCAGCACAACGTACTTCTCTTTAGTGTTGCTGTCGTGGAAAGTTGAAGCTACAAAGAACTCTGCAGAAAGTAAATGCTGTCATATCTCATCTATCCCTGGCATTTTCTATGGAATTATGAGTGTGCTCCATCTGTCATGGAGAAATATCGAGGGTCAGAGGTCTTCCTTCACAAAACAGAGCTACTGAATGACAACTGATAGGAACAGATTTCTTAGGATATACAGAGGTTCAGCAGTGATTCTCTTAACAGGAATGGACTTACAGCGTTACAGAACTAGTAAAAGTGAGAAAACTGTGGTCCGGTAAAGCCTTCACTGCCTTCTGCTAATTCCTCTGCCTGTATCCACCTGCCATCGTTTCTCACTTCTAGGTTCTGTTTTTGACTTTTTCCTTTGTACTTTCAACAGCACGTGATATAGTGGGGAAGGGGGCAGAAGAAGTCTGGTTTACAGCTATGGGTCCCAGACACTGTTGTACTACAGTAAACAAAACACAATGCAATAGAACCTAATCCACAGCCTCTCCCTGCCAAAACCAGTGAAAACATCAAATGTAAGTGGCATGAGAAATCAGCATGCGAAGCTACAAAGTCTTTCTCAAAGAAAACTCCCCATGGACTCCTGTCTCAGGACTAAGCTCCAGCTAGGCTGAAGCACAGTGTCTGAAAGTGCTCCTGAACTCCAGCTGGCTCCTGAGCCCTGCTAAAAACCAAGTCTGACGGGAGAACAGCCAAGTGTGTTTTTTAAAAACACAGCCTACGTGCTCTCAAGCTCAGGCCAGAGTATAATTTATTTCATCTCCTGTGCTCTCAGCAGTGACCGGATACCCCATCACATCACATCTGCTTCACGGGCGCTGGGGGAAAGCAACCAGTCCTCTGCAGAAACAAAAACACACAAGGTCTTTGCATCCACGCTGCCGCCGCTGATCTCTGCTCAACGGCTGCGAGAGGCTAACCGGGGGAGCAGGCAGGCGAGGGCAGGCTGTAAAACTATGGCAGTCTGCTGCCAGGTTGAGAATGTGATCACAGACCAAAGCCATCGCGCGAGCAAACACAGTATTCATCCCAAAACCTGTTAGAATCAAGTCAGTCCCAGAGTGAAAATATAACCTTTACGCCTAACTTCCCCCATTTTTTTTTTTTAAAGTCACCTAAACCCACAGCCACTCTTGTCAATTCTTTCTGCTAATGTGTCATTCACTTCTGCTTAGCTGTACCCACAGGCAGTGATCAACAAAGTGGTGCTAACAAGAGCTCTAAGAAAAACTTTGTTTCCCTAGTTAATGAAAGCAAGGAATCAAAATATAGACTTCACGGGTCTAAAAGAAAGAGGAAAGCAGAAAAGCCCAAATGAGAAAAAGTCATAGGTTATTTTGAAAGATACAGCCAGAACCAGAATTTTGTACATATGTGCATCAGCCAAGCATGAGTCATTTAAACACAGAACATGTTCCCAAAGCACAGACAGCCCCAGCTTTACACCAAGTCACTTACGAGGAGCTCCTTCGGCCATTTCAATAGCAGTGATTCCCAGAGACCATAGGTCACTCTGCAGGAAAAGAAACATTGCACATTGCAAGTTGCAGCATTCAAGCTTTTTTTGCTTGTTTGTTTTCTTTTGGTTTTATGGTTTTATTTTTTTTGTTTATTTTTACAGTTTCCCTAGGTTTCTCCTGGATCTGGTCATTTTAGTCGGAGTGACAAGCATTCTGCTCCCTCCCATTCCCTGCTGAGCTTTTAGGAAGTGTGCTAATAGCCAGAAGCTTCCCACTTCCCAGGCAACTCTGAACAGCTGACTCATCATTTAAGCAGCCAGTCCCAAAACGCAGACCTTCTGCACTCAAAAAACACGAGCCAGAATATAGCAGGCACTGTTTAAATATGGCTTAAATCTTTTAAACTGTTTTCATGAGGCAGTGAGACACAGCAGTGCCTTGCCCCCCTGCACCTGGCCAAAAAAAATCTTGGTCTTAATGCTTATTTCAGAGCAGTCATTGCTGAGTTTCTACACTGATGGAACAGAAATTATACTCAGGCCTTGGGGTCTGACTTTTTCTGTCTACAAAGTCTCCAGTCACACGTTTTTGGGCACACGAAAGGAGAGCACAATCATGCAGTCAGATTTACGCCGCAGTATATGTTCAGCTCAGTTAACTTGGAGCGGAGTTTCCTTTATCAGCTTATCTGGATGCTTAGGGCTGGGTTTTGATCACAGAAGGTAATCCGGAAACGCTACCAGAGACTGTAAAAACTTCACGGGTTTCCACTTGATTAATCACGCGCATTATTTTACTATTTTTTCTGGCTAAACGTAGCCAAATGAGAGGCACATGACTGAACCTACTTGCAGGACTTCTCTGAAACGATTTTTCAAAAAGGGAGTGACAGAAAACGAACTTTCAAAGATTAGAAGCGATATATCATCGCATGAATAGCAGCTCTCGCCCAGCTTGGCACTCTGACTAAACTTGACTTTATCAACACAGCCTTCTCAGTCCAGCTGCTCTGAACTGCTTTATGCCAGCTGAAAACCAGTTCTCTCCATAGTTTGTGGAGGGATTTGACAACAAAACTGGTGGGAGTTTAATAGACTCCAGATCCTGACTTATTATTAAGTAAATGACTGAAAATTAGAAAAGTCTTCTAGGGGTAGTACCACAAGTTTTGGGGACAATGGGAGAAACTACCAGGCTACAAAGAATTTTGGTTTGGAGTCTCAAACCATGAGAGGCAGACAGGTGAAAGGGAGGATGACAGCAGTGTTTATAAAGGTCATTGTCTATATATACATATTTATGTGTATTTATTTTTACTCATTTGTAATAATTGTTGTTTGTTTGCTTTTTAATCAGAGCTGTAATAGCAAGAAGTTACAGAGTGGCTTCCTGCTACTTTGCTCATCATATTAGCTACAAATTTGTGTAGAAAAGCCTGGCCCCATGCCACCTTCCGAGTCATAGCATTGTCTGCAGAAGTGCTTCCAAAACCCTCCGCTGATGAGTTTTAAACTACCATCTGCAGAAGCTATTCAGAAGCAGATATAAATACATGCAGATGAACTGTGATTATTACTGAAGGCAAAGAAACCTCAAGAATTAGGGGGGCATGTTCCTAATGCTTATATCTTCTGAAAAGTACACATTCTGAAAAGGAAATCAACTGGGGAGAGGGAATGAAGACAAGAGATTAATTTCTTGAGGTTTCAGTAGAAGATTTACACGGTCTGAAAAATAAAATCCAAGAACATTCTTTGGTCATGACGGACACTCACACAACGTGACCTCACTCTGCCAGTGAAGCAGTCTCAGAGTCTTGTCTCAACAGGGGAGAATCACAGCCTCTTCATCAGTAGAAAATGGAAGTAATAACAGGTTCTTCTATTAAAGTGTTCTGAAGCCACAATCAGAATGAGAGGTGCAAACTGGCAACCAAGAAAGCACCTGAACCAAGAGAGCGACCAGAGGGTCACTCAGAATATGGTTGCTTAGAAAGCCATCCCTGGAGAACATCCTGCAGGGTAAGCGTAGACAGTCAAATGACAGCACTGCTGGAAACAGGCCAGAGGACAAAGAATAAGCTTTGCAAGTCTCTTTGGAACAGCATCATCTTATTATAAGAGTGGGAGGAGAACCAGGAAAAAAGTGCTTGATAGCTGTTCTCGGGCTCCCCAGTGCAAGAAGGTCATGGACATATTGGACTGGGTGCAGGAAAGGGCCACAAAGATGTTTAAGGGATTGGAGCGGGGAGCCTCTGGGCTGAGAGAGATGGAACTGTTCAGCCTGGAGAAGGGAAGGCTGAGGGGAATCTCATACACGCATACAAATTCCTGATGGGAGGGGAGCAAAGACAACCAGACCAGACTTCCAAGTGGTGTCCAGTGACAGGACAAGAGACAATGGACACCAACTGAAATACAAGAAATTGTGTGCCTTCTCACCTCAGCCACCCTGCGAATGACCAGATAGCGTTCCAGGATGGGAAACCTGCTGCAGTCACATGCTCATGCATGAGTGAAGTGATACTACTTATTGCCAATTAACTCAAGATTTGCAGCTGAGTACAGAGTAAAACAGCTCCAGCACAGAGGAGACCAGTAACTTGCCATATTAGTATTACACTACTTGAAGTACTCCTTCCAAATTTACTTCTTCCTTTCTTTTCTATCCTGTCCTGCAACCTCCACATATAAGTATTTTTTTTGCACAGAAGTTCATGAAAGTGTATTGAATGTACTAAAACTCACAAAAAAGTGTTCATAATTAAACTCCACTCTTAAAAAGAGCCACCACCCACATATTACAAATACTTCTATTTCTACAGTTATAATATTATTGTGGTTTAAAAGAAGGGAAGTTTGAACTTTTCAAATGCCGTACTTCAGCAGGATTTCAGCAATCACCTGCATGTTTTGCTACATTATGTAGAGTTGTAACACATACTCTGTAATCATACGTAGAATCTGGGTTCTCCTCGCAAGCAATGACCTCAGGTGCCATCCAATAGGGTGTCCCAATAAATGTGTTTCTTCTCCCAATAGTTCTATCCAGTTGAGCACTTACACCAAAATCCACTGAAAAGCCAAGCAGAGGTAACGAAATTAATAGAGTTGTATCCACGTGGCAGACTGTTTGCTTGGTTACTGCCATACTGTTCAGAATATCAAACCTTTGGGCTACAATGCATATCAAATCTGAGCTCCTCCAGCACATCTTCTCTAATAGTTGAATTTTACCTGCTTTTTTTTTTTTTCTTTTTGACAGAAGGATCAAATAACCAGCACTCTAAATCTGCCAGACAGGGTACAGCAGACAGGAATTGCTCTAGGAAGACATCACAGAATAATTTACGCTTAATCGAAACACTATATTGAGTAGGAGTTGAGACCTTTTAATGAGTACCTGAAAGGAAAAATAGTTTCTATGCACAAGGCAAATTTTGATGTGTCTAATAGAGCCATTTGTGAAAGCTGGAAAGAACCATCATATCACTTCATTTTGAGGTGTTTGGAACAACTGCTTCCCTACAGTCTCACACTATCTTAGAACAAGCTGGAGAGTATACTAGTTTATTCTGATCTTAGGCTCTTTATAATGAGAGAATCATGTGGAGCTCTTTGTGCTGAAAAGGGTGTTACTGTGTTCAGGATTGTATAGCAAAATGGTTTTGCTCTGATATGAAGAAAGGCCCATATAACCAATAATTATGTCATTGTATTTTTCTTTGAACAGATCTCTAAGATACACTAATTGGATCCACTGGGCATAGCACTTGTGTGCTATTCACAGAGAAGACAAAATAACAGGGAAAAGAAAGGACTGAAAGGAGTCAGCCCTATGGTTACCATCAAGGAGCAGATTTTCTCACTTACGTTATCTCACTGCAGACCATCTGCAAACCTCAATCATTTGTACTACTAGAATTTAATGTGCCTGTTCAGCAAGCCTTCTCCAACAGTAAGTCGGACCTGACCTTTGGGATCATCATGTGCTCTGTGCTTCTGATGGGAAGTGTGCACACTTAGACTGAAGTGCAACGGAACTGGACCGAGGACCTCTTGGGTTTCTAGCTTCTTTAAGGCACACGAGCCAGCTCTCTCCGGAAACAACTTTTTTTTTTTAAATTGTTGTACTTAGTAAATCTGTTTCATCTCTACCCAGAGTCAGAAAGGGTTAACTTTCTTGCCATCCATGTGAAGAACGGCGGGACTAGTAACTATACAAGACCGTACACACACACAAAGCCCCACCTTGCCAGTTTTATGGGAACAGTTGAAAACTAGTACGTATCTTTTAGAGACTATAAGCAAAATCCTGCCTTCATTTAATACAATGGCTAAAATCCCTTTGACTTCAGTGAAGCTAAGATTTTGCCACAAGGTTAAACCATAAAAATAAGTACTTTAAATCTCGGTATTTGCCTCAGCCACACATCCACAGGCCATGTTTATTATTTTTGTTCTCCAACTCTACAGCAAATTTTTTCAATTAAAGAGAGAGGGAGCATAAAGATAATCCCAAATAAAAGAAGTGCTCTCCTTGAGACTGCTCCTTGAAATCATTGCCATGAGTTCTCCGTGATGTCTTCCCAAAACATGAAAGACAACCCCTCCTCAAGAGAGATTTGTACTTGAGTTCAGTTTTAGGAAGTCAGAAGTTGTCAGCACTGACCTGTCGTCACAGCTAGAAAAGGAAACAAGTAAGCTCTCTGACATTTTTGAGAGATGGCGATTAGTAAGAGCTATTCTTCAGTGGCAGCCCTTACACGAGTAATTTCACCTACTGTCAGATTTATGAAAATCTCTAAGACCACTTCCCTTAGAGAAATGGATTAGCTTACTTTATTCCCCCAACATTGTTATTTTGGAAGTCTTTGCACACCAGGATCTGCAGTGAAGGCCTGATGGTGCTGTGACTTACGAGACAGGTTCTGTGTTTGACTGCCCAGCAGTAGCTGTATTGCACACAGGCTGCAAGTGACATCCTTGCAGAACACATCACATTTTCAGTCATTTCTACATGACAGACACCTTATAAATACAAGCATTAATGCTGCTTGACATATTTGTTGCTCTTAGGTTACTGAAGGTTCTTTCTGAGACAAGATGGAAATCTTCAATTTCTATGAACAGGTTGCTAGTATGCATTTAAGGAAACTTACCCAGTTTTACTTCTGCATTTTCTGTGAGAAGAACATTCTGTCCTTTAATATCTCGATGGATGACATGGTGAGCATGAAGATGTGCCAAGCCCTAAAAAGAAAACCAGACTTTCCTTATTCTTTCTTCCTATCATCATCATGACAGTGGCATTCCTGCCTTTACACTTTTACCCTTCTCAGACTTTATTCATAGGGAGAATCCTTTAGATGTTATTAGCAACATGAAGACCCCAGTTCCAGGGAGGAGAGAGGACAGCAACCGCAAGTTCGATTGTCTTCTTTACCCACAGGCCAAACAGTAGTGGAGTATCTCTGAAGTCAAGTGTCAAGAGAACAAGGTAGCGATATTTTAAACTTCTGTCTCAGAATCAAGGGATGCCTCCTCATACTATGTGTTAAAAGCAAATAAAAGAGGTAAAGCGCAACGCAGAATGCTCTGTACAAGGACCAGACAACAGCTAGCGGGCCACAGTGGCTTAAATTCTTCATTCAGCAAAACCATGTGCAATGGTAAATGGACCACAGAAAGTTCAAAATACCATGTCAGACCTCTCTTTGAATGCAGCAAATATTGTTTTCATTCAGCTAATATTTGCAATATTCTGTATTCTCCTTAGTTCCAAAATTGTCCATGGTTAAACTAGCATATATATAAAGGAACACACCAATATAACACATTATAGTAAGCCAGGGGATGCTTCACTCCAAATGCTTAGCCTCGCTAATATTAATGACTTTAAACAGAGCTTCCACCCAGCTGCTAAATTTTCTGGGAAGAAATGTTGTCAATCCAAATGCAATTGGGTCCTTCTGTTCTGAAACAAGCATGATTATATCCAATCTCATTTTACACCAGCATGCAGTTATGTTTTTCAGTTGCATGAGCATAAACTAAATGTTTTAACATCGATTGCTTTAATACAGATATTAATGCCACGCAAATGAAGAGCAACCTGACCAGACCATTAGGATTTTCTTTTTTTTTTTTGGAGAAGAGCTCTCCTCATGCTCTCCAGCTATAGTTGTTATAATCTGCAGTCTAATGCCAAATCCTTGTAAGATGGCCAGTGTTCTCTATTGAGCATGCTTCTCAACTCCTCTGCTCCAGAAGCAAAGATTTACCCCTATTCAAGCATTACTTTGGCATGCCATTCGAATTCCAGCTCCCAGAATACACATTTATCTTACCATTATTTAGAATAGAAGTAAAACTCCATTACAAGGAAGACGGATCAGTAATTCTGTAATGGGTTTTGAGTTTAGAATGACAGATTCCAACATATATTTTTTTCCCCAGGCTAGTTCATTAGATTACACTTGGGATTTGTTTTATCCTCTGTACTTTCCAGGGGAAAAAATCCCCTAAGCCTGCATAGAATGAAATACAGCCCTAAGAATTGTCTTGGGGCATATTGCCCCAGCAGGGCCACCTTCAAGATTTTGGAATGCTGTTTAGTTAACATCGCTTCCAATAGTGCGGAAAAGAGGCCCCTGAGTGTGTGCAGGTAAAGGAATTATGAACAGAAAGCTCTTACACAGCATGAACAGCTGAAGCAATGAGCAGTAAGATCTCCTGATGTGGAGGACAGACTTACTGAAAACAGAAAATATCTTTACTTTTCTAGGTGCCCAGAATCTGGACTTTCAGAAGATGGCTATTTGCCATAGGAAACGGGAATTTTCTGTTCTTCATATAGAAAATGGGATTAACTGCAATAATATGGGATGTCAAGCAGCCATTATGCTGGCTCTTTGGGCTCTTCTGAACTCAAGGACCCCATGGATCTGAACACATGGATTCTGAACCCATGAGCCCCATGAATCAAGGCCTTTAAGAAACAATGGTTCTTAGTGACCTGTGTTAGCGACCAAAGGCTTGGAAAGGCCTTCTTGTTGCAAATGAGCAACAGAGCTCCATCAGCATGACTCACCCTGAGAACCTCTCTGCAGATGTATGCAATCCAGTCTTCCTTGAAACAGTTCCCTTTTGTCTTCTTTACCAGGTCAGTGACAGAGCCCGCACCACAGTACTCCATCACCAACTGCAAGACAACAAATGCAATACACCTTTACCGCAGCACGGAGAGGGTGCCAGCAGAGACACCACGTGCAGACACCCACTCCACCACAGTCAAGGTGTGGCAAACTACACGCGACCTTCCCGGATGCCAAGAGACATAAAATCTCATTTCCTGAATCACACACATTGCTGAATAAATAAAAAACCTCAGTAGCGCTCCTCTCCTGTAACTTGCAATAGGTGCTTTTTTTTTTTTTTAGAAACTACAAAAACATCAGAAAAACCAGACCTAAAAGCACTGAAAAATATAGGATTTTTTCAAAATTTAAGATTTCTCATTTTGCTGCAGAGCTTCAAAAATCTTGCAGCCAAAAAACCGGGAGGATTCATTTTTCTTTGCTTTGTTGCCAATTCCTCTGTTCCCTTTTTTTATTTTCCAACTGAAAAAAGGAGAGGAAAACAACAAGAAAAAGGAGAGGAGGAGAACAAGCTGTCTTTTACTTTACTTAGGAAAAAAAAAATTACAGAAATGTTTAATTTGGAAAAAAAAAGCTCGAAAAACAAATCAGAATGACAGCACAAGTCACAAGTATCTTTATGCCCATTCTCAAAGAAAATCATAGGGGATGGAAGACGTGTAGGGAGGAGCAATTTTTCCCTTTTCTATGTTGTTCTTCAGAACAAGGACTTCAGAGTTTCACTGAGACAGAGTCCAAGCCGAGCACACTGGCACACTAAAGAAAGAAGCTGTAAATCTGACGAACAGGAGTGGCACTAAACACTTACCCAGAGCTGATCATCTTGGCCTGCAGGACTTTTCTTTACAAACGCGCCATAATATGTAGCAATATTCCGGTGATGGGAGTACTTTTTTAACATATTTATCTCCAGCTTGATTTCCTCCTCTTCATTCTGTAGCAAAAGAGAGCAGAAGGCTCCTTTGGCGACCAGAGATCACCGAGCTCCAGGGCTGCCCAGAGCTGTGGGGCAATCTCTTTCTTTGGAGGCTTTCAACGCCCAGCTGGAACCAGCCCTGAGCAACCTGGTTTGATCCCACGGCTGACCCTGCTTTGAGCAGGAGTTGGACCAGAGACCTCCTGAGGCTCCCTCCAACCTGAGTTATCCTGTGGTTGTGAGACTGCAGCTGAAGGACAGGCTCTTAAGCTGACAACTCAACCACCCTGTTTCATCGGCCTAAAACACTGAGTTTCTACGGCCTGACCTAAAGAATCAAAAATGTCCCAATGTGGGTCTAACCATCGCCCATTGCCTCCTCAGGGGGCTCAGAGAGGACCTACTACTTCCCCATTTGTAGTTTCTGTATGCAGTAATTTAGTCTTGGAGAAATTCACCAGATTCAAACAAAAATAAAACTATTCCTAACACTCCATTACTTAAATCCTTGGAAAAGCACTTAGCGCACACATCAGCCCATTTGTCTTCCCGGTCCTGTGGAGGGTCTTGCTGAGAGAAAATCAAAGCCAAGAATGAGGCAACTGGCCACAAACCAAACTCCAGAGCCAGCGCAGGGTTAGGATCTGCTCCTGCCTTCCAGTTGTGAGGCCACCCCCCCGGGGCCGGGAAGTTTTCCCCCTCCTCCCAACACCATGCCACCAGTTAAGTCACTGGGGGCTAGCACACCCCTAGACATCTCCTTCCAGGTGCTAACCAGCTCTGTTTTCCCACTGGCTTTGTTTCAGCCTCTTCAGGGCGGACGTCCTCTTCTGCCCAGTACAGCACCGTGCACAGTAAGACAACTAATGGAAACTCAAGTTTTATGATATTAGAAGGCGATGCCCTTTTTCAGAGAGGTCTGCCTGAGCTGCAGAGGCCCTGTCAGAGCTAGCCTGTTTGCGAAGCTGCCACCACGAGAACTGGTGCACAATGCCCAGTGAAACGCATGTAGATTTTGCTGTCTCATTTGCTTTAGTAGGAAATGAGGGGTGCTAGAAGGTATCCCTGTATCAGTTAAAAGGAGGATGACACAGCTGAAAATTAATTTACCTTGCTGCAAAACATCCCAGTCAGCGCTTGCTAGCTGAAGGGAAAAAAAAGCAGCAGCGAGAACAGCTCAGCCCCACAGGACATTTTTCTGCAGTTTTCCACTATTTTCCAGTAGCTTTGCCATCGAAGCATTCCGTTAACCACCACAACAGGCCACTTACAAAACCAGCTGCATTGTCTTTTCTACCTGTAGCAAAGCATTAAAGCCTGACAGGCTGAAGCCAAATTCCCTGAAGCATACGCATCTGATGCGTCTTAAACCTGACCACACAAAAATCATTCCCAACAGAAGGGACCAGGAGGTTCTCCCCACTAACATCAAACCACAGGAGACATGTTACCAGACCAAAGCCTAAATGTCTTAAGCTTTAGGAAATGGGAAATGCAGACTAACTCCACTTCAAGCAAAATGAGTTATTTCAGGTTTCAGAGCAGCCCCTTTGTTGAACACAGGCTCTCCAGCTGTGCACTTTACACTAGATACTTCATTTGTCTTTTGTTTGCAATCAAGGAGAAAGAAGAACCCTTAACCCTTGGCTTGATACAGCCCTGGATGTTGCATGACTTTATTAATGAGGGTGAGGAGGAGCCCGGTGCAGCATCTGGAGTCTCCGAGAGAAATCAGAGCTGACTCCCAGACCGCAGGCAGGAGATCCTCCAGGAGCAAGGTCCCATTTCTCTCTGCATGTGGCCAGGGCACAATCACAGGGAGATGAGAGCTGCTGCTGCTGCATTCTGGGAGGGGAAACAAGGCTCTGCACCCTTTGGGACTCCACACACTGCCCGTGAAAGGGTGGAAACAGGCAGGTGAGGAAAAGGAGGCAGAGAATAAAGACCCTTCCCAGATCTGTCACTGACATGAGTAACGGATCTTTAGGGAAGGGCAGAAAGCAGGACAAATAGCGAGGACTCCTCTCTTCCCCCTGCATCCTGCCCACTCCTCCTGCTAGGGCAACCAAACATGTGGAGAGGCAACGTTAATCTTTGGTAAAGGTGTTCCCCAAATTACTTAAGATCTCTTCAGATCTTCAGGTTTTGGGGTTTTTCTAACTCTGCCCATCTGCATGAACTTTGCACTGGTGGAGCCCGACTGAAAAGTTTCCCTGCTATGCCCTCAGCACCAGCCTGCGGCTTTCACAAGGTTCCCCTCGGGGAGCCGGCAGATCTCAACCACTTCCTCAGAGCTGCTGCCTCTTCTTCAGCTCTTCTTCCTTCACCCAATTAATTTACTGGATGTTGGAACCGTGCTGGCACAGCTCTTATCTGAGGACTTTCTACTCCTCTGCAATCTCACCTCTATGTTTTTGAAACAAAGATAAACATATGTCTGTTAGTGAACACAGCTGGAACACCAGGAAGGCACCAGGTAGGCTCTTCCACACCCACTGGCAAGAGCAAAGAGTAGCTGCACACGTGTAATGCTCCATGACCAGCAAGATGCGCCAATTCCTGCTTTATCTCGTGCCCTCATCTGTTTACCCAGAAGGCTGGAACCTGCTCCCTCCCTGCACCTGCCTCTTCTTCCCTCACCCATCCTTGCCCGTAGAGGCAGTTCCCTGTGCTCGCACACCACTGTACGCTGCTCAGGAATAGGATGAGTGCCCTGGGAGGACACTGCTTAGATCGGACAGTGGGCTTCCCTGCTGAGCCCCACCATTGCTGAGTAGAGACCCTCTTGCATCCTTCAGACAGAGATGTGACTTCAAATATAAGTCAGTTCGTAAGGTAAAGGCTACACAGGACAACAGGTAGGCTTTTCACAGACAAAAAGTACTCTCTCTTCCCAGTGCTTGAGTGAGCTGTGGAAAATCACCCCGTTTCACATGAAGAAACCAAGGCAGAAGGCTAAATGTGAGCTATTCTGTTCCGTGGGCCATCTCTGAGGCCCAGCCAGGAACTGAACCTGGCCTTGCCAAGTCTCAGTGCTACATCACCCTTCAAGCACGGTGACTGGCAACAACACCACCTTCAACTTTTCGGTGCATGCAGATGCTCAGGATTTCCACTTTCCACCACCCCTCTGTCTGTGTTACCATCAGCCACATCTCCCAGGGGTCTAGAAACCTGCTCATAAATCATGCTGCTCACAGATCTGCAGGTGTAAAAAGCTGTTTGCTTTCACAAACCAGTGCGTTTCTGGGCACAGATGGCTGCATGCACAAAGATGACAAGCTCATGATCAAAGGCTATTTTTGAAGACGTGGGCCTATCTGCAATGACATTAGGAAGCAAAGAACTAGAAAGCACACACCTCTGACCTCAACTGGAAAGAAGATCATCAGCTGATAAATGCTCCAACAAGAGACCCCTTATTACGGGGGCAGTTCTAATGACAAGTTTCTCATTGAAATGTTGTTTTGCTGTCTGGAAAGACTGAAAGCAAGGACAGAGAGAGAACGGCCAGCTGCAGAAGAGCTCTTTGATCACCTGCACCGACAGCTGAAGAGAAAAGCAGCAAGAATCCAAGCTCTTTGCAAGCGCTCGGCTTGCTTGGCACCGGCCGATAACAGGAAGCAGAGCCTGCGTGGGGAGGCACACGAGCGCACGTTGCCATCAGCTCCCCTCCAACCATTTCAAAGCGCTCCCCCCGTAACCAGCCACGGCAGCACTTCCTGACAGATGTCCAGAGGATCCCGCAATCGCCACAGCATCCTGCTGTCGCTCTTCAGAAACCAGCCCGGGGCTGCAGCTCACGATAACAAAGGGCAGATTTGCGCAGGTCTTGGTGTGCCCCAGATCTCAGAGCTGAACAATCTCAGCTGGAGCTGGGTCAGGGAATTTCTTATGAAAAGATTTCTTGCCAGGAAAAAAAAAAAAAGCAACATAGATTTGGTGGAACAGAATCTTTTGGCAGAAATGTACTAGTTATGATGAAATGTTAGCTGAAAGACTTCTTAGGCTGGATTTTCTAGTGATGAAAACATGATGCTGGCAGAAAGAAACCCATTGCAGAATATCCAAGTAACAAGGAAGCAGCTCCAACCCCTGCGATACGAGACATCCTACCCTCTCCCAAGTCAGACAGCACTATTGCTATGACCTGTTACAAAGCAGGTTAGTGAACAAACCACCACCAACTCACGCAGGCATGAGGCTCTGTCAAACTCAGCCACTGGCGTTGCCTTACTTTGAATGGGACAGATCTACTGGAGGCTTGAACTGGGGCGTCCTCTAAGCAGGTACACAAACCACAAGGCCAATCCAGGCACCCAGCTCTTCTCCACTTTTTTTTTCTGAGAGGGGTGAAGGGAAAAAGACTGCATTTGTCTTGATTTGATTTTTTTAATCTTCCTGAAATTTTCACTCCCTAAGAAAACTGTTCCCTGTGCAGCACTAATCACATCAAATAACCACCCAAAATGAAAATGGCCACAGGGGCTAGGAGCCTCCTGTCTCACTCTGGCAGACTTACTCTGACAGCTTCCATTTCTCACAAGGCAAACTCCATGTGAGATGTTGCTCTCAGGTGCAATTTATAGGCAGGACATTGGAGACGAGGATTTCAATATTTTAAAGACTTTATTTAATGCCTCAAGCTAGCTTTTCGAGACCAAAAGATCAGAAAATAACTTAAACCTGAGCAGACTAACAATGCAAGAGAAATACTGAATCCTTGACTGGCTATGAATTTATGACACAAAAATTCTGGAGATTGAAAGGATTTTTGCATTACAGTTAGGACCCACTATTGCTGTGAGAGGCTTCAGTAACCAAATGCTATGAAGCAGAGAAAAGCTACTGTTATTTTACAGGAGAACTGAGCTTCTGAGATGTTCTGGACGGGCACAGCATCAGCCTCAGCTGCACCCATGTTCCTACCCAGTGCAACTGCAGAGCAAGAGTGCATTGACTTTAACAACCCCACCTGCTCCACGCTACAAGAGACCAGTAGCCCAGTCCCTGGCCAGGCAGACCAGCTCAGCAGGCCAGCCGCAACCCCATTTCTTGCAGCCCCGTGGCTCACCCTGAGCGTGCTGGGAATTTGCACCGAGGTGTCTGAAAGGCTCGGGACCACAGCTGCCAACCCCACCCTGCCGCTGCACGCAGCCGTCCACAGCCCGCTGCGCTGAAAGCATCGGGGTTTACCGTAACACACCGAGCTGTGAGATGTGGTGGCTGAGGAGAGGACAACCCAGGGCAGAGCAGACAGCTGCAGAGGAACCAGCAGCTGCTGGCAGCAACCGCCCCAATCACTCCTGCACTGGTCTCCCGACACCTCGCAGAGGCACCGCAGAGGGACTGGAGGAAACCAGTGATAAAGCGGAGGACTGCATCCAGGTCTGGCACCCTGCGCTCTCGCAGTGGGAACACAGCCAACTCTGCATTAAGAAAGTGGAAATAGCTGCAGAAAGCCTGGCACTCACCCTGCACCAAGGTCAGGAAGCAGAAACACTCGAGTCCAGCTGAACAGGATTTGTTCAGAGTTTAGTGGGGGAAGCACCAGGGAAAACCCCTCCAGGTGGCTGCACCAACACGCTCACAGCTGAAACCATCACAACTGCTTTCGCATTAAGTGACTCAATGTGAAAACAGCACGATCTGCTACCATTGCCCCTCAAGCAACGGGACAGGTACCCTACCCTAGGCTCTCTAGCCTGCAAGAAAGCAGCAAATCAGACCTAAACAGCTAGGTTTTGTTCCCAGAATCATGCAAGTCTATCAACGTAAATTCCTGAAGCTGGACCACAAGGTTGTCCTCCATTTAAGTTTTGTTTCCAAGCAAGCAGGTATTACTGGATGCTACAGTTTGTTGCTTACACACAAAGGAGACAGTGTTATGTATAGCAAAGGGAAGGAAATCTTTCCAAGGTTCCCTTCCCGCAGTTTTTGATTCAACTGTTTCATCAAG
Organism: Opisthocomus hoazin; assembly: GCF_030867145.1. Lineage (NCBI taxonomy): Eukaryota > Metazoa > Chordata > Aves > Opisthocomiformes > Opisthocomidae > Opisthocomus > Opisthocomus hoazin. The sequence continues at coordinate 16,067,540 of NC_134427.1, forward strand.
GAAGTGACTGTCACTGGTGTTAGCAGGACGGCCCCTAAGTGACATCTCTGGCCAGCCCTCACGTGCTGTTGACTGACCCAGCAAAGCACGAAAGCAGTCCACACAGAAGCTCCGGGTCACACCTGAGGGTCTGTCCTGTCAGCTCCTCTGTCAAAGCACAGAGGTGCTCTGATCTCAGGAATCTGTCTGCAACCCAAACCCTACCTCCTTGCCCTTCCAAAATCCAGCAGCCTCATGTTAGGCGACTGCCAGTTTTTAAAGCCAAAGCAGCTGATGATATCTGTACCTATAGAGCTAAAAGCAAAAATCCCACCAATCTAATGTAGCACTCATTTAAAAAAAAGCACCCTCCTCTGTGCACAGAGAAGGGCAAAACTGGCAATTCAACTACGCACGCGTATTTTACAAGGTAGCAACCACAAGCATTACAGTAGCATCTAAGCTCCAAAAACCAATGTGCAATTCAGACCACTTGCTCCTCAGGGCTGGATTCCTGCACCACCACCAAAGAGAACTGTCCTGGACATGCTCTACGTGACAAGGCCCACGCAGACACCAACTTGTTCTGCTGTCTTCCTAGACAATCACAAGACATATGAAAATGCAGGCAAGACTTGCTTGTGCTTGCCCTAAGCACCACGTGTAGACGTACCACTGGCAGACTTGGCCCAGAGGACTTGGCCCTGGTTTTTATTTCAGGCGATAACCCTTCCACAATATCGCAAGAGGCCTCTAACTTGATCTCGGAGTTTTGTACTCCGTACCTACACTGGCATAGGTGACAGAACAGGGAGCTGCTCTTCGGTGAGACTAGGTGCATCCTACCGAACCACAGCCTTCCAGCAAACTCCAGCAGGAAAGTAGGGAGTCTCCCCAACCCTTCCAGGGCTCAGGCTAACCTGGTCTCAAGGAGACAAGCTGCTTTGCTGCTGGCTGCACTCTTCCAAGGAGAAACAAAAATCAATACTTAGCAACTTCTTCGACACCCTGCTCCAGCACTGACACCATTCTATAAATGTGAGCAGGGACAGTGCCAGTTAAGCTGTCTCCTCCTCTCAAATAACAATTAAAAAGTGCAACATTTGCATTTCTAACATGTTGCTGCTTGCTGGCTGTCAGGGTAGCTGCTCTGAGGAATGGCTGGCACGCGAGGGGAGAGGATGTGATGAAACACAGCAGAGGCGGCACAGACCCACAGGAAATCTTTTACTTGCTATCTCTGGAAACAGATAATCAGCTAGAAATAAGCAGGAAGAGAGTTCTCTTTGTTATTATAGACCGTCAAAATATATGGCAAGGCAACGCATTCCCTTATTGCTTTGTCACCGTTGGCCACGTACGACTGAAAAATCTGGTTGTATTAACACCTCTCAGTACTTTATAAAACACAAGCCAGTCTCAGCAACCATGATTTATGCCACTGGATCGTCTTTTATAAGCTATCCGCCTTCTCATGACCTGATTCTTTATTTTTCCCTGCACCTTGATAACAATTGTTTTATTTTTGGGTTTGCACTCACCTCAGTAACATTCATCACTTTGATTGCTGCTAGCTGCCCAGTCTTAACATGGCGACCCTGTTAAAATAACAAAAGACTGTAAGTAAAACACGTCTGCAAACAATGTACGCAGTAACAAATTAGGCATGTAACAACTGGGTTGGGTACTTGCTTTCAACCATGTAGCAACAACCCTTCAGCGACACAAACTACCAAGGTGAAGGGTACGGGTGTCATCAGACCCTTACCATGCTCTGCTGAGTTACCTTTGCCGGGTTGAATTTCCCCGTTAGCACAAAGCAAGCAGCAATACTGGGAGACTTCTGCTGACAGAGCACAACGTGCCATGAGCCTATGGGTCTCCATCCAACCCCTGTTCAACGGGTGTTGCCACCCCTCAAGCCTCCGCTTCCAAGAAATCTCAGTAGAGGCCCAGGGTAACCTAACCAGAACAACTGTCTTGTCCTGCAGCCCCGGGCTGTATATACTTTCTTACCTTTATTTATTTATTCATGTATTTTTTTAAATAAAGGCTTTTTACTGTGAAATGTTTAGTTTTTAAAGTTCTTACTGCAGCCGAGTTAATTACATCCCAGTTAACCTCCCATAAAGCATGCAGATGCTTTGCATTTAAAATGTTATCTGCTATGGTGGAGGGGAGAAACTCTCCCAGGACTTCGACTGTGTGTGCCTACATACGTACACACACTTCACTAGTGAAATGCCCGCACCCCACCATCTTTATTAAGCAACAGAGAACTGGTAATTTTAGAATAGGTAAGTGGCTAGCTTTTTAAAACAAAGCTAGGAAAAGGGAATAAACTATTAAAAGAGCAGACTTGATACTAAGGCTGACAAAATGTGGTTCACAAGAATGTATATTAGAAACAAAACTAGGAATCTTGCGGTAAATTGCACAGTTTCTGAGCTTGGTTAGATCAAGTTGCTCAACAGATGCCACAGATGCAGCGTTTTGCCATGACAACCAAGACTAATCTCATACTGGAGGACGGTATCAAAAGATTTGTAAGAACAGTGGCTTGGCTACACGTCCCAACTCCTCACTTCCATCAAATGTTCAGAAATGGGTTTGAAGCTTTGAGACTGCAATTTTGTTCCTGAAATACTAGTGGCCTCCAAAGCTGCATATTGACATAACTAACTGACATCAGTTAAGTAAGCCATAGGAAATCAAATATGAAATGCTGCAGTTCGCCGACAAAATGATTTGCAGGTGCAATTTACACCTGCAAAATTAAAAGCTGGGTTGATGTCGTTTTAAAAACCAGGTCCTATCTGCACAAAATTGCATATGAGTGTTATTTCTAAGACTAAGCAATTTTGCATCAAAGAAAAATGATTCCTCATTCTCAAGTGATATGTCACAGTCACGTTTTCTTTTACGGAAAACTAAATCCTGCTGAGTTTTTGTATATTTCTAAGCGTCAGCAAGGCTTTCGACACAGTCTCCCATAACATCCTCCTAGGGAAGCTCAGGAAGTGTGGGCTGGATGAGTGGTCGGTGAAGTGGATAGAGAACTGGCTGAATGGCAGAACTCAGAGGGTTGGCATCAGCGGCGCTGAGTCTAGTTGGAGGCCGGTAACTAGTGGTGTCCCTCAGGGGTCAGTACTGGGCCCAGCCTTGTTTAACTTCTTCATCAATGACCTGGATGAAGAGTTAGAATGTACCCTCAGCAAGTTTGCTGATGACACCAAACTGGGAGGTGTGGTAGATACACCAGAAGGCTGTGCTGCCATTCAGCATGACCTGGACAGGCTGGAGAGTTGGTCAGAGAGGAACCTGATGAGGTTCAACAAGGGCAAGTGCAGGGTCCTGCACCTGGGGAGGAACAACCCCATGCATCAGTACAGGCTTGGGGTGGACCTGCTGCAGAGCAGCTCTGTGGAGAGGGACCTGGGTGTCCTGGTGGACGACAGGCTGACCATGAGCCAGCAGTGTTCCCTGGCTGCCAAGAAAGCCAATGGGATGCTGGGGTGCATCAAGAAGAGTGTGGCCAGCAGGTCGAGGGAGGTTCTCCTTCCCCTCTACACTGCCCTGGTGAGGCCTCATCGGGAGTATTCTGTCCAGTTCTGGGCTCCCCACTTCAAGAAAGATGAGGAGCTACTGGAGAGAGTCCAGCGGAGGGCTACGAGGATGGTGAGGGGACTGGAACATCTGTCCTATGAGGAAAGGCTGAGGGAGCTGGGCTTGTTCAGCCTGAAGAACAGAAGGCTGAGAGGGCACCTAATATATGCTTACAAATATCTCAAGGGTGGGTGTCAGGAGGATGGGACCAAGCTCTTTTCAGTAGTGCCCAGCGACAGGACAAGGGGCAATGGGCACAAACTGAAGCAGAGGAAGTTCCAGCTGAACAGGAGGAAGAACTTCTTCCCTCTGAGGGTGACGGAGCACTGGAACAGGCTGCCCAGGGAGGCTGTGGAGTCTCCTTCTCTGGAGATATTCAAGACCCTCCTGGACAAGGTCCTCTACAGTCTACTGTAGGTGACCCTGCTTCGGCAGGAGGGTTGGACTAGATGACCCACAGAGGTCCCTTCCAACCCCAAACATTCTGTGATTCTGTTCTCGTTCCGGGAAAGCACTCCTGGGACTGCAAAGCTTTTTCTCATAAATTAAATGATATAAATAAATAAATGATAGGATTGATATATTATTCCAGACCTCAGGAGGAAGTCATAAGGGGGACGCCCTCAGCGGGCCCACGGCACGCCACCCCGCCGCGGCTGAGGGCAGGTGGGCAGTGCTGCGGAGTGCTGCGTCGGCTCAGCACCCATCCCAGCCAACGTCAACCCCAGGTAGCGAGCTTCCCTCGCGCAGCCACTGCTCCTCTGTTGGAGGCCACTGTTTGCAAATGTTTCCAGGCATTGAATGTCTTGGCAACATAGGGAGAGAGGGCCTTCCACAAAATACAGTCATGCTAGACACACCGGCACCCTGACTTCGCTCCAGAGTTTGCCTGGAGTCAAGTACGCTGATAATTCCATGTCTCTGGCCACCACACACAGCAGGCGACCAGCCCACTGAAATGATGAGCCTCTCGTGGGCTGCTGTGCATTCTGCAAAGGGGGATGTCAAGAATCAACACTGATTTTCATAATTACAGTGAAGCATGGAGATGTGCTTCTTTACTGAAAAAATAAATCAATCAATACTAGGCTAGCATTGCACTGGATATTGAATATTCATAAGAATAAGGAAGGGGGAAAGGCTTGGCATTCAGTTTTGATTTCAAAGCATGATACCTGGTCAAATTGTCCCCCTGTACAACAGACGCCTGTTATTTCTCAGCCACAGTTATTTCCACTGCATGCAAACCTGCTGCTCTCACTCACTTTTACTATTACAAATGAGAATACTGAATTCCACACACCCCCTTCCCCCAAGTTAGTAAAAATAGCATTTATGGGAAAGAAAACAGCAAGCCCTTTTGTTTTGTGGGTTGTGATTCACCTTTGCACAACACATGTGTTCCTGTTAACTGAGACGCACAACTCCATCCTGCTCCCACGTTCCCATAAGCTCCCACGTCCGCAGCTGGGCTGACTGCTGGACGAGAGGAGGGGGCAGGATCATGCCCCGTGCTTTGCCTCAGTGCCCCGTCTTCCTCACACCGTGCAAAGTCACCACGAGCCTCAGGGAAACGCATGGGCTCACACCCAACCATCCCTCTGCACAGGCTCACTTGCAATAAATACTCTCTGACTGGGCAAAGCACTCTTTACATGGAAGTAAATTCTGCTAACTACATGCACTTCACACCCTTCTGTTCTTTGAGCCCCCTTTTTCCTGGAACAAAATAGAAAGCAGTTCAACCCGCCAGAGAATCCAAACCCTTCTCAAGAGGCCGAAAGGAATGGAGCAGTAAAAACTCCTTCCTGTTGATTTGCTCTAATTCTCAACTCACAACAATTTATTTTCACCCAGCTGCTATCACACCTTTTTCAAAAGAGTCTTCCACATTTCTTTGTTGCATTAAGCTGGAGAACCTCATCTTTCCCCACCAGCACAAGTTTGTGCAGGGTAATGCAGGTTAACCTCATGAAAAGGTATAAACATATCTATGTATTTACATCTGCCTTTCATCAATTATCTAAAAGGGATTAATTAGTTTAAAAGTGTGTATAGAAAAAAGTGTCTTGGGGAGTGTAGCTAAATATGTATCTACAGCTATATATCTATATAAAAACATCTTCATCATGAGATACTAATTTTACTGCCATCTTGGCAGATTTATTTTTGATTGCAGTTGTACATTTTCCCATAGTAAAGGATTTATCGCTGTCGTGGAGCAATACATCTCAAAAGTCTCTGCACCTGCTAGTGTATGCAACAGACAACGTGGCAGCATTACACAGCACATACCATCACTTCTCCTTACCTCTGACATCATCCCCAACATACGCAAATAAAACCTTTCCTTTAAATACTGCCAAAGGAAAAGGTTCAGTCAGTGGAGACAAAATAACCCTGGAGACATCCTCAACTTCATTCCTTCTCCTCCCCAGAACTTCACTGTCTGTTCCGCTGGTTATGAATAAAAGGGGCAGAAGCGAAGCCACCCAAGGGCTCCCCCAAGCAGCAGCAGCCCCTGTAAGCAGTGGGTGCACGCTGGCACCCTGCTGAACTCAGCATCACCACCCAAAGAAGTGGGTATGCTACGGCAAGACTCCACGCTAGGAGGGCTGAAGCTTTCAGAGGCCCTGAGTGTTCACGCGGAGAACCACCAGTGCCTGCGCAGCTTATCTGAGCAGGGCAACCTGCTCCATGTTACGCTTGCTGTGACGCACAGGCTACAGCGGTGCTGGCCATCAGAGCAGAAGTCACAGGCTTCTCTCCTTTATGCTGCTTTTTCAAACTGTTTCGAGTCCATTTTCCTTGACATCTCTAAAAGCAGTGAACATCCTGAACTCAGCCCTGGGCTTCTTGTTAACACACTGCAACTAGTGCCTAAGTCAGGCAAGGTTTCAGGGCCTGGCCCCTTACTTTTCCATTTATCAATAAATCTCAGAGGTTAGCCAGAGTTCATGGGAACTCACACACTGCTACTTTTGCCGAAACCACAAGGTCCAGCATGTTTGAATTGTTTTGCGAAAGGTGGTGTTTTGATTTTTGTTTAAAGCTCCTAGGAGCAACTGGCTGTTTTAACTGTTTCCCAGCCAAACGAGATCAACAGATGCACATACTTCCAGTGATGAGGCACACAGCAGTCGATCCTTTTTGATTTAACCATAACTGGGGGAAGAACAAGCGGCACTGCCCTCCCAGCCCTCTGTGCAATCCACCGCTGCCCATCCTCTCCAGACCATTAAAGAGAATCAGCCTGTGGTGATTCAAGATCCTCCATCGCACATTTCCCCAGACACTGGGCAGAGGGCAGGAATGGTCAGTGGGCCCATTCCCCTCGTAAAAGGTTTCATCCTTCACCCAGTGCCCAGTTTGAGAGCGGGTTTCAGCTCCGGAGAATGCAGCCAAAACATCCAGCAGCCATCTGCAAGTCATCCATACTCCCACCCAAGAACATCGCGTTAAATGCTATGGAGCTCCCGCAGAGCTTCGACATGAACAATTCTGAAGCTCAGTGACTTTCTAAAACTGAAGTTCCTTCCTACACTGTGGTGAGGTATCCAAGCTGGAAGAAATTCTCCCATTAGCTTTGAGTCCAGCTAAATTCCTTGTCTCCGCCAGAAAATATTTCCGCATAAAGTCTGCTGCAGTTGCCAGTTAGTCAGTACAGTAACACTCAGCAAACCTGGAGCCAGCACACACATTTTTCAGATCTGCATACCGCTCATTGCAGCCACATTTGTGGTAGACGATTTATGCCAAAGATCTGGTTCTGATGAGCTCCAACCGTGCATTATCGCTGCAGGGAGATACACGTGGAATAGGACAGATCGCTCAGTGTTATTTCTGTTGGATATGTATTTATCTTTTAAGCTCAATGAGATAAAGGAACTGCTTATCTGTGCCCTCTGCTGAGGGTCAAGACATGTATTTTTCTGTTTACATCAAACAAGAGTATCAGTATTAGCGGCCAAGCTATTAGCTGATCAAGGGGTTTTACATGAATTAAGCATATTTACCAAAAGATGCATTCAGTCACGAACAACACCTTTTCCTGTTAGGTACAACCAAAAAGCTTGGGCAGTCCCTGGCTTGGGCCGCGATTGCAAGCAGAGACCCTAGGTCCCAGTGATGTACACCTGAGACGGCAGGGCTGTGGGTCACACGGAGAGCCTGGTGTGACAGCTTCCCCCCCCGACCCTGCACAGCCCCCTCTTCCTAGCTGCCAAACAGCTCCCACCAGCTTCTCTCCCCACTTGCCATTCGACAGATTTGAAGTGGACAACTGCAAGTCCAGACGCCACAACCCAGCTGTCCGGCTACAGCGCTGCGCACCATGCCAAGGCAGCCCACGGCAGACCCATCCCACGCTTCCTTTTTGGCAACAGGCGCTCATTAACGTCCACGTGTTTCTGGGTCTGTCTGCTGCAGCTGTCCCCATTTCACCGCAGCAGGAAAAAGCGCACGTGAAGCGCACTGTCTGCTGCAGGATACCAAGGCAGCACGAAGCCGGTGGCTTTGACTCTGAGGAGCTACTGGAGAGAGTCCAGTGGAGGGCTACAAGGATGATGACAGGACTGGAACATCTCTCCTGTGAGGAGAGGCTGAGGGAGCTGGGCTTGTTCAGCCTGAAGAACAGAAGGTTGAGAGGGGACCTTATAAATGCCGATAAATACCTTCAGGGTGGGTGTCAGGAGGACGGGGCCAGACTCTTCTCAGTGGTGCCCAGCGACAGGACAAGAGGCAACGGGCACAAACTGAAGCAGAGGAAGCTCCAGCTGAACAGGAGGAAGAACTTCTTCCCTCTGAGGGTGACAGAGCCCTGGCACAGGCTGCCCAGGGAGGTTGTGGAGTCTCCTTCTCTGGAGATATTCAAGACCCACCTCGACAAGGTCCTATGCAGCCTGCTGTAGGTGACCCCCTGCAGGGGGGTTGGACTAGATGACCCACAGAGGTCCCTTCCAACCCATAACATTCTGTGATACTGTGATTATGCAAAAGTCCCCACCTGTGTCCATGTCCCATCTGCAACCAGAAGCACAACCTCACTGTTCTCTCCCTTAAAAAGCAGCATTTTTGGCGAGGCTGTAAGGTGCCTAAGTGCAGGGACATCTCCCAGACGTTTGCCAGTTTGCATCTTTGTGCCCATGCAGAGGACAATTTCACATCAATCACATGCTGCCATCAGCACACTTTGGCTGTGCACAAACAGCTCACAACATCTGCACAAGGCTGGGGGACGCCCAGGTGACCCCTCACAGCACTGCCTGCTGGTGTCATCTAGAAAGCTGGTAGATACCACAGACATAACTCTTGGGACCTTCTCTGGATATTGAAGGTTTGTATTTGAAAGCAAGACCTGGCTGTTGGAGGAGGAGGGTTTTTGAGGCCAGAGGACTTTCTCACCCAGAAGCATTTATTACACGATAACCAATGCAGGTTGTGGCCACCCGCCCTTTGGGAGCAGGGTGAAGGCACAGCTGTTCCACTGCAAGCTCCTACTGAAAGTGAACTTCACCAAGCAGGCTTCCTGTTCAAAAGCCACTTCTGAACTTTGAAGCTCGAGCCCATCTCGGGTAAATCAGTGTGTGGCCCTGCGGTTGCTGGTAGACTGCCAGCTCAGCCTTCTGCGCCCCGAACGATGGCACCCCACCCTTTTGCCCCTCTCCTCTCCACCCTTTCCATCCTGGTAACACAAAAAAAGCCTTTAAGGGACTATGCATCAAATGAACAATGCTCTGCACAGGGATACAGGAAACCCTATGTCCTATTCCACATGACCTTAACAAAGTCATGATCCTTCTGTTTCCCCTTCCACCTACACAGGGCTCTTCTGCTTAGACCCAGCTCTTCAGAAGAGATGACCAACATTTGCTATCACCAGCCCCAGAGCCAGCCTGGAAACACCAGCTTTGCCTGCTCACGCTGCGAGCAGGCAAGGGCAGCCTCCCACACAGCTGCAGCATGCTCCCCAGGACATGCTGGTGGGTTAGCATGGCATGGAGGAGGACCCAAGAACATCAAACCTGCAGATACGCTGCTCTTGCACTGCAGTTTGGATGCAGCCGCTGTCTTATAGCATATGGCTACTCACAACCGGCATCCTGCTGTCCCTCGGGGTCTTGACTATTGTAAACAAGTGGACAGGGTTTGCACATCTGGGGCTGTAGCGTTTTGGTGCTGGGAAGTGTCACCTGAGAGGACAGTTTCTAGGGGAGCTCTATCCAGAAGACCAGTCTGTAATCCTCGTCTCAGCAGCTGGTACCACGTGAGACAACCCACTGTGGTCCTGGTTGGAGCTCTTCAGCTAAAAATACAGCAGTAATGCAAAACTTCAAATGGGACAGGACTAAAATCCAAGGAAGAAGTTATTAAGAGTTTGGAAGCTTACAGCTTGTTTTTGTTAGTTAATGGTCTGAGGCAGAGTTCAGGGTCGGTCGTGCACTGAATACTAGCACTGGATTTCAGAAACAATCCACTTCATTGTAAACTGTAACATGTAATCCACATCCATTCTGATAGTTTTAAAAACAACAAACACAAAAAACACAAAACCCTCAATGCACCACAACACACACCAGCCTTCGGCAAATAATTACCCATTTCAGAAAGTGGTTTTTGTTTTGCTTTTTTTTTTTAACCCCCATGAAGAATTCAGGACACCAGCCAGGTGGGAATGCAGCTATAATTTTGATTACAGCTTCATCCTTTTAATCATGCAACTCAGGCTGCTGAAAGCCTACTTTGATTGACATCATAAAGTTCTGATGGCACTTTTGTCACAACATCTCTGGATGTCTGGTGTATTGGGGGGCTGTAAATCTAAGAATTGTATTCCCCTAGAGCATTTCTTCTCTTTGCGATACTGGGCTGAGCCTTGCTCCAGGTGACCTCCAGGGTAGCCCTCAGCTCCGTCTCCCAGGTGGAGCACACCCTCCTGCCCTTGTGACTGCTTCCATGCCAGCAGCGCAGGATGCAGGGACTTCTGTAAAACCACAGCCCAGCTGCATCGCCTAAACGCTGACCACGTGGATGCAACACTTTTGCTCTTTCACCCCTACATTTGGCACCCAATTTCCAGACAGTCCCAGGCCTCACCCAAAATCACTTGGCCAACACAGCCAAACCTTCCCCTTCCCTTACCCTCCATGAACACCCTCTTTCAGTAGCAACCAGATAGCTTTCTCTGCCGTTAACTCTGTGCTATCGAGAAGGGCACACAGCAGACTGCAGCATCAGAACGAGCTCCTGAGATTACTGCTTCAGCAACATAAAGGCCCTCTGTCACTCTCAGACTATCCAACATCAGACACTGCCATTTAGTCCTTTAGGTTCTAATGGGGCTGCTTGATTGACTCAGCCTCAACTTTTGCCTTCAGAACTGACCATAGATGTTTTCCTACCGGGGAAGGCCAAGCGTATCACCTAAACGCTGTAAAATATGATCCCCCTTGCCCACAGCTGGTCAGAGTGGTGAACAACATCAATATTAATACACTGCAAATAATCAAGACATGCTCTTCAAGGTTTATGGGGGTTTTTAACTCCTATATGCTAATTCCCATTCTATCATTAATTTGTTCCAAGAAGTTAGCTAAGATTTATCACTTTCAGTATAGACCACACTATGAAGTCAAACACTATTTAATGTGTGCCAGAACTCCAGTTGTAAAACATTAACAGTAAAATCTAATGTGTCTGCACATAGATATATAAAGAATGGAAGTTAATTAATAACACTCAGTGCACTTTAAGATAAAGCATCTTACATTAATGAAGTAATATTAGAGATATATACTATTATAAAGAAATGCAAAATTGTTCAAAAAATAAAAATGCTACGCTACCTTGTAAGTGACAATGGATAATTTTGTAAAGGTTATCAAATTTATATAGCAAAAACTCCATGAAAAACAAGTTGCTTTCCTAGCAAACACCACTGCCCTATTTCTGTGCAGAACAGGTCATTCTATCCCTCCCATTGCTGCTCTTCTCCCTCATCTCAGAGGCAGGTAAGTCATTTGCACTCACTCAGAGTGAAAATATTAGTTTTATGAAGCTTTTTTAAATGACATTTTAGACATTTCAAAGGTAAGACATTAAAAAAATAATCCGGAATTTCTTTCAGGGCCCCTATTTGTGTCACATGCTTAAACAAACAAGCAAAAATATCACTGTAACTCATAACACTACAGAAGACAACTCAGTTGGCAGTGGCAGACAAGGACATCCCATATACTAAAATAGCAACACACAGCGAAGAGAAGAGATTAGAATGTATAACATCAAATCGATCACTTAAAATTCTACCCAAGCCCACGCTGGTTAGAAGTGATAGATGGATAGGGGTCATTTCAATGGCACCAGATCAAACCACCTCGGATCTCTGGAGGAAAAGGACAGTTTTTCACCCCTACTGCAAGTGTCTGTACCACAGCCCACATGAACTCTGAAGCCCAAGAGGCACGAGAAGCAGTTTTTCTGTCCAGGTTTTTTTTTTTTATCCTTTCAGTTCCCATTTCCTCCAATTGTACAAGTGGAAACGCAGATTGTTTGCTTTGCCTAAGGTTTGTCTGTGTCTGACTGCAGACCGGTGGGGAAAGAAAATGAAACAAAGGCACAAATTCAAGCCCATTCGCAAACACGTATTAGAGTATCTACATTTTTGCTGTACCAGTACGTTCAGCTGATCAGATTACCATCCTTACGCAAAACACAAACTACTCAAGGCTACTGCATACTTGTATAATACTGGACGAGAGATTGATCTCTCGGGACTTTGAAACCTGCGCCCAAAGAGGTCATTCACGTTGCGATTAGCAAGCTCAAGCAAAGCACTAAGCGCTTTTGAAAATACTGTGTTAGTCATAACACGAAGAAAGGCGTTTTGTCCTCTACTTATTTGAAATGGGTGGTGTCTCCAGCAGAACATCCCAGGTAATCTTCTGCAGCTCCGTGCTCATTTCAAGAAACCTGGAAAGTACCAATTCCTGCGGCTTCTCCTTATTCAGCTAACATGCAGATGCTTTAGACATCCTACTGCTATTTGGTCGTATTGTTCAGAAACTTCCATGGGCAAGAAGGAAGAGCAGGAGCATTCCTGCTGGGACAGGTAAAACGACGGTGGCCCTTGGTGGGTGACAGTGAGAAATCGAGAGCTCAGAATGCTGACTGCACAGAACGCCACCACTGCTGGGCTCGGGGTCGGCACTGGCTGGGGATACACGGGGTTACCGTGTAGCTGCTCCTGGTGAAGGACCAGACTCCCACAGACCTTGACAGAGCTGCATCTGGCCAATCTCTTTTCTGTCTGGAGATACTTCAGAAGGGTTAAGCACAAGACAAACACTCTGAAGGCTCCAGCTGTCCTCTGTTTGGAAAGTCATCCAGGTGCTTGACTTTATTTAGAGATAATCGCAAGGCCCCTGAGCTCCCATAACTTCTCATCACACACCCAAAGCAAAGCATGCACTTTGCCAAGTGGCCTGAATGGGAGCCGCTAGCAGCAGGGAAAGAAAAGCAACACTTTGTGGCCATACGTGGGTCAAGAGAGCAGCACAGTGAATGGGAGGAGAGGTCTGAAAAGCAGGCAGTGCAGTTCTCCCCTCTTCCTCACACTCCATTCACTGGGACATACAACCTGATTTCTTTGAGGCTAAATTTCAGTGTTCGCACAAATGACAGCTTCAGCAGCCTTGCCAGTCATCCTGGGCTTGGGCATTTGTCATGCCTCTTAACACCTATAGAAACACACTGCGGGGTTTCCAGCCTCAGGCACCCCGTCACAGCTTGCTACCCCTGCCAGGGGCACGGAGGCTTCACAAACACAGGCAGCTTTCTCCTTCCAGTGGGTGTTCTGCCTTGGGCGTGCCATGCCTGTGTCCACAGGCAGCCCATGGCAGCAGGGACCCCGGCTGCCCAGCGTAGGGATGTGGGGACGCTGGGCATTCATAGTCCGTGGCTCCTCTTGCTGCGGGCAGGAGGGTTGCAACAGCCTCAGCACAGAGCCAGTGCCGCTCAGCACCTGGAGAACCCAGCAGTGATTTATAACAACAAAGATCCGCAGCCCTGAAAGGCTATTCATCCAGAAAAATGAACAGCTGAGGAGAAAAGCCTCAGCCTTTGGAAGGTTCTCACTCTGCAAACCAGGGGCCATCGAGAAGACAAGTCTACAGAGAGGTACAGATCCCTCCACCCCAGTGAATTTTCACTGCCTGACTCATGTGCATCCGTTCACAGAAACACAGGGCGCTAGCGAAAATCTGTGCACAGCACATCTCTGCTGGATGAAGTCACAAGCAGTTAAACGTGTCCCGCCGGCCCCATCCTGCTGAAAGGAAGTCGGGCCGGACCGTAGGAGGTCAGCTGATGGGTGGCCGGACTTTCGGGGCAAGAATCCCTCAAAGGAAGGTTTTTTGGCTCACCACCACTACGGAGCTCTGAAGGTCAAGCTGCACACAGCAATTACAAACCTCATGTTATGAGAGTCATGTTTTAACTTTTTAAGTAATGCAGCCTTCCCAGACACACGCTAATAAAGAAAGGCTTTATTAGCCTTCTATGCCACATAAACATAACTTTGCATGCATATTAAGCTCTCAGCAATTATATCGTTGAATTTTTAAAAATCCTTCAGCATTCTTGTGAACAAGTGTAATGTAGCTGAATTTTCTCTTGCATATAACACAGAACATGGACAAGGTTCTGCATGGGTTAAAGTTGTGTTGCTGGGTTTTTTAAAAAAGGCTTTAGGGCAGGCAGGGTACACAGCTCGGACTGCAAGTTCCAGCCTAGGTGACGAGAGCTACAACAACCTTAAAGGTGATTTACTTTTTCATTCCAGTTCTGCTGGTGTTTTTCTCGCACACACAGCAATACCACCCAGGTACGCATCCCTCTGCAGATGGCTGTGTGAGACAGCACACACAGCCCTGCACAGGACGGCCCAATACTAACAACTGGCATTCAATGGCATTCTCTTGGAGTCTCTGAGCCCTTCCTTCAGTGCTTCATGGCAAATACCCTCCCTACAACTCTCTTCACCTGAGACAAATCCTGAAGTCAAAAACTCTACTGAGCACTGCTGTCGAGTTCAGAAGATCTGAGGTTTGCCTAGGGAAAGGTCATATTTTTCACACACACACACACACACACACACACACACTCACGCACACACACACAAAAGACTTCACAGAGCATTTAACCGAGGAAAACAAGAGTATCTACTCTCAGTGCCTTTTCATTTGGCTCTATTTGATGCACCCTCTCCAAAAATAAAAAGGGAGTCAATGGACACAATTAGTCTGTGAGAAAATATATCAGTCTCCAGACTTCTGAATGAGCTCTGCAAGAGATGAACTACATGGCACCGATCTCGCAGCAGCAGTCAATCCCTATTTCCTTCCAAAATCCTGTTGGCCAGATGGTCCACAAAACTCAAGGGAAAATTACTTAAACGTTTGGAAAGGCTTTCAGTGTTAAGCTGGTCTCCAAAATGAAACCAGACTACCCTTCTAATTATTCTTAAAAGTAAAGCATACCTTGCTTTTCTAATTACTTTAAGAAGGAGCAGTGCTTCCAAGTTCACTTTCCTAAAGAAAAACACTGAATTCGAGAAGAGCCTTGGTGTTATTTTTTTCTAAACTGATCTAATCAGCTTCGTACAGCAGAAGCCTGGCTGGCAAAGGCTCTCCTCCTGAGCAAACTATAGGTCAGATGTGCAGTAATAATTCCTGAACAGCTACAAGCAGTTACTGTTCGATGCGGTACCTTCCAATTTTCTGTATTACTTGCAGGAATTGAAGTCAATCACAGCAGAGAGAGAAGTGAACAGTGAACTGTGGAGAGGAAAAAAACCCAACCAACCCCTGCAGAATAATTTCAAGAAAATGGCTAAACACATTACAGCTGAAGAACCGCAGAGCCTTAAGCAATGTAGACCAGCATACTGACCAGTACGTATGAAGCAAAGGCAGCAGCTAACCATTGGAAGAACTGGTCACAAAAGAGACCAAGAGTTTCCTGCAATTAACTACTGAACAGCTTTACCAGATTTTGAAACTCCCATCTCTCTGCCTTGCCCTCTTTAAACAGCCCAGGTTCATTTTGTACAGCGTAAGATGAAGTAGCGCGCTATATAGCGAACTACACATTGGGATAGAACAGATGCAGAGCCCCAGCGCAGGCTGGCGACCCCCTGCCCTCCTCGGACGCACCACTGGCTATGCTTCCCAGCTGGTCCCTGCAGGACATCCCACCAACAGTCACTGACGGTTCCTCCTAAGGCTTGGGTTCTTGCATGCAATTCTGGCTGCACTGATGTCCACAGGGAGTTCTGCTGATCAATTTATTGGACCCGAATTTGTCCCATAAAAGTTCAAATCTATCAAACAAAACAAATCCCACTTTGCACCAAGTTTTCCACTGAAAAAGTGTGTATATTCAATGCTTTCTCTGCTGGAGAAGGTGTGTTCACACCAGTCCCGCCACTGGTTTGAGCTGGCAGAAATCAACCTATGCCACCACTGCAGTGTGTCCATTTGTGTCAAAGTATGTGACAAGCAACTGCACTACTACCACCCACAGTTCACTGCCTGTTGGAAATCAGTCTCTTCATAAAGCTGCAGACGAAGGCCAGATGGAAACAGAGAACACGTGCTATTCTCACCGATTACACATACATTTACATTCACAGGCACATAGATCTGACTGGATTCCTCTCAATCACGACTTGTCCGTTGGTACATCCCACGAAGCTTACAGAGATGTCACTGCTCAAGAGTGGGTGTCAGGAGGATGGGGCCAAGCTCTTCTCAGTGGTGCCCAGCGACAGCACAAGGGGCAATGGGCACAAACTGAGGCACAGGAAGTTCCAGCTGAACATGAGGAAGAACTTCTTCCCTCTGAGGGTGATGGAGCCCTGGCCCAGGCTGCCCAGGGAGGTTGTGGAGTCTCCTTCTCTGGAGATATTCAAGACCCGTCTGGACAAGGTCCTGTGCAGCCTGCTGTAGGAGACCCTGCTTCGGCAGGGGGGTTGGACTAGATGACCCACAGAGGTCCCTTCCA
Organism: Opisthocomus hoazin; assembly: GCF_030867145.1. Lineage (NCBI taxonomy): Eukaryota > Metazoa > Chordata > Aves > Opisthocomiformes > Opisthocomidae > Opisthocomus > Opisthocomus hoazin. The sequence continues at coordinate 16,084,187 of NC_134427.1, forward strand.
ACCCCTAACATTCTGTGACTCTGTGTGATTCTGTGAAAACCTGTACAACAGCAAATGCAATGGGGCCCAAGGTACTATGGAAAAAAGTGCACGCACACAAACACATATATAAATATTCTAAACTGTAAGAGTGAAATCCACTGGCCCAGGCCACGAAACCACAGGTGTCAACGAAGCTGCACCAGAACCCTTAGCATGATTCAGTCTCAAACCCAGGTCTCATTTTCCAAGCTCTGAACCCTATCTGTTTCCTTTACCTTGTAATGGCAACAGCCTGTCCAACCAGCTGCATCACATCACAAAGCAGCTGTCAAGAAAGAACAAGCAAAAGAAAACAGCAAAACAACCTAAACATTCCACAAGGCATCCACCTATGCCAGCAGCTTGCTGGAGAAACGTGGAGCAGCAAGTATCCGAACTCTGGTTTACACGTACAACATAAGCTTGAAAAATTAGCATCTCTGCTTTAACATCTTCTAACTGTAGTTGCTTTAAAATTTACTCTAGAAGTTTATCCATCCACAAGTTTCAAAATAAATTCTTTTTGCAGCTTCTTTGCATATTGTGTCATCCACATCCAGACGGCAAAATACACCACCAACAGCTCGTTGATCCTTAGGATAAATCTGGTAATATGCACCAGGGAAAAATTTCGCGGGGTCAGCTAAAAGTCTACAGCACTGCCAATGCACATATTTAAATAACAGAAATTTAAATATTTAGGTCTGTATTTACCACAAAAGCATCTTAAAAAAAAATAAAAATCAAAGAGCATATGAAAACACCATACCAGAAAACCTACGTCCCAAGCGCTCTGTCTTGCCTTCTAGTTTCTGAACCTTTAGGTTCAGGGAGGGACATGGGATTACAGGGAACTGCAAGCTTTCCTCCACTATCAAAGACAGAACCTTAGCCAGGTTTCTTAAGAAAACAAGGTGTGCATGATTGCGCTGCCCTTGCATCCAACCATGTTTTAACCTGTCAGCCCATTTCACCGAACACTGACAGACAGATAGAAGTCTCAAAGCCGATTCAATTCCTGTATGCTCCGGCAGAAATCGGAGATGGAGACAAACTCCCTTCCTCCAGAGCGGGCTCTGGGGTTTCCCACCCGACGCTGCCTGCCAGCTGGCCGGCCGGGGAGCGCGGGGCAATCCGCAGCAATCCAAAGGGCAGCAGACGATCCCCACAGGGCAGCAGCTGCTGCATGGTCAGGTCCGAGGGGGTGGCTACGGAGTCAGTGGGGGCCATGGGTGGATGTGCTAGCAGAGATCCTAACGGACTCCACAGAGGAATCGGGACTGCTGGGTCAGAGATGGTGGATAGGGCAAGAAAGAACAAACGTGCAAGCAACTACATTTTGCTAGTTTTACTATTTAGTTTTTCCTCAAAACCCGGGAAGTTTAAACAACTCCAGAATTTCTCTTGAGATATAAACCCATCTCTCGCCAGTGCTTGTAGGCTACTGTCCTGTAGTCTTAGCATTAACACCACAAAAGTGTTTTCATGTCTGCACCACCAAGGCTTACAGAAAATAAGTACTTTTACCATCTGTTTGCACAAGAAAGTAACTATATTCAATAACAGAAGGGTTACAAAAAACCAAATACCTACAAGAAGGGGTTCTGAAATCAGTCCCTGAGCCACCTTTATGGATTGGCTCCCAGCACTGACTCCTACTTGCCATTTACTCTGAGTGCAAGGTGAGCATAAAGCACTAGCATGCCACTGCTAGCATTTTGCATCCACTTTGAAAAGGTAAAACAAATGACATCATGTGCGAAAGACTAGAAAAAAACGAGGTTCCAAATAATTATTTTTAAAGACCTTGCTCGCACACATGGCTTGACCCAGTTTAACCAGAAATGTATTTCCAGCTCAGTTTTGTGAAGTGTGGGCATGCTCACTGGCCTGCACTGGTTTGTTCATCACTTCCTTTTCACTGATCCAGCCACACTGGATACCATTTTCCAAAGTGCTCATCTTTTGCATATCTCCATCTCTGCCCAGGCAGTTTCACAGTGGCTTTAAACGAAGAGGGAGATTAACACCCAGTTCTCTGGAAATTCCCATTTATTTCTGTTACCAGCTTTTGCTTCTTTTTAAAAAAAAATTAGTTTCGGAAAGTCAGCAATTAACAGTGATTAAAAGGCTGATTGGTGTATGCTGAATATTCATATGCCTCACGATCCAATGAGAACCAGGGTTTTATCACTAACCGGGACACCAAATGTTGGCCACAGTCAGGGGTGGGTCCAGCTCGTGGTTTTGCCCTCGCAGCAGCCATATGTGAGAACATGTTTCTGTGGCAAGGCAACAACCTTCTACCTGCTAAAGCTTCCTTTTGTTTTTGCCAAGGAAAAAAAAAAAAGTTAAGCATAATAATGTAAGAAGCTATTTTCTGCCAAACCTCAAGAGAGCTGCTGTTCTGCTTCATCACCAGCTCCAGGCACACACCCTGTTACGTAGCAGCACCAGCATCCACACAACCCAGCCCAGAGCTGGGGTTAGAAATGCTAAACCTCAGAAGCACATCTGCAGAAAGGAATGGCTATGCTGACGGCAAACACAGTACAGTGGGGGGAAAAAAATAAAAAAAATTAAGATGTAAAGCCCTCTGTGTCGTCTCATGTATTTCACACACTGCTTGCTAATAAATGTTCCTTCAGCCAGTGCCGATGCACAAACGTGGATGTCGTCCTCGGCAGCCAGGACACAAGCCAGACGTGGCTTATCAGATCACAACCAGCTCCTGGAAACACACCTAGAGAACCGCACAGTCGCCAGTCTGCCCTGGGGTGAGAAAAACTGCAGAAGTAGCAGCTTCCTCGTTTCTCTTTCTGATCATGGTCCCAGTTTTATAAAGAGGTCCCTGCGAATGAAACTCCATCATGCAGTCTCTGGGGACTTCACATATCACGCAGTGACTATTGGCAGTGGACAGTTTGGATAACAGGGCACTGTATAATGACATTCTGGCTAGTTGCTTGGCAATAAAGGAAGCCAGAAAGGAAGGAAACCCCACTCTTGGCATATGCTCCCGCCATCTGAGGGAACAAACCCTCTGGAAATTCAGGCAGTGTTTACACACAACAGGATTCAACCGGCCAGGCTCCCCATTAATAATCACAGTTCACACAGCACAGCGTCATCTCCATCCCGAACTCCACTGGCACCTACAATCCCCATCCGGCCCTGGTCCAGCTCCCATGGGAAGGCTCAGCACTGCCTCTGTCGCAAGGCAGCAGAGGTGCCTGGAGCCTCATCAAGCCTGTCAGAGTTCAACTACAAGCCCATCTCTGTAATATAAAGAACTACTCTATTTTAATATTAATAGCATCAAAAGGGAGAGGTCTGCCAGAACTCTGTAACGTGAACAATGCAGGACACAGCAACCACAAAAGCTCAGAAAGCCAAGTTGGCTTTAATCTACTCACTGTGGCATTCGAAACTCATCTGCACGACAGATAGGACAAGTGCCACGCAGGCTCCGAGCACTACCCAGGGCTGATAAGGCCATTTTCTTTCGTTCCTGGTCAGAGAACTGCGAATCTGGCAGAAGCAAGAAGCCAAATGACCTTACACAACCTCACCAGGAATTTGTGGTGACTATCTGAACAGCCTCACGAATGCACTAGGTGCTGTGCAAACGTACACGGAAACCTGATCACTCGTGCAGGTCTGTAGGTGCAGACTTCTGTGCCAACATGAAAACAGCCTAACATGCAAGCCAGGGATACAGGCCACGCAAAGTCTTCCACCAGGTGGGTACCTAGAAACGAACATGATGCCAACAAAGGAAGAAAGGAACGTAGGAAAAGGTGAATCCTAAATCCCCTCTAACCTTTCTTCTCCAGCTCGTGGGATCAGAGACCTGAGTTTCCAGCCTTTGTTTTGCAACTTCCTCTATTCAAAACAGTTCTGACTGAAACCTTTCAAGGGTCCAAAAGAAAGGAAAGTTGGTGCACCTCTTTATTCCTTCACCCTTTCTCTATTTTCAGGCTTATTTATGGAGAATAGGCTACAACACGTGTAGCTTCTCCAGATGCAACCTCTTCTTCTGCCAAGGAAATTGTTCCAATTTGGCATCCAGCAATTTGCTGTGCCCTACGCACGTGCACACCTACTCCACAGCACGTGAGCCGGGAGCTCAACACATTTGGGAAACATCAGACCTACTTAGTCTGATCTGCACATGCACAAAAAGCCCGATGCATCCTGAATGCACCGCATCTACTGGCACGTACCGCCTCCGCCATGTCCAAGCTGTCCTGGGCTTCGCAACCGCGGGGTTCACTGGGCACACCCTACGCTTCAAGTGCTAATGGTCCTGCCTGCAAAATCCCAGCGAAATCTGGCAGTCTTCCACTGGAAGAGATGACAAAACGGAGTCTTATGTCTCTGGAAGCAAATCACCCTTCATCACAAAGGAATCCCACAGGAGGAACAGTCTGGTGCACCCAAATCATGTATTGGTACTGCCTGTCTTCTACTGCAGGGCAAAATGCACATGCAGGATCCATTCCCGCTGTCAGCAACTGATGGAAAACCAGAAGACTTCACTGCAACAATTTGATTTTCAGAGCAGAAGGGATACGCTGGTCCACAATACCCAACTCTACCCTCTGATATTAATAAAAGGCAATCGGATATCTGCTGATATAATTTGGCTTCTGGGGGCAGAATGTCTGCAATAAGCCTGTTACAATAAATATTTCATGCTAGACTGGAAAAACCAAATATTGAAGCAAAAACATTTTTTCCTGGCTCTTCCCTTTTTCCATGTAACAAGACAACATCATGGACAATCTGCATAAATAATACATTTGAGAGTCCATTATCAAAGCTATGCATATTTATTTTATGTTGGTTTTGTTGCATATTTTAGTATAATTGTTCATAGGTTTAAAGCCAAGAGTAAAACAAGAGTGGACAGACCTACTACAGCAGAAATAATCAGTAAATTGGTTACTCTTTTGTTAGTTTTAAATACTAGGGAAAATCCATGCTAAAATTTAGCACAATAAACAAGAAAGTTAGAAAATTCCTCAAGTTCAATAAATAAATATTTTCAGAAGGCCACCACACATTTTTCTTACATCCTTCTCTTCAAAATGTTGCCACTTTTAACAACAGAAATACAAGAAAAAATTGCATCCCAAATGCTGATCTCAAATGTAGCAACTGCATAGCTGCAGAGTCAGGAAACAGAACTGAGCCAACTCCAGTATTCAGTAAACCTCAGCAAAATGTCAGTATTTTGCCAACTGGTCTCACTGTCAGTTGTAAACATTCCTTACAGAACAGAAAGTCAGAAGAATTCATATTAATATTCACATGTTGATTTTGTTAATGCTGAATTATTTCACTACAGTACCTTTTTTCAAGTATGTAGTACTAAAGACAATCTATGAAATATTAAACATCCTGCTAAATTACAATGTACATTCCAACGAAGCAAATGAAACGCAATGTTTTGATGTTTCTGAAACAAAGTTTGACTACGAAAGCCAACTCATTTCTGAACATTTTCCCCACTAATGTTTACGTTGAACACGACATGTTTTGATTCGGGCGAAGCCATTTCCAAACAGCGTGTTGTTCAGTAAGTGGCTGCCAACCAGTTCCCACCGACCACCTCCGTGCGTACACCGATTCCTCTTCACCAGAACCCCAAGGCGCTTCACAAAAACAAGGACTGCCTCCTCTTTAATAGCTACAGTCATAAGCAGAGCTCCATTTCCAGCGAATTCAGGTGTTTTCGAGCAACGACGTGAGGCAGAGGCAGGAAGCAAAGCTACATCTCCTCAACTGCAGCTGCCCCCGTCAAACCCTCTCTCACCTTTAGGAAAAAAGCGCATTTCTTGCATGGTGGGAGCCCCTGCGAGCACTGCCACAGACCACACGCCAGCTATCACGTATCAGCTAATAACCTGACTTGCGCAGGGCACCGAAAAGGCCACAGTTTGCTACAAAGCACATCTTCTGGAATTGTTCACTCCCTCAGATCTCAGAAGTTACTGAAGTTTCATGGTTTTGTGGGGGAAAAGAAGGGGACAGGGAAGCAATCACCTTTGAAAAGGTGCTTCTAAAGCAAATCCTAAAAACCTTTCAGGAATCCCACAAAATCAGTAGGTTACAAGGATAGGCTTATAACACACAAGAGCTTCAAAAAACAAAAAAAGTATACTACAAACAGCTGAAAAATAGTTTCTTCTTTAATTTTATTCCCAAGATCCGTATTCACAGATCTGTGCAGGCCAGGAAAATCACTGCTGGCCAGCAGCCGGAGAACAGCTGAATACCAGACACGAGAACCACAATTTTACCACATCTGTGGATTTTACAATTGAAACTGGACATTACAATTTAAAATTACTTACTGGAAATTCCATTACGACAGGACAAGAGGCTGACCCGTGCCTGTGCCTACTGACCGAGCAAGCTGTTCGACCCCAGCTGACAATGAAAACTGGCTTTTAAACTCCATTTCCCCACAAACGCCTTGGAAGGGCAGGATCAACCATTGTCCCACCAGATTTTGCTGCCGTCCATCCAAGCAGCTGCAGTCCGAATAGTTGTGCTACCACCAGACCCAACTGGACCTGGCTTTCAAGGCAGCAGGAGGACCACAGCTGGGCCAAACGCTGCTTTCCTCTGGAGCACCAGAGCAGCAGCAGCAGCATCACGGAGCCGTGCGTGAATCCGTGTGGCTCTGGGAGACATCAAGAGACGTGCTCTCCGGAGGAGCTCTTCCCAGCAGCAAGCACAAGAACCACGTTGTTAGGGGCACCAGTCCTGCGGCCAGCTCTGTTGGCTGGTTGTCCTTCCACCCCTCTCCCCCCATATGCCCTGCACCTCATGTAGCTGGTGGTCCGCACAGCGCTGGCCTCTGTTGCTTGCAGGGTAATTCAGGGAGCGTGGAAGAGAAGCTGTGGCAACCGTCCACGGCAGCTGACCATGGCAGGGTACAGCTGTGGGACCATCCCTCACGTTTCAGCACTTCCCATCCCCAGGGCTAACGGTTGCGCTGCCTGACTCGGCAGGCTTCAACCTTCACACAGACATAAATCAGCACGTGGTCTGCAGGACAGCAAATTACCAGGCTCCCGGCTTCGTCTGAGTAACAAACAAAAACAACTCTTTAACGTTAGCTATTTACTTTTCTTTGCTTCAGAAAAGGAACACAACAAACTGGTTTCTACTGCCACACGTTAGCTCCAGTCCTGCCCCAAGCACTGCCCTAAGCTCAAGCACCAAGCACGTATGAAACCTTTCTTGCACAAGCACGGTCATGCTTTTAACAGCTCCTGGATGGCCTTTACAGCGCAGAAGTTACATCTCTACAGCTACAGCTGAGCAGCTGCTAATCCAATTGCTTCTTAGAGTGTTATTTCATGACGTGCTTGCTCTCACACAAGTCAGACTGAGGGTTAGGAGTTAATCCAAACTCACCTCTGTAGTGAAGATACTTAACTGAGGGCAAAACAAACTATAGATGCATTTTGCAGCTCAAGCAAACCAACATCCATTCCACTTAGAGGAGAAAAACCCACCAGAGAGACTGATCAGGTCCTGGGGAAGACAGAAAGAGCTGAGGCTGGGGAAGTCGGAGATAGGACAGAGCTCCATCAGGCCCGAGCTCACGGTCACAGTACCAACGCAGCAGACACCCAAGCAGGAGACTTCTGAGCTCAGGTTGCTGAAGTGAGACAGGAGCTAAGGCTTGGCCACAGTCCCTTGGTGCACAGTCACTGGTCTGTGCATGCTGGAAATGCTGCCCCACGTCCAACTCATGGAAAATATCAATCCATTACAGGCCCCAGCAGGAGAATTTGCCTCTTTGTGGACTGACATTTCTGCCAACGGATTTTCCAGTGACACCTGCAACAAAGCACTACTGCTACAGGATTACTGGAGACTCCACTCAACACATAGATAAAAAGCCTCCACCAGAACAGGATCACAACTTAGATTTTTGAAAAATATCCCAGAAACTATCTTCCGGTCCCCAAGATCTCCTCCTGCAGGACTTAACTATTTGGTTCAACATAATGAACTTGTTAAATACTCAAAGAGCAAACTATAAAGCACTATTAAGGATGATTCTTGTACAAAAATATGGGTTTCTCAGGCATAAACAAATTCAAACACATTCTTATGAAAAAACACCTGAAGACTGGGCATGAAACTTAGAAGAATATTTACTGCTGGAGAAGACAATCATGACATCTTGTCTATGCAGACAATGGGAAAGGACAGAAGAGTAGTGCATACTCCACACAGTTCTTTAGACAAATTCATCACACTGTCAAGTTTAAAGCACCAAATGCTGGGTAAGTCCATGAAACAGACGTAACAATATTCATCAAAAAAAAAGACAAGCAGGCTATCAAATTTTTTAGGAAACCAACTGATACGTTCCTTTTATTATGCTCTACCAGCTACAGGCCAGAGGTACCAAAGAGGGACTTTCAGAAAACGCGCATGCATTCTTCAGGTCATCAAAGCAGACCTGAAAAATACCATCCACATGGAGCTGTAAGAAAGGACCAGAGACATGGAGATAAAGTGATGTGTGCTTGCAAGGCACTAAAGTTCTGCGATGCATTCAGAAAAAGGTAGAGTTACTAAAGCTAACCTGCAATGGGAGTCATCTCAAACATCTAGAAACACCACACAAAATTTTCTGCTGTTTGAAATTAAGTAGTATCCTATCGTTCATCTGTTAACTCCAATAGCTCATTACTTGTCTGGGAGGTTTTTTGGACTGCAAATCGACCATTCCTCACAACTTTTCCCCCAGTCCCACTGATCTATTTTGAAGAAGAGATAACTTATACAATGAAACATTTCTGAGTAGGCCAGATATTGTAAAACTCAGGCATGCAAAGTGCTGGTCAGTCTGTTTTCTATCTTTGTGAAGGCACGATTCTGGGAGCTGCAGAGCAGTCAGGACTATTGAAATCAATGCCACTAGCGCGGTGCTTGAAGTGTAGCAAAGTGCTTGAGTGGGGAATTAAGAGTTTGAACTATTTCCTACTGTGCTCGTATTATCACCAGTGCATTTTTAGCATGTTCGCTTACCTTCAGAATAGCATGTCCCAGTGCCAACTTCTGAAGTGTTGTGCAACATGAGCTCAAAATGACACCAGTTTAAGACAAAAATGCATTGCACTCTCCCATATGGACATTCAGGTCCAAAACACGAACAGCTGGAAGTGGCAGGCCTGCCAACAAATTATTTGCAAGGGTTTCACTATTCTCTAATGGCTGATATGGCACATCTAATCATTGTACATTGCGCTGCACACTCAAAGAGCCTTTATTGTATAGAAGCACTCCCCAGCTGAGAGGTTTTTTCACATCCTTACTCTTCTATTTTTGATAAACTAGTCCTACACTTAAGAATCTTAAATGAATTCCTCTGAAATATTCACTAACGAGAACCAGGACTTCACCATTTGCTAATTAATTTTGCATGTATGATCCATTATTTTAAACTCCAGTGCTGAATATAGTTTGGCATTACCACGCAAATAAGCAGGGAAGCCAAGATTAAGGAAAAAAAAAAACAACCAACTTTTAAAAAAATGCTCCTGGCTCTGACAACTAAATAGACATGATACACTATCTATTTTATATATATATTTCAAATAAAAGTCATTCCCCTATTTTTTTTTTTTATTCTCCAAGTCAGTCATTCACAATCTAGTAGGCTGGATTGATAGTGGGTATGTTCTATCCACTGAGATTCACATGTCCTATACTCAAAGTCCTGTCCTCAAATGAAGATTGGAAAAGACGTCTGGGAACATATGGTCCCACCTTCTGTTGAAAGTCAGGCCTTAAGTTAGGTTACCCAAGACAACATCAAAGAGTCTTGGATATTTCCAGCGAGGGTGACTCCACTACCACCTTGGGAAACCTATCCCAATGTTGACTCGTTCTCTCAGCAAAGCACCTTGTTCTTGCATCCAGATAGATTTTCCCCTCAGCAACCTGTGCCTGGTTCCTCTTGTCCTGTGCATCCCTGTACTTTCATCTTCTATACAAACCGTTGTTGAAGCACCTGAAGACCGTGACTAGATTGCCTTCAGCCTTCTCTTCTCTAGGTTGAAAAAAATCCAATTCCTTCAGCCTTTCCTTCTTCATGCATAAAGTTCTTCAGCCCTCTAAATGTTTTGGTGGTCCTCTGCTGGACCCTCTCTGGTTTCCCAATGTCTCTCTGGAACCGGGGGAGCAAAGACGGGGTGCAGTATTCCAGCTGCAGCCTAACAAGAGCAGGGGGAAGTAATCCTATCCCTCAATTTGCTTGCTATGCTCTTGCTGACGCAGCCCAAGGCACGGTTTGCCCTTATTGCTGCAAGGGTCACTGCCAGCTCCACATCCTTTCTGATGAAGGAGAAAAAGGACCAATGGGGTGGTGTGGAAGCTTTTAGAAAAGCATGCAGACATGTACGAGAGTGCATTCAGGAGTGGCAGGCAACTGAGAGAAGAGGAAGAAACACATCTAGTAGTATGTGGACTTCACAGGTGTTATCAAAAATCAGAGGCATGAAGAAGTTAAATACTGAGACATCAAACCACGCCTCTAGTGCATTAATGATATTACAGCCACATACACTAAGCTTTCAAGACAACCTGTTCATAAGCACCACTGCATTTCAGAACTTATTACAATGGCAGTAGCACATTCTAAGCTCAGACTTCTTCCTGAAAGAGACCTTGTTGCCAGGACGATCTCCATTATTCGTTTGCACTACTGAACCAAGCATCTACACAATGAGCTGCTGACTTCATCCCGAACGCTGCAGCAATACTTCTTTATATGCTGCTGCCTGTAATAATTAACTAGTTTTTCATGTGGACAATATAATCAGCTATGCCTCTAAAAACCCAAATAAAGAAAATGAATAGACAAACAAGTGCTTCTACCAACTGCCTGTGAAACAGAAAGCAGCATTTTGTCATTTCTGTAAAGAACAACTGATTTCCCTACTTGACTCATCAAAATCTCTGTGCCTTGAAGGCTACGATTGACTTGAAAACTGTCACTGACCACAAATTATAACAAAACACCCCAAGACAATGTGACATTTTTAACGTCTCCGTTTGTGGCAGTTTGGAGACTCTGAAACTGCATTTCAGTCCCGAGACACATTCTCCAGAAGGTGGCTACTTCTGACCCACCCCCAGAAGGGATGCTTTTGAAGTTTTCAGCTTATATATGTTCACCTTCTGGATTGCACTGAACATAACTGTAACGTTTCTTACATCCAGTCTTCCAGTAACTGCCTGAGGTGCTACCATCGATTAAGGTTTTCAATACAGTCCACAGACTTTAACACTTCATAACTTAGCATGGTCTTGTGATTCTTTCCACACACTACCAAGTCTCAAAAAAAAACATGCTGCTTCCCCCCACCCCTCCCAACTTGGTCTCAATTACTTCAGCCAGTTACTCAAAGAAATGAATGATGAAGAACTTAGCAGACTTTCGAATTAAGATAAACTGAAAAGTCATATTTATGCCTCACTACACTCCGACCACTGTACATCAGAAGCAGAGTAACTCATAACTCGTGTCAACAACTGAAGCACGATTCAATGCCAAGAAGCAGCTGTATTTAAAAAAAAAAAAAAAACCCCAAACCAAAACACTTCCTTACTCAGACCTGCTTCCTTTTTGTATCCAGAGTCTTATGTGACTCCATAGAAATAAAAACACTGGCTGTGCAGAGCCACTACAGGCAGGCAGCGTTGCTAAAATTTCTTTACTGAAAGAGCGGTCAGTCACTGGAACAGGCTGCCCATGGAAGTGGTGGAGTCCCCATCCCTGGAGGTGTTCAAGAAACATGTAGACATGGCACTTCAGGACACGGTTTAGCAGGCATGGTGGTGTTGGGTTGATGGTTGGATCTGATGATCTTAGAGATCTTTTCCAACCGTAATGATTCTATGATTCCACCCTCTGTTAAGCCTCAGCAACAGCACTGCTTCATGTTCATCAGTTGCTTTATTGGGAAGCCACTTCTTCCCTTTTGACTCTCACAGTCCCAAATGAGTGCACCTCTCTCCAGGTCTCTGTGCCCTCAGACTCCATTGAAGATACAACCATTCTGCATACACAGCAGCTGCAAATCTGTCACGCTTTATCATCAGCATGCAAGATCATATTCCAGAAAACATAAGGCCCTGGAACTTGCCAAAGACATTGACCTCTCATTCCCTAGGCCGCTCAAAGACGCTGAACCCAGCAGAGGGCTAATCCACAGCGCGAAGACAAGGGAAGTCAACCGCCCCAGCCAGGTGCCTCTCAACACCAGAAAACCAGCAGATTGCACAGATGCTGCTGATGACTTCATGTGGCCCATGAAAACTTTTTTAGAAGGATGAAGACTCTCCAAGTACAGCTGAATGAGTAGGATTAGGAGCAATTCCTCTGCATCTTGATAACTAAAAACCCAAAGCAGCCATAAACTCAGAGTGCCACAGTCTCTTCCAGAGCTGTCCCATTTCGCCCTTTCCCCATGCACCCATTAGAAAAATGACGCTGCACTGGAAATTAAAAGATAGAAAAATACATTAACAGGCTCCTACTGAAGACACACCACCCACCAAAGAATATGAAACTAACAGCTGAAGTCTTCGCAAAAAAAATATTCCCCCCCCCAAACTTACAGTTTAGTTATTACTAAGTGCACAAGCACAGACCGAGACACAACTGTTTTACATCAAGGGTGACACACGATCGCTATCCAGATCTTCACAGCAATAGAGTCCAACCACAGAAGGAAAACAAGGCATCCATACAATTAAACTTCTGGAGTTCATGGGATTAGGCAAAGCATTATTCATATCACCACACTGTCAGGTCTTGACAGCCATACCTAGATTGCAAGATACAGCCTGGAGCACACTAAGAGCAGTCCACAGACGTTGGCTTCACAATGCTTTCAAAGGCACCACCTTTAACTGCACACCATGTCACAATAACATAGCAACTACCAGCAAATAAAAAAAGATGGTATTTACAAATCTCCTAGATCATTTTCTGCAGTTTTACTGCCATCCCAAACAACACTCAATTCAAGCTTCCCCAGGCAGCCTGCGAGGAGTTCCAAGGCACCGTGGCTGCAGTCCAGGGAGGAAGCAAAATCCAAGAACTTGTGGGTGACACCTTCAGCAATCTCGCTTCCTCCCAGATGACACTGACAGTTACGCAATGCAAAACACTGCTCTGCCTTGTCTGAAGGTCCTTACTGATCAGTAGCTCTAAAAAACCCCCAAACTGCTCACCCTCATACGCCGGAGGCAACTCCACATCCCTCACAGAGTCTTCGTGGTCCCTGGCCTCAAGGGTTCCCATGAAGATGGACAGCCCTGGCACAAAGCAGTGCATGGGAAGTTCAGAAACTTCCCTTTCCCATATGCGCTCAGTGGAGATGATGCAGAGACTGGACAAAATCTGACCTTCATCCCTTCAAAGTTCAAGAAACAAAAGGCATGACAGAGTAAATACTCATACTCCTCCAACCACCAGCAAGTGCGCTGCTTCCAACTGCCTTCAGAGAAGGCTCTTTGCTACCACCTTCCACGAGATAATTTAGAATCACCTCTTACATAGCATTGTTCTTCAGATTTCAGCTCCCAGCAGCCATCAATTAACTGAAAAACTCATCTGTCATTTCAAGAGATAACGAAGCCTAAGACTCATGACTTCTGGATACCATCTGATTTTTTAATATCTCATTCATGTTTTCCAAAAGGCTGAAGTTGCCAGGACTAGTATATTTATGTTCTACTACTTCATAAGTCGTCAAAAAATCTGCTAGCTTTTAGTCAGTTCCTATATGCAAATCCCAACTTTATAACATTTCTAAACAGCTCTAGCATTATCATGGGTACAATTTATAACTCTTCCATTTCATTTAAAAAGACACTGAACTGGAATTGGTCTGGAATAATTCAGTAGGAACAATACTCTCCTTCAATAAATCTGTTAAACATTGTTTTCCAAATCTAATGATAAATCCTCTAAATTTTATTTTCATTTTTATGGAGCTGCATATATTAAAGCGTATAGCCTTATGAATCATCTTCACAGCCAACCAAGCAATTTAGTAATCTTGGACACAGTTTATTTAGCCTGAAATAAGCTTGGCTTTGATTATGTGCAAACTACTATGTGTATCTCTTTCTGAATGTATGGAAGATTCTGACGCCTCTGGAGAATAAAAATGCGCTCTAATGACACGAGTATGTTATGTGGATAACTGAGATTACTTTATAACTTAAATATTTATGATCATAAGCCTATACTAGACAAACTACAAAATGATTCCAGCATTCCCTAATTCACTCCATTGGTCCTAGCATTACATAGATCAAAGAACATATTACACAGCAGTCAAAAAGAAAAGTGAATGCCATAGCCTAACTTTTTATTGGCATTTCAGGAGCCGTTGTTCCAATGGCAGCTGCCCTCCTTCAGAGAAAACAGACGCTCGCTCCGTTTGCAAGGCCAGCACCAGGAAGGTGCCACCTGAGCACGCCGAGTTGGTGCTCAGCATCTTCTGCAGAGGTGTTTCCACAGACACAGGAGCTTCGGACTGCATGAGAACTGTTCACAGCAGAGGCCAAGCTGACCGCCTGCAGTTCGGACCACGCACTTTGTATCTGTCCATGGCAGCTGTCATCATCTGTCCTCTCCAGCCGCACAGCTCACTGTCGTCCTCGCGCAAGGATCAGCTCCATCCCCTAGGCAAGCCTCAGCAGAACACCCTACGTTCAGCGATCGCGTGTATTAATGCGAACAAAGCCTTTGTTATGGGTGTGCTTGCACAGAGCCAGAGTTACACACAGTTCATCATCTCCCCATCGCATGACGCAAGTGAGCAAAGCTGCCCCTCGGTGCCCTCAGCCTTGCAAGACCCCGTCTCTCCATGCCCTGCTTAGAGGTCACAGCTATCCCAAGTGTAGAACAAGCTGAGATCCTCATCACCATCATCCAGAGCTGTCAGGCCCCAGTCTCTTGTGTGCTCAGTGGAGAGCAGCCTTTGGGTACAATTTTAAATCGTTGGTATTTCTTACACATTTTGGCAACTAACATTCTAACCACAGGATACCTCAGATCATTTTCTTTTGCAACAGAGAAGCAAACTATGTTGCTCCTTCCTACTTCTGCCATGATTAAGCATCTGATTCACTCTCAACATCCTTAAGATGACTGAAATTTTTTCTCTCCCAATATAAAATAAACTCAGGCATGAAAATAAAGGTAACTATTTCAGAGGCCGTTTGGCAGCTTTACGATCTTTTTACAGGTAGAAAACTCTGTGATGCAAGTGACAACAGCACCCCTGAATGTCTCCTGGCTTCTAATCCGTCCACGTGAACACCTGACCCTCTATTTTTAATTTAGTAGTGCTGACCTCAGTGTCTGAATGACAATCTCAGAAACAACGCAGACTTAATTGCAGCTACAACAAGTTACACAAGAAAGATCCTGCTTCTGACATAAAAATAAATTAAAAAAAAAATGTATGGGAAAGCAGAAACTCCTCGGAACTGCTTCTGTAGAGGATTTTCCAGAATCTTTGAAAGAGTATCCATGGCTTTAAAGGGAAACCAAAATGCGATCACAGCAGATCTTCCCCGAGCGCATGGACACCAAAACATAGCACGCACTCAATGCACTGGAATCGGAGAAAGGCAGTCCTCCTGCATTTCTGCATCAGGGCCCCCTCCTGCATTTCTCCTGCAAGAAGGGATCAATGCGGAAAGAGCTGGCACCGATACACAGACTCGTCACGCAGGAGCTTGTCAGCAGCAGGGTCTGAGGGAGAAGAAAGACCAGACAGCTTCCTCCAGTGCCGTTGCTCTTCTGATGTACCTCCCCGGGTTCAGCAGCAAGGTCTTTTCCTTCCTCTGCCTTCTTTCTCCAAATGGGAACAACACAGACTCGGTTCCCTATTTTATCACGTCTGTTTTCTCTTCTTAGATCATTCTTAGGAAAGGCTTCACACTGAAAGAATACTTTTTAGACCAGCTTTTATAACTGAATAATGATGTGTACTGCACAGCGTACACAGCATGTTATGGCAGACAGCGTTTAATCGCTGTCGTTTCTTGACTGGTAGTTCTGCTTTGATATCATAGCTACAAAGGTAATAACAGAAATCAAAAACTTCACAGCCTGCCTGCAGAGTGGGGTTAATTGCCACCTCTGCCTTGAAGGGTACTGCTGGTTTAGTCTCAGCTGAGCTCTCCACTCAACCCAGGCCAAATTTAGCCATCACTGATGTTAATTTGGGCCAGCCACTCACTAAATAATTTTGAAAAAGAGGAAATAACCATAAGACAGAACAAACAGGGCAGAGGGAAGTCAGTAGGAAAGCCAACACACTTCTCTGACCTGTGGCAGCAGAGAGACACGGAAACAGGGCAGGAGGAAGGGGCACAGAGCTTCACAGGTGACACCATTTTGCACTATGCAGAAAAGACAGCAAGATAAAGCAGGCTATCACTGGAACAACATTGTCTTCTTGAATGGCGCCATTTCTGCTTCAGGAAAAAACAGCTTTATCAAGAACAGCATCATAAATTGAAGAGGCATCCAAACCTTATAGACTTGTCCATATGTCCCGTTTCCAACAACCTGCACCAGTTCAAATATTCCCGCAGGGTCCTGCAAAAACCAGAAGAAACAACATTATTTGCAGCAAAGCAACCGCTTCATAACGGAACGTAACTGTACACGATGAAAACGAAAACATCTGTGGCACATCTCCTAATGATCCGTATTACACACTACAGGGGAGACAGCCAAACAACAGGATTAATGCGAAAGTTTTCAGGGAAGTTGCTCAAAACTCTATACACAAAACAACTCTGTGAAGATTTGTGGCATGGCAATACAGCAGGTACAACAAATAAATGGAAATGTCTGAAGAATACAAGAATTCAACAGATTCAGCTTAGCAACAGAATAAGGAATAAACTCCGGGCTTAAAACACTGAGCCAGCCCGGAGGCTGAGCTGCTGTCTTCTGCATTGAAATGCTCAGCACTAGCAGTGTAACAAAGGAAAGAACCTAAACAAGAGAACTGAAAAAAATGCAATATAAAGCACCCGAGTCTGATTACCTTCGGAAAAGGGAAACGTATCATCCCAGGCAATCCGAACACTACAGGTGGGCTGAGAATGCTCAGTTGCCCTGCTTTGCAATGGTAACAGGGTGAATTTGGCTGATGTCTTGGCTTTGAACCCGAACTAGATTGCTGTTAATTTACACGGCAGATTCGTGTGTCAAGCGATCAGTGACCACATCAGCCAACCTTCGTCCTACTGGTTTAGCACCAGTTGCTCTAAATCCAACCACCGCAGCAGATGCCCTTCTCCTATGGCGAGCAGCTGCAGCCTTCCAGATACAGGAAGACCATCTTCTTGCAAAGCATGAGCAAGTAAATCTTTGCTCCTGCGTGACTGAGCACATTGAGAAATCTGTTGCTTCAGTTAAAACTCACTTGAGAGATTTATATAAAAACATTAAGAACTCAAGAGACCCGGTTCTTGGTTTCTGGCAGAGCCATTTATCAGTCTGCTCATTTCTCGGGATGATATCATTGAGAGATTTATAAAAAATATTATTAACTCCATGTGTCAGTTTTACCACATCTGTTTCGGCAATCTGTCATGTCAGTTGATGCCTAGTGGTACTGCCGAGGGATGTGATACAGAAAAACACTATCTCAGAAGTACAATTTCTATGACCCTGGTTGCAAAACTTTTTTTTTTTTAAGGTATCGAGCTACTTCTCCACTCCACTCATATATGTCATTCTTTTAATATAACTAATGCTTTCTTCATATCTGATATGGAAATGTTTACTTAGGCAAAATCCCAGTGAAAACATACAGGTTTTTTTCTGAGCAGATTCTGCCTTTACTGGCAAAAGTGTCATGAATAAATGGCAATAGCTTTCACTGACAAAACAATGCAGCAGATTTCCACAACTGAAAGTATTAATTAGTTAATGTGGTTTTGCCTTTAAGTTAAATGAGTTTTAATCTTATACTTCCTGGATTGTCAATCTCACAAGATTTTTTTTTTTGTTTTAAAAAACCTAATTAACACTACATAAACCAGATCACATCACTTACTTTTGACGCATGAACAGGCCAGTTCTATCTCTTATTTTTAAGACAAGGTAGCAAGCCTAGGCCTTCCAGACTTAAACCCCAATTCTAAAATCCCTCAGAGAAAAGGAAGTCAATGGGACCACTCTTGTATGGAGCTAACCACAGGTGTAAGAACGTTTGCAACACTGGGATCTTTGTAAAGCGCTTTGCTTCCTTCTCATTTCTTCATTTTTCGTTTCCACTTCTCTTGGATACAGATGAGCCATATACTTTGCTTCAGCAGAGCTGAAGTCAGCAATCATCCATTGTCGCTGCTAAAGCAACAGATGGGTGCTGCAAACCTCTGCCTCCCGTGCGACCGTCCCACAGAGCTGTGCCTTGGGTTGCACGCGGTCCGTGGAGTGAAACGCACGGCGGCTCTCTGAGGAACTCTTCCACACAAGGGCCTCCATGCACAGTTTCTACTGCACTCCTCCGCGGGAAGCACGAGCAGCACCCCATTGCCACCTGCCTCTGCTGCAGAAAGCAGCACTGCTGAATTGAGAGGTGTTCAAAGCGCACAGAAACCTAGAGGAACCTAAACTGCATTTGTCAACTTGCAGCTTGCAACTATCCCTCTCACTTAAACAGGTGCTCTGTCCTCACTCTTCTTCTCCAGGCTTACTTATTATGCAAATATAATAATTTGATGTGCCTCCAAACCAGCTTCTGTCTCTCCCTCCAATCAATTTCATTCTGATTTAGCATCCTAATAGCTTGCTTCTAAAAGTTTCAGACACTCTAGGAAAAACCCCAACAATTATCTAAATAAATGTTAGCATTAACTTTAATATTGCGAAAATCCTACCCTGTCCTTGCTAGCCAATTGAGCATTAATGTCTCCAGCCTCCGCAGCTCTGAGTGCAGCCAAAACACTTGGCCATCTCTCTTCTTTTAATCAGGACACCGTAGTGAACCCAGCCTTGTTAAGAGTTGTCAAGGATATTAATCTGGGCTCTGACTTTGGTCCTTGGATTGCCCTTGTTTGCTTGGACATCAGCACTGCATCGTTCGCTGGCATTCTTCACAACTGGCCAACTTCTTAATTATGCTGTGCTTCCTCTCAGCTACCACTTAAGCCCTGTGGTCCATCTAACCCTTCACCAGCCAGCCCCTGCCAGATTGCTAGGTCCACTTTGACAGACGCCAAAATCCTGGCCTGAACATTCATCACAGTAAGGTTAATTACTGTAATGCGCTGGACCATATGGCAGCCTTCTTGCTTCCCTGCAAGTCATCTGCAGAGCACTCGCAAGGCAAGAACAAGGCTGCTGACCCAGAGGCATCCAGGCCACATCCATCTCCTCTGCAAGGCAGAATGAAAAACAACGCAGGCAGCAAGAGCCCAGCCGAAATGCACTTTTCACCACCTCTGCAGCTAAACAAGATACAGGTGTCTGGAGCTCAAGTTCTTCTGCAGTGCCTCTGCACCTAGCACATAACGCAGAGATCAGAGGCTTTTCAACCACCTGACTGCCCTGATGAACCTAGGGCAGGAGCACCCCAACAAGATGCTCCCGCAGCATTTGGAAACTGCAGCCCAAACTACCTCTTTCCAGGAAAAGCGGAAAGCCCTGGCGAGCACCCACTTGGCGGGCACCAGGCTGGCTCACGCAGCCTGAAAACGACCCCCGTCACAGTTGTGCCTCCCCGCCGGGCTTCCCGAGGGCAGTGAGGCTGGCAGGGGCACAGCTCCAGGCAGCTCCCACCGGCCCCAGGAACACCCATGACAAGGCGAAGGTAAAGCACCCGTCTTCAGAGCACTCCTACAGGGCCCAGCCTCGCCCGCCTCCCACTTCCCGCTAAGAACAGACCCCAGACTACGGCTGCTGACGTGCCGAAAAGGTTTCCCCCGAAAGGACACATCTGTGCCTTGCCCTGCCGAGGCTGAGACCTGCCATGGTTCCAGCCCCTGGGAGGTTTCTGCATGGGACGGCTTTGACACAGACCCTGCTGTCTGGTTTGCAGCACTGCTTTTTTTCAAATTTCCATGGGTTTCTTACCACTTATTTGAGGAGATAAGATTCATCTGCTAAAGCTCTAAAGAAGAACTTCCACTATTTTGTCTCACCCCCTTGAGCAGAGCCAGGCTGAACTTCTGCTTGCCTAGCCAGGGGCCTTGTGCCGTCTTCACAAACTTTACTGTCTCCGCTGCCTTTCTCCTTTCAGTGTCTGGTCTGGAACACCCTCCTCGCCATGTGATTATTGCAAAGGCTTCTCCAGCCCTCTTTCTTTCTTTTTTTTTTTTCCCCCTGGTATTTTTAGAAAGGAGCTTGCTTTGGTTTCACTGTCTGGGGCTGGCTGCTTTTTGCCACAATTGAACTCTTCTCTTCTGTGGAGTGTGCTCCAGAAAAGCACTGCCTCAGCTGGATGGGGCTGATGGGTGGTCAGCTTCAACGCAAAAACCAAAGGGGAACTAAGGGGCACCACACACGTCCCTGTCCACTGTCTGTGGATACGGAACGCTAGCAGCGGGGCTCTTAATGTGGCCAAAATCTGAATTACGTTAAAAGCCTAAAAACACAAGAGCATAACGATAAAAATTCATAGCAAAATAGGTGAATGATGATTTTTTTTCACCTTCAAAGAAAAAAAATAAAAGCCCAGACCTCAGAAAACCCGCAGAAGCCCAAACCCCACGCACACATTCTCCGCTAGCACACCCTCCCCGCGTCCCATCCGTCCCTGCCGCGGTCACGCCGCCCTTCGGGCCGCTCACCTCGGCAGCGGGCAGGGCAGCGCTGCGCTCCGGGACGCGCCTGCCGCGCCCGCGGTCGGGACCGCTCGGCCCCGCACGCAACAGGGCAGGGCCAACCCCGGCCCCGCAGCCTCCCGGCCCCGCCGCCCGCTTCAGCGAGCGACCGCTCTCCGCGGGTGACGCGGGGACGGCACCGCCGCGGCACGGCCACGCGTGTCCTAAACCCCCTCAGATAACGGGCTCGGGGAGCAAACCCCGGGTGAAGCATGCCCCCCCCCCCCCCCCCCCCGCCGCCCCTTACCCGCAGCGCGGCCAGGTCGATGCCGTCCAGGCTGCGGGCGGCGCAGTCCCGGGCCATGGCGCCGAGGCGAGGCGGCAGCGGCGGCCCCGCCGCCCCGCGCTAACGGTCCCGCGGCGGCCTGGCCGAGCCCCGGCGAGCGCGGCGGGGCGGGCGGGCATGCCCGGCCGGGAGGAAAGCCCTCCCCGCCCGGCGGAGGCAGCCCCGGCCGGACCGCGCCGCCGGTAACTTTTCGCCGAGACGGTTCCTCGGGAAAACTTTGCGAGGAAGTGACGTGCGGCGCCGCGCCGCGCCGGCGGGGGTCGGGGACACCTGCCCGGGGGGGGACACGCTCCAGCCCCTTCCCCTCAGGTGCGAACCGGAGCCCACGGGGGCGGAGTCCCTGCTGCCCCACCACCACCACCCGGGAGGAGCCCGCACCCGGGGAGCAGGGGAGCACCCCGACCTCCCTCCCCCCCAGCAACCCTGTCCCACAGCTCCGGGGCCAGCGCCGGGTGCTCACTTTCCAGTGGTGCCCAGCGACAGGACAAGGGGCAACGGGCACAAACTGAAGCAGAGGAAGTTCCAGCTGAACATGAGGAAGAACTTCTTCACCCTGAGGGTGACGGAGCCCTGGCACAGGCTGCCCAGGGAGGCTGTGGAGTCTCCTTCTCTGGAGATATTCAAGACCCGCCTCGACAAGGTCCTGTGCAGCCTGCTGTGGGTGACCCTGCTTCGGCAGGGGGGTTGGACCAGTGACCCACAGAGGTCCCTTCCAACCCCGACCATTCTGTGATTCTGTGTGACTCCGTGCAGCACGCTGCCGCAAGCTCCGCTGCTCCTTACGGTCTCTTTCACCCTGTAATTACGACCGCAGAAAGTACACGGTGTGCAACTGTGTTGGAGCAGGTGGGAAGACTCGCAGGTATTTTTGGGCCTCGTATTTAGAGGCGAAGATCGGCAGAAAGGCACGTTACTGAGATAAAGTCCTTAAATAGTCCTGGATGATGCTCAGGGCTGGGACGTTGTCCCCGCACAGAGAACGCGGGCGACGGGGCCGGAATCAGCACTTTCACAACCACAGACTTGAAACCAAGACCCAGCGGTCAAAGCATCTTCAGCGCCCACGAGCACGCCGCGGCAGACGCAACGCCAGCAGCAGAGCGGCGGTGTGGTAACCAAGGCATTCGGCAATTTCCTTGAAAGAAATACCGATGCGTTGTTCAGCTTCAAAGTATTCCTGTAAAACAGCCCACGCTGGGTACGTTCTCTGCTCAAGCCACCCGGGCTTTTTGCCTGTGGGCCGGCAGATTGATGCACTGCAAACAGATTTGAGGCTGATTGCTGCATTAAAGCATAACTTGGTTGGAGAACTAAACATGCGTAACACAGCTACGCAGGGCAGGGGCAGGAACCCGCCCGCAGTGGCAGCCCAGCCCCTCGCTCTCCCCCAGGCAGCATTTGGAAAACTCCGTCCCTCACACCGCCTTTGACAAAGTTAAGCCACACTTTTACTCCCCACGATAGCCTTCCTGCCTTACAGAAATCTGTCGTTCGCCTTTCTGCTTGTGTTGTTTCTCACAATCCCTCTTTATCTCTTCTCTAACCTTCGGGCTGTCCTTTGTCTCCTGCCACTTTCCGCTTCCTTCCCGCTGCCCTGGTGAGAACTGGAGTGAAACTCCCAGTTGTTGTCTACCAAACACCCTCTCTCTTGCTCCATATCTTAGATTCTTTGTCAAAATTAATCCAAAATTAATCCTACCTGCATTGCTCGCTTCTGGTGAGCACACCAACCTGTGGATTTATTTCCACTGGACAGAAAGCTCTACCCAAAAATGATACAAAGATCTGGTTTTAGAAGTATAATATGGCCTGCAGTATTTCTGCAGGCACGTCTCAGTATCTCTCCGCTGCGTGCTCTGTCACCACCTCTCACTGTCTTCCCTCCGCTGAACCCTGCTGCTGGTCGAGTTTCTGTGGACACTCCAGTCCCCCTTGCACCATTGTGGGCAGAGCTTCCTAAGCAATTCTCCCATCTTTTCCCCATAAAAGCCTGGCAGGTCCAAGAGAAGTGACCACTGGTTTTGTCACTGATATTCACAGCAGATCTGAAGGTGAAAATGCCACCAGCACAAGGCTACTTTTCAGAGCAGAACCAGATTTACAGGCCCCGAGTCCTTCATCGCCAGCCCGATGACTGGTTCTGCAGAGACAGCAACCGTGCTCCGAGCATCCCCTGCGGCCTCGTGCCCTGCCTCTGCTCCAGCCCTCCCCAAAGCGCCGCACAGACGGGATGCTTCTCCCGTTGCTGCCTGGCAAGCGGGCTGTCGCACCTTGCTCTTCTGCGTGAAGCCACGAGGCAGAGTAACTCCCACGAATTGGGAAATCCAATGCCTTAGCACAGCCTGACTGTTTAGAAACTAGAAACTCACCTGCATCTCATCAATAACAAAAAGTGAACAGGATCCCTTAAGAATAAATTCAATTAAAAAAAAAACCACCACCAAAACACAACAAACATGAGAGACAATTAAATGCTATCAGCACAGCTTTCCTCTCTAACAGCCGAAGCCAAACCCCTCCAGCCAAATTCAGCAACCACAGACCTGAACATAAAAACCTTTCGAACGCCTCCGTGCATGCAAAGGATGTTTTGTACTAAAAGGGAAGTGCAAGCATGAAGGTGGAAGAACTTCCTTTGTTTCAGCAAAGGAAATGCCATTGTACCCCAGAAGTGCAGGGCTAACCCTGAGCTCTTCTGTCTGCGTGTCCGCCCCCCTCCCAGCTCAGATCTGGGTTCGCAATAGTAATCCTAATAGTAATTGCCCCTGCCAAACCTGACGCTCAGCAAAGGAAGAGAGCGTTTAAAGCTGAGGCTCAAATTGACATGCTGGGTAGTTTCCTTTAGCTTTGTTTACGCTGGGGTCTCAGCTACAGGTGTGAAGCTGGCAGAGAAAAAACACCAAGAAGATAACTCATAAAAGAACAGGATTTCCTGTCTGCAGGAAATAAACAGCTTCTTAAAACGTGGTTTCAGTCTGAATTGGACAAACTCTTTTCAGCATTTCTTAGTTCTCTGAACTTTAAATTCAGACAAATTGTCATCCAGAAAAACTCACACAGGATCTTCTCCTTGAGCTAATCATTCCCTGATGCTGCTCAGGGAATGGACATCCCTGCCACTTTGGACCTGATGATCTTAGAGGTCTTTTCCAACCTGTGATTCTATGATCATGGCTGCGGGAACAGCCAGGCTTGGCCACTCGTGTCACGCCTGCCACTCCAGAGCCAACCCTCTGCACATACTTCCCAGCATTTCAGGATGCACATCCCAGCTCTGCAACACGCAGCTCTGAAACCCCAAAGCCCAGGTTGGGCGCTCTGCTGCAGAGGCAGGAGGCAAATCCCTCCTGGAGCTGCTTGGTTCCCCTGCTCCCAGCTTCGCGGCAGAGCCAGAGCCCGACCCCAGCGTGCCAGCCTGCCCCAGGACTCCTCTCTGCAGCGGCTCCCCAGCACGTGCTGCAGAGTCAGACAGGATCCTTGCAAACACCAGCTTTCCTTGGCACCAAAATGTTCCCCGAGAGATTTATTTTGCCGGACGTTTTCTTTCCTTCTGGAAGCAAACTGCATTCTGCCAGTGCCAGCGGTGCCTGGTCAGACTGATGCAGACCTTAACGCTCCGACATCAGCACCTTTCTCCCAGAGCAAGAATACTTTACCAAATTCCCCATGCCTTTTGATTTTTGTATCAACTACAGATTTTTGACATCTCTTTAGCGTTTCTTTCCGGCACAACCCTTAACTGAGAGGCAGCAACATGACACAAAAGCCCATGAAATCTGCTTGCAACTACAGACTTCACCCTCCCAACGTTTTGTGCTCATGTGGTTGCACCAGCACCACAAGATACCAGCTGCTAAATGCTGATTTCAGGAGAGTCAATGGGTGGCAACGGCCAGCATGGGATTAAGCCCAGCATTCATCCATGAGTAGGGTCTCTTGGCTGCTGCTTGAATTCATTACCGTTTACAGCATCATTCTGGAAGTGGTTTATTGTTAGTAATGGTTTTCATGAAATCCTGGAGTACAAAAAAAAGAAAAAAACTCTTGATTTATTAGGCCAGTCACTTACTTTAAAGTTGTCCCCTTCCATTTCCAATTATAGCACAGTTTAGTACCGTGGGTGGCTTTCTTAGACTGTCAGGAAAAAGATTATATATTAAACAACTGTCTAGGATTGTATACAGCGTGGGCATGTCTTCATGGTAGCTTGGTGGCAGCCACACAATGCCATGAGGACTATCTGGTGAACACAGAAAAGGAGAGAATACTTTCACCAGGCCCCGCCTTGGAAAAGACCTGGACAACTGAGCGCAGCTGCTGCAAAAATTCTTTGGATCACAGGGGAAGGATTTGAGTTTCAGGCCGTGGACACCCAGTTACTTACATTCCAATTCAGTTAAAAGACGCCAGAAGAGACGAACCACCAACCCCTCCCCCAACCCAACCCACTTTAGGACTTCAGCATTTCTGTGACCCATCCCTGCAGTGCTTGGAAATCGCAGTGAGATGTCTTTGTTTGCCACGGATTGTTGGATCAGGCTCTGAATATTTCTCATGCTTTCTCCTCTTTGAACTAAAGAAAATTCCACTTTATTCCAAACACATGAAGCCTGGGCCAGAAAGGCATACTTCAACCTGAATCTGTCCTCAGATTTGCACTTTGCGGAGGCTGCTGCGTTAGGATTGAGAGACAGGGTTACTACCTTGAGTAAACTGGGAAGACCAGAAATCCAGACAAACCAACCAAACCAGCCATTTCCCGTACAATACTCAGCAGCACATACAGTAGTTTTCAGCTCTTTAAAAATTAAATAACTTCTTTCGGTTCCTGGCAGCCGTGCTGGTTCAGTTTCACAGGATATCCAAAATGAGACCAAACAGCTTCCTTCCCAAAGGATTCCTGAGCGGACAGGCAAGCTGGAAAAAGCGCCTCTCGCTGCTGTCATCACAGCCAGGATGTCCACCTCATTTCCCAGGGCAGAACTTAAAGTCTCCCACAAAACTTGAATTAGTCCAAATGCTGCTCACTGGGTCTCTCGCAGAAATTTATTTGCTTTTCAGCTGCACACAAACGAGCGCGCCCAGGCAAAGCGTGTCCCAGTACGCTGCACACAGAGCACGAGGAGCCCCCTCCTCGCAGGACTGATAACCCTCGCTCACTGCGTGACCCGTGACTTCACAGCATTGTTTCAGCACAGCGCTTCGGAGTTTCTCAAGTCAGGACGCTGCTGCGGGAAGTTTCCCGTTTCCCGTCAGCCCAGTGCCCGTCCCTGCCGTTCCCGACAGCAACCGCACAAACACGGCCAGGGAGAAAAGTTGTATTTTCTGGAACAATGATATTTTGCACTTCTGGCTTTTGGCCTTTCAGTTCCAGTGCCAGTTGAATCCTCAGCTGCGATTTTGCGCAGGAACACACGGATCGCACAGCTCACTTCCACGCAGGGAAGCAGTTATTTCTATTACATCGTCTCCCTACGGGAGTTTTCCTGCTCTAATTTTCTTTTCTCTCCTAAGTCACCGGGTATCTCACTTTGTACACCGGGTATCTGAATACCAACGCAGTATCTGCACGCCATGGTACTACAGTGCACGAGGGCTGGCTGGCAATTCCGCAAAATTAAGAGCAAGATGATTCATTAAAACAA
Organism: Opisthocomus hoazin; assembly: GCF_030867145.1. Classification (NCBI taxonomy): domain Eukaryota; kingdom Metazoa; phylum Chordata; class Aves; order Opisthocomiformes; family Opisthocomidae; genus Opisthocomus; species Opisthocomus hoazin. Next base: position 16,111,055 of record NC_134427.1, read on the forward strand.
ATTAAACTCATACATTTTATAGCACTATTGTATATTACTGCTGCGCAGCCATCTGCCTAGCTGTAAGTTTTTCCTGTCTCTCCCATCATCTGCAGTAATTTCTTCGTTCAAAGTGGCAGCCATCTTAAGTGCTTTGCAAGGAACAGTAGCTATGTTAGTAGGTCACCAGATCCCAATGGGGTTCACGAACACCGTAATGAATTTCAGCCCAACATCTGTCTGCTCTCTGAAACAGATGCAATTATGGGAAAAAAATAGCTGCTGCCTCTTCACAGGCAGATTTCTCCGTAAAATACCCAAAATATAAAGAAAACTGACATAGCATAGTTTCATCGCTACCACACTAAATTTATCAGTCAAAATACCACGTGGCACACGCTTCTTCTGTGACAGCAAGACAAGCTGCTGTAACTGCTCTGGCAGACAGGCAGAGGTTTGTTTGACATTTAGAAAATCTTGCAGGCACGGTTCTGGTTTTGCCAACCAAATGCTAACCTTGGATGACTCAGACCACGGTTCCCTTTTATCCAAACCACTGAAGTTTGGTGGTTAGCTCAGAAGGAACTGGTATCTGAATCACCCTTGGTTTAGAGGAATTGTCAGATAAAAGTCTTGGGCACGAGGTTTTGGGGGCAGGGTGTTGGCTGGGTTTTTTGTTGCCCTCTTCCTCAAAGGAAAGAAAAAAAAAATTCAACAACTTTTAAAGTGGAGACACCTTTCAATGTACTTAAAAAAAATTAGACATCAACTTTATCCTATCTTTTTAACTTTTTCAATGTCATGTGTCAGTCTGGGTACATTCTCAGTAAATTAAACAGATTTTTTTCAGCCATGTTGCAAGTCTAACCTGTGCCTCACAAAATTACACAATTTTAACATTCTCTTTAGCTACAAAAAAAGCCTACCTCATTGCTCAAGTCCCAGTTACATATCTCCAGCTCTCAGGCCCCCTGCTTCTCCTTTTCTTAGAGGAGGAAAAAGGGGAACTGTAATTTATGAGCCCCCATCCAGCCCTCTGGAACAAAACCTGCCCTCTGTGACCTATTAAACATCTTCAGGGAAGTCTCCTCTAGTCTCATTCCAATTTCTATTTAGTTCCAAGTTGCTTTTCATCTCGGTAGTTTGTCAACTTTCAACATTTCAAACACACTTGGGTGCCCCTGCGCAGCGCCTGAGCCTTTTAAATCCTCCTCTTTTCCTCCAGGGAAGTGTATCCCGTCTTTGGGATGGTGCCTAATTGTGTGTGCGTGTGTGTGACTGCTGGATGGGAAAGGCAAGGGGAAGCTCATTGGAGCCTTGAGCAACAGAGTCCTCTTCCAACACTAACTCATGAATAAGTCTCTGCCTTTTCCTGTATAGCCTTGCCAGTCCTATCTAAACATTCTCTATCTTTGTATATTAATAACCAGCATATAACTTCCAGCCAAGTTTCAATTATGTCTGGAACACCGTGCTCAGGCTGGCGAGAGGCAGCCCGGCTCTCACGAGGGTCTGCCAGCGCTCTCGCTGCACTCTGCAGCCCAGCCGGGAAAGCGGTGGGCAGGTGCCCTCGCCTCGGTGCCGCTGCCGCACAGCGCAGCTGGCAGCTGAGACTGTAAGCATTTTAAAAATTAAATTTGACAAGTTGTTCGGTGGCTTGGGAAGAATGGGAAGCCTCTGTATGTCTGCCAGACACTCACCGGTATTTAGTCATGGAAGTTTTGTGGGCAGGAATGTGTTTGCGCAGGTCCGAGACAGGGTGTATTCACTGTTTTTATTGATAACCTGGAAACAAACACCAAATAATCGCTGCTTGGTTCACAGTGGGCACAAAGCAGCAGCGCGGCAAGCGACACAGGGCTGCACTATGTAGCGTGCACGGCTCAGCAACCTGAACCCCTGCAAACAACATTCATCTTCACAGCAGCTTGCAGCAGGTGATGCGCAAGCCCAGCTTGCGTGCGGTGGGGTGGAAGGGCTGTGGCACAGACCCCCGCCTTCCCACGCCGGCCCGGCTGCACCCAGCACAGCCCGGACACCGCCCAGAGCGCTGAATCCCCGAGGCACTTGCGAACGGTACAAAAGGGAGCGAATCTGTGGGAACAGCTTGGTGCAACGCTGTGGCAGAAGGGCTGATGGGATCGCGGCTGCACAAGCAGAGAAGACAGACCAGGGAAGGGACTTCACCCCCCGTACGGCTTTGCTGAGATGGATGCTGGAACAGCAGCTCCAGCATCTTTCTAACAACGCGCAGAGCAGAAATGAAGACTTGGATTCAGTGCAAGGAAGTGGCAGGAAAACTAACAGCCAAGGACTAAATGGCTTACTGCGCCCACCTTGCACAGCTAAAGCTCTTACATTATTAAAAAGAGAAGTGACTTTATATTCTCTCCTAAGGAGAAAATAGCGGGCATTTTCAAAACAAAAGGCATAACGAGAGCCAGCAGCTGAAGCAGAAATCAGACAGTTAAAATAAAAATCCAAAAACACCACATTAGAAACAAAGGCACCACACGTCATCAGACCTGTTGGTTTCCATGTGTCATGGGTCTCTCACTTTCTGGTTCCTAGGGTAAATAAAAGAGCACGCAGACCTCCCCAGATCACAGCTGCTCTCGGCTGCCTCTCAGACCGTTTCACTAATCCAAAGTGACTGGCCAACAAGATGTGCTGCCCACAGCAGCTCCTGTGCCACCCGGGCGAGCTGTCCCCTCCGCAGGGCTGCCTGGCTGCTTTCCAGCAGCCGAGTCACAGCCAAGCCCAGGCCTGGCACCCTGCACCGCACTTGGGCTTAGCCTTCCAGCAGGGAGAACTGCGGATTTAAACCAGCTTCCCTTTTCACAGCAGCTTAAGTTCTTAAAGGAGTTTAGCTCCATAAACCAATTAAGCATCTTTAAGTCCCTGAGCTCTCATACCTTCTCCGAGCAGTTTGCGTGCTTACACTGCTTTAAAGGGTAAAGCTGGTTTCATCTGGCCGAGACCTGAGCATCTTAGGAGGTCACAGGGGGAGCAATCCCAAGCAGAGTCTGCGAGTCTGGAATCCTCTGCAGACCAAATCTGGGGTGCTGCGCTCCCGTGGCCTCATTTCTGCAGGCAAATTCTTACAGGTTTGGAAAAGGCCAGCTTCACCTTTAATTCTTTGCTTTCCAGAAGCCCCAGTTCTAGGTTATCAAGTAATAGATGGCCCACGCGCTCAGAAGCTTTACACGCTAAGAGTGGGAGCAAACCAGCTATTGTCCACATTTTCACAGCCACTGTGGTAGTGCAGGCAGACATAACTGGTGTGTCACCCCCTCGAGTACCATCCCCACGCCTTACCCATCCCTCCTGTCTCTTTCCTTTGGATTAATTAACACTAAAAGGAGGAGAATGCTAATACAGTCGTTTGACATTTGAATATGAAAGCTTAGAACCAAGTCTCTGAAGTACTGTTTTGGGCTTTTTTTTTTTTCCTCCTTTTAAACAGAAAAATCCGCAATATCTTGAAAGCCAGAGAACCACATCATAAAATTTTATACGAATCTATCACCAGCCCCCTTTGTTTCCTGTAGGGCACATCATGCATAGCTCATGTGTATCAAGTACACAGATTTGTATTATATATACATAAATAAAATCACTACATATATCCTAAATGCTGTAATTTTCAAAGATGCTCTTTTTATGTCAGTTAATAGCCACACATCGTTATGTTGTGTTTAAATACAGTTTTTGACTCCTGCACGGGAAAAGCAGCATGCTGCGGTGACAATGTGATTCTGTAAGCAGTTGTGGATTAACGTTCAGTGACCACTGAATCTTCTCTGTGATTAAAAATCCCCACCAGCTGCCCAATCTGCTTTTGTCAGTAAACTCTCCATCATTTTACAGCAATAAAAGTACAGTTCACCCACTCACTTGAGGTCAGTCACGTGCTTCTGCCTGAAAAGGAGCACTTACACGAGCGTTACACAAAGGGCAGACCTGCTCCATTGCTCTGGAGCTGCTGCTGCTGCCTTACAAGGTCACCATCTCTTTCTTCTACAACAGCGACAAATCATCTCAGAAAAAGCCCCATCCATCAGCTCTGCCTGCTCAGCACCCAGGTAGGGCCCTCTGCATTAGTTTCACTGAGGAGGACACGGCCCTGAGGCGCAGCCCCTAGACGCTGAAGCAGACCTGGGGGTGCTGGATCTTTGCATGGGCTTTCCAAGACGAGCCCTGTCCCAGTAAGGCGCTTTGTGCCATTCGTCACCCGAACCCAGCTCATCAGCAGGCCCAAGTGTCGCTCCAACCACAAAACTTCCCAGCCTAAATCCCCAAACAGGAGGCACCTCCGCAGTTCCTCCCTCCCTGCAAACACAGAAGGCGTTTCAAAAACTTACCTCACCTTTGATTCCAAATCCCCCAAGGCCACGCAGCTCCTGCTAGAGCGTTTCCAGCGTACCTGCCCAGGGCAGCTCAGGCTGCGTGCCCCCCCACCATGCAGCCATCAAGCCCCAGGAGTGGGAACACACAACACAGCCGCCTGCCCGAAGCCGAGCTCCTTCACCAGGCAGTGACCCAGCTGCTGGCAATCACGGCTGGTAGAGAAGGTGAACACAAGTGTGGCCTGTTTGCACTGATTTTGTATTCTGCCTCTTGGATAAAACCTTTACATGTGCTCCTTCCTTGCAGAGACAAAATGGAGGGGGGTGTCTTTGTATGACTTGTGGACCTGCAGCATTGCAGCTATTGCTTGCAATGTGCCTGGTCTGCTGCAGGACAGTAATGCCTTCCACCATGGCCCATCACGCTTCCTCCAAAGCTTTCCCCTCCATCAATTTTAGGGCACCCCAGCTGTAGCTTGGAGGACAGCCCTTGCCAGATGGTTCCTGTTCCTCTGTGTGAGCATGCAGCTCTTGCGCCATGCTCGCCCTGAGCAACCAGAGCAGAAGCGCAGCCCTCAGCGCTCCCAGCCCGCAGCCGTGCTGTGCTCTGCTCGTGTTCTCGTGCCCACGGGGAGCCACATGCCCCTGTGCCTTGGCAGACCCTGTCCTACGCCGTGGGCTGCCCACCACCCTCCTCCAGCCCCAGGCCACCAGGCCACCACCACAGCTCCCACAGCCCTGCACGCCACAAGCCGTCCCCTGCACAGCCCTGGCCCCGGAGCCACCTCCTCCACCTGCTCATGCTGCCGAGCCCCATGGGGATGAATCACTGCGGGGACAGGCAGTTGCGGTGCAGTGGTGGGAGGGCGGTGAGGAGTTGCCTCCTGGTTTTAGCCAGCCCGACGCTGTTCCCCGTTGGCCTCACCAGCCTGGCTGCGCTGGAGACCTCCCCTGGCGCAGGTTAACACCCTGCTCTGTACCTTTTCCCGTCTTTAATCTGCTCCCTAAAAGCAGAGATGATCCTCGTGGGGACTGTGAATACGCACGCACGCGTGCCTGTGGGTTCTCACATCCCCTCCCTGAGCTGCGTGCTTCGTGTCGCTTTGAAGCAGCAACTGCACTTCCATTTTTTTCCTAGGTGATTTTTTCTTCAATTAAAAAAAACAACCAGAAAAACTTTCAGTTTAACTCTGCAACACTTGAACCCTTTTGTTCTTCTTGCTGGACCTAGGCAACCTCACAGAGATCAATTTTTTTTCCTTCTTGTCCAGTCACGTCTTCCTGCTCAGCCAGATACCAATTCGCCTCACTTTTGTGCGGCTGTATGGGTTTGTGCTCTCCCTCGACACTTCTGTGAACAATGGAGCAGAGGTCGGGGTTGTGCACCCCCGTTACCTTTCTCTTTTTGGCTTATTTTGATGATTCTCCCATACAGATGCTAGCTGTTTTTCTAGTTGTATCTAATCCGCTTTGTGGCCACCTCCACTTTCCCAATGCAGGTGCTGGCATTAAATTGCCTGTTATCCTGTCCTAATTTCCATGTTACAACTGCTGGGAGGATAATCAGAATTTATCCATCTTTTTTCTCTTCGCTGTCCTCCTTTGCATTGTTTATTCCTCATCTAGACTGGGAGGGCCTGCAAGTCCTTTCATAACTATTATTTTTTTCCACACGTCCAAGCTCAAACTGAGAATTAGAAAGCTTCCAGTGCTGATCCTTACTTGGCCAGCATTTCTACTGCATTTTTCTTTTCAACCTTTTGAGAGCATTTTCTGCAGTTTCGCCTTCCCAGCAGATCGGACAGGAAACCAGAGGTGGCAGGGAGGCTCACTGGGACCAGTGCCCAGGGTGACTCCGCACCGGAGATGTGCCGAGGCCCTTCGCAGGGGCACGGGCTGGCAGAAAGGTGACTGAATTTTAGTTGAGCTGAAATCTGATTGCCACTGGGGTCAGAAGGGACAATTCTGGCCTCTAGGCAATGTTAACTTCACGCTGCGACTTCTGTGGTCTTTCACAGTCCAGTTGACTCCAGGAGGGCTTGGCTGGTTTGAGCGGGGAGCGTGGTCCCAGCTCACTTCTTAGAACTTGGTGCAGTACTTGATGTCTTACCCACATAAAACTGGGAGGAGGGGGGAGAAGGAGCAGGGTTTTGTACTTCAGATGGCAAACTGAAAATATGGCTGGTGACTGCCCTCTGTGTTAGAAGTGATCGCAAGTTCTGCTAAGCCACCTCACATTAACCAGTCGAGTTCCAAAAGCACAGACCCCGTAACTCACAGGTCTTTTCTTGTCCTGGGTAGAAGCTGTTGGATCAACTGAAGCCAAATGCACAGCATGATTACAGTCTTCCTTTAAAGCCACTCAGATTAATGGAACAAATTCACATTCGGAGAAATCAGGTACAGATCCCCAGCAACTACACTGGTTTGACTGTGGCTTTTCAGTAGTACAAATTACACCAGAATATCATTAGTAATTTCAGTTGTCCCCTCGTCTGGCAAATTATCATTCATCTCCCCAAATGGGTATCTCAGCTGGAGACATTTATTTTATCACCTTAGTGTAAAAAAACCCCTCTGCTCCCTCCCTCCAAATTAGCAGCCTGTGATTTCCCTGGGGAAGCCTGTCTTAGGTGCAGTGCCGTGACTCCTGCTTGACTAACATCACCAAGACCAGACAGGGCACCGGAACGCTTTTACCTTCCAACACATACCTGAAATCTCTCACCAGGTCCGTGAGTGCCTGCTCAGAGTTAGTCACTTCCTCCGCAGCCTGTAGGGAAGACAGCAAAGTTAAAGAAATGTTGCTCTGTTCTAACAAAGCTTTTTGTCGGTGGCTTACCGCCGCAGGTACGCCGAATTCATCTCACTCTGCGTGAAAACTGCCCAGGCTGCAGGCTAGGGTCTGAGCGTGGTGTCGTTAGAGCCTTTGCCTGGTGTCTTGCTGTTACCTGGTAAGCTCCTGAATTAACCAAGCACCATAAAATGTAATTTCTAAATTACAGTGAGCCTCGTGCCCCTGTGCTGCATTTTGAGCTGCCCCTAAGGAGCCTTTCCCTTCCCACAGCCAGGGAATTGTCTTGCGCAGCTCAGTGCAAAGTATGAGTTAAACATGAAGTCACAAGGAAAATGGTGTTAGTGCTGGGCAGGGAGGCTGACGGGTCAGCAGTGATGTCCCCAGCGCACAGGAGACCCAGGGAAAAGCAGAGCAGGCTGGGGCGAGGGAGGTCAGCCCAGGGAGCGGCTTCATTCCCGCTGGTGCCAGGCAAAGACACGCAGACACGCTGAGGCTGGTGATCATCTGAGCTTGTTCTGCTCCAGCTACTTTGTGAAAACACAGCTTCCACATCACAATTTTTAAGTACTGTTTAAGAAGCTAATAACTTGCTACAAGTTAGACTGGTCCTGACTAGGTTTCCTGGCGATACTTTAGTCCCACTGCGACACTACAGCTTCGCCACCAGCTCTATTCCTGTGGTGTTTGCCGGCTCAGGGGGAATAAGCATTAGAAATCAGACACTTTGGTGAGGTTTTGGGGCTAGCAAGGCCTGGTGAACGTGTGTATTGAAATGGTCTTGCATCTTCTGCTGAGGAAGTGAGTGTGATGGGCGCTGCATTTCCCCATCGTACGGAGGCTGCCGGCTCTGCAGCCGCAGGGCACCGGCTGAGGTTAGCGTCAGCCATCTCCCGTGGACACGCTGGTTTCTGCCCTGCTGTTCACTCCTGCCTCAGATTCCATCACTGCCCTGCACAAACCTCCACGCTTTTCCCCAGCTCTTGGGGAGAGTTTGTGCTTCACAGTCTTACTGTAAAATAACAAGAATCAGACTACGAAAATTGGGAAGTTTCTCTGACAGGCTTCTGTGCTTTTTCTATAATCGCTCCACATGCTCCTCTGACAATTTCCGTGACCTTATTTCTCAAAAACAAAAAAAACCCAAGAAGAAGAAGAAAAGATAATTCCCATCATCCCTCAAATCTCAGTAGAGCTCCCCACTCACTAAAGGAGAAGCAGAGGCCGCCAGGTCTCTATCTGGAGCTCTCCTTACACATGTTTGTTAACCCTCAGGGTACAATGGATGCTGAGAATTACTCTTTCGTAACATTTGTTTGGCTGCCAAAAAGGAAAAATGATTAGCAGCTCAAAGGTTACATCGCTGCATTTTGCAAGAGAAGCCCTTGTCACGGGCTGCCTCTATTTTGCTGACTGTGCACACGATGCCACGATGCTCACCTGCCCGCGGGGTGCCGGGGTACTCTGCCCGTCGCGCTGCACTGCTCCAGCTCTCCGTCCCGGTGCAGTGTCGGAGATTTCCACTGCAGCCCCTGCAGATGTGTGTCCTTTCCTCCTCCTGTGGACGGCAGCACCCAGACCTCGCAAGTTGTGCCCAGAGCTTGGAAGTGGCCACCTAAGGCCTCCTCTCCCACCGAATCCGTATGACTCTGAGCAGCTTTATACCGTGCATAAACCACCCCCTGCTACAGGCAATGCCATTTCTATGTGCTCTGTAGGGCCTTCAGTATCTTAAAGACGTGTAAGATGGTGAGTTTATTAGATATAGTTCATGGTTTAAGAAAGGGATTTAAAAAAGATTGCTAAATTAATGACTAGTGTTATTGTTTCCTTTATTAGCCCCTTATTAGCCTGCTTCCCGGGGGCAGAGCTGCTTGGACAGGATTTACCTCTCTTTGGACCCTGGGGAGCTCAGGAATTGGGAAGCATAAATAACAAATGTCCTCCTTTATTTTGCTGTCTCAGTCTCCTCTCTTCCATTGCACAGTCAAAGGGCTGCTTCGAATTGTCTGTGGACTAAGACCTACCGGCGTTGGTCTAGGCGTTTCACAAGGAGAAACTGCTCAGAAGGGTAGCTGGAAACTCCCGGCCCTGGATTGCAGCCTTCCCCGCAGACTGGCACTGTCACATCACAGATGCCTCTGTTCATTATGTTGATGTGTGTTAGCAATGAAGTTTGAACTTTGTTCAGATTTTCCCCACGTTTGGCAGCATAAGAGCTGGAGCTCTGATCTGGGTTCAGGCTGGTTGTTAGGTACAAATTATGTGTCAGTGCAATTTTTCCCCCCGCTGTCTCCTTTTGCCAATAATTTGCTACAGTGCAGAGATTTCCTGTCATCTTGTCAGTCTGCGTCTTTCCAAAGCCACTTCGCTGCCAATGATTAGCTTCTGTCTTTCCACCTCTCGGCAGAGAGATGCTGATCCCCCAGGGAAGCGTCACGACTCGCTCTGGGAGAGCTCTCCCGTGCCCCCAAACCAGCGCCCCGCTCAGGGGACGTTCAGAGGCTGGTCACACAGATGGAACCATCTTCTTCTGTCGGTCAGGAGAGGACGCGGCCCCAGGGCCTGGCCGAGGCAATCCGCTGCGAAGCTGTCGGGCCGGTCCAGGGAACATTATCGACTGGGCAGAGCTCCGGACTGGGAGACTGTGGGCACGGCCCCCGCTCTGCCTGTTGTTTTTGGTGGGATCTTGGGCAAAATGGATCCTAACCCTGTTTTTCATTTGCTAAAGGGAGGATAAAAACCTCTCCCCAGCAGAGTTAGGCGTTAGATTAATTGTTTCATGATTATAAAGCCTTTGATATCCTTTAATCAAAGAGCTGTTAAGGGTTTTAAAGGTTGTTAGAATTTGCGGAATAGATGTTAATTTTCTGTGTTCAGCCTACACAGAATATGGACTCTCTAATGTTATTTGGGTACTGAGTATTAAATGCTCCCTTTTAGGCGCTTGCAGAAGTTACCTTTAAGCCACATACACACACTGATTAGAGTATATTGTACTTTAAAAGCTTTTTCACATCTCATTAGACCTTCTCTTCTCGAGTCATCTCATAAGAGGCTAATTTACATTAAGTCTAGGCCACGTCAGGGTCTGGATTTCTCATGCAAATATGCCTTGGTAGTAAAAGCAAAGCCCCTTGTGCTCTCTGCATGAGAATCACCAATTCTCTGCTCCGCACCATAAATCCCAGGGCATGCTCTGAATCCCAAATAATCTGGATTTAGAAAGAAATGAGGTGCACAATTCTACCTTTGACAATTTTCATTTCCACCTTGGCTTGCCTACATTTCTCCACTAAAAGAGGGCACCAGAGACTTCGCAAATCCCTCTTCACAGTACCAGCAGAGTCTGAACTGCGACAGTATTCTCCAGGCATTGCCCAGCCAAATACCTGAGCCCGCCCCGCCACTCGTGAGCACGGTGGGCACCCCAAATACCCGAGCCTGCCCTGCCCCACGTGAGCACGGTGGGTTCGCCTCTGCACTCCCGTGTGACTCCGTTGGTCTGTCAGCTCCAATGGCTTCAGCAGTAGCTGTCGGTGCTCTCGCTCCAGCAAACCACTCTGCACGCCCACAGTGGAAACTTGCAGCCAGGAGAACATTTACCACCCGCTGCTGTGTACAAAGGAATCATTTTACAGCCTTAAAAGAAATTGCAAAACTCATCTAGTATAAAACACATTGTTTTGCCTTTGTGTTTGTCCTGAAGAGAAGAAAGCTCTTAAAACCTTGTAAAGCCAATTACATTCTATCAAAATGAATTAGAGGAGGTGTTTATAGAATACCCACCGTGAGAATCTGGCTCGGCTTGACAAACTGTATTTTTATTATTATTATTTATTTGCTTTACTGCTTGGTCTGTGGCTGTATGATGATATTGCAATGAAGAGAAAATGCTGACAGGTCATGTTCTGCTTCTATTGGCAGTGCTATTGTTTTATATTTAAATAACAAATATCCTGGCAATGCTTGGTAATTTTATGTTTCCTTTTTTTAGACATTGTTTTATACGTCTTTGGAGCAGCCTTAGTAACCTCTGAATTTCTCCAGTGGCATTGAAATGATCAAACGGCTTCTTGTGGGAAGCATTGCAAAGCTGTCCTTCCTTCACCATCACAAGCCCTTCACGTCACTTCTTCAGGGAAGCGAAGTACCTTTCAGAACATTGTTCTTTGTGTTTGCAAGAACCTGATGTGCCGTTACTTTCCATTTTCAAATTTTGCTTTCCTCCTGTAGCAAAGTACTCCAAAATCCTGTATTTTTAACATTTGCTCTGCCAACTAGTAACAAAATGGAAGTGTTTTAATCGCTATTATTTATGAAATTTCAAAACCTTAAATACTTTCAACACCACAGAGGAAGGTACTTGTACATATTTTTCATTGTTTTATAAGCAAATAGACCGATATTGATTACATTAAATGAACATCATTGTAACGGTCAGGTACCCGTTTTCCTCCCGACCCGTGCGATGAAAGGCCTGTCGGCTCCCTGCCGCCCTGGTGCGGCTCTTCCAGCTCTGCTGCTCCGAGCAGTCGTTATTTCTCACCGTCCTAACTAACTACTGTCGGTAATACAAGAACTGAGGACCAGCACTAATTATCATGGACTTTTGATAAGATCTGACTCCTGTGTGGCTTCATGGCTTTGCGAAAACAGGCTCTGGACGCGATTGCACGGCTCAGCAGACTGCAAGACTGAGACCCGCAGGGACGGTGCCGACGCAAACTGATACAGCACCGAGCAACCAGATGTTGCAAGAGCCGCAGAACCGCTGCTGGGACAGTCCTGAAGAGCAGCGTCTGGGACTCGCTTTCCTCCCGACTCTGGGCCATGCTTACTGGAAAGGTACCTCTGGTAGAACGGGGTGACGCAGAAGTGAGCAGTGTGGTTTCCTGAAACGCCAGAGCCCGAAGTTGTACTCTCCAGCGATGGGACCCACCGCGCTGCAGAACCGAGCACCTCATCCACCTCACCAGAGGCGATCTAGTAACACTGCTGGCATCACACACGAGTTACAAACTCACAGAACCAGCAGAAAGCCTGAGTTTTTACTTCGAGGGGAATTTCCACACAAATAAAGAAGCAGCTTTTTTTTTTTTTCCCTCCTGTGGAAGAAACCGAGAAAGTTTCCCATCCAACAGGAAATTGAAATTTAATTTTAAAATTATCAAGACAAGAGTTCTGAAGCAAGTGAGCTGGCAAGAAACGATATTTTTCTGGGGAACTTTGCCCAGCATCTATTGAACAGCGGACAAACACAATGTATTCATGTGAGAGCTGTCATTGTGCTGTACTGAATCAGTGTTTCTGCCTGGAAAACCCTTGGATTGTGATTGATTGCTTCTTGCTCTCCCTTCTTCACTCTCCCCACTTGTTTCTTAGTCTTCCAGTAACTTTGCAGCCCCAGCATGAACCTCACAGGGTGCACAAAAGCAGAAGGGTGCACGAGAGAAGATGCACAAAATGCCGCATGGAGGTAGAGGTTTCTTGCAGATATTATTTCTAACCGGGCTGTCCCATGGCCGCTGCCCATGGGGTAAGCTCCCAGGCACCCAACTGGGACACAATGAAAAAAGACGGTGTTCTCCCACCTACCAGTGAGTTCACAAGGAGACGTCATGGCCAGGCTAACAAGCACTGAAGACTTTCTTGCATCCAGGACTGTGAGACCTGACGGCTGTTCTGCCGTAACACCCGCAGCTATTCAGAGGCCGAAATCGGGAAAGCTGCTCTGAGGCTCTCCAGAAGGCACAATTCTCGAGGCTGCTAAATGCCGTGATTTCTGGCGCTCAACTTCTCTTCCAGGCCCCAGCTCGGTAAAGTATTTCTCACTGAATTAAGGAGAATTTAAGTATGTGCTTACGCATCTGGATGAACAGAGAAAGCCTGTTGAATCAAAGGAACTACTGAGAGCAGAAGCCCTTAAAAATTATGGTGGGGTTTTTTTTCCCTAAAAGTGTCTGTTATTTATTTCCAAGTCCTTATCTTGTTTATAACAAAGAATGAACAAAATTCCTTTCCCAAGGCTGGATAGTCCTGGAGCATATCCGCACCACACAGGGATAAAAATAAGCTTGATTTTAGGCAGATTAAATAAGCAAATGCCTCTTAGTCTCTTGACTTCTTTCTCTCCCTTTTGAACTTTTTATTCTTCTATACGCAGTAAACCTAAGGTTTTATGGCCTTATTCAAAGTCTGCTGAATTTGATGGAACTCTTTCTGTTGGCTTGAATGGATTTTGGAACAGACCTTTAGGCAGAGGATGACAATATCTTTATACAGGTTTCTCATCCACTGTCTAGAGAAAGGAATATTAATTATTAAAACACTAGTCCAGCATACAGCCCCCAAGAACTGTCAATGTTCACTCTACTTTGTCACTTAATTTAAAATTACCCTGCTTTCTCTCCGAACTTTCTTTAGCAACATAAAATCTTTACAGACTGAATAGGTTTCCAATTTCTAGCTCATTTTATATACAGCCTTCAAACCATAATTGCTTTTGAAGTGCACCATACACACAGGTAACTATACAAACAGCAGTTTCCAACTGTTATAATAAACCATCTTTAAAACGAACGTGCCCCAGATCAGAAGCCCCACGTGGCTGCAACGAGGACGTTTGCCGCTGGCGATTTTGTGGCTGGAGAAGGCACAGCCTGACAAGCTGGGGGTGGCGAGGGCTGCACGGCCGCACAGGCGAGACGCAGCACCGAGCACTGCCCTGGCCTCTTCCCCCCTAAATCCAGCTGAGTGAGAGCATGGCTTTGGTGAGACAGAGGAATGCAAAATGCCCTTATGCCCTTCTATTTCAGCTAATGAAGTTCACATGAATGAGCCGGAACATTTTTGCCACCGAGGCCCTGATGCAGCTGTCACCGCCGCCATGAGGGATCCCCCAGAGGGTTGCTCCGGAGGTGATTTTCACAGTGGGACAAGCTCCCGGTCTCTGTGCCACCCAAGACCCCCCGACCAGTGCATTCCACTGCTTCACAGTATTTTTCCAGAGCCTTGAGCAGTACCTACGGAAACGCTTGGCCTCTAGCACGTCGTGCCAGTATTACATAAAACGGAGCCCACGAGAGGCCTCCTGAGCTCAGGTCCCCATCCCCATCCTAGAAGCAGAGGGGTACAGGCCGTTCCGATTCACGTATATATTGTCGTACTCAATACACACTTTGAAATCTTCAAGCAGATTGTGACTTGTCATCTATAACTAAAAGGCATCGGTACAGAGACACACAATGTGCTTTCGCAAAATGACAGAAAAACTGTTCTTTTCATGTTACCTCAGTGCAAACACGACTGCGTTTTGCTTTGGAATAGCTACTGCTCTACGAGACATATTATCGTCAGTTAAATGAATTTACTACCCATATCTAGTCATCGTAAATAAAAGAAGCAGACCAACCTGCATAGGGCTTTTTTTTTTTCTTTTTTTTGGAGTTTGCATGCTTAATACAGAACTAGTAGGTTGAAAATCTCACTGAACATTCTATGTGAATTAACCAGATTCTAGAGTAATGTGGAAAGGAAAACAATGAAAAGTACAGCTTTTCATCTAAACATATGCAGCTCTCTTCATGCAGGGTTTTCTTTTAGTTTTTTTTTTCCTTTTTTTAAATAACACTTTGCATTAAAAGAACATAGCCAGTGTAAACACAGTCTGTAACACTTATAAAACAGTGCAAATTTTGTAAATTTCTGGGAGGAGGTTGAAATACATATATTCGTAATGGAGGTAAAATCACTTTCTTAGTAGAAAAATACATATATTAAACACCTATATGTTTGGAATTTAACTTCACAAAAGAGCAAGTTATAGTCCTATACTGTGTAATAAATTAATATCTTACCTAGATTTCCACTTTCGGTGTTAGTGTCAAATGCATAATAATGTAGAAAAAACAAAAGAAACTTGTATTATTTAGAACCTAATGAAAATCTTACATATAATAACTGCTGTAAGAGGGCACAGAATAAAGAACCGGGGAAAGAAGCAATGGAAAAATACCAGCCTGTATGAATTATTGCACATTTGAGATCATTCTCATGGCCTTTGGGCCAGTTCTGGATACTTTTAAGTCTTAGGTCAGTGTTTGTTTCCATTTGACTGTAGGGTACAATTTAGGAACCACTGCAAAATGTCAAGGATTTACTGAACTTGTTTGCTGATGAAACCACAGGCAGCTGAGTGCAGAGTGCTGACTTCTATTTGTGCAATCAAAGAGAACGCTGCTAAAAACATACTGAAATGCAGGCAAGGGTGCCTGCCATAAAAATATTTTTGGGAACTTGCTCCAGCAGATCTTATTGAGACAAAACTCTCCAGTCTACTGTGCTTTCGGTAAAGCCATGCCAAAACCCGCAAAACTGGCTTCTGCCTTCATTATTTCGAGCTTTTTCCTTGAACACGGTTGTCTCCACCGTCTGACTCTGCAACCCTGCATCAACTGAGTATGGAAATCTCCATGAAACCTACTGCTCCAAAGGGAACTCCGCTCGCTGAGTAGTAATGCCTGATGCTGAGTACCTGCAGAACACCCCTCATTCGCAAGCAGCAAGACTGCTTTTCATGGCAGATAAATGACAGTATGCTATTTGACTGATGGGATCACCCACCTAAGTAAGAAATGCAAGACCTTACCAGCTGCTTAAAAACATCACTTTTCACAAGTTGCACAGAGAGCAGAAATATTCCTGCTTCAGCCATATTTAAAAGGTACATAAACTGACAGGTAGATAAACAGAGAGAGAACTGTCTCAGGTGATTATCACTGCAATTGAAGTCAGACTGCTAGTAAACCTGAATAATTTAGCACTTCACCTCTGAATATTGCTGTAGTAATTATTTTCTATTGCTGAAGTTCTCACAAAAAGGTTAATTTCAAATTGTAACTACTGATTTTGGAAAAAAAATCCTATCTAAAATTACATTGCCTCTACTACAAATCTTAAAAGAGCTCAAGAGTTCTTAAGAAATTTCAAATTAATGAATTGACCGACAGACAGATAAATTTATACTTAAACTGTTTAAAAAAAAGCCATTAAAAATCTGCAAAAAAACTGTGAAATAATCTATAATTGACAGAAAAATTGTTTGAAATCCTCCTAAACATCTTCCAATAGCCTAGTAAGTTCTTTAATAAAACCACATTGCTAACCATTGACTACAAATACAACATGCCTCAATAATAAAAGGAAGAGATGCTGATGTGAGCAGGTGATTTATTCTGCAGCAACTGTTACTATGCACTTTATTGATAAAGCTTCATCTGCATTGTTTCAGCTGGTCATCTTCTAAAATGTACTTGCGAGACAATGTTACTGGGAAGGTTTCCTCCTCCTTCCTTTTAAGCATGATTCACCTCTTGTAGTGTGAGCAGGAGATAACAATTTTCGTAGGATGATTGGAATTTCGAACTGTTCTGAAGTCTATATGAAAAACCCAACAACTTCCATGTATTTCAAATGCTATTACTTAAATATGTACGGATGTTGGAGATCATATACAGTGACCTTTTATCCATCCCAGATTGTAAACCTATTTAAAACAATGGGATGTGATTTTTCTACCCCCCCTCCTTTTTAAAGAAGCAATAAAACTGTACATTAAAAGACAGGCAGGACATTGCTGAGCTACAAAAGAATGCCCCCTTTGCCAACAATTTGTAAACGTAAACAAAAAGGTTCAAGTAGAAAAGCCATTAAGTGTGCCGCTGCTTCGAATATGCTTTCTCACCCCGTGGGGTTCGGACAAAGTTCTTTAAAAATGCGTCTTCATGGCAGTCATGAAGCATCTCAAGAGAGTCCGGATCCTCGCTACCAAATATCACTGGTGAAGCTAAGCTCCTTTGCTGATAAAGGTAGCAGCGGGTTGTTCCTGTGAAAGTCCTGGGGATCCTTCATGGTATTGTTAAGAGGTAGCTGTCCGTTTAGTACTGTCAAAGGTATGTTACAGTATGTGTGATGGTTGCTTATGGAAGCTATTGGCAATGTTGCTGCTGACACACCATATTCGTATCCTCTGCAATAATGTCTCATTTGCACAGAATCTGCTTGATGGTAATCAGTTAAATCAGCCCGCGACTCTACCAACGTGGCAGAAGTGCCTGTGACGGCAAGAGAGGGTACAGTCTGGAGGTCTCCAAAAAGGCCCTGCTCTGCAGAATCCAGGACCTGATGCCGAGACACCACCTCCTTTTTCTTCCCTGGCATTTCAAAGACTAGGCGCTTCCAAAACTTAGAATTCAGTTTGCTGCTTTTTGGTCCTTTCCACTTGACCACTGAGAGAAGTTTGATGGTGTGCTTTAAAGATTCCACTTCATGGTAATTCAGTTTCCCTTTCAATTCAGTACACTCAATCAAAATAACTTTGATTTCTCCACTGACTAGCATGTTATGGAGTCTGTTTTCCATCTCAAATATACTCCATCCTCTCCTGAGAACATAGTCTGGAGTTAACACGATAATGAGTCTTCTGCTTTGTTCAACACATCTTGTGAGATCTTCAATGTAGGCTACAAATTATAGAAAGAGAGAAAGAGTAAAGAATAAAGAAGTCTATTGTATCAAAACATCAGGCTTGCAATCAAGTATAACAAAATACTACAGCTTACTGATCCACACCATTTAAGACAAGACTCCAACAAAAATACGATTGTGTATCACAACTTCTTTCTATTTATGGAGTACACACAGAAAACTCCTTAATAACACCCTCCATCCTTTACTGTTTTTCCCTATTCATCTCAACAGAACGACATTTACATATTATCCTCGCTGTGTAGATGCATTAGTGACTAAAAATACACAACTCACTGAAAAAATATAGGTCAAGAGCAATGTAATGTTTGTGTAAATTTTAACATTAACGCTGGTTCTGATTAACATTGCATTGAGGGAAGCACACTCTGGGAAGCAGCTCTTGTGTTTCAGATGCAAGGACACGAGGGTGCTGCAGGGTGTATGAACGGTAACTTGCAAGAGCTCAAAAAGAAATCAACCCCCACCACATGCAGAACTTGTGCTATTGCATAGAAGCATCATGAAAGTTTTCTTCTTTAGGTATTGACCACAAAAGCACGGTAACATTCTTTGTGGCCCAAAGGTCTGTTTAAATCTCACAAACCTGTGCTTCTATGTACCCCAAGGTATTAACAGAAACTTCACAAGTGACAGCAACAAAATGGAAAATTTAAACATATTGGAGGTGTTTATTTGTTGAGACATCAGTGACAAAGAAAACAGTATTCTTCTTTAATTCATGCATGCCCAGTAGTTGCAAACAATCAGTGTAAGTAGAAATGCCAGCCCCATCGTCAGCTCCATGATGTCAGCTTATTGAACTACAAAATATTCTTGAAGCTGGACTTGGATCCCTGGGTTTGACTTGTCCCAGGGATGGTAGGGAAGAGAAGCCAATTACACCAGTCTGACATGGAACAGGATGGGAAAGAGATCTACTTACAGACCTGATCCAAAACCCATTCAAATGAACAGACTTCAACAAATTTCAGTGGGTTTTGGGTCAAGACCAGAAAAATGAAATCACTTGAACAAAACCCACTAAGGTCAGAAAAGTGTTCACTGGTTGCACAGCGTTGTGACTGTGAGCTTACAGACAGGGTATAGGTTTTTTTAAACCACATGAACCTCTTGACCATGCTACTCGGAACGTGCCACCTGACAACAGAGGAGAAGCATGTGCTAGAAATGAAGACTTGGACACAGGAGCTGCAGAGAACAGATCTTTACTCAGCACAGGGCAGGGCCTCTCTTACACACACTGCCGTCCAGCAGGAACGACGATTACAAAGCACATCATCAATCAACAGCTGTTACTGCAAGACTCAGTTTTATAGTCCCAGGCACCATACCACAGCATGCTTATTCACACCACTTCCAGTCAAGTAAATAGCTACAAAATAGGCCAACAGGAACATTCTAAAATAGCTTATTTTCATGAGACTGAAGGCATGTTAGCATCAAATCTGCCTTTACCGATGTTTTATTTCACCACTTAGCAGCAAGAAGAATTTCTTTCACAAATGGAAAAAAGAGGCAATTGCAAACATCCCACAGACACACAAAAATTTAAGACATACACATACATTACAAATGTCTATGCAACAATCCTGATTTTCAGTTAATGTTCGATGACTCTTTAATCATGCAGCATTTACAATTTTTTTTTTTTAATGAGGAAAACTCCCACATTGCTCTGTGTAAAACAGTTACTCATTAATGAAAAAAATTCAACATTAAAATCCATGGGAGAGGCAGCGGAGAGGGGAGAGAATCAGCAACAATGAGAAAATGATAAGCAGAACTGGTGAAACAAAACTTAAGGAAAGGTAGAAATGTTCAATACAATGGAAAGAGATTATCCCAATGTATCAACAGCTCAGACTCTTCATTTTCTTCCTTTCTTTCTGCTCCCAAAAAGAAAGAATTTAGGTGGGAAGCTTCATCATTAGGGGTTGAATCTGCAAGATACAGTAAAACAACAAACTATCATGCATCTTTCCTGAGACATATTCATCCCTCCTTCAAACAACTCAGAACACTGCTATGTACAAGTCAGGTCGCTGCAGGACACAGTACTGATCAGTACCACATACCCAGGTTAGTGCTAAGCACGGCCATGTATATACTATATGCATCCAAGTAAAAAAGCAAACAAAAAGTCACTTCACTTTCATCTCTTCAAATATCCAGCGGCAATAATTTCAATAGCAACAACCCAGCAATAATCCATTATACCATCTCAATGAAAAACTCACCAGACTTTGCCTTAGTCAAACAGGGAACGAGGTGGGAAGAAGACAGGAAAAAAATCCCTATTTTCTCGGGCCGATAGTTCTCCCCTCTGTGCCTCTCCCATACTCGAGCATGCCCACCTTACTGGATATTGCAACAAGTTCGAGCTCTTTCTACACACGACTACACAGACACCTTCACAAATGACCACTAGCTGCTCCTTCAGGTTCCAAGTTTGCAGCTGGTTCTCTGACAGACACGGCCAGTGTACAGTGGGTTTGTTGGTGCACGGAGAATACAATACACTGTATTATAGGAAACTGGAAACCCAAATGAAAAAGCAAACACATTTTCCAGCCATCTGGTCCAGAAGTACTTAGTATTCCCAATAACTTCAGCTTGGGACTACTACTAAAGGTAGGTGACAACCTCCCTGGAGCACACGGCTCCATTGGGTGCACCCTACAATACGTCCAACATGCACAACTTAAATATTTCTGTGAGGACAAGCATGGGAAGACAGATTCCTGTCTATAGAAATCCAACCTTTATTTTTCCCAGTGGTACCAGACGGACTGCATAAACCTCTGAGTTGCTAAATCACCCACCCTCCTTCCACTTCAGAATGTGAGCTGCTTAAAACACCGCAGGTTGAGTTGTCCATCTTAAGTGCTCAGTCTTTGCAATGTAGGATGAAGAAAGGGTTGTTTTCACCTTTCCAGTGCACTAAGAAGTAATTGTCAGGCAATGGCTCTGTTTCACTGTCAAAAAAAACACACCTGAGCAGGCATTTCAGGAATGGCATCACCAGCTCGGATCAGCTGTAAGATTCCAGACCAATACACTCCCATCAGATAAATCTCATTTTGCTGAAAAGTCACTTTTGCTGCAAGAGGCATCAACTTCAATGACATCTCATTGTGAGGGGAGATAACAGTTGTGTTAACAAAATCAATATGGAATTATTCAGTTTTAATTCTGAAAGATTTTTATCATAAGCTAGAATATAAAAATAACATGTCAGTGTTAGAATTAACCCACTTGATTTTTCTTGAAAAAGAAACATTTTAAGTTTTGACCCTCTTTCCCTCTTGAAACACCATTTTGCAATATGAGACAAAAACTGTTTTCAAAATGTTAGCATTTCCCATAGGTCAAAAAAAATGAGAATTATGAGTAGCTCTATAAGTAACTTACTTGCATCATGTCCAATGCAATGCCCAAGGAGGTATGGACCACCAGAACTTTTAGACTGATAAACAAACATAGTTTTTGCATGGTTGCCCTGTAGTAATTAAGACAACTCACCAAATACTGTCAACACGTAACGATGCTGAACTGTAGTTTGAAGCACTGAAGAAGAGAAGCCCAAGACATGCATCCCGTTTGCAATTAAACCATGCATAACTGCCTATTGAATCTTGAATGAGCAACGCTAACCACAGGCTGGAAGGAAACTCAGACAACCTAATATGCATGCAGACTAAGAGCAAGGCAATTAATGAACACCACGGACACAGAATTGCTTACACAAAGAAATGACTGACTAACCAGATTCAGATGATTTGCAGAAGCCGTTGAGGGGGAGAGAATGAACACCAGCAATCACATAAAGCCCTGCAGATATTCTGGGGAAGCCCCATCCCAGTATAAACTGAGGGACGGCTGATGAGTTCAACATACAGAAACAAATAATGCAGATCAGCGTGACACACCGCCCTCTCAGCAACACCACTCTACTAGCCGTTGTCGGACTTTCTGTATTTGACACGGCAAAGGAAGGAGGGATTAAGGGGAAGGAAAAGATGACGGCTCTGGGGATATCACCTTGCAGATTGAAGTGTCTGCAGTGGGTGATTTTGGTGAAATTGTTTTGGTAATAGATGTTGGAATCAAAATTCTGGATATTTAGAATCAAAAATTCATAGACTTCTACAGGTTAGAAGGGGGCTCTGGAGGTCTGCAGGTCCACACCCTGCCCAAAGCAGGACCAGCTAAGATTGCTCAGGGCCTTGTCCAGTACAGTTTTGAAAAACTCCAAGGTAGGAGGTTTCTTCTTAGTGTGTCTGCATTCTGTTCCAGTGCCTGACCACCCTCACAGTGAGGAAAATTTTCCAAATGTTTAAATGGGATTTCAAGTGTTGCAACTTGTACCTGTGGCCTCTTATTCAACAACGGTGCACATCTGAGAAGAGTCTGTCTCCACCTTTGTGCTTTCCACTGGAAAGACAATAATAAGATTCCTCCTTAGCTTTGTCTTTGTTGGCCTTTCCTTCAAGAAACACAGTTGTTCTGAGCTCTTCTCTTGCACTGTGTCCTTCAGCTCCCTGACCACCTTGGTGGCCTTCACTGGGCTGCTACAGGGTAGCCAGCCTTTCTGGCTTTTGTTCATATTTCTTCCACTTTAAACTGTCGTTGCTCTGTATATCTGCTACTGCTGCCCATGCCTGGCATGAAGTGTAAGATGCTTGCAGAGGAGACAACCAGGGACTTCTGAAAGGAGTCTGTGGGACTGGGTACTCTATTCCCACTCCACATAAATGGTGTCCCACACTTAATTCAGGCTCCTTGGGAACCCCAGGCACACAGTCCAACTGGGTTTTCTTCATCCAGGAACCCAGGAAGCTGGAATTCACCAGGCAAAAACCACACGGATGGGCAGACAAAACTACAAAGTGCCAGAACTGCAATATTGACTGTTGGGTGTTTTTTATCACATGCCTTGGGTGCTGTCCTGTTGTGTTGATAAACTCTCATTTTTCAGGTAAAAGCAAAGATTTTTATTCCATCACCGTTGCTCTTTTTAGTGCCTGATCTCTGTACCCCAGGCTGAGCTGGAGTGAACTGCTGGCGTTTTTTCATTCCTATGAAGATCAAACGCACGTATGCTTAGAGAGCAACTAGATGATGCTCTAATAGATTTGTATTGCTGGTATTAAAAATCCAACTCGACAGTATTGACCTCTTCACTTTCAGGATTTAAAATAATTTGCCGCAACCATGTGAGAAAAATATCTTCCTCTGATGTAGTCCCAATTTTAGAAGAGTCAAGTGCAAATAGATTTTTCACTCTGTAGACACATCGTCCTTAGCAAGACAGAAAATGGCTCAGGTAAAAACATAACTATTCCTATTTCCCCCCCAACTATTCAGTCTCCTCAGGTCTCCTAACACTGAATTTAAAAGCTCACAGGGCTTGAGAGTCTGCTTGCTGTGGGAAAGGGTTTGTTAAAAAAGCCCTGAAAACTAATAGGGTGGAAAAAATGATAACTGCTAGGAAACTTTAGTAACAACTGCAACTGTATCTTCGGGCTGACAGTCCCCTTATAGAGGCTAACGTGTTCAATTATGCCTCAGCTACCTCGGCAGAAGGTACATGTGCTGTCAGCTTTGACAGAATGAAGAACACTCACTCTGTTAAGACTAAAGAATACTCTTTAAGAAAGAATAGCTGCTATAGTACTTTCTGTAACACACAGCTCAAATCCTGCACTACAAATTTGGTCCTGCTGCTTACACAGCACGCTGCATGTCATGTCTCCCTGCCGTGTCACCCCTCTCATCTTCCAGCCCGCATGGCCACGTGGGCTTCTGCACGAGCGAGAGCTGCGAAGCGGTGGCTGCTCGAGCCCCGTTTCCACCTCGCCAGTCTGGGGAGCCGGGTCCATCTGTGCTGCTCTCGGGCAGCTCTGAGAGTCACCACAAAGGTCCTTGCTGGCCACCCTGTGGTGGGCATCACTGAGGCCCTTGGCATCCTTCATGGTGATTCTCCCACTAGGACAAAACACTGCACTGGGATAACATTTGTATCCCAGCAAGGCACAGAAACCAACATCTACTTCACAACATGACTCAGCCCTGTCTGATCTGGACTCTGGATGCCAGGGATCTGCTTCCCAACAGTGACGAGGTGGCCTCAGTCCCCACAGCCATCACCTCTGTCCTCCCAGCGACAGCAACAATCACTCCACGGGCATCCCTGAAACAGACGTTCCTCAGCGCAGAGCTCGGATATGCAGTGCGAAGGAGCTCGCTGCTGGGTGCACGCGTCCCAGCTAAGGCACATCTGGCTATAATCTCTCCCTCGGCTGCACAGGGACATGCAGAGCCTATCACAGCTTTTCCCCAGAGGTTAAAGATGAACCAGCTGGACAAAACCACAATCAAACTCATCGCTGAATTTTTCTGAAGTCAGCTTTTTAGTTTGTTCAGAGAAGCGTGCGAGAAAGTTCATGAAACACTATTTAACGAACCTATTTTCCGCTTGCTCTCAAATCCAAGCAGCAGCTGTATGGTTGCTTCATGCCAGGAAGCAAGCGCAATAATGCACACCCTCCTGTGGCAGCACCTTAAAATTGCAAAGCTTACATGACACAACCAGCCTTACAAAACACACCTCATTAGTTGTACTAGTGGAACGGCACACATTGAACTACACAAGATACAGAAGGAAACACATCGGAAGGGAGAGTGGGAAAGCATTACATTGCACTGAGAGTCATTTACACCAAAAGACAAGGAAACGCAGCACATCTGAGAAGAGATATTTCCTAAAGTAAAAAAGATAACTGTGATCAAACCCCGTTTTTCCTACAGAAATCTACCCTGCAGAGCTATGTATTTTGTCATACCTGCCACTTTTTGAAACCATCACTCCAAAAGATGTGATGTTTACCTCTGGAGTTTCTAGCAGGTCCATACAACACCACACCGCCTGCTCTCTTCACTAAGACTGGGGAGCATCGGGCAGAACGCAGCCACGTTCCACTTCTCCAGCGCACACAGAGAGGTTACAAACACAGGAGTCCGAGTCTTCCCTCCTTCCCCATCACCTCTCCTGCCCTCTCTCCCCTGCAAGATAAAGAGCCTTCTCCCATGTCTTTTTCAAAGCTAAAGCATGCAAATCACCCTCATTTCGGTTCCACATTTTATTCTGCATTGTCATTATGTCTGATTAAGCGTTCTTGAAGCTCCATGTGTTAGAATCAGGCCCTTTCATAACACTGAAGAAGTGAGTTTGAGACGAAAAAAGAGGTATTAAATGTGTGAATGTTCATAAATGAGAACTGACATTTTCAGGTACCCTACATTTTCAGGAGAGGCTTAATGAATACCCAAAGTGATGACAAGTATTTGCTGAGTGTCTGATTGACAAAAATAGACAAAAATAAAATACCATGCCGGCTGGTACAGCAATTGGAACAAGAATCTCATTTCAGATTAATCTGTGCTTCAGTATACTTATCATTCAAGGGCTAGCTTTAAACTCTTTAATTCACTTGTATAATTATGATGTATAACTCTGTTATATTGCTGGATATGAAACAACTATTTACAACAGTTCTGTAATTTTTAACACAAAAAGATATATTTTCTCTTAATAATATGTAAAAATTCAGTACTGCTTGCTTGTGCTGTCAGAAATAAGGCGGCTACGAGCCAAGTCCCCTTTCTGGAATGTGTCACTAACGGAATAAAACTCCCACCTCGCAGGGGCAGGGCAAAAGGAACAGGGGAAGCAGCTCTAACCTAGCAGCTGCAAATGCACATGATAAATTCAAGCCACTACATGGGACTTTGCGTGATCTCTGACTAGGCTCTGACTCCTCTTTCCCAGTGGTACAGGATTCAGAGCTCTGTTTCCAGCTCTCTAAAATGTCAGAGAAGGAGCAGGCTCCAGCTTCTGGGGCAGGCACTGGGGTTTGGCAGCAGCAAAGCAGCAGTTTCAAGTCTTTTGGCAGGCAGGTTGCTAATGCAGCCATGTTCTAGCTGTTTCATGTTTGGGGACATCTGCTCCAGCACAGCCATTACTTTGTTTTCTTGTTCATATTTCCTATACAGTAGCATATACAGAGAGAAGGTCATATTCTCTGCTAACATTTTTCACGGAAGTGATTTGCAGACAGAATTCATAAAAGAAGTTTATTTTTCACGAGGGCAGCATTTCAGATAAATGTGATATTAAAGCAAACATACTGTGCACTCAAAATCCGACAACATGATGCATACAATTCATGGCCTTTTTAGACTTGTCCAAAAATGAATCTGGAAGAAGAGATGCCGTAGCTACGGCTAGGAAGGCACTAACTGTTGGCACAGACATCCAAAGGTGCTGCTGAATCTTCAGACATGGCAGCAAAACTGATTTGAAATGGACAACTGCGTTTCACCGTCAGCATGGAGCACAGCATTGGATCACTGGGCTGTACATAGTCCTCTGAAGGATTACTGTTACTCACACAATACCAATTACTTATGCAACACCAACACTGCTCAGAAATGCAACATTTGGTCAAAACTCTAATAAGAAAATTGCACCTATACCATTAACGGGAAACTATTGTAGCTACTTATGAGACTTCACAGCTAGGAAAGAAAAAAAACAAAAGACAATGGGAAAGATGACTTTTACTTGTAAAGCTGCTGTAGACAAACAAACAAACACTGGAAAAAATAATAATCCCATTTTCAACGCTAAAACAGAGACTACAAAATCCATTTTGGAAGTTTCCTTCTTAGCTACCTGTGTGTGATGTAGAAACTTTGGACTATAGTGTTGCTTGCAGTGCTGCAGCCTTCCCTGTAGGACGGTCCAGCTTCTGCCTCCACTGAACTCAGTGGCAGTTTCCTCTGATTTCAGTGGCACAGGAACAAGTTTTAATCTAGAGCTCAAATTCATAGTACAGACAAAACTTTTCCAGCCCTCACCACCACTTCACCAAGAGAGGTTTCCCATATCTAGTACTCCTCACACAGTTCAGGCCTCCATGAGACATCAGAGAGAATTCAAACTGAAAGGTCAGAAATACTTACTTCCACTAGGGATCAAGTCCCTATCCGGAATGAAGAGCTTATATCCGTAGTGCTTTTCTAGAACATCCGGCAGAATTTCAAGTGCAAACTGCTCCTCTTCATTATTATCACAATCTAACGCATCAGGATCCACTTTGGTGTATGAAAGATACGCATCGTATTCCTTGTTGTCTGTAAGAAAACAAATTCATATTTAGCCTGTTGTTTTGAAGAGCGCTGGAAAGAATACAGAAGGTACTAGGAAATCGTATTATTCCTTGAAATGATCAAGCACTTCCCTACGAAGCTGGGACTTCTCACAGGAACATACAATCTGGCTTCCACAGAGGAATTTTTCAGATCCAGGCAAAGGGTATCAGTTTTCTTCTGCATGTTAAGCCAGTTAGTAATTCTGCTTCATGTGGTCAGTGTATACATCTCACATCAGAACAGATCATGAGCAAAATTTTAATACAAATACTAAAGCTGGAACTTCTTATTTTAATCCTTTACACACTGCTAATGGAATCTTTCTTTCAACTCCTACGCCTCAAGAGTGCTATGATTATGTGCAAGTTTTGAGCTTGGAAAAGTTTTTGAGCCTGGACAGTTTAGAAAGTTTTGAGCAAGGAAAACTTCCTTACACAAGTAATTGTGAGAAAATATATGACAACTCAGATGAATACTGATTATGGAGAAAATGATGACAAACAGTCCAAAGCATTTTTTGAGAAAATCTTGTAGATTTTAAAACCAGTATCATAATTTTAGAGCTCACTTGATCCAAGACATTTTAAATGCACATGGGTCTCACAGTATGAGGGAGAGTAATAACTCCAAGAGCAAACGGGGCACAGGGTGAGACTTGCCCCTCCATTCTGCCTGCAGCCCAGGGGTGGAGGCCAAGCCTCATCCAAAGGTGGAGGCACGCAGCAGGTGACAGAGGGGACCCAGGCAACGCCACATGAGGATTGCGGGGCTGCAACACAGTGGTTTGGCTGGAAAGGGCAACACACCTCCTCCTCCTCCTCCTCCCACACAGCACTGGGGCTTGTCTCCAGCTCTCTGCATCCCAAACACGGAGCCAAGAGCTGGCGACTGAGCCAAGAACAGAAGTGGCACCACCATCGGGCTTGGGACCTCTGCTGGGATCAGACTGCCTTACTGACACTTCTCTTTGCTATTCCTCTGCAGTAATGGAAAACAGTATATTGAAAAAGTCAACCTTCAGCCATACCACCTCCAGGGAAGAGCACAGCTGCCATTATTTACAGAAAATGAAAAATCAAATAGTTAATGTTGTGAGGACAAAGCTGCATGAATGGAGGATTTCTGAGTACCAATTATCTGTAAAGAATAGCACCCATGAAAGCTAATTAAAGCAGTTAAAAATCATCAATATATTTTGATAAAAAGAAAAAAAAATTTCTAATCATAATACAATACATTCCTTGATGACCTTGAAAAGATGGTTACTTTCTTATAATTCTTGACACAAAGCCAGACCCACGAGGGTCAGAGCTACAGACAAAGCACGTGAGTAATTATACGTTTGTAAAAGGCAATTTGCCTAGTGTCACCAAAGCTGTATGGGAGGATCTCCACCTGGCTTGCTGATATTTCTCTGAAATCAACAGCCTACAAAATAGTAGTTACTGATGGAAAGATGACAGAAGAACAAACAGCAAACAAACAACAGCCAGTCGGCTTCGGAGGCCTGTCCAAAACCTGCTACCCTATCCGTAATGAAGTCTGCCAAAACCTTTTAAGAGAAGCCAGCCACCAAGCGATCCAGGAGGCAAACGTCCCTGCAAACATCTGAGAGCTCTGCAAAGGCAGCAAAGCAAACCCAGAGCGCTGACACGCCTCGTTATAAAGTAGCGTGAAAACCATGCACGGACTGGGTGCAAGCAGTCCCTGAGCTCCCTGCCCCTTCCAGCTGCGTGCAGGTGACAACCGCCCTCTCCATCACCTCTGCTCACAATACTAGGAAGCAAGAGGTAGACAGAACCAGTTCCCCAGGCCTCCTCTGAGTCCATACGCTTGTGGTACATCTGTACAGTCTTGACTCCCCCTTCACAAGCTTCACATATACAGGACACAGCAGAAGGACCCATCCATGCTCACCCACTGCTTGCTCTGTGTGCTCTGGATGTGGCACTCTTTGGAGTTGTTTTCTAAACGGCTTCTCTAATCCTCTGCATCATTTTCTCTAAAAACAATGTCTGGCACAACACAGAAAGTGAATGCATCCAACGTTGCTTTTTTAGAATGTTTTTAGAAATAGGAATAAAGCAAATCTGTTGAGTTCCAATATTTATTATTTCTATATTAAAGAAATACATGTATAAATGGAAAATGACCCTGCAATTGCATCTATACAGCTGATTGCTCGTGGGAGCTCTGTATATTTTCACTATAGCCTGCCTAAGTAGAAAGAAACATCCCTGTATATGCTTTGACTTTGGTAACATTCTGCCTCTATCTTTCATTCTGCAGGATCAGAATGAGACACAAAGCTGCAATAGTTCTAAAATCATGCAGTGGAAAAATGAAAGGTTGTTTTCAGAATTAACATGCACACAAAATCCCTTATGTACTTGTGCGGCTTCCTCTAAACAACTAGAAAATAATATTGTTTCATAAATTAAAAAGTCATTGAACCAAGGAAGTTACATGAATAAACATGCAGCAACTCCACACTGAAAACTCGAGACAAATGAATCAAAGCAATCTGGAGGAAGTTACCACTTCGGTCACTTTTTGTTGGTGCAAACCAGGGATGCTATGTTGGTCTAATCCCAAGGCGTTAGAGGTAAATCACTTCCAAACCCACATAATCTCACCCTTCACCTTCTCCTAGGTATCAGTAGAAATACTGTGCAGTATTGTACAGTATGAAAAAAGCATCATTTTAGGCTTTCCCACTCACACACAGAGATCAAGAAAGAGGAAGTTTCCGACCTCCACTCCTTCTATTTATCATTCCACGCTCTAAAATCCCCTGGGTGTCACTCCACCCATTCTCCAGAACTCCCACGGATTTCATTGTAGTGAAACATTTTCACACCGTATCTACCCAGTGTTAAACAGAAACATTTATTATTTTGTAATGCTAACTGCAGAAAGTAACATGTCTGTGCAACTGCACATTGTTGTGACACAATAGGGGAAATAGTTCCCTGCTCTGTTTTCAAATACACTCTTCTTTCTCAATACACCATTCCAGACTGCCTACGTGACTCCCAAGTGTCGCAGCGGGCTATGAAAAGTACCTGTACTTGAATACTGTACTTCAGAACTTCTGCAGATACTAGTTCTATGCATATTAATAACATACTAATTATGCTATAATAAAAGTGCTAGAATATAATAATAGGCTTTAAAGCACTTGGATTTAGTTTACCAGGGCTTACTTACTCCAGCTTCATAGGAGCAGCAACGCTCTACGTTCAGGAGAATTAAAGCTTCAATTTAAAAATGCGTGTTTAGCTTTAGGCACCAAACAGAATATATGCTAGTGAGAGGCAAGCGGGGGCAAGAACACAGAAAACCAGCCTCGTTTATTCTAAACATACTCTCCAGACAAACTGTACATTTCCACTAAGTTGTTTACAGTCTCCCAGTTAAGTGGGGTAACTAGTTAGCCTCAGTAACAGTTGCCTCTCACTAGTTACTGGAGTTAGCTGGCAGCCTGAAGACAATTCAATGGAAATGTTTAATGAAAAATACCTGGTGAAAAGGGCTGCCCACATTCAGTATGGATCTCAGGAGAAGTGATCCTGGGCATATGTGGCACTGGGACACAGGAACGTGCAGAGTTCTCCTGAGGAATCGGTTCACAAATGACATTCAAGCCTCTATAACAGACTCCTGAACAGTTCTTCCGACTCCCATTTGCTTATGGCATGGCCCAGTGACATTTCAGTGAAAAGACTGATTTCAGGGGGCTTTGGGAGGAACTCTTAGGGCTTTACACTGTTGGGTGCTTAGAATTTTGAACTTAAACTGGCAGCAGGTGTCTTCTGGGATTCATTTCAATCTAGAAGTCTCATTGCTTTGGGTCTCTGAAATACTTCCATTGCATATATTGAGTTTCCTGAGCAACTGCTTACCATCAGCTGCTTCGTCTCCTCCAAAGTTCTGTCTGTAGAACAGCATTAACTCTATGTTGTAGCACTTATAGATGGTCACGAGCAAAATAAGCAGAAGAAGGATGGCTCCCAGTCCTCCAGCAAGCTCTATCTTGTAGATCAAATCTAAAATTAGCAAGGAAAGACAAAAAGGTTGTGATCTTTCCGAGCTTTATTTGCTCTAATCCACTGTACAATTCCACATAAAACTGTGCAGCTTCCAATTATAACCACTGTAACATTAAGGATGTCTAATTTTTTGTTCATTGCCTATTACTTAACTTTACCCATTTACTACATCTACTGCCCATATGAAACCACCATCCAGAATGCATTTGAGGCTATTATCATAATTCTTATACAAGGGAATTACGTAGTGATTTTACACAGAGGATTAATCAACTTTTAATGAGCTTGTGGAGTTTGAAACTTCTGTATTGGCAGAGTGCATCAAATGCTGTATGCAGCATGTGAGAATAGATATACTAGACATATTGTACCCCATTTGGGAGGCTTTAGTGTCCCCCCCAATTATTAAACTTTGATTTTATATTTGTGAAGCCAGTGGATGAGCTGCTATGAGCTGCCAAGCCAAGACTTCAGCTGAATCACTGGAGAATGAATTGAGCATCCAGAAGGCCCAAGATAACACGAGAAGCCAGGAGCACACATCAGGCTCTTAATAGCCACTTTGTGTGAGTTGTGACGCCTACTAACAGAGTTTTCACATTTGTTTACTACACATTATACTTCAATGGGAACTAGTGCTAGTTAAAATTTCCTACTGGGATGCTTTTGTTAGGAAACATCACAAGCAGTCTGCCTCAAACAACTTCACAAATTCATCCAAATAAAATTATCCATCTTTTACAGCTGGGGAAAGAGAGGCATAAAAAAGCGAAGCAATGTGTTCAAGGTCATTCAGCAAACCAATGCCAGAATAGGATAAAAAACCCTCGAATACCAGTCCAGTGCTCTACCTGATGCGAGGCACTAACTTCAACAGTATTGCTCTTTAGCCTGAAATGTCCTCTGAATACAACATTGCTCATAACATTACTCGGCATACTACTTAGCCATAAAAGACAAACGATGACAATAGCTACCTCTAACAGCCTGTATCAGTTCAGACAAGACATCATGAAGATATTTGCTGCTGTGATAAATACGATGTGAAAACGTAAAAACTGTAATACAGGCAAGACAAAGTTTTTGTGGTCTTTATGCTTCTAAAACTTAGGTCGAAAGATATTACTGGTACGTCATTTGTGTCATTTTCAAGATAAAAGTCCACTTAGTTGTGTGCCTTTTGGGGTTATTCATGCCTCACCATGCCTTGCATTTCAATAATTAACATCAGATGTCAAGCTATTCCCAGTTTACAGTATCTCTGATGTCTGGTAAGAAGTCATGGACTAATAGATGGATAAAGTCTATTGTAATAGCTATTTAATCTCTCTGAGAACACAGGGAATTCATGGGACTTCTATTACACTGCATGATAAAGTTAGCAAGTGCTTTGAGGATAAACCTGGTCAAATGGAGAACAGAGTTGGTTGACATCACTTTTCAGGGAAAAAAAGTTTTTGTTGTTGTTGTACTGAATCTTTTTTGCTAGGAAAGTGAGATGATGGCAAAGCTTCCAGCTTGGAAGGAGAGAAAATGCTGAATCTTGATCACCTGCAGCCCACACAGGAGCACAGACGTGTCCACTTGCTGGGGGAATGGCAGGGTATCGAGCAAAACCAAAAAATTCAGCTCAAAGGGCAGAACCGATTTGCTTTCACATGTTCTGTATTTGTCCCACTGCCCCATAAACTCTCCTAGAGTCCAGACATAAGGACGCAGAAAGCCAAGGCTTTTGGGCTCCTTATTTCCATTCCAAGGTGGAGGCAATGGAGAACTCCAGCTCTTAGTCCCTGCCTCCGATTAATGCCTTACTCCTCAAAGCGGTCCTCACTGCAGTCAACAGGGAAGGCAGCACACCCAGCATTAGGAAAGGAGTTGAATCTGGGCTTTGTGCTATAATAGTGACTGAAAATTAGTAAATAATAAAATTCTGATATTTTCTAATATAAAATAATATAGAAGAACTGAGCCACAGCGTATCATAGAGGATTATGGTCTTCAGAATACTAAAAGTCTAATAAATACCCAACAAATGAGAAACAAATATATTTTAGGTTAGTGATCATTTAGTACTATATCAGTATCAAAAAACCTCAGAAATTAGTTTCTTGCATGTCTTGAATAAAGGCAGCCTCCCTGAAATAAATGGTGAGCAAACATCATTATAATTATTACTTTTATCTAAATTCACTGCTTCTTTCCACTAGAAGCAAGGCTTGATTTTATCCTGCAGTTACTGACAAGTTACTCATGTTCCAGGACAGTTGTATTATAGACTCTGTAGACTTCAATCACTAAAATACTGGACTGTTTTCATATTCGCTTGAAGGGAATCCTGAACTACTTCCACAGCCAAGGGACAAGTGGGTGTACATTGTGTTTCCATGTAATCTGGAAAGTTTCCCAAACATGCTAGGACAGCATGGAGAAAAAAAGAAAAGCAAACCCAGGATTGTCCAGAACTTATTTTTGAACTACTTGAAAGCAAATTCTCTGGATGAGAGATCTGTGCTTCCTCTTCACCTTTCCCAAGCGTCTCAGCATCTGGAAAGCTGCAGCACATCACAGCAGGAATCCAGGCTCCCTTCTCTGACGTGCACAAAAGATGCTGGTGAACAGCTTCTTACCAGCACTGCCCTAAATCTTGTCACAGGAGTATACCCTGCATCATGAATACTCTACGGTCAAATCCAAGCTGGAGAAAGCCAGAAGAAGAAGTAATTATACCAAGTTGCTGAAATGAAAAGGTTTGGTCAAGTATTTGTAAGAACTTAACAAATAAATAATAAACAGCAAAATGGGACAGGCAGTCAAAGGACACAGTGAAAATACTGTGGTTATTTTAAATGACACTTTAATAGCTTGAAAATCAACTACTGAGCATGCCTGAGGGGAATATAAGCCTTCTACAGTCACAGTGCAGAGAGAAATGAAATAGTAGCTGTGAAGTGATCCTTTCCACCCTCAAATTCTGTATTCAGCAGTGCTCCTTCCATAATTTCAGCAGAGCTCTGAAATGTCTGCATTTTCTTGTTATAAATAAACCTAGCTTGTTACTCTAATATATGCAACACAGCTGAACATTTAACAGTCAACATAGATATACTTACTATCAGTTGTATATTTATTGGGTTCAGCGGATGGAAAGGCAGAACGCTTTTTGCACTAAAGAGGCTAATCCTTCATCATGACGACCAGCTGCCTTCATTAAAGTCATGACATCCTGTCAGTTTAGATGTCGAATATACAACTGTGGGCCCTTGTTTCTCAGAGTGGTTTTCACCTTCCAGATTGCGTTTTCTCATCATTTAACGTAAAATACAACCTGTGTTATCCCTTCTTTCTGGGAGGACATAAAACTCTCACACATAGAGGAAACTAAGTAGGACTTAATTCAACTGATTTTGACAGGACTGCATACTGTACTTTCACACATGTAAGCTGGGGGTCCATGAAAGAATAGCAAAACAAGAGGACACTGACCCAAAAGTTTCCTCTCCCTAGTAGCCCTTTTTTGTCCCAATAGCACCCCTCCCTCACCTTTCATTTTATACAGATTGTAGCCATGAAACACAGCACTTAGCATCCAGCATGCCTTTAGGTGAACTGATGACTCTGGATGTTTTCCAGAACTGCGGTGCCCCATCTAGAGAGGCCTTGGCTGGTCTCCCTGTTCTTCCACTTGGCTCTTAGTTCACTGGTCCCATCGTGACATCTACCCTACGGTCAGAGGGCAATCTGCAGCACGCTCAGGTACTAACAGTATATCTGAATCTTCTCCAAATGCTGACACTCTTGTGGGATTTTGCTGCAACTGTGATGATGGAGGGTGCTGGATTTTTTAACTGACACTAACACTGCAGTCCACAACCCGCTGAGAAGCACGTCCCTTGCCTCAGTGGTCTGAAAGCACATGAAGGACTGGAACAGTACTTGCAGGTGTGCCTTGTGAAAGCAGTTGTTCTTCTCTTTTGGTAAATTAATTTACAGCCAAGAATAACGGCAGATATCTGGACTATGCAGTAACTCTTTAGTCAATCTCCTGTGCTGATGGCTCTGTGGTTTCACATTACCTCTTCATCTTGAGTGTATAACCTTTGCTTTCCCAACAGTTACTGTCTCACAGCTTTTGTACTACCTAACACACTGTATCTTAGAGAGATCACCATCAAATTTAATGTCACCCTACTTATGAATAGGAGAGGTGACTGAATAAACAGCTTAAGAACTGTAATGAGACACTGTTACACTCCTCACAATAATGACTTCTACAAACAGCAAAGCATAGTAGCACCTTTTAAGTTGGAACATACAAACCCACACGGTTTCCTTTCTGCTACAGATAACTTGTCAATAGGGGTATTCCCAATTCCGAGTACAGTACCAAGAAAAGCAATCATGATGTGGTAGTTCTCCACTGATTTGTAGCTCCCATTGCAATGTTTTCATTCCCAGTGCAGTTAGAAATCAAAATGCATGGCAACTGTTTAAAGCTTTCGATTTAAACAGCAAAGCCAGGAAGCGGAGAAACACCACGACATCTGACCTCAGTGCTGAGGTACCTGTCCTAAGAAATGCACATTTTAACTCCATCACACAATTACCTCTGGTCTAGTCAGTCAACTTGGGGTCAAATTCGTGGGTTGTTTAGACCAAAATACTTCCACTGCTGATATGGGTGCTTTATGGGTGACTGTATTCCAAGCAAGTGCATCACCCGCACAGCTGATTCACTACAGACTAAAGAACAATTCATAATTTTTTTTCACAAATGGTAAACTGAAGCTGTAACACAAACATACTTCAGCTCCAGGTAGGCACACAGGAGTCCAGCCTGGCTCAGAGAGGTCAACAGAACCTTTGCCACTGGCTGACCTGTTGCTGCTGAGGCAGGCGAGAGTACAGGTAATTCAGTAAAGACAATTATAGAATCATTAAGATTAGAAGAGAGCTCTAAGATCATCAAGTTCAACCGTCAACCCATCACTGCCATGCCTACTAAATTACTAAAATTACCTTTCTTGCGCAGAAGAACACTGGCATGTTTCCGTCCGTTTCTGTTTTCCACATGACACGTATAGTTAGCCAGGTCTGCCTCCTCAACAGCATCAAAGATCAATGTCAATTCAACTTCTTTTTCTCCAAGATGTTCTCTGAGGAGTCTGAAAGGAAGGAGACAGTCTTCACTTAACTGAATTACTACAGGTGGAAGGTTCCCAGAAGAACCACGATTTCTCAGCACAAGATACACAGTGTTCCCGGCATCCTTCACTCCTGAGAAGGACTTAGAAGTAGACTCCAGTTGCCTGAAAGAGACTTCACGGAGGCATCTTCCACGACAACCAAAAGCCTTCTTCTCCTGCCATGTCTGTAGCGAGGAGCTAATCAAGTGCAGGAAGAGCGGCGACGAGTGCAACGGTTGTATGCAGCTTGTTCACAAATGCTAAAAACAATGTCTCCTTTAAAAGAAGCAATAAATACTCACTTTCCAGAGAAGTAAATATGTGCTACTAAGCCACTGCTGAGCAAATTATAAGGCAATATTTTAAGGGCTGGGTATTGTGATGCTTTTTAAGGCAGTCTGGAAAACCAATGAAAGGAGCCGTGCTACTCTGTGGAATTTTTCTCTATTTTCAGGGGCTAGATCCTGACTTTACAAGGGAACAGTGTCAAGACCAAGAGCTCTCTGCTCCTTTGAGAGGACAGAGGAGACATGCAAAATCCCCACAAAGGGAACAAAGTTCTAGCAGACTTTCAGGCCAGAGGTACAGTCCTTTCATGTCCTTCTTCTAATGTGAACCTTAAAAAGAATGCAAAGTACATGCAAGTGTTTTCTGATGCTGACACTAAGTTTAAAAATACAATGCCCTACCAAAATACAGTCCCTCTCAAATGGCTTCTGATCAGTTGCTCAGGAAAACGCTCCTGGTCCTTTGAACAAGGAAATGTAATGTCAATTAAAATCTACCCGATTCATTTGACCCTGTTAGCGCGCAGCTGCATCACGTGTGAGAGGGTGAACGTAAAATGTGTGACGCCCTCGCAGCTGCCTGCGAACTCACCATCACATGCAGTACTTCAGTGAGTCTCTTCTCCAAAAAGATAGTGTACGGCACTAAGAGGTAAAGGTATAAACAGGATCCAGGTTCACCAAAAAGTCCGGAGACTGGCGGGAGGTGATTTGGCACAAAGTAATTCACCAGAGTGCTGTTTGCACTGGATGGAAACTGCTTCTGGAGAGCTTAAAATTTTTCAGTAACAACATCAAACCCCCAATCTCTCTGTTATAAACCAAAGCTGTTTTAGGGTTTCCAATGCGCACACGCATTTTTCATATGTATATAGTTTCATATAACAAACATGGATCTCCAAATTTGAAAACAAATCAGAAATGAAATACGAGGGCACTGCACTAGACAATCAAAAACGGAAGCCTGACTGCTATAAACCACATATTTACGGTAAAATTTCCCCGCACCTAGCCTTTAAAGGCTTGGGTGGTCTGACAGAACTCAGCAGATGTACCAGAGCATCCACAACAATTCAGCCTCGTTCACTACAGCGGTGTAACTTCCAAAAAAGCAAGTGGAAAAACTTTAGTTTAAGAAGGCATGTGTGTTGCATTTGGAAATTCTGATCGCATCTTTTTCGCAAATTCACCCTTATTTATTGTGTATTTTTGCATTTTTTTTTATTCTGTCCCTGAGTCCAAGTGCTGAATATAATGCAAGAAAGGCTGAATTTGTATCATTCCTGGCCAGAAAAGAAACCTCCCAGGAGAGCCTGACCTGTTTGCAGACTCAAATGACCCTAATTTATTGGGGATCAGATAAATAAATTCTAATTTACCTATTAACCTATATTCCATATGTACATATAGCAAAACCTTTTAAACTCAGGAAAGTCTTTCTTCTCTGTTGGTAAACAATATGCTTCACAAATTTTGGCCTAGAAATCATGCTGCAAGGAACAAATAAAATCATTAGCAGAGAAGATATCTGGGACACTAATCTGGAGCACACTGTGAATGTTCAGATTGTCTTGTGTTTACTACAATCAGCATATTTGATGCAGAAAAACATGAAGACAGATTACAATTAAGAGAAAATAAACTATTGTTCTGAATCTATTTCAAATAAAATAATCAACCCTTAACCTAAATTTACATAGTACATGATCAGCTAAAAAGGAGCTTTCATAAAAAAGAATACACATTTGGACTGAATTTTTTTTTTTCACTTATTTTCATGTTAATTGCAATTTTTCGGAAGAGAACACTCTAGAATGGGATCTAACATGAAAATGCTGATGGACCCTTAAATATTATGCTGGTAGCAAAGTGTAGAAAGCTCTTAGTGGTGTTAAATCTTTCACTCCTGCTTTTTTTTCCCCCATCCTTTTTTTTTTTTTTAACCAGCACTCGACCGTGAACAATACATTATTGCCACAGAAATACACAGTTGGTCGCTTACATTTTTTTAATATGCGTGCAGCTTTTAATTGATTGCATTTTGTAGTTGGTTCAGAGAACACTGAGAACAATATTTTTGAGTTAGGAATACAGTATGAACAAGTAAGACCTCACAGCTGCAACAGTATTTGCTTGCGTTGCCAGCAACACTGCCAACACAAGCCAGCTCCCACAAGTTGAGAAAATACTGGCTCTTCTTTCTGGTTTGATGAACAAACTGTAAGAGTAATTGCATCATTTAATACATAGGTAAATCTACGGTGCTTGACAACTCACAACAAACAGGATGGAGGGAGAGAAAGAAGAGGTGTGTGAGGTAAAAATACCCAGTGCTTTCTTATTGTTCAAGCTAGCTTTCTTTTTGTTCAAGGTGAAGCATTTTATCTGAAACAAAACATTTTGTCTAGTCATTATTTTTCAGTTAAGAAAATAAGAATTAAAAACAAAATTATCATTTCAGAATACAAATGTTTTCTTTGAAAAATATCAATGTTTTTGATTTTTCAAATCTTTTGTCGTATTGTTCCAATGTATTTATGCACAAAGTTGAATCTGAAGTTAAAATACTTTTCCTTTGAAACCACATTTTCCTATAATTTCCAGGCTTTGTGTGATCACAGATGTAAAGGCCACAAGAAAGCTTCAGCTGGGTCTCTTTACAAGACCAAGGCATTAATTCCAAACCTTTACTGATCTGCATGCGAGTTGGGACTTCTCAAAAAGGAAACTTTTATTCTTTATATAGTTGAGGAGCAGGACTGTGAACAGGGATACAGACTCTAGTCCCTTCTTTCTAGTCTTTACCAATAGCCTGCAGATGAAAGGACAGATCTGCATGTACATAAGTACCTCTCCAAGGAAAAGAACCTCAACTAACACCACAGCACAGCGATCTTCCCTTTCACTTTGCTGTATCATGTTTCTCCTTCTCTGCCCAGAAATTGTCTACTTGAATAGTACAAGCTTTTCAGGAGAGGGCTGTCATTTTCATACTTCTCTGCGAAGTACCCAGCACATTAGCCAGGCAGTAGCGATAATTCTGCCTCCCTCCTGCAGCATCCTCTCCTAGCAGCATATAAGCTCCTCATTTTGCCTGAGCATTTGCATCAGTTGACTTCTGTGGGTGAAAAGGCAGAATGCTAAATTAATCAGCAGGAAGAAGTAAGGCTGCAGTTCAAAATGTCTCCATTCACTTCTTTCACTCCCATGCCTCTAGAACGAGTTGAATTATTTCCACTTTAAAAACAGAGAAAAGAGGGAAAAAAAAGGACAGACATGCCATACAAGTTGAGCATTACGAGGCACCTGCAAACTGTTTTGCAGTGTTGCCTGAAGAAGAAAAAGAAGCAACTCATAGGTGGCTGGGAGAGTAAGATTTCTGCCTGAAAATACTTCTTTGCCACGGCAAAGAGACCATGCTGAAATTTGCTGTGGGCTCCTTTGATAATTAGGTACAACCAGCAACTCTGCAGGCAGGCTTAAAGACTCCAATTCCTTCTTTAATAGCCCTGGTTCAATTTACATGACACTTTTATTACCGTTGTGAAAAACCCAGCTGGCAAGCACAGCCTCTTTCTCCTTTTGCCCCTGTGCATGTCTAACATTTGGGGATCTTAGTTCAAGGGAAGGCAAGGAGGCAGGTTAGAGAGGGGCTCATTGCCTCCACATCCTGCAATGCTGATTAGTTACTTTTGATTCTGAGGCTCTGTAACGAGGTCTAATAAATAATGAGAAGCCTAGAGCTACGCATATGTTAGTCATGGTGAAGTCTGCTTACTAAAAAAAAACAGTTCCATGGGTTTGATTTTAACAGAAATGCTCAAGTCACAGGCATCCTTATTTCAGTGCTTTCATAATAGCAGAGTAATTGACTGGTAGCGATGCACGCCAGAGGATGCAAACCAGGGATGGATGTTTTGTACTCCCACACCGCATTGATCTGCAAACCTGAACTTTCCTCATATACAGCAAATCCAGTGACACGATAGGTGGGTACAGTACAGGGTAAGGACAGCACCAAAAATTCAGAGTTCTCCTAAATTTGT
This sequence comes from Opisthocomus hoazin, assembly GCF_030867145.1. Classification (NCBI taxonomy): domain Eukaryota; kingdom Metazoa; phylum Chordata; class Aves; order Opisthocomiformes; family Opisthocomidae; genus Opisthocomus; species Opisthocomus hoazin. The sequence goes on from NC_134427.1 coordinate 16,151,512, forward strand.
GAATTAATTTAAGATAGGGAATGCACAGTTAAAATGTTAGATATTTGCCAAAGAAACAACCCGTGCAGTGGTCTGGTTGTAACAATTCCCAATTACCTGTAGTTTCTCAACATTAACAGAAACGTGCTGATAATACCATATAGAAGCAAACAGATGGGAAAAACATTTAACCAGCAAGTTCAACGTGGCTCATCAAATTTGAAACATACATGACATTTTTTCAAATACATCAATAAGTACGGGTGGGTGAAAGAACAGGCTGGCTCAGGGCACTGACAGAACAGTTTCCCTGAAGCAGCAAACCTGTAATAGGATGCATAAACAAGAGCTGTTACTGTGAAAAAGTAATTCACAAAAAGTTACTACTACCGTTGCCATAGCTACTTCTAAATGAAAAAAAAAGGACGGACTCTGGCACTGCTGGTAACAATGCAGTAGGTTTTGGTAAATGCTATGTTTTTAATGCTGGCTGTGATGCACAGGAGATTAGGTACGTGATAAGTAGCTTTGTTGAAAAGAAGACTCACTGAATTGTGACGGGCCTGTAGAGCGAGTCAGAGCATTTTAACGAGTGAGAAAAGGGAGTTGTCACAAAATTAATCGGAAACATGAATGGGTAATGAGATGGCACAATGAAGGACAAATACAGCTTTTTCAAACTCAATTTCACTAACAAATGCACATAAAGGAAAAGTTTTGAACTGTGCTAGAGCTGGAGAGCTCTTTAAATACAAACTTCAAATTGTCCTTCTGATGCAGAGGAAGAACATGAGCAAAATCACTCAGTTCATATATATACACCAGAGAGGACACAATGCCATTAAATGCTGATTACTTGCAATGGCAGAAGTTTCCAATAATTGTATTTTGTGGTCAGAAGCCCAAAAGAGGATTGTACACTTAAAGCCATTCTGGCAATATATGATAAATTCTATCTGTATGCAATTAAGGTGCAATGTTAGGTCAGTTAGTATATCTTAATAACTAGTGGCTAAATGGCTTAACTTCAAATTATTGATCAAGTAATAAAGCAAAGAAATCTCTCTCTCTGCGTGCTCTCCAAAATCACTTTTACAAGAAGCAAACAACTCAGAAATGAGACCAAAGAAATGTGCAATGGAAGGTGCAAAGACCTTGTCTTTCTTTATAATCTACATTCATTGTGTCCATAGGAGCTGGGACCACCTTGTCCATAGTATAACCACAGCTTAGTCTTTGATCAAAGAGCTATTAAGGAGGTAATTATTAAACAAGGAAGAAAAGAAGATGCTGTTAGGTGCAAATTCCATGAAGGTTTCTGGGGATACAAGTGTTTGCTTTCTTTACAACTGGTACAGCAAACGATAACCAGCACCTGGAACAAGCCAAGCACAAGCTGGATATCAGACATCTCACACAGCAACTTCCCTCTCTCGCTTAAGTGTTAAGCATGGAGAAACAAATGCTTCGAAAGCCCTGGTTAAGGCATATTAAGAGCTGTATCACAGGCAGACAACACATTCAGTAGAAAAGAAAAAGTATGGTGACTTTGACAGGAGCCCATTCATCTTTAAGATTAACAGCGATGCTGAAATGAATGTCGTCTTGCCAAGGACTGCCACGAGGTGTGGCTGCAGTGGACAGCACCATTTCCATGCAGGGCTAAAATCAACCCCCAGAACACTCAAGAGATGCTTCAGCTACCATCAGGGGAATTTGATAACAAATTTTCAGGAACATAGACAGCTACTATGCCTTTAGAGTTTATTCGCTAGAAAGGAGAGGGAGCAACTCACACTTCCCTGGTTCCAAGTCATTCATCACTCTTTGGACAGAAAACTATTTTCCACTTCCAATTAAAAAAAACGTTCAAAAAACCGCTACAGGCTTTCGGGATATACCATGGTTTTAACAGTAAAGACTCCAAAAAGTACCTGACTTCGCCTTCTCTGATGTGACCTTCTAATTCTTCTATGAATTTTTCCCCTTTCATCCAGTAGATCATGGGGCCCGATTCTCCACTGAACCCAAAGAAAGCTTTGCAGGCCACCATCAGTGGGTTTCCTTAAGACAAGAAGAAAAGAGAGAGTTAGACACTTCGTCACAGCTACTAGAGAGACAATGATTATGAGAAGCCTCAACACCTGAACTAAACCTCCCCGTTTAAAATTTGAGGGGAAAAAAAAGGAATAACTATAAACCATAGGAAAAATGGTGACGTTGATTTGCATCTACAGGAAATAGCTGTAAAATGAAACTCTGAAGTTATCCATCATTTCTTTTTTCCCAGAAAGACACTACATGAACAACGAGAAGGTACGGAAATGGTGGCAACATAAGGTGATGTCAGATTGGTTGCTAAAAAGAGAGATGACCTCTTTGTCAGACTCCTGGGATCTCCACCAGGACTGGGGACTGTGCCCTAAGAGGCAGGTAAATCACTGAACTTGCTTACTGCATCCTATCCACCCATAAAAAAGACACAGTAATAATTTCCTCCTCACTTAGATAGAAATCAAATGTTAATGAAGTCTTAGTAAGCTGTTCTCAGAGCTTTTAAAGATCCCGAAGTACTACACGATGCCAGTGAGCACCAACAACACCCATGTTACTGTCAACAGGCTTTGGCAAAGGACCGAACTTCAAAGCATTACTCAAGCAATAGAGTAAAGAACTCTCCCTTTCAGCTCTGCAAAAATACTTCCAAAAGAAAGAAAATGAAACTTGGAAACTAATCAGGTTTCTTTTCTCCCCAAGAATTCAGCATTTAGATGGATTTTTGTTTGGTTGCAGCTTTAGCTGTACTAGCTAGTCCAGGACTGTGCTTGCACTGCCAGGACAGATGGTCGTCTGCCTGCAGAAGACTTAAACAAAAGAGAACAAAAAACCCCCAAACAAGCCAGGAAATTCAGGAGAAGCATGCCCATTCCCTTCACATGCCAATACAGCTGCTGCACTCGCTTCTCTTGGCCTGTTTTACCCAGCATAGGCGGTCCAGGTTACAAAGCAGCTGTGGAGTCACCTCCTCACATGGGAGGACAGACCTCATGTCATGTGCAATGGTGACTTGTGCCAAATCTTCCAGGACCCTGATCAAGCATGAAAAGTCCAAATAAAGCATTTTACTATGTTCGAAAGAAATATTTTGTTACGCCAGCCATCCTCAGTGCCAGCAGGAGACTCTTTTGACGCTGAAATAGAACAGGCCTACACTTTTCAAAAAGGGCCAGTCACTTGGAGCACATCACTTGGCTGCGCATGGGCTAACGGTTTCACAGGGCTGACTTACTCTGCCTTCATCAGTCACCTCCTGTCTGCTCAGCAGTGATAACTCACTGTGTGCATACTGAGAGCACATCAGAGTTGTGTGTTAAAGCACCTTTGCCTAAACCCCCCCCAGAGCTGTCCCAAGCCAACTACTTGCACTCGTCTATCCATTATTTAAGTGCCCAGTTTAAGACATGTCAAAAGAGTCTGATCAGTCAGGAAGTGCAACACTCCCAGCCACTGAAAATCAGCCATGCTCAAATTGTTTCCAAGCCAAGAACCAAAATTACAAGCCCTTTTGAAACATCAGGATACAGCAAGAAAAGGTTTAAAGACTGCACTTCAGTCTCTGTTTCTCAAATAGCAAAAGACAAAAATGGAAAATGTTTATCCTGAAAATGTTTTACAGAATCTTTCATTATCTCCATATTCACTACGACTCTGGTACCACAGCTGGCCACTGAACATGTGCTGATGCTGACAGATTATACACAACCAGCTCAAATGTCCACAACAGAAGCAGGGGTGGATATTCACCGCTACACGTATATCCCACAACACTGACCACCATCATAAGAGAGTTCCAAACTTCATTAGCTAATGAAGAGTCAAGAAACACTTCTAGGCAGACATTTAACTGCACTAAAAGACAATATTGGAATAGTCTGTTTCCTTCTGCTCCTGCTCACCCAGCCCTGCGAGCCCTCCACGGGCGGAGGGGAGAATCGGAGCCTCCGGCTATATCCATCTCACGTTTTCCGAACACACTGGATGCCTGGGTGGTGTGAGGTCTTTTGTGCCGCCTGCCTCAGAGTTACTATATGCATCTATTTAAATACCACTTAGTGATTGCTGGCATGCGGCTGCTCGGTCCGTGTTTGATTTTAATGGAACGAGACAACTGTAGCCATGTGAAACAGAACGGGCTAGGCGTGGCCTAGCAGCACTGATAGTCGATGCCCTCTCCTTCGCACACCATGCTGGGCATTAAGGGTTACAGGCAAAATATATTATCGGGTGTGCTTTTCCTCAAACCAGCAGATTTTTACTTTAAAAACAAACCCTGAAGAAATGAAAATACTCCAAGGTGAGTCTAAGATTTCTATACATGCAGAGTAAATATCCTGAGGTAATACGTCTGGTCTGAAGAAATAAGAAGTTTTCTATACAAATAGGAAAACCTAAAAAACCTAGCTGTTGGTACACAGCTTCTGTAATAAACAAACCCAATACAAAACATCAGTAGCCTCTACTGTGACAGCCTGCACGCTCTGAACATGCCCGGGCAGATCTATTTCCCAGCTTTGCCACTGGGGAAAACCAGAGAATAAACTAATACCGTCAACCGCAAACTTTAGAGTGAATTAGTATTTTCAGTTCAAACTCTGCGACCAGCCACACCTGAAAAAACCCATGGTCCATCTCATCTGCAAACCCATCACTGATCAGAGGGAGGTATAAGCAACTGCTCCTCATGGAACAACTAATTTTCATCTCAGTAGAATGATGCACGTCTGGGCTGAGCTGAGCTGTGCTAGGGTGGAAAGAGTTTGGGGCTTGATGACACCTCAAGGTCCCATCCAAAGCCAAACTCTCACACACTGTTCTTCTGCTCCTCAGGCTGATAAGGACATAAGGACATCTCACACTTCTGTAGCCCTCTGAAGCAGCTTCTGGTTTCTAACTCCGTCACCCCTTTGCGACTCTGGAAGCAGGACAAAGCCAGAAAAGGTAACATTGGCTCTTCCTTGCAGAAATACTTTACCTCCTCAAATAAGCCTCCACAAGAAAAGGAGGGGAGGTTTCCCCTCTCCTGCTACGTTAAGACACAGCTGGTCACAGCAGCAACCTGTTACTACTGGTTTTCAGGGAACTCCAAACAATTCCTACCCAGAAAAGAACACATCTTGGCTCACTTCATTTCCCCCAAAGTGCTGAGATTCTAAAACTGCAGCTCAGTTCCCCGGTTCCTAAATGTACCCTTGAATATGGGGAGAAACAGGCAGTAAGCATGGAGAGTGCCCTTTGCAGGTACTGATTTTGGGGCTGGCTTTGAACCAGGCGGTATCACACCCAGTCACAGTTCCAGGCAGAAGGAACTAACAGGCAGTCTGCAACTCCAACAACTCATTTTGTGTACGGCTCAAACTTTTGCATATCATTATTGTTATTCTGCGTGACACTAAGTAGTTCCACCACTAACTGTTCTTATTAAGAAAAATTCCCCTTGCATCATTTAATTAACAAGATCAAAGTTCCTAGAATGAATGGTATCCTAAAAGTTTGCCATCTGTAAATGGTTTCTGTTTAAATCAGGTATTTCAGTTGCAATTTTAATTAATAATTTGCTGAGAAATAGAGAAAATGATTACTGAGATTTCTAATGAATCAACACTTAAGAGAATGTTTTAAGAAACAAGGGAAGAAAGTAGAAAAGTCTGCTTGTAGACATCACTGAGTCCACTGCTTTGCTGGGGTCACCTTGTTGCAGTAAAGCCTCGGGTTCCAGCAGCAGTCTCTGCTTCCGCTTCTTTCCCTGCTCTGTCACTCAGGCAGGCTTGTTGAAAACTCCCAGCTGATAAGACACAACCACTGGCAATAGGAATGACTTTCATTGCTAAATCTTATTGTATATTTCTCACCTGACCGTTTTCACAATAAATCTGTGTGAACTCTACCATACATTTTAGCAATTATTTTTCTGAAAATGAGAATTCCACAGAAACGCAATTATTCAAGTCAAATAGCTGCCTGATGGCAGTAGGAGTACTGGCTAAGGAGGGAGAAAGAGACTGCAAAAGAATTTAGCCAGGCGTCATTCTGAATGTGCTTACTGCAGGTCTGACACGCTTTGAAAGAGAATGACAAGTCCTGCAGCACAGTCTCTCTTGAATGAGGCATGCGCCAAGCATCACGTAAATGAAAATTCAAATACCTAAAAGTTGTTCAGCCTTTTAAAAACTTCAATGCCAAGGCTAGATGACTGACCAGCACGGAAGACAAAAGCTGTTCACTGATCACAAGATCTGGCTTATGCCAAGGCACTTTTTCAGGGATTTTTTTTGAAAATGCAGATTGTTTATTTTTTTCACTCGTTTTGCATAAGTAGGTGGATTTCATGTCTTATTTGCGAGCATCCATTCAAGGGTACAACACAGAGTTTGCATTCTCTAATGTCCCCATTCTGCTGGTGCTCTGCTCTTCCAGCAAATCAGGCTTTCACTCCCAGAGTAAATCATCCCAGAGTAACCCCATCAAACAGCCAAAGTCATCTGTGAATCCTTGGGTGCCTTTTTTTTTTTCCCCTATGGCTTGAAACATTAGTGTTTTTTCCAATTCTTTCACGTTTTTGTGCCAGATACAACACCACTCTCAACAAGCCTGAACCGAACCAGATGATCCTTCCAAGCTAGTACTAGAACTAACTGGAAGTGCCAAAAGAAGACCTCCTTTTGTACCAGGCAACATCAAAAGTCAACCCTGCACACACTGGTAGTTGGATTTACACCTTCAGCTCCATCTAAGTGTTAATACCACTGACTACAATATTGCTTTTATCTCTTTCAGGGCTGGATGCTGCATACACATAGAATGGAAGACAAGTGCATTGCTGCCACCAAAAAATCATTCCGTCACTCCAAGTCCCTCTTCTCGATGCACATGCATCATGTAGCTCCTCTCTGATAACGACACCTGTGACTCTTTCCCTATAAGACCGACAGAGAGAAGTGTTTGCAAAGGAGCAGCTTCCCACTCTTGACACATGCAGATGTTGTGCAGGCACCTCACAGGCTTTGTTTCTTCAGTTTGCCGAGACAGAGGACAGGAAAGGCAGGTTACTTATCACATCTCAATAAGTGTATTCTACACGCTGTGTGCAAAATTGAATCCAACTTTCCAGGCTGTGCGGTCTGCAAGGAAAATCACCATGTCACTGACAAGAACATTATTGTTCCATCGTGCTTTACAAGTGCTACAAACTGACCAAAGAGCAGCAGAGTGCTTTAAATTCCCCTGGCAAAGCAGGCTGGATTGTATACAACTGTGAAGTAAAGAACACATTTCCTTTTCCTTCAGAAGGACATCCTGGATAAGAAGATATGGGAGACTGAGCTTATGCCTGCAATTTATCCACAAAACAAATGCCGGGGGCAACGCAGACCTTGACTCATGAAAAACAATCTCTGTGTGTGGTAGCTTCTATGTAGTTTGCAAAGAATGTCAGTTTTCTCTAAGTCCCTTGCAAGGACATCCTCTTAGCTGTTCTCCTACGCTCCACAACAACGGCAGAACCCAGAAGCACACTGAGGTGGTGCAGCCTAAGCTGAACCATGGGCTGGGCTCAGCTGGCTGGTGCCAACCCGCTGGGCTGAGCTGCTGCCAGCGATGAGGCTGCCAGTGGTAGCCAACGGTGCCCACTCAAGGCCACTCCTGCAGTCTGAGAGTCGAACCCTGCAGCTGAGCTGCGGAGCCCTAGACCCCTGCCTGGAGCTCATCCGCCATGGGATGACCTCCCAGAGAAGTCAGGAGGCATTTGGCAGAGGCAGCCGAGGATGTGCTTGGGTTTTGCTCCTGTCACCCAGCCCAGCTAATCACCTGTGCTTCCCAGTCCCCTCTTGCCACAGACCAAGGGACTGCAGCACCACTTCACATCATCAGGGGCTTCAGCATCTGTCCCTGTCATCTGCTGAGGCGGCACTGCAGTTTTTCACAGATTTATCCAGTACTGAAGCAGACAAAGCTACAAACCCTCCAGCTACATTACCACCTCCCTCCTTTACATTTCCCTTGCCAATTCCAAGCATTACTTCATTACTACATGGACCAAAGATTCCATGTTTTATTTAGTACAACAAGATTTATAAAGCCCATGCTAATTACGCTACCTGGGACTCTTCTTCCTCCTCTTTTACTTGCCTATTCTACAGAATACATGCCTAGCTGTGTGCTGAAACATGTTACCCGGATTTAGATAAAAGTCTCATGGAGTTCAGTGACTAGTTTGAGCATTATAGGATCCAGTGAAAATAAATCATACTCAAAACAAATTATTTTCTCTGACCAAAAACAAAAAAAAATTACAGAAAATCATATAATGTTTCAAAACTCTATTCCAGCAGTCAGTACATTAATGACTGGATATGATCCTTCCAAACACTTGCAGAATTGAAGATCAGCCAGGAATTAATGAACTGAAAGCTTTTTAAATAAAACTAAGAAACCTGCTTTGGGTAGTGATAATAATTGCTTCAATAAGATAAATTTACAGTGAAATCAAACCTACCTAGCCTCCAGACATTTGAAACCGGTTTGAGAGCATTTAAAAACTCACACACACACACATATATATATATTTATTTTACTAGATTGTTTTATTCTTCAAGTTTCTACAAAGAAACAAACAAAAGGAGGTGCTCTTCCCCTAAGCAAGGTCCCGTGTTATGCACAGCATACGCTAGCCACTAAAATAATATTCTGGTAGCTGTATTGATACGTAGAAAAAATAAATGGCAACAGTACGTGACATACATTAAATTGGTTCTTCACTCATATAAGAACTTTTTGACTTAAGGCAACTCTTTGGCAATAAGAAAGAGTCCAGTAAAAACTGACAAGAAAAATGCAGAAGATCTTTAGCTCTAATTTTGTCCTCTGTAGTTTATAATCTTAATTCTAACTTTCTTTCTTGCTCTGCTCTTATTTCTTGCGCCCGGAGATGTCACAGAACACACGGCCATGAGATATTTGTGTTTTTCTGTCTCACTCAAGTGAGCAACTGGCACATATAAAAAGTAGCATAACACTGACTAACAGCAAGCAGCAGAACCCCAGACATGAAACAAAGCAACAAAGCAACTAAGCCTCCAGACAGTTTGTTGCCAAGAACTCAAGTCAGTGCATTTGCTGTCATTCCGTAGAGCCCCAACCATTTCCCATTTAAACAATACAATCATGACACACTGCAAGTGCTGCTTTGTAGGGCTGGCTATCGACCACGGCTCTCACAAAAAGACAAAACCAAAACTGAAATACACAGAAGGCTGAAATGCTGCTGATAAAAATTTAGCAGATGTTCCAAAAATGAACTAATCAAGGCAAAAGCTCCTAGTGCAAATGCTTTCCAAAAACACCCCCAGATAAACATCCCAAGCCCTGCACACACCCGCCCCCCCTCCCCCGCAAAGTAAACCTCACCTAAATCCTGTAAAATCCTTTATTCCATTTTCAGAACTGCCTTGGGGTCATAATTTGAAGTCTTAGTCACTGAGACCTCAGGTGTAACTGAAAGTCAAGGATTTTAGCTTTTCAGTTATTCACCTTCAATGAAGACAGATGCTTAGTGGGATTTCCAGAAGCAGCTTGACAGCTGCCTTGTGCTGACTTTAGCTAGTGTTCAACGCTGGTGTCCTTCTGAAAAGCTCATTTCTGTGCATTTCAAGGCACAGAAATATTATTTAAGAGAAATGCCCTGTAAGTACTTAAAAAATGGCCCCTTGGTGGTAGGGTTCCAAGAGCTGGGGCAGCCAAATGTCAACAAAGGAGCAACATCCAGGATGAAGGTGAACTAAGCAGGGAGTGAGGTGGAACAAATCGTCTCGCTACGGCCAGGGCATGGGTATGGCCCCCATGCTGCCACAGCAATCATCTCCCTCTGTTCTGATATTGCTTTTTAGCATGGCCAAAATAGGTGGCAACACACAAGTGTGTTGCTCCAAAAGAAGAGCAGGAAGGGAAAAATTATTCAGAGAGACACTTGCTTCCTTAGATCACTGTCCCATGGTGAGAAGGGGAAACAACCAACTGTTTGAGCCACAAAGAGATGTTCCTGCCTTCTCCCAACAATCTGCTGGCTCAGGGAGAAGTCAGGGTCCTATCCCACACATTTCTGCTTCTTGCCAGCTTCAGGACTTTCCAACTCTCCAACTTGCACCTGCATAAAATCTTCTGTGGACATTCATGTCTTACATTTCATTTTCCTGAGCAAGTACATCTTGATCTTTTCTCTCAGGGGAGAAAGAGGATGAAATTCAGCATCTCTCTCTGCTGAGTGATCTGGCTTCACGTGAAGAAAGTGCACGGAATGACCAAGCTAACCAAGATCTGCTACCATCAACGTGGCCAAACTCTGAACCTTACTCACATGAGTACATTATGGGTATCCAGTCATATGTCTTAGCGAGTTCCCAGTTAGTATGCAAAGGGTACATTCAAGGTTGCTAAGGAAACCAGCTGCGGGCTGCAACACACTGAAGAAATTACACTAAACTTCTTCCAACTTCCATGTTGATTTTTAAACAAATGATAGAACTTCTTAAGGCAATGACTATGGAAAGGATAATTCTTCTTCACTTAAAAAGGACAAAGCAAATGTGAACTCATGCTTTATGCTATGGATGTCCTGTCCTATAAAGAAGGTGAGACTCTTTGAAATAAATGTATGCTTGAATCTAAGGAGTCAGCTGGGGTACTTTCATACTCGGTTTGTGACTGTTCACTCAATTCCCACCTAGGTTTTGGCTAACCCAGCTCATGCTAAGGCCTGATGTAGGCTGGGAGCAGCGCCATTACGTCAAAGCAAGAGCACCACGTAGGCAGGACAGGTGGCCAGACAGAGCTAAAGGGCCATTATACACCATTATTGCCTGCAAATTGCTGTCTCCAGCAGCCAGCATCTTCTGTCTGGCAGTTTCCTCAGAATCCACTAACTTACGAAAATGCTATAGACCAGACCTCCAAGCTGGAGGGTGTAAAACATCTGTTCACCCAAAAAGCTTTTGAAGTGGGTCCAACAGCAGCTGGACTGCTGAGGCTTCCATGCTTCCCGGTGTGATTCAGGGGACATCTGCAACTTGACGGAGGAGGAAGGATGAGGACTCTCACCGTCGGCTAGGCAACCAACTCTTTTCTTTTGCTCATGGGTGCACAATATTAGGAGTTACGGGTTATGAGTTCTGAAACCATATGACTCGAATGGTGAGTAAGTGAATTCATGTAACAGACTAGCCTGGGCTAAAGGAGATTGAGCCCCTGTTTGTCAGGTTGTTTATTATATTTCCTAATTAGCTCATGAAATAAAGTTTAAATCACAGAGTATGCTGTCCTCTAAATTTGAAAGATCCATATGGACCGTGACATCAGTTTTGTACAAAGCTGTTAATGAAAAACCTAATTCTCCCTGAACAGCTTGCTAATACCTCCATCGTGCCCTGCAGCAGGCATGTTGGGCCAGAAATGTTTGTGCGGTTAACAAGCTCCAGAATATCACCTTGATGCGTGTATTTTGATGTTAGCCAAGTCATTTCCTCTATCTGCTGCCATGCTCCTGACCCTGTGCAGGAGAATGGGATGGGAGGGCTAAGAAAAGGGGTCAGACACAAGAGGCAGCAACTGCTGCAACCTTCTTATTTCTCCAGCTTTCCCAGTCTTCCTAAAATAAATCAAATGTAGTGCTGGTTCCTGGTCAGGGGGTTGGACAGACAGATGTCAATCACCTCTGATAAAGAGTATAACCACAACTGTCACCACGCTCGGCTGCAGTTATGCAGGTGGCTTCTCATTGCAGGGGATAGGACTTGCCATAGCTCGTGATGAGATGATGCAGGTTCCCGCTTCCCCTGCACAAAGGGACCAACAGGGACACAGCTACCGAGATCAGGTTGTACTCAAATGAGGATCTACAACTGACTGATGTGCTTCAAACTCAGCAACTGCTCAAACATTTGGCTGAATATGGAGAGGGTGCCCTGTCGACTAAATTCAACCACCTATTTAAGTGCTGTGCTGAGTAAGCGCAACAGTGAGTTTTAAATAAAGACTGTATCTATGAAAAAGACTCAAAAAGAAAAACAACAGCCACAGAGCCGCATTTTCTCTAAGCTAACCCTAGTAAATAACTCCCCTTTATTATTTACTTAAACTTAGAGATAGCATTCAGGGAGAGTAGAAAAGTAAAAGTTCAATAAATACAACCCGTATTTTGCTTACTGAGTGAATCAATATTGTTCATCAGCTGTCCAATAAAGAATTTACAGGGAAGTTTAATCTCTTCTAATTGGTCAAAATTAAAGGAAACATTTTTATTTGCCCTTCTTATTACTAAAAAAAAGTCATGATTAAAAAAAAATTAAGTAACATTAAGGTGGATAATATTTTTTAAAAAAGTCGATCACACTAAAACCTCTGTTTTACATCTTTCTTTTTTTTCTGTTTCTTTTTCTTTTTTTTCTTCCTTCAAAACCTTCAGTTAAGAATCTTTTAACCAAGATACAAGACCTAAAACAGGGATTTGTATCTTTGGTGCAAGAATTTAGCAAACACTTAAGAATGTAAGGGTCATAAGATATTTCATAAAATCAGACAACTTCCCAGAGTTAAAACTATGCCTTCCTAAAGAGATACAGTGGCATCCCCTTGTTCTCAGTAACTTGAGCCATAATATATCAGTTCAGGTATACGCCACATTGAAAATGACCTTGTTTTTTTTCTCTGACAGATGTGATTTACACAAGTCAACAGACTAATTGCCCTAAACCTATTAGCAGTGAGGACTCGGATTTACCCTAAGCTTCTTGCCTTGCATTCAGTTGATAGCATTCACATTAAACACACATTAAATGTAATTTTAGTTGCACAGGACTCTAACAATGTCAATATTCCCTAGACAGGTGACAAACCATAAAGTCTGTAACTCCGAACTCCTAAATTCTGCACCATCACTTTTTTTTCCCTGGATCTTTACACACAGTGAAGGCACAGCCCATGGTTTCACCTTCTCATCCTCAACAGTGCTGACTGACGACGATTAAAGCCACTCCAAAAATCAAAAAACACTGCGCTGGCCCAAGGAGAAACTCCTGCGAAGGGGACGTTTCCTGTTTAAACTCATGGTGACAAGACACCAAGTGCTTGCAGAAAAGAGTGGGAATTTCCAGACTTAGCAGGGAAATCACCACAAAACTCCGCTGGGTAAACAGGGAAGGAAAGATGTCTATGCAAGGACTAACACTGGCCTTCTCCAGATCACAGCAGAGCACCCTTGCAGGAGGTAACATTGCCTTTGGCTCACAGCATCAGAGGAGCCGGGGTCAGCTTTTGTGGACTCCTATTCCAGGTTTGAAAGGGAGCAACAGTCACCAGAGTAAGCTGTAGATATAGACCTCTCTGAATGGGACCACCTTCACCCTACTTGCCACTAGCATAGTATGCAGCAAAGCCTACACCTTGTGTGGCTGCAGGACTACACCGAGGGAGAGGGGAGCATGGGTTCACCCTGAGGTGGTCCCATCGCTTTGGGGATGTCCCAGGCGGCCACATCGCCTGGCTGCGGGCTCCCCACGGCTAAGGTGAACAGCACAAACAGCTCATACTGTGAGAGGAAATTGGGCTCAGAGCAAGAGATCCTCAGATCTCAGTGTGATATGGAAAGCAAATGCAAGGATAAGGAACCAGATCTTCCACCTTAAAATGAAAGGAAAGAGCGAATGTTTCTGACAGACACAGGTTGGTAATCAGTCAGCCACTTTCTTGGCAAGGAACTGAGCCTTGAAGTTCAACTGCGGGTCAAAACACTGTGCCCCAAAAACCTTGGCACAGACTCCATATAGCTGGAGAGGAACCTTGCTGAAAGAATAAAAACCCAAACCATAATAGTAAGTAAATAAAGGACATTCACCTCCACACTCATCCCCCCCTCTTGGGGAGAGGGATGTCTTATCTTCTTGTATTTATATGAAGATGTTCTTAATTTGAATCTGAAATATATTGAGAAGATGGAAGCTATATTGCCCTGCTGTTGAGAACTTACATTTGGGAGAGCCATGTTATGAGTTAATTCAGAGCAACTTCCTGAGAACGTAGTGTGGACTTATGTGGTTGATCTTAAAAAAAATTTGCTATTCTAAATTAAAGAGGAATCAGGAAATAGAAGCCCTTCCCTCTACCGCGTGAGCAGGGATGTCAGCCCTGTTACGCACAGCAGGCAAAGCCACGAGTGAGCTGCTGCCTGGCCCAGGTAAAAGCTCAAGCCTGCCCCTTACTCCAGCACGCCGTCAGCAGCCGTGCAAGAGCGCTCAGCACACAAAGCTGGCTCCCACAGAAAGCAACTTTGATTTCATACAGTCCCGGGGCCTCAGAATAACCCCTGTCGTGTTTTGCCCACGGTGGTGTTTGGATATAAGGCAGTATCTTAGGAGCTTAGAGCAGGATCTTAAAAAAACCCTCCTGAGAGAAAAGCTTTGCTCTTCTTTATTGCTTATCTCTTTTCTTAGCTGTGCTAGTGCTAAAAAGGAAATTAAGCTGCTCCCTGCAAGAGCTAATGTGAAACCATGGTCATTTCAGTGTCAAGACTGTTATTTGAGCTTTTTTCTAGTGCTAGAAACCTTTATGTGCCCTTCACCCCTGAATTCACCAGAGAAGGTTACAGACTTGCTCTTCCCTCCCTTGGGAAAGCTCCTGCCACCATCCAAAATGAAGCAAGGACCCAGGTAATCGTGATCATCTGGAAGTGTGACGGTCTAATCACACACAGATGTGCAGATGCGAGACCAAAGCACTGGCCTTTAGAGATGTGCATCTGCTACCTCGCCGAGCATTAAATAAAGCTGTGCCTGGTAACAGGCGGTGGCAAACGCCTGCCCCGAAAGTGTTCTGAATGATTCTTTTAAGAATTCTTGAAGGGATGCCGCCTATGTTCTCAAAAGCTCACGCAGCAATACAAAATAGAGACAAATACAATAGGAAAAACCTGCTGTAGCCCAGAATGCATTTTCAAATTCAGGAAAACTGCTATCGCTCCATGCACAAGGCGACGTGAACGTGGCAGCGCTTCAACTGTTGTCTCTCATTCCAACATCCAGAGGAATGCCGGCAGAGGGTTCCCAGCACCGGGAGATACCTGCGGAGGGTTGGTAGCTGCCCTGAGGAGGCTTTTGCCCTTTGAAGTCGAAGAACTTTTTCTCTAGGTCTTTTTCTGCTGACTGCTGAGTACTACAGACAGAAAAGGCTGGGTAAAATTCTCGCTCTGTTTGGATAATAATCTTCTGTGCTATCTTGTTGAGAATCAACATGTCTGAACCAATCTCCTTCATTTCTCTCTCAAAACCATAATTATTTCCTCAGCTGATTTGTTCTTCCTTGGGCTAGGGCTCATAAAACACACTAACTCGGGTCAGTGTGTGAGGAGTCATCTTAACTGAACTCTCCTCCCCTCAACCCTCACTCCAGAGTCAGCCTGAATCTCCACCAGTACACCCGTGCTGACTCGGTGATGGATAGAAAACTTTTCTCGGGTATGGTTTATGTACTCCAGGATTTCACTAGAGGCCTCTGATATTTTGCCTTATGTGCTACCGCTGCGCCATTTCAGCCTAGTATTTCTCAGAAACATTTCCCTCTGCGGAGTTGTGCAGATAATGGGCAATCACTCTTGGCTCTGCGGCATGGACTCCTCTCGGACAGAAAGCCTGCCTAGAGGGAGACAGGGCTGGATGTAGCATCTGAAAAATCCTTCCCACACTGCAGAACTCAAACGGGGGGCAGGGCTGCCTAAAGACTGGTGGAGTTGGGGCAGTGCGGAAAGTGTCTGAATCTTCCCAGGTAAGGAAGGATGCTGTGGGCTCTGGTCATGGGGAACAGGGCTGACCTGAGGCTTGCTGAGGAGAGCCTCAAAGCTCTCCCTTGGGAAGGCCAGCACAGATCTGTGCTCTGTGCTGCCTATACCTATGTCGCTTCTCATTTCCCACCAAGAATAAGCTCACAGCCCCACTCAGAGGACAAGCGCGGACCCCTGCAGAACATTGTACTTTGTGCCTCACAGTGTGCTGAAAAACAGGCTCCCCTGGGTAGTTATCAGCCAAACAGACCAACTAATACTCACTATCCCCAAATGCCAAACAAATTAGCTACACAGACACTCCCATTCCCCTTCAGTCCCCCTAACTAAACTCACCGTAAAAGTCAGCTTCACATGGAAACGTAGCTGTATCTGTTAACAACTTGGGGTTTTTTCTTTCTTTTCCACCGAGTTGCTGAATGTTTCTCAAGACAGAAAAGACATTAAATACTTCTGTAGTGGCTCCCATAGCACTAGTTTTTTGGCCTTTTTAGATTTACTGACCCTTACACATTTTCTGTTGGAGATGCTGACCTTCCCAGAGAGCCCTTTCCCCCACCAGCATAAAGGCACAGCTTAGCTCCCTTCCAGAGCCCCGAGGAGCAGCCTGCCACACTCCAGAGTCACCAGCCACCGCCTGCGAAGCTACCTGATGGCAGTACACATAGTGCTGTGTTCACTGACACTACAGGGCGCACGGAGCAGCTTACTGCGGATAGCTGTGGAAGGCAAACAGCAATCTCCCTTTCAGAAGACTGCTTCAGAGAGACGGCTTCAAATGGGAGCGTAGTAAGAGGGCATTGGAATGAAAGGAGAAATTAAACCTCAGCGCAGACAAACGTTTGCCTCATGTCTGGCAGAGATACATGACGGGACTGGGAATGAGCTATTTGGGCAGAGCAAGACCCAGCTGGGAGAACAGAAGTGACAGGTTGTGGCCTCCCTAAAGATGTGATGGGGGGGGTCCTAGCATGGCTGCCCCGGCATTGCAGCTGCTGTGCCTGAACAGGAGCGTTGCCGTTCCCAAGGTGCGGGGCTGCCACAGTGGAGGCCCTTCCCTGTGCTTCACCAAAATAGACTCCAGTTCAGTTTCAGCAGTGCAAGGGGTAGTATCAACAGCGGCCAGGCTTCCCCAGAGAGGCTGGCAGGGGAGGGTTTCTCTCCAGCTGCAGGAGAAAGGTGACAGCAAGGTGTAGTTTCACAGGAGAAAAAGAGAAGTCAAATCTGCCCCACTTGCCAATGGAAATGCAAACACACGGCTGGCAGAGCACTCGCTCCGTGCTGGGCCTGCAAGAGCAGGTATAGCCAGGGAGCCCAGCTGTCGTTGCCTGGCAGCATCAGCCACGCAATGGCAGCAGCATGCTTGCCCCAACAGAGCTGGCACCCCCATCTCTGTTGTCCACAAGCTCGGAGCAGTCGGGGGTGGTGGGTGGTCCTCAGTCCAGCTACCACCTCCTGCCTCCCATCTTCATTGCCTGGGGTGGTGGGTAGTCCTCGGTCTGGCCACCATCTCCTGCCTCCCATCTTCACAGCTTGCACTGCCCAACCCACGGACCCTCGGCTACTGTGTTGCTGCCATGCTTGGCGGGTGCTCGAGCTAACGTGGCTTTTCTTAGGGGGTTAGAGAAACCTCAGCCCCACTGTGCACAACCAGTGTTAAAGCAGGCCTGCCCCACCGGGAGAAGGGGTTGGCAGGACTTGTGGGGGTCCCAGCCAGCCTCACTCCCTGCTACTGCCTGGCCTACTTTTTTGGTTGGCTCTAGATGCAAAGGAGAGGACAACGTGACAGGCAGTTTGTGGAAGATACTGGTTGCTGGCACCCTGCACTTTGCTTTTGTCATGTCGAGTCATCTGCAAGCTGCTCAGAGCGTATGTGATGGTGCTTTTTGCTTGCTCAAATGGAAATGAAGTAAAAGCCACGGTGACATGCAGATAAACAAATGCAGAGCCACAGAGTAGCACTCCCTCCTAAATTGAGGCCATGAGCTTCACCAGTGCCTGGGGAAAGGCTACTTCACAGACAGGAATATCACTTTGTACTAAATGAAGACAAGGTTTATGTAACCTCAAACCCAAAAGCATTTAAAGGAGTGTGAATGGTCCCACAGGAGGTTGCTGGCCTGCTTTTGTCTGTGTTTTATCTCTTTCAGTTCCCGGCCACCCTGAAGCACTTCAGGAGGAGTGTTTACTACACAGAGTTCACCAACCCTGACGGTCACCCGCCTTCTGTGCGAGCCAGCCCTGGTCCAGAGGCTCTGATCATGTTCAGTGAAACCCGAGCATCTGGCAGGGTGTAAGCAGGACTTGTCTGCTGGGCTGACAGCTTTGCCAATGGCTGGTGGGCTGCAACGAAGCTGCACCTGCCTGCAGCGGGTACCACAGACACCTGATGGTTTGTATCCATCCACACAGGCATGCCCAGCCTCTCTCCCTCCTTTCTTCATCTACCCTCATGTAAAACGAAGGTGGCTTTCTGCGCAGTTTTTTTAATAAGTCCCTCAACCTATGAAAGATGGGCTGGGGTAACTGAGAGAAACACCAGAAGCAGACGGATAGTACAAGTCACTCCAGAGCATGATGTGACCCATCTTAGCTCAACCAAAAATATCTTAACTCTCCCACAGACCCATAATTTTTTCATTTTCAATACAGTAATTTTCTGGAAATGTCTAGTTCTTCAGTGATCGCCAAGTATTTTCTTACTACAACAAAAATACATGTTTACTCCCAAACAGCAAGACACATTGTCTGCACTTTGGGACCACAGCTGAACAGAAAGGAAGAGAAGTCTTCTGAGGACAGTTGAGGCAATAAAGCTTTTGGTTGCAAACAGACTTTAAATGGCAAGATGTCAAAGCATAATCACACTTTCAGTGGATTTGACTCCATGTAAAAACCCAAGTAGCGAGACCTGCTGTGATCACAGGTGACAGATGGAACTGTCGTGAGTCATGCTAGTAGTTCACTTCCCATGCGCAGACACATAGATGCAGTCAACAGTTGATATTGGGTCCCCCCAAATGAAAATATGCTCAGATGTCTCCATCTTGAAAAAGAGAATAATAATCATCTCCCAAACACATTCATTTGAAACAGAAATTATTCAGTTTTCTTTTATTTTACACCAGATGTGCTCCAGACATGCCAACTTGGTCTCTAAAGACTTCCCTGCCTACTACGGTCTCTTCCTCTAACTACTCATCAAAGCACGCTGGGTAAAAATTCCCTTCCTCCACATCACTAGTCACCAACGCGACCTTCTCATTTCAATTCCTCACACTTTTTCTCTTCCCCTGCCCTATATCTCTGCAAAGTCTCATGTCTACAGCTTGTTACCATTGGCTACTACTGTTGAACAAAGTGCTCCCAATTTCAAACATAATGAAAAGAAAAATCAGTAACACGAAAGATAAAATTAACCATGGAAACCACTCTCTCGGGGCTGGCCAGGTTCTTCAGGTTCAGCACCTGAATCTGCTTTACAGAAGCACACAGACTGCCCCGCTGCTGCTGTTCTTCATTTCCTCTGGAGTTTGCTCCACCAAACAATCTGCTCCCAAAGAGTGAGGAAGAGAGCTGGGGTGGGTGCCAACCTGAGAGCCCCCCAGCACCCTCCTGAACAGCACAAAAGCACCATGCTTCCCCCAAGATCTTCCTCGGGGATACACACAGGCACACCTCCATACCTCCTCAGCAGCCCAAGATCTGTTTTACAACAAGCAACGATTAGGAGACATGATTCATCCCCTCAATTTTTTTCTGTTACGTGTACATGAGATGCACCGCTTTCTCCTGTTCCTGCTGGAACTCCAGCAAGCTGCTCTCATACCAGATTTCCACGTTAAAAAGCAATTTGTCAGCACAAGTGACGCTTAAATTTTAAAAGGTAGTGACTAGTGCTGGGATTTGGAATCTCAGTCCTGACCCAGGCAGACCAAATCAGGCCGCTGCCTTCTTGAACTGGAAGCTGCTAGCCAAACCTCCATTTTGTGCAGATTGCTAGTATTTAAAATTTTAAAGTGCTAAAAATGGCGTCTCAGGATGTGGGTCGAAAGACACAGCCAGTGTTCAAGGGCACTTATGAGAGCACCAAAGCACACAAAGTCAGATTCATCCCCACAGCCATTTGGCTGTGGGACAGAGAAAGAAGACAAAACCA
Organism: Opisthocomus hoazin; assembly: GCF_030867145.1. NCBI lineage: Eukaryota > Metazoa > Chordata > Aves > Opisthocomiformes > Opisthocomidae > Opisthocomus > Opisthocomus hoazin. The sequence goes on from NC_134427.1 coordinate 16,171,527, forward strand.
AAGAGGCTTTCTTGTGGGATGCTGTCTCTACTTTACCCAATGGTTCTCTTCATTTTTCACCACAGACCTTCTCCTTCAAACTGCTGACAGAGTTTTGGAAGGATTCCCCACAGAGTCTCAGCAGGCAGACATGGATTAGCTTACAAGCCACAGCCTGAAGAAATGATTATCAGAGAGGAGTTCAAAGAGTCATCCCAAACCTGTGAAAGAACCAGCCTCCAAGGACAGGCCCTAGCCAGGCTTGGAAGCATGTGGTAAACCCTCTTAACCATAAACTGAGAGGTGACAAAGAGACTTAGGATCAATGATTCTTGTTTAATAATTCTGTCAAGCACGAAGAAAGAAGGCCAAGGTACCGCAGAGAACAGTGACTGTAGAAGCAGCTCTGAGTCATTGCAAAACCAGAGAATATCAAGCAAACTACTGAAGCACCAGTGAATTATCACCACTGCTGGTTCATCTTGGCATATGCCTTGATGCCCAAGAAGTGATCTGGCATGGACTTGCATGGCCAACTGTATCAGCAGTCCCACAAGGCTACTCCTTACCCCTCATCCATGCAGGAGAGCAAAGAAGGGGAAAGCTCAGGGCTCTGCTTCACAGAAGAAATTGCCTAGCTCTGTTGGTCCATGGAGAGCTTCTAAGACCTGCTTTAGAAGGCAATGAGGAAAAGTAAGTTCCAGCAGCACTGCGGTAGGTTTTGCAACTATCATCTTTCCGAAGGAGCACCCACCTACCCTTTGAAATGTACTCTCTCCTTAGAGCAAGAGGTCCAGCCTCAGAGGACCTGGACTTGTACTTCTGTCAATCTTACAGAACAATGTACCATTCCTTACTTCTGATCCTAAGTAAACTCATGCTTTTATCCCAGAGCAGTACACAGCTAATAGATTTAGCTAGTAAATCCCTCAATTCTTTCAGTGATGCCTTGCAGAAAATTATCTATTACAAGAAAGACAAAGTTACATGAGAAAAGTCTCACTCCAGCTAATACTCGTAAAGTAGATGCTACGTACTTCAGAAGATCTGAAGATAACCCTCAAAGGTTTGCAAGGCTTTCCACTCAATCTTTGCCCCAAGTCTACTATAGTAAATTTTGTACACACCTTTTAAACACACACATACACCTGTGACACACAAAAACATGCATATGGGAGCTTGAAGAACATACTTGACAACTTGCTTTTGACTCTAGCCTTCCCTCAAAAAAGCTGTAGAATGTGGACTAGGCACTGCTAAATCTCCTGCAATAATGAGAACCTTTTTGATATTGCAGGATGGCCCAAATACACAGTGAGCATGTCATTAACTATTTACATTCCAAGCAATTAATAAAGATGACCCAATGTGTAAATGATTCAGAAAGCGCTTTCCCAAGAATGTGTCCCCCCACTACAACCTCAATAATTATCAAACACTTTCCCCTTTGCAGTTTAAGGCGAACACTCCAAACTGGTAACACACACAAGCAGTCTGAAAGACTGACCAAGTCAAGTACGCATACACGCATTTGCCACATTAGGGTGCCAGATAACGTAGTGCTTTATGACACTGAAAAAGCAGTTAGTGATTTATCTATTCACCTTGTACTTTGAAAGAAAGCAGAAATATGAGCTTTATTTGTGTGAATACTGGGCTGTTCTGCACATTCCCGATGTCAGCAGCACTGGGACACTCACTGATGTTGCATGTTGCCTTGCTGATTTCCTTAAACAACTGCAGACAGAGCAACCCTATTACTACTCAACTTTGTAAGACACTGACCTGAATTTTCCACACATTGTGGTGTAAAATGGGAATAGCAGCGACAGTGTGTGAAATTACACAATGGCTAGAGAACAAGAATTGAGCATATTGAGGCTCAGGTTGATACAAAAAAAAGAGGTCTTAGAAACCTGCAGGAGTCTACCACATATTAAGCTGCCTCTCTAAGCCAATATGATTCAAGCTGAAAACTGAACCTCTCTCCTGCTATTTAATCTGTGTTGTTTTACTAACAGCCAGGAGTTCACTTGCCTAATGCTGGTTTGCTCCTGTTAGCTGCCCTGGGCTTTCTGCAGGCGTCAGATTTTTAAGGCCAGAATGGGTCATCAAAACCATCTCTGCCTATCCCCGCTCATAATGGTGCTCTTACTGATCCTTACACTGCGCCCATTAACTTGTGCGCTGGTGAGAGTGCGTTTGGAAAGAGGCTGAGCATCTTTGTGTCTGGGAATGGGAAATGCTCTGTCATCTCTGGGCCACTGCTCAGAAAAGTCGTGGTGTAAAACTGAAGACATAAAGGGAACAGAGTGTGCCCTCAGTAGCTATCCATCCTCCTCCTCCTCTGTGGACTGGTTTGATAGCCTTGTGCATCCCTCGGCACCACTACAGAGATCAGCACCTGTTTTCAGCCCTGCGACCCCTCATTTTAGGAAGCTTGCAAGTAACACATCTGTACCATCCTCTCCGGGGCTTGTAGATTTTTGAAGTGCTGGCTATGTATACATCCAATTTTTTATAAGAGGAAAGACAATGCCAGATTAATGAAGTAATCAAATGCAAACCTCCTAGCTTGTGTTATCTGTTCCTGCAGAAAATAATTCCATGAGAAAGTTGTATTTTCAAAGTAGTAATTAGGAAGGTATAAGCTGTCTGCAGTCCCTGTATTCAATAGGAAATATACTTTGGAAGAGAAGTACAGCCACATACTCAGACATCTAGTATAATAAAGACCCTGTCCAGTCCCCAGCAGAGATTTGTAAATCCAGCATAAAAATCAGTATAGCTGGCAGGCTCTGCTCAGGAGAGAACGGAGCAGTGACAGGAAGGCTTCTGTGAGATCAATTTACTTTGGCAAAAAGTGTTTAAGAAGCCTTGCAGAAAATATTGTCCTGTTATAGATAGCTCTGGCTATGCCAGAAAGTCTCTTGGATGTACTTCCCCCAAGGCAAGAAGGGTTTATGGATGCTTTGTCCTCAGTAAGATAAAAATCACACCCAATATCCTTCTCTCCTTTAGCACGCCCTCCTTCTGTACACTATCCCTAACCCACCTTAAAAAAAACATGGCAGAGTCATCCATCACTTTGAATATAAGAGCAGATATTTCATGAAACTTAATAAAAGTAATACACATATTCTTCACCCAAACATAAAACATGATAGATATGGATTGGTTGCCATTTTTTATGAATCTGCTTAAAGCACTAGTGGATATAAATCCTGGTAAAGGGCAAACTGCAAGTTCTACATGACTTGGCTTGTAGTAATGAGAAACCAAACCTGCACATCGTGTGTCACCAGATGACATACTATTTTTTGTAGTTATTGTTAGTATCCATTAACTTCTTGTTGGGGTAATTTACCATATATTTAACTATTCCTGTTTGTCAGAGCCCTTGTTAACAACTCAAGCAGTTATGGTTGTTCAGTCGAAATCAAAGGCCAGTGACCACTTATAATGATCCTGGTTTTTTGAAATCTAATTTGCTTTTAAGGAAGGAAGAAATGAGGAAAAGAAACAGATCTTACTGCTTTTGCAGTATGTCTAATTTCTGTCATTCTAGCATTTCCCAGAGGTAGGTCTTTAAGTCCAGGCAAGTTAGCTTTGTCTTTCTTGATGGATTCATGCCTCCTGTTACGTACAGCAGCAACCCTTCTATCATAATGAGGAGTCAGAACGCCAGGCTCTGATTCTGTAACGGGGCACTGGTGTGGGATGTGCAGAAGCCTAATACAGCCTCATCTAGGACTTCAAAAAAATAAATTAGAGGCAAGCAGGAAAAATACTCTCATTTAGAGAGAACATGGCCGATGTGCAAATCTCTACTTCTCTGAGAGTTCCTCCTCTTTAAATGAGATGGAGCAACACAAGCTATTTCAATATGTTTTGAGCCACTTTAGTCCTGCCTCCCCATCACATGGCTGTTCTTTAACCATTTCAGGAAGCTAGCAGAGAGTCAGTGCATTTCTACCATGTTCTTTATAGCTGGTGCAAAATTTTCACATAGACTTTTCTCAGCAGGGTCCTTCCACCTGGGGGTAGGTGGGGGAATTTTCCATATGGGGCATTTCAACCTCCATATTATGGGATTCTTTATGGACCCAGTTGTCCACAGTGCTGACCCCAAGAGGACAAGTGCAAGCGGTATACCGAAGTAAGCTAGACATGATTAAATTTGTTGGCTTCAGCAAGGTTATTCAAATGACAGAAGGGATTAAAAGGGATAGCAGCAGTCAGTCAATCAGGCAGTGGTAGTGAAGTGCAGGCTGCTGCTTAGGTTACTTTGTGACCGCAGGGAGCAGGAGGCTGCTCAGCATACAACTGCCTATCGCTTATCTTAATGGCATCAGCCAAAACCCACACTGGCTTTTGATATTTACTGCAAGAAAGACCCAAGGCAGAAGAGCTTCCAAGGGGACTGAAAAAAACCAAGTGGAGACCAAGAGCCAAGATCCTGTCATCAGTGCACCCCAACGTTTCCTTCTCAAACCAGAAGAGGTTTCTGCTACAAGGACAGTGTCTGACTGAGTTCATACTATACTTTATGATTTATAAGAGCACACAGGGCAGGCAGATTAAAGCTACTTTTCCATTTGCTAACCTTATTGAACTTCTCCCATTAGTTGAAAAGCAAATTATTGTGTCCAAAGCAGCGAACAAGGGGAAGAGGCAGGCTGGGACAGCACCTTGCCTAGATCCTCCCTTAGTGCTCTTGGGTGCCTCAGACATGCACCTTCTCCTTCACCCACCTTACCAACCCAGCCAGAGCTGGGGACAAGCTCGAGCTGACGGGCAGAAATAGCTTTGCTTTAAATCATGTTCTCTGCTGAGCAGCCAATGACGCTGAAGCTTCAGAAGATGGAAAAGTGCCAATGCCAACTCTCAAAATTGTGTTGTGGGACCCTGCTGTACAAGTCTTGCATAGGCTGGTGCTCTAATGCTTTGCCTCCTCGCGGCATGAATCTAGAGGAGCATGCTAGGTCTTGCACCAATTATTATAGAGAAAACTGAAGTTCAATGATCTAATTCAAGTATGATGAAATGCCCAACAATGCCTGAAGACCATTCTGGCATTTATGTGTATTTCAAAACTCTCTCGTATTTTTGGAGCCTGACTTGTGTTTTCTTTTAACTCTTTGGGTTGGCAGTAGTAGAAAAGAATAATACATTTCAGTTCCCTTCAAGGAAGTACAATTGGCAGAGAATGAGACTGGGTGCTCTCAGCTTGGGGTTGTGGAACGGGTCTCAGGCAGGAACTGTGACTGACCCCTCTCTCTTCATTGCCATACTGGATAGCTGAGGATGAGGCAGTCCTACGGGGATTCATGCAAAGAAAGTGTTGGTTGGAAAAATTACCACAAACACCCCACACGGAAGTGTTATGCAATTCACTATCTAATCCAAACCAGTATGTGTGGTTTTCTGAACATCATCAGAATTCCCATGAAGCTGTTTTCCTAAAAGACTCTAGTTTTTAAATACAGGTGCTGCATTTCTTACAGGCCCAGAGAAAAGCAACAACTCTACAGGGTCCAGATGAATCCACGCAAGGGTCACAGGAGGAAAAGAGGGCCCTTTCCGTGCTTTCAGAAAAGCTCCTGCAGTGCATAGAGCTTCTTTGAGACATACAGCTTCTTCCAAGAGGTATCACTAAAGCACTATTTGGGAACATATTGATCAGTGGACATTTACAATATTGTCAGTCCCAGACAAGATGATGTAAGATCAATTATTATATTGGGTCCTGCTTACAAATGTCAGGGGCATTACTCAGGAAATTGATTTTGACTTTATGCAATTTAAAGATCAATAGAAACCAGCACACAATTAGCAGGCTGCTAGTAAGGGTGCATTGACACTCTTATTGACAGCTCCCCTGGAATTCATGCACTCACAGACACACACACTGTGTTTACAAACCCATCATTGTGGGCTATCTGTACCCTCAACAGGCGCTCAAAGCTCACACTGACTTGCACAGCTGCTCCAGAGGCCCACCCCTTCTGTGATTTGGACTCATCACTGCTGTTATTATCTCAGTACTATCAGAAGTTTGTACATGCTTTCCTTGGGACACACAGGGATGCACCAGCAGCACTCAGCCACTGCCTTTCTTAACAAGTGCTTCAGGAGCCAATTTGTTAAGAAAATTAATAAAGTCAATCACTAGGGGACAAAAGAAAAAGAGAATTCTGAATTGCTGTTTTTCCAAAACACAAAATCATATCAAATCTGTTTGTGTTAGCATCCTGAACTAATCCTTCTGAAGTATAAAGCAATCTAGGAAAGCACAGCATTTCTCATTCAACTGTGCTGCATCTTCAGAACTGACCTTTGTGATCAGAAACCCCCCACCACACACATGAAGGACAATGAGGGGGTTTTGTCACACAACGTACAAGTGTCATTTTAAACACCTGTTGCCTCCCTGGCAGGAAGGGTTTGAGTAGGCACATAGCTATCCACGAGACTATTGTCTTCCAATCTGGCTACTTGTTAGATTGCAACTGCTTTCTTATTTCTAAACTGCCAGTACCTTGAAAATTCTGCATTTCATCAGGGTCTTATTCTAAGAATAGAATCCTCAAAAGCATTTAAGAATGTAGAAAATGTAGCTTGATTTCCTTTTCTTCTCTTAAAAAAACTCATTAGCTAGCTTAGCTGCCAGTGTTTTGAACGCAGATAATGACCATCCAGGTGAACAGAAACCTGATATACAAACCTCTCCACTGTGTTTAGAACCCCTTGCTTTCATTTTTATTGTTAAAACTCTGCAAGTCCCAAGAGCAAGGAACAAGATGAAAGGTCTCCTGTGCTTATTTACAGTTGCATAAGTCACACCTGGTCAGTCACCCCTTTCCCTCCCCATCTTCCTCTACGTTAATGCTTCAGTTTTAGTCTGAGGAGCCTGGAGGAGGTTTGCAGAGCAGTGAACGCCCATGGATATTCAACATCATCAGAAATTCTGCCTGGGGTTTAATTGCAAGTGCTCTGCTTTGCTAGCTTGAGAGTGGCCTGAAGTGACAGAGATAAGAAGAGATTTAGAAAATCTTCTTTATTGCCTTTCAGATCCAAAGCAGAGTCACAGACAAGAAACTCCTCCATTAGGCCTGTTCTCACTTTCAGGGTGATGCTTTGGAGGTATCAAAGAAAGCAAACAGAAATACAGGTCAGATGCTCTACTTGGAGTCAAAACAGGTTGAGGGGAGGAGCAGGGGTGCTTTTTTGGACAAAGTCTCTGAAAAACAAATGTCAAATCAAGTGACTGAAGCAAAAATACCACTGTTGCCTTACAGGCTGTAGAGTCTTCCCATTTCCCTGCTGATCTGTCAGAAAAGCTGGTTTGTCAGAAGATGTTGAAGGATAGAATATGATCCTCTGATGTACATGACCCAAATACATAAAGTCATTTTGGGGATCTTCAAATGGGGGTAAACCATATACTTCTTGGTGCAGAACAGAGAGCTGAAGATTCAAAACTCAACATGGACTTTGACTTTCTCACTTTCAACTTCTTTTTGCAAAGCTACAGCCACTTATTCTTTTCCCTTGTCATTGACATTGCAACTGTCAAATGAACAAATAGCGATGTTTCAAAGGAACATCACACATTGGGAAGAGGGCATCAAGGAAATTAGAACACTGAGCAGGAGCCTGACCGTCACAGGAGGCATGTCAAGAAATGACTTTGTAACTCTGCCTGTGAATGCAGCTGTGCGGTCAGTAAATACTGCCACAGCCTCTTCATTTTATTCCTACCGGTACAGCTGCCAAAGGAAGAGCTGCTAATTTAACAGATTCCTGTCAAGTACAGTAAGGGGAACGGCCCCATTTGTTGTGTCTGAGGATTTCGTCAGATGGCCCCATGTTTTAAAGCCCCCGAAGATCTGTCTAATAATGAAGCCTACACACTCAGATGTTGGTATTGGCAAGTTCTTTGATTTAAGTGTACTTGCCCCTTTGTGGAGCTACAGTCTACAAGCTGTGCTTTTGCATTTTTGATGTGTGTGTAAAAGCAACACCATATGACATCAAAGCAGCTCCCATAGCATTGCTCACAATCTCTCTTGCAAGAGAAGCAGAAGGCATTATCAGCACCTGGGAACAAATAAGAAAGAATCCTGCTGATGTGATCTACCCTGAGCCGAAAAAGTTAACTTTCTTAGAAATTAAGCACTCAATGATGTGACTCAGTGATTACATTTCAGCAAGTTGTGTGCAGTTTCTTTGTATGCTAAATGTGGACTGGCTGACTGCAGCAAATTTAACGAAACTACTTGGCAGCATCCAATGCTGAACAACATTTCTCTTTATGTCTGTGCAAAGACACAGTCCAGCTCCCTTCGTATCCGACAGGAATTCACAGTCAGTGCTATTTTACCTACTTAGCCAAATTCTCAATTTACCATCTTTGGTCACGATTCTGTGAAAATTTCCTTAATTAAGCAGCTAGCCCTGTTGCAGTCACTGAGTCTTGAGATGTTGGTCTTGCCACCAGCTGAGAAAGGGATGCAGGCAGAAACCCTGGGAGGGCCAGGGAGAGGCCTCTGAGGAAGAATTCCAGGACCAGTGTGTTCAGTTCGCCAGTAACTGGATTGAGCAGTGCCTACACTACAGTGTACGAGGACTTCACTGGGAAGAAATGCAAGACAGTGGAAGATATCTTAGTACAGCAGAAAACGCATTTCAAGAACTGAAAAGGGAAGCCAGGAAAGTTTTAGCGGCAAATAAAACACCAGTTTGAAACAGTGAATCTGAACAGCATCCAGAAGAGACGTCTCCGGGAAACAGTGAATTCTCCAGCTCTCAGCACCCTGAGATCAAGGCAACCTGCCATCCTGAACTGCACGACTTTTTTAATATACAGTAACACAGGAGGTGACTGAAAATAAAATCGCCCACAATGCATGTGAGATGAAATCAGCTGAACTAACAATCTCATCCCTTGAAGCTCTGTAAGTCTATGCACTAATGTTAACGGGATTACTCACATGAAAAATACCCAGATAAATGGGAATTTGCACGACTGGGTCCATTTCTATCGAAAACTGCTCCCAACAGATATCATCTATGTGATATACTCCATCTCAAGGATGCAAGGTGACCTACATCTCAATTTAGAGGGAAACTGTAAAACTCAGGGGACCTACGAAGACTTCTAACAAAAAGTTTGTGGGTTCCCCTGCCCCCCACAATTTCTTGTTCAGGGTTTTCAGGGTTTTTTTGTTCTCTGCAGACTTGACTATGGAAGTGCTGTTGTCCAGGTCTAATCTCAGCACATTTTTCATCTTTAGAATTTCACACGTCTAACAAAATCTTCTTTCTCATGACTCTGCACACATTGTTTGATTTACTTCCTGTTTTATGGATAGGAAGAAACCCTATAACCCTTAAACGCAGAGGTCACTAACAGGATTTAGGGAAAGGTCATTTTAGCAATTTATCTGCAGACAAAAGTTATTAAAAATAGAAAACATGTAATTCCTTAAATCAGTTTTAGGTTAAGAAGAGAAACAAATACAAAAGCGGTCCCCAGGCTTGAATGAAAACCTGCTTATCTGTAAATTGGCCCTTTTTCAGGGTTCTCTTGGCAGTTTTGGCCTGAGGGAAGGTCTAGAATGATAAGGCTGCTTTCTTAGTAGAGCGCTACGATTAATGGGACAGATTCTCATTTGCTGTATATAGACAATTCTCTCGGACTTACACTATCTGAGGGTCTAGCCCAAGACAATTTCATAAATCTGGATTTCACACAGATGAACCAGTTCTTAAAGGGTTACATTTTAAAAGGCTGTGCAAATATTAAAGCATCATTTTGGCTGATGATGCTAAAAATGGACATTTCCCCATCCTCCTCCTAGCAGCAGAAGGTAGTGGACATTTTGTGATTAATTTGTAATTCTGCAGTTCATCTGAGTCTGCTGTGCTGCTCTGAGAATGTCAGCCCAACTTACACTGGCAATTATTCTGAACCAAGAGCACGTTTTTAACGAGCCAGGACTCTATTGCTGACCTGTTTCCAACTCATTAATGCTTTTAAAGTCTTTGCCATCTTTCACTTCCACATCAACTTCTTCACTGGCGCACTTACTATTACACATGGCACTTTGCTAACAAATGATATGACACACAGCGCTCAGCCTGGAGAGATCTTACTCCAAAATTAAAGCCACACTTTAAAAGCGCATTTGGAGTGACAGTGAACTCCATCAGGTCTCAACTGCTTATTAAATCAGCAGCACCTCAGTCAAAACCTGTGCAGTTGTCCGAGTCTATTACCATTTTTCACTGATGCCATACTATTCGAAAGACTTTCTTCTTCGCTCTTGAATAATTAACAATATCCTTGCAACATAAAAACAGCCATACTGGATCAGGCCAGAAGTTCATCTATCCTCCTATCTTTTCTCTGACAGCGACTGGGATGAACGCCAAAGCAAAACAACGATCCTTCCCCTGAAATGCACTTCATCCTTTCAGCAATCAGCATTACAAGGACTTCCTGAGCTGCAGGTTGCTTCGCATTTCACAGCTGCTGACGGTCCTACCCCACCAGCCTCTGTCCCAATCTGTTTTGACATGCTGAGCTTCTCCATAATAGTGTCTAGGAGCAGAATAATTTTATCATCTGAGGTTGTGACCAATCAATTGCACATAAATGCCAATAAAAGCATATATTATCACACAACTAAAACTAGCTTTGACAATGATCATTCTCCCTGTTTATACAATAGACGCATAATAATTAACAAAAATTTTCTGATCTTGTCACACACAAAAGTCAGCTTGTGACAAGACAGAAATAAACATTTCCTGGTGGTTTAGATTTTATTTACATGCTAATCTCCCTTGTTATCGTCTCTCTAATTGAGCTAATATTTATTAGACTGTAATTATTTGTACACAGACTGAGAGTCATGCTTTCTCCAGAGCCTAAATCCAGGTATCTTTGATATGTATTTAGCTGCCTGAAAGAACAGTGAGTTTTGTTTCATATTTTTCCTGCATTTTGTAAAGTGGATATCTTAAGCCTTCTGCAGGACAGGCACTTCTGGAGTTGTGGGCTATTACACAGCTAATCCCTCCCGGATTCAGCAAATGGAGATACACCAGCGGCACTGTTACACTGATGGGGCTGCTGAATTCCTGCGGTGCTGAGCCGGAGCTGCCAGAGCTCTGGCTCAGCGTGAACGCAGGGGCTAGGTAAAAACTGCTTAGGCCTCATCCTTTGTAAACGTAGCTTTAAAGCTAAGGGTTGTGTCCTTCTTGAACAGGCAGCAGTGCTCTAGAAAAACACATCTCTCAAAGAATAGCTGGGATGGACACAGTGTCCCTTGCTAGGAGCTTGGCAAAGTACCCCCTCGGAAACTGACCTTGCACTGCGGAAGAATGGAGCATCCCAGACAGCCTCAAAAGCAAAGGAACTGGTTGAGCGCAAAACCTTGGAATGAAGTGGGGTTAGGTTACCTATCCTGTGTGGGTCCTGTGGTTCCTCTAAGTCATGCCATGAATCTAGGCTGCCTTCCCTAACAAGCCAAGGACGAGGGGAGTGAGTGCTGCTTCCCCTCGCCTCCCCTCCTGCTTCCTACGTGTCTGCTCGGGGGAGGGCGAGAGACAGGAGAGGCACGTGTGAGTGATGGGGGAACAGGAAGAGAAGCAGTTCTTCCCTACGGCCTGAACAGGTTATATGTAATCAGGGTGCTAAAGCTGTCACAAAGCAAATGTGCTGCATTGGTTAAGATGTAAATTGTTTGCGGAGAGTTACTTACAAATACAATAACAATAACTCACCAAGTAGGCGGGTGCAGTTGAAGGTAGAAACCACGCTAGTACCAAAGCTTGCCTGTCTGTCGGTGCTTTTACTGCCCGGACTTTGATGGTATTCCTATGCTGACATGACCGGGCCTCTACAATAGAGATGTGCTTTGTGAGAAGATTAATGGCATATTTATCCAAGAAGTGTCCTAGTAGCCGTCAGCGGCGAGTCTCTCATTCATCACGCTGTCCCCTGTTGTAAGGGGAAGTTCATCTACCCCACAACACATTCCGATGACCTAGTAGTACTTGAAGTGTGCACTCTACCTATTGGAAATCATCAGCGAAAGACGGGTTTGTTGCCTCTTATCTCCATCAGCAGAGAGCTGCCATTGCTTGCATTCACGTTAATCTGCACGTCATCTGCAATACTCAGAGCCTAAGCAACTGAGGACAGAGCAGTTCCCACAGAGAAACACGCTCCCGCTGCTCTCTCTGCATGCCGACAGCTGCTATGTGTTTAGCTCCGCGTTCCTGACACAGGACGCACTGCTGTGCTAAAGTGGCATCTGTGGAGAGCTCACGCAGTCCCAGGTGCTGTTCCTCATTTTCTTCCTTGGAACGCAGGCAATTTATTATGTCTACACTAAGACCTAAAATTCTTAAATGATGTAGTGTCCCAAAACGCAGCCTTCCCACCATCAGCTAGCGAGGGCAGCACCCAGTTTGCACAAGGTCACAATGCTATGCAGTCTAAAAGCCCAAACACTCTGCTGAAGACCTTCCCAGGGCCAGATACGATCACAAAACAGAAATGCCTTGAAAGCTGTAAATGCTTTTGCTGATACCTTCTGTTGAGGGTTTCACGCGATTTCTATTCCACGTGAGAACAGCTTCCCCTGAAGTCCCCGTTCACCAGCGTGCTTAAAACTATGTAAATTTAAGTGTCAGCATCAATGGAGTACTTGCATGTTTCAAAGTCCTGCTAAACAGAGGCCTTGGGCTATGTCTCACTGCAAAACCAGCTCGCTCTCTACATCAAGACTCCTGTGTCAGGGCAGTTCCTTCAACACAAATGCTGCTGGTGACACGGTACAGGAATTCTCACGCTGCTGTAATGAACTGAGGTCACCTTATTTCTGGACATGGGCTACAACACCACAGCTATCTGGACTGAGGTAAAAGAAAGCATCAGCTCTGGCGGGATTTTGCGTGGGTACTACTACAACAGGACAGTTCGCAGTTGTAGCAGGGTTTCTTCTTTTTGTGGTGAGAATGCCATGCACCAGAGAAAGCAGACCGAGCAGCTAAAAATGTCTGTCACTGATTTAACAAGGGAAGGAATGTGCCACAAGCAAAAGTCTGTCAAAAAGTTTCTCCTCCAGAAACAAAAGATAAGAAATTACATCAATACGCAATTTTACATATCTCTTCCATATTGCAATACGATAAAAGACAGATATCAAGCGAAACAGCAGTGAGGAAGAGAGAACACAGAGTAAGGAAGACAGGAGCTCCTCCCTTCCAATCAGAACGTAAATCTTCCCTTAAGCTGCAGGTTGAGATGGGTGAATTTTCCCCAAGGGAAAGATAAAGCTGAAACCATTCATGGAATCCACCTGAATTTAGCCGTTAGTCATCACTTGAAATCTCAATAAAACAAACTTTATTTTCATTGGAATTCTGTAGGAGAAAAGAAAGTCTTTTACCCAACAGCAAGGAATGCACGTGGGGAGGAAGCACACCATTCACCCTGCAAATCAGTACGGAAGAGAGCCAGGAATGCTCGCGGAGGTTTCTGCTGCCTTTTCCGGACACACGATCCTGAAGCAGCACCCACCCACGCCAGCTGCTTCCCTAACGAGGCCATGCCTGCGCACCCACACCCTCCTCGCTGCCACGTCTGTGAGTCTTGTCTACCGTGCCTCCTCCTTCTCTGTGTAGAAACATCCTACTGTCCAAAATGGGACAGTGTCAACTGTCTGGCTTTAATATAGGGCCTGTGAAACAAAGCTTTCCAAGGGTTTCCTTTTCCCTTCCCTCGTGAACCTAAAAAAATACAGTTACTGAATTTGAGCTGAAATTAATTCCTTTTATCTTTTGCTTTGACTACTGACCTTAAAAAAAGATAAAAATGATTTGGTCGATTCTCTGAGGTGGAGAGCATCTTCTTACGTATTTGGACAGTACCTTTTGCAACTGGATATCGATTCGTTACAGAAGAGCTTCCAGCTACTCCCACAACACACAGTAAGCGCAGTCACAGAAAGCATCACCAAGAAAGAAAGGGTGCGAAGTCAGGTGTTGAAAGCTGGGAATGATCTGCAATCTTCATCCAGCCTCCTTGTGCAACTGCAGCACCAGGCAGCCTAACCCCATGCACACATCCAGTTTTTCCACACAGCCATTCCCTCGTGCATTGTCCACGTAAAGAGTGGCTATTCAATATTCTGTTTGCTCCCCTTTGTTCATTGTGTGATCCCATGCTTTATTTACTTCACACCATTCAGACACTACTCTGAAGACAGAATTATTAATTTCCTCCTCATCTTTTCTATGCAGTTAATCTCTCTAGTTTCTAATGGCTTCACAGACAACAACAAATCTAATGTCCGCAGCAACTCTGAGAAGCAGGGGGTGTGTGTGCGCTGAATTTGGTCCGCACAAAAATACCACGCGTTATGCAGAATATCACGGCATATTGGACTAAAAACCACCTTGGGCAGTGACTTTTCCTTTTCATGGTAAAGTGCCATGTGTATCAATAAATCCATTCAGAGCAGCTGTAACTTTATAAGCTCTCTTCGTTTTTCTGAACATCACGCCACAACAATCTGCCTCAATGCCACTGAAAAGACACCTCCTGGCAACGATGTCCTGCTCCTGACGTGGGACAGACAGGTCGCAGAAGACAGGCTAGGTAGGAATGTGCAGCCCAGAAGGGCCGGGACCAGATCCGAATCCCACCGAAGTGCAAGGAATCCCTGCTCTCTGAAGGACTCACTGACCAGGCCCCAAAATAAGGTGCAGTTTCTGTTGAAAACAGGCAAACCTCTTTTCAAAAGTGTGTTTTCTGCTAGTGGAGGGGTCTAGAGGCTTCTTTATGCAGGGTGGCCTGGTGTTCTCTGTTCTAAAACCTTTTTTGCAAGCAATGTAGAAATGGTGGTATAGATTGCCAGGGATTTATAAGCATCAGTGGTGCTAGCCCAGTTTTAATCACAGGATAAATGTGGTGCAGAAGAGGATATTTAGGTAACAGCTTCTGTTCTGGGTGAATGTTACAGACAGACTTCTCAGCAGGGTGATTTTGTAACCTCTTCGCAGAAACCATTTACAGTGTTTGATATATTTATATATGGTACCTCCGAGAACATTTTTTAGCGTCAGAGGAGAAAATCTTTTGCAGAGGGCTTGAGATACTGGTCAAACCTTGTTAATTAGTCAGGCTGTCAGCTTGTCAGATGAATTATATGGATTTGCAGGTAATAGCTCATTAACAAGAAATAGCTACTGCTAATTATAACAAGGTCATGAAAGCAGTATCATTCCAAATTTATGAAGGAATTAAAAATAATAAGGCAAGTGTCTCTTCATCTGCATGCAGATTAAATGAGTAGTAAATGTCTTTTCTCAGTATAAAGTAGTTGGTTCTGGTAGTTGAAGTTATAGCTAGGTATCTCTTTTACTGGAAAATGAGATTAAATTGGAGAGGCCCCACTAATTTAACTTCACCCATTATTCAACCATGCATATTGATTCACCACAAGTACAACTCAGCCCTTACTAGTTGTCCTCTTAATCTTATTTTCTATGCCAAGACCTTTGTAAACAACCATGTGTGCAATTACAGAATTTTGCTTTCCAGATAAGCTGGTAAATGGGTTTAACTGCCACGAAATATCATGTTTGTAATAATTACTCTACTCTGCAATTTGATTTAGCCTCAGGTAATGACAAATGTAACTTCTTTTGAACAAACAATTTACAATTTGCACATAGGCAAATGTTTCTGTATTTAAATGCTCCTGGAAGTTTCTGTTTGACATTCTGAAACTAGCAATACTGACCTAGCACACAAAGGATGAAGCACTAATAGGGGGACACTGCTTTTTGGGGATGGAAACAAAAGTCGTTCCGCTCCCCTTTTCCTCCTGCACGACATACTCCTTTTGAGTATTGTTGCAGTCCACTTCTGCAGGACAAAATTCTGGGTTCCATTAAATCCCATAGCAAATTTGCTACTCATTTCAGGAGGGCAAAAAATTATAATAGCATAAACACATTCAATATCTTGCTGCGGCCAGAATCACAGATATCCTTCTAAAATCCACAGCTCCTGGGCAATTTCAGAGGTTACAGTCCCCAAACGCCTGCCTGCCTGTCAGGCAGATGTTACTACCCTGGCAACAGAGCTGACAGAATAGGTGGCAAGTCTGTGACTCTCCATCATATTTTACAGCCTGGCATATAACTTTCACTTGCCACCAGCTTCCCTTTACTTTCATAACACAGGTTGTAAACTGCACGGGCTGCTCTGTCCCGTCTTGCTGTGGGCTCTGTCTCCAGCACTGGAGAGCCTCGATCGCCAAGCACCAACAGCCAAAACTCACAATCTGACGAACAGAGCTCTAATTCTCACTCACAAACCAAGAAGCAAGCCATGCCCTGAACCACGCCTGTTGGCAGAGGAGAAGTAGGGCAGTGAATTAGCAAGGCTGATACACAGCATAGTAAATTTTGGTCCCCAAAACAGTCACCTTTTTTTTTTTTTTCTTCTACCAGACCTAGCTGTGGGCAACGGTTTCTTCCTGGTGGCCAGTATGGGCAAAGAGGGAGTTCAGAAAGCATTTTCAGGAGCAGTTTGTAAGAATGTCTCAGTGACAAATTCCAGCAGAAATAGCACAACAAAAGGCAGCTGTTCCACGTATCTTCACTACTGAACTTCTTACAATGTGAAGCAGCATATTGGGACTTTCACTTTGCCTCATGGTTAAGGAAATTTACTGCAATCTCCTTTACCTGAAGGTCTTCCACTATATTGCCAAAACCCAAAGACAACACATTTCCTCTATGAAATGTAAACATAAAGCAGTTCAAAATCTGCCTGAAGTTCCAATCTGTAATATTTTTAACTATCCCTACTGAGCACAGAGCGGTTTCCCTGCCAAGGCACTCTGCAGAGCAACAAAGTGAAAGAATAGCTTGCTTTGTAAAAAAATGGTAACGTTTTTAGAACATGGAAACCTACTGGACAGTTTTCCATGAGGATTAAAATGTCTTTTTGGAACATACAGCCACTGTAAAATGTTTCTCACAGTAGCTGAGATAATTGTTCATTTCTGTTGCTTTGGTGGGAAGTATTCCCATCGAATTGAGTCTTAAATGCTAAAACAAAGCAAGCGCATAAGCACCATAGAAAAGCAAGCAGTGCATGGATTTCAAAAACAAAACCACAACTCTACCTCTTAGGAAAAGCTTTGTAGAAATGTGTTTAGTACAACTTGCAAAAAAATACAACTATGCCAGCATTAGCAGCCAAGAAAGGCTCATTACTTTTAAAGATGAACAGGCAGAGCCAATTTCAAATTACACTTGTTGCAGTATAACATACACAACAAATACAGAAAAAGCAAGGGATTGCATTAATCCCTGGACACCACACATGGTGCAGATTTCCAAAGTGCTGTTGTGCATACAACAAAACATTCTTCTTTTATCCCATCGCAATTCAGTTGTTTGAAAGACTACCTGGTTTTGTAGGTTACTAAAACGGACAATAAGCCCCAAAGCTCTCTGCCAGTGATGATGATCTTTAGTGCAACTGAGCTTCCATATCAAATTGGGAAATTATTATTCTTCCTGGTTATGCATCACACTTCTTAAGAGAAATTCAGTGCTTTACTTGCAAAACTTTCTGTTACATTTGAGGAATTACATGCTGGGTAACATCTTCTAATACGACCTACCAAAAGAAGTTCTTTAACCTGAAGCAATGCCAATAAAATGAAAATACCTGCTTCCCCTCTGCCCTGCAGACCTACCATGGGGCATATCTTGTCGAAGCTGCACAAACTCCACAAAGCCTTATCATTTATTCTGCTTATGGATCTACCTGCATGATGACTGGCAGACCACCACCGCTGTGGTCTAAATGTTCTCCATGGCCAAAATGCCTTTTTTGTGAGTATCTCAAAGTTGAGGAGCTCAGCTTAAAGAAATTCACTGTCTGGATTTCACCCCAAACTGCTGTGCACTGGAGTCCCACTTTAGGCAAAACTCTGCATGTTTTGGGTTGTGCAGCCAACAGCCAGACAGTAAAAAGAAATAGGAAATAATTTCTCTCAACACAAATATTTGAGGCTTTTCCATTTCCTGGAGTACCAGCCTCTTGAGAGCACACCACTTCTGCCACCCAACAGCTCACAAACACTCTCCTGCACCCCTCGGTGCCCACCCCTGCCTGGGGAGGATCTTGCAATCTGCCTGTAAAAGCAGAGCTCCGTTCCCAGCCAGAATTCCCCCAAAAGAGGCTTCAAGGAGAGAGGCTCGCTATACTGGAAGTCAGATTAGGACAACGTTCTTGTTTTTTTATCTAGTCAGTTTTATCTTATAAATAGTAACGTATTTATCACTGGTTTTATCACAATCTGTCAAACTACCCTGTATCTACTAAAAACTGCTGTAGCACTATGAAATGGAATAAGTAGAAATAATTCTAGGTTTATTACTGAAGCTAGGGTTTTGTTTACACTTAAAGGCTCAGTCTCAATTTCATAACGGTCAGAAGTCATGAGGTCATCATGGTCAGAGGCCATCAAACATGTGGCAATTAAACACTTTTAGGAAACAAGGCAAATGTAAATCAGAGATTGAAGGAGACAATTGTAGAAAACACAGTGAGTTCCTAAGGATTTCTATTTGCTCCAGAATTTTTCATCCCAGCAGGACTACAAATGCCAAAAGTTTTAATGAACACTAACAAACTATAATTCATGTCTCTATTTCATCTGCACAGCCCTACTTCGCATGAGATTTGGCAGCCGAGTCCCAGGCTTGGCACCAATCTATCGCGTGCTCCGTGTTCCGTACGCTGCTCACCATCTGTCCAAGCAAGAGCCGGAAAAGCTCCCCTGCCACAGCCCTACAGCGCTCCGAACCATACGTGCTGCTTGCAGCTGCCCGGACATGGTGGGACAGCGCGAGCACAGGCCAGTGCTGACCTGAACCAAAGAGCTGGCTGATCCATCTCGCACGTGTCCTTCAAGAGTGTGGCTGGATCGAACCGCTGCTGCACTCCTGCTGGGAAGCTGTGACATTTTATTTAATGGCTGATTACTTAAGACATTACATGTGATGAAAGGAGGACCTGTGTACCCCAAAAGGGAAGAGGGACATATGACTTTCAATGAAGTCATAATGAACCATGAAGTTATAATGGCCATCTTGCCAATTTTAAGAAATCCCTCATTAAGCATTTCATTTCACAGCATTTTTTTTTTTTCCTGGAAAATCCAACTCCAGTAAAGATTTGATGTTTCCTTTAATTTAGAACCTTATTTTGTACGGATACTACAGTGTGCTGATATACCCACATAAATAGAGGCAGAATAGACTGTGTGGGTACGCACTGCTTCTCAAGGGGCAGGGGAAAGGAAGGGAAACTCAAATCATAAGAGTTACAACCAATTGCCAAAAGGACCACCAATGTATACATGTAGACTAAAACAGTATTACGGATTTATCTGAAATGGCTTTGCCTGTGAAAGGTAGTAATAAATAATACAAACACCTAAATATATGTGTGTGTGTATGTTTTATCTGTGAAATTCACAATCCACTAACATTGCCAATTATTTTTCCCCCTTAAGAAACGGCACAAGCAAAACACAGAAGGATGATCAATGTGTCTCATGGCCTAATCGCCAAAGCAAGACAGAGCAATGGTACTTTGGGTTTTACTCCTAGCTCTGCCACCAGCCCGCTGCGTGTCCTTGGACAAGGCTGTGGGTGCCAGTTTCCCCATCTGTAGAACACTGGGCTCCTTGGTATCAAGCTTTGAGCTGGAGACACTGGAGGAGATCTGCCCTGAGCCAACCTATCGCTAGCACAGCTGGTGCCAAGCTGGAACTGTGATGTCCATCTGGATTTTTTGTGCCCTTGCAGAATTGTCTGACAGTCTCTGTGCCCTGCTCTGCAAGGCTCCCAGCAGAAGGCGCAGTATTTTGTGGGCTGAGCAACACAGAAATGCAGAATCAGCTTGAATCTGGCGCTGCTCCCAAGCTAGAAAGTTCTCCTGAAGCCTGAATGGGTGGGGAGCAAATACATTTGCACCCAGATGGGTTTATTGGCTCTAACTCTGCATGGACCATCCCAAAATCTGCACTGCCCCCAGCACAAGCATCCAGTGTGTCCACCCTCAGCTTCCCCAGGCTCTTCACCGAGAGACTGCAGCGCTGAAAGCCCAGGCTGGCCCACCACACGCCTCAGCTCTGTGCTGCACAAAAGCAGTGAGCCTGCACCCTGCCCAGGCAAGCCAGAGACCCAGCTCATTTCTCTGCCTCCCTGCCACACAGATAAATGGCAGTGAACGTGTTATTATTTACCTCCTCCTGCTGAGCCCTACAAATGCCATCAGAGAGAGGACATATAGGTTTGAATTATTATATTGGAGGAAGGAATCTCTTTTTAGTGCCTCAGAACCCGAGTATCGTACACTACATCCAAATGTACTCTGTCAAAGCCTTCTTGCTTATTCATACCAGCGATCCCACTGAAATCAATAAGGCAGACAAGATAGGGCCTGCTGTTCCTAAGCTAGAAGCAAAGAGAATGTAATTTTCAAGGACTATATTCACTGACTACTACAAATTAGTCTCCAGTGAACCTGCGTTCATTTGAGTATTTTGTTTTATTGATGGCCTTAGAAGTTGTTAAACACCTGGCTCTGGTTACCTGAAAAGATTTAAAACAGAATATTTATGGAGAAAAATAAATGGTCATATGGATGAGTGGGGCCTTTGTGTGCTAAGAAAGTAAAAGTTTGAGCACTTACAGAACGTAGCTGCAAACCTCCTACTAACTTAAGGGCTTAAATCTGCAGGGATATGACACAGAAACTCAGCATGGCCTTACCAAGGTTTTAATCCCTTAATTTCTTCTTGCTCCCTGCACAGTTTCCTTGATCAAATTTTCAGCTTATATTTTGCACGTGTGGAGTTCCCACTCTGCTTCAATCCTTAATGAGTATCACTAAGAAAAAGAATTACTATACCAATAAAAATTGAGATTTTAAAGAAAATTACAATATGTTCTCATTAATCAACTGATTTCTAACTGACTTTTATTTGGCTTATATCTAGGTGGACTCTCAAAACACATAAAGAGTAGCCAACCCTTCCTTAAAGATCACCGTGATATAACATCACATCTTTTAGATGCTTTGAATGTCACACTTGATTCTTCATTTTAAATATTCAACAGCATGTATCTAGGAACTTTTTTCACTTGGTTATATTAACATGCTCTGACAAGCAACTATAATAAAAAGATTAACAGTTCAGCTGTGAAACAAAACTCTCAAATTCTGTCACTTCTGCCAGATGAGCAGTTATGTTTTGGCAGGTTTGGTGAGCTGCTTTGGCTTGTCCATTATCCACTCCTCCTCCTGCAACAGGAATACGAGGAGTCTTCAAAAACTACAAGAAAAGTCTGTCTATTCGCGTGACTGCGAGGAGCCTGTGCCACAAAGTCACGGGGCTCTGAAGATCTGGACTTTTGACTATTGTTTCCCCTCCTTCAGTAAAATGCAAAAGCTAAGAGCAAAACTTTGAATATTATAGAAATTTTTACTTATTTAAAACATGTAGACAGAGCCGTATAAATCACAGGGCGAGGGGACATCAGCTATTGGCATGAAAGCCAACCGTGTCCTGGGCTGCATCAAAAGAAGTGTGGCCAGCAGGTCGAGAGAGGGGATTCTGCCCCTTTACTCTGCTCTCATGAGACCCCACCTGGAGTACTGTGTCCAGCCCTGGGGCCCCCAACATAAGAAGGATGTGGATGTGTTGGAGCGGGTCCAGAGGAGGACCAGGAAGATGATCAGAGGGCTGGAGTACCTCTCCTACAAGGACAGGCTGAGGGAGTTGGGGCTGTTCAGCCTGGAGAAGAGAAGGCTCCGGAGTGACTTTAGAGCAGCCTTCCAGTACCTCATGGGGCCTACAGGAAGGATGGAGAGGGGCTTTTCACAAGGGTGTGTAGTGACAGCATAAGGGGGAAGGCTGTAAACTCAAAGAGGGCAGATTTAGATTAGATATTAGGAAGAAATTCTTCACCCTGAGGGTGGTGAAACACTGGAACAGGCTGCCCAGAGAAGCTGTGAATGCCCTCTCCCTGGCAGTGTTCAAGGCCAGGTTGGAGGGAGCTCTGAGCAACCTGGTCTGGTGGAAGATGTCCCTGCTCATGGCAGGGGGGTTGGAACCAGATGATCTCTAAGGTCCTTTCCAACCCTTACCACTCTATGACTCTATGATTCTATGATCAGCTAGGTCTGAGCCCTAAGAGTGGGTGCTCCAGAGGAGGAGGAGCAAAGATACTTGTGTTACTCTGCTTTCTTCAGTGACCTGGAAGCAAACACAAGATCCCTTGCTGACATATTCACAGGTGACAAATTGTGGCTCTGGATAGATGGTGAAGAGGACAAGCCAGTGAAAATGATGGGGATCACTGGCAAGCCGTGTCCAGCCAAATTAAGCACACTGTAATTTAGCCAAATGCCAGGCCTTTAGAGAGAAGAAAGGCAAATCTACTTGCAGGAAGGGGAATGCCTCTGCGATTCCAGAAAGGATCTGCATTATTGTGAAGAACTATACACAGCTATCTAGACACACGCGCCAGCTCCCAGTATTATCTTAGCTGTATGAAAATGCTAATTTCTTCCTTAAATTTGAATACTGAAGGGCAAGAAGAAGAAGTAGGGAAGTGTATACAGTACCTGTGAGACCTTGTGTTAGCACACAGCGTGTTTGTGTCTTGTCTTATAAAAAAATGGAGAGAACACAGAAAACAGTTCCAAAACCTCGACTACATGGACTATATGGAAACATCTATATAGTGAGACTACAAAAATCTCAATACATTTAGTTTACAAAAAGATTGACAAGTGACTAGTTCATACAGCGTAAGCACTTCCCAAGGGAGAAAACAAACACTGGGTACTTAGAGCTTCTCTTGTCTAGCAGAGAAATTACACAAGAACAACTAATGTCTGGGAACTGAAGCCAGACAAATTCGTTTGGGAAACAAGGCATTGCTTTTGAATGCTGAGCCAAGCAATACAGCGAGTTCTCCATTTCTTTGCTTTTCAGTTGGAGGACGCCTTGGGAGAATAAGCATTGCACAGACACAAGTTCTTGGGTCTGAGAGTACCACGGTAAGCACAAGTACAGGGGATCAAATACAGTGATCTTCCATTTTATTCTGACTTTAAGGTAAATAAATTTATCCACGTAGACAGACCTTTTGCAGCTGTCAAAGACATGTAATAGTTTCCTCTAACCATCAAACACTGCAGTGCAGCAACAGGGATTCATTAGCACTAGTGACAAATTTGCTACCAACAGGTAGTGACACCATTCACAATAACCAGACATGAAAACAGTCTGCCGTCACTGCTGCTGAGGGGACAGGTTATATTAGTAAACTTTTAATATTATGCTGTGAAGGACAGCTCATTTAGCATTGTTAGTTCCTCCCTGGTGATCTTTCCCACAACGGCTCACCAGCAATGTCACGGTCTCCTCTGAACTGGATCTAGTTCTGCTCAGCAGCCCTTAAGGGGCTTCCCAAAGCTGCTCAGTTCACTCCTAGCACACCAGAAGACTCGCAGTCCTGCTCTAGATTGGCTCCATTGCCCATCAGCAACAGACATAGTACTGCCAAGTGCAGACAAAATCTACAGCATGCCACAGTAGAAAGAAAGAAATTCCAAGCCTAAAAGCTCAATAAATTACACACGGAAAACCTGCTTCAGCACTTCAGGCTGTCTGTGACAAACACTACGAAAGATCCAAAAAGCAAGACTTTTGTCTGCATATATAATGGGTAGCACCTCACTGTGTTGTGAACCCTTTTCACTCGTACCCATGTTGCTTTTGTCAATGGTTAGGGATGTTCCTAAATCACCTCTCTTCAACAATTTTAATTTCTCCAATGAAACCCTTCTGGACTTCAAGGTGATTTTACATGAGTGAAAAATCCAGGCAGATTTTGGAACAGGTCTTGAAACAAGAAACCTGTTTTTAAATGAGGCATTGCAAAAAGAGAAAAGAAATTAAATGAAACAGCATTGTCTCTGCAACATAAAACATGTTCTAATGCTCCAGCTCTGGTCATGTCTCCAAAGGCCTGTTAGCTGATTTCACTTTAATTAGCCCCATCTGAGGGAAAAAAAAAAAAAACAGGAAAAAGAAGAAAAGAATTGTAACAATCTGGCATGAGAGATCTGTTAAACAAGCTACAACCTGAGAGTTTGCTTACTCATTTTGCCTTATTATTACGGACAAAACCTGAAGAAGGGAGCTGCTCAGACATGCCTTAGACATTCCCCTGTATGCTGAGCCCGCACCAGCTGCTGATAAGCAGAGCGACTGCAGTACCCGCGGTATGGCGTGCTTCCCCGTCCCAGAGCTACTGCAGCATGTGTTTTGCCACGAAATTCCTGAGGAGGGCTTGCATTCCCCTGGGTGAAGTGCCCAAACGAAGCTTCACGTGTTCCATACCAACTGCCCAAACTGCATTTCAGCGATGCACGGGCTCTGGCAGGTCAACACACGTGCCAGCTGGCAACCCCTCACACCTCAGGTGTCTAGGAAGGGTGTCACTGAGGACACCACCATCAGACCCGACAGTTTGATCTCCCACAACACACTTGTGACTGTAGCACCCGAGAGTGATGCTGAAGAATTCCTCTACTCCATGCAGCTCCTGAACCGTAAACTCTTGTGATCCTGGTCATCACTAACTGCTGGGACAACTGAATCAGATGACAAGAACCAGAAAGATGGTGCTCTGTACTAATTTGACATTTCTTCCTCTCTCCCTCAAGCAGAGCAGAATTAGCCTTTTGTTACAGAAGCCAAAGCTATACTTTATTTAACTAAAGTAAGATGAAGAGCACTCTACAGCAAATGTGACCTAGCCCTCTAAAGCAAGAGGTACTCCTTCAATACACGGTACTGTAGGCACCTGCAGACTCTCTCTGTCAAAGAAAACCTTAGCATATGAGTTTTTGGAAAGCAGGAGACTATCTATTTAAACAGAGAGGCTTCTAGTGAAATTGTAATACAAAAAAGCTGAGCTTATTTATTTTTGTATAAATAGGTTTTCAAACAAGAGGTTAGTCTGCAGTCCGTGAAATGAATGAAAAGATTTTTAAGGGCTGAAGCTGGCCATCACAGAATCACAGAATAGTAGGGGTTGAAAGGGACCTCTGTGGGTCATCTAGTCCAACCCTCATCACTATCACTATCATCATTCAGTCTAGCTTCCGCTGTAGCACAATGGTAGGACCTGGAAACAGAAAACACAGCATCATTAGGGAAACTGCAACAAGAAAAGAGCTACTCCATCTTTCAGGGACTAAACCACAAGCAATGGAAGCTCGTCTTGTATCAGGGGAAGGTCGTAGCCCTGAGAAGCTGTGGGTTTGGCTGGTGGATTGTGTCAGCAAGAGCTTCTGTTTCCACGAAGTTAGCACAGGACTGCAAGGCCAGACTCCTCCTCTGCAGGGAGTCCCTCTCTTGTGGGCTCAGTCCCCACCCAGACCTCAACAACTACAGCCCATGCAGCAGCAGTAGCTGAAACCCTTATGGCGTCTCAAAGCCCTGACTGGAGATGACCATGTTTTGTATCTGAGGCCGCAAATTAGCTCTCCAGCTCCATTTGGCAAAGGACAAACACACAGGCAGCAACAGAAAGAAGCCCTGGATTTGATGCCTACCAGGGGATATAAGCATATGTTCAAGTATTTAGCAATGGACTTCAGCTCAACTTCTGTTGAACTGAGCCCTAAAACTTCAAGCTTTACTGAGTGTCACAAAGCATTGGTTTTGAAGATAGGTGATAGTCAGAACTATCCTTGCAAGCTTGTTTCACTAGGACAGAACAAGAGGATTTGACCTGAGCTGTTTCACTGGCACTAACTCACAGAGAGCAGATAAAACAACAGATGTCCGCGCAGAGCTACAAAATGACCCGTACTTCCATCACCCCTAAGCAGTGACGGGATATTAGTTTTCCTCTGGAGGAATTAGGGTAGGAATTTTTAACCCAGATGGTTAAAAAGTAGTTGGACTAAAGAAAGTGAGTTTCAGAAATTCCCGGAGTAGGCCGATAAATTTAGCAACTACCATTCAAACAGCCATTGATTTCAGCAGGATGAGAGTTAAATTCCCTAGTCGCTGCCATCATATTTTAGTCCTCATTTTCACTGCCCTCTAAAAGCTGAATCTTGCGATGTGTGCAATGGCCAGGGCAATAGTGAAAAGAGGTTCAGTGCTGTGACCTCAGATGGTCCATTATGGCAGCAGCAGGAAGGCAGGGAGGATATTTCTCTGACTTCCTTTCAACGTGCCCCTAAAGCAGTATAATTTCTTTGGCTTCAGAGGTAGCAAAGGAAAACTATTTATTAGATTGACTGCTGCTATTTCAGCTATTTATTGTTGCTGGTATAATGTCTCCACCCATTTTGTGACTTGAGTTCTTATTTATGCTTGTAAATCTGTGCTTAACATTTTACATTATTATAGAAATAAGCTTCTTTTAAATGTTCTGCTATTTTTTATTTATTTTTATCAGAACATGCAAATTCCCGCTGGCTTAGTTTCCAACTGAACGCATCAACTCCCAACCCCTTTTTGCTTCTGAAATAATGGTTTTATTGTCTGTCGCATTTTGCAAGCTGTTTTTTTCTTACAGCCTGGTCTTTTTGGGTTAGTCGTAATGTGCCATCTCAAACTGCCTTACTGGTCACTCAGGAAGACGAATTCAGCAATTACAGGATTTGTCATTAATGGGCTGAAGCACTTTTGAACCACTTCTTTAATTACATACCAGAGTTACCCAGGGCTCTGCCCTCTGCTAAGGCCAACACATTCACGCAGAAGATCACAAATAGCACCTGAATTCCTGCTGCTGAATCGTCTTGCAGGGGAAGCACGACTGACACCCAGCCACTGACTTTACCTCTCCAGCCCTGTTCACATAAGCACGGCACACGATTCTCCAACACACTGTTGTCTGGAGCACACACGAAGGCATCAGAACAGCATGACCTGGCCCACAGAATAATCAGTTTAAATCGGATTTGAGCTCCTCTCTAGCAAACGCAAAATGACTAACCGCTCTGGCGACAGCATGTGGTCCTCCACCATGTAGAAGCAGGGAAAGGGTTTATTTTAAGTGCCTTTAGGATCAGATCAAGACCACCATAGCCTGTCTTCAGGTCACCTCCTGCTTCTACTCATGCCAAGAAGGGGCAGAGCCTTACTTCCCAAGAACAGCAGGATGTTAACAAAGGAGTACCTGAAAACACCCTACATCAAAAGCTATTCTTTTTCTTCTTTTCAGCAACTTCTGAATCAAAAATGAGATTTTCAGTTCTGCCTTAAACTCTAGCAACAGGCTGCACCCCTCAGTCTCTGTCTCTGAGGGAATTATTTTTGTATAGCCTTAGCTCCCTTCTCCTTCCAGCCCTTTGAATAGCAAACCATAGTTAGTGTATATAGAAGAAATATTTTTTTCTAGCTGTTGAAGGCTGCAGTTCACCGTTTCTCTTTCTTAGGACTACTTATTTAGCAGCTCTCTTCCACCTACAGATTTCTTCTTTAAGATTATTCATATTTTTCTCTAGGGGGAATGTTTTAAGAGGAGCTGTTCTTGACAGGAGGACAAATGTTTAAGACCTAAACCCATTAGTTTTACATTCCTGGCAAGAATAAGAATTCATAGTCACCTTTTGTAAAGCAAGAACTTAAATCTGGCTTCCAACAGGTAGAAAAGATGTTAGAAAATAAGAAAAAGCCAGGAAGGATGCTTCTTCCTCTTTAGTCTCCTTATTTATTCAAACACAGTGCGTCTCAATGCTTTTGAGATAAATTTTGGCAGCATCAAAACTCAAGCTTCCAGAATCCCTAATTTGCAAAACAGTGACGCACTACATTGACAAACTGGAATTATGGAGTGCCACCAGCCAGCACGGTAGGAATTTATTTACATTACTCCAACATGAATTTAAATTAAGCACCACCTGATTAGGCACATCCCAGTACCCAATATTAATGCAGTGCTATTAATAACACTTATAAAGGCTTGGGCCAGCCTAATTTTAAGATTCATCATAACAAAACAGAGCATATTGAACAACTCCAGGGTGCATTCGTTAAAGTATCTGAGTGAGTTAGTACTTGGTGTTCCATTGATTTTTCCCACAGATGTCTAAATCCCTAACGTATATTGCCAAACACCATGTGGCTAATACATCCCAACACCGAGTAAAACACCAGGCACCCCGTTAGTCCTTTCAATGCAAGCAGCTGAGAGTGCCTGATTTTAAATCTGCTTGAGGAGAAAAGTTCAACACGTGCTAACAACCTGTGCTGAACAGGGATGTACTCCTGACGGAGTGTCAGGGAACCCCTATGGATACATCAGAATGCACACATAAAACGGGAGGGAAGTCAGGTCACACACGTGATCCCAGAGGAGGCGAAACAGTTCATTTGAGGGGGTTTTATGGCATTTTTGCAAAATAACAATTTTATGATGTTTTCATATATCGATGCATACTCGCTTGGGATTGCCTATGTTCTTATCCCCAAAATACGAACTGTGTCAGAAAGACAACTACTACAGGGACAAAGATCTGGCTTGACATTTGAAGGTCTTCCAAAAGAGGCAGCAAGGTGCCAGATGCCTTCCCCTCTGACTCTGTGCTAGATAGAAGAGACGAAGGAAGCTCCACTACCTTCTCTAAGCTGTCCTGTCTTCTGGGAGTCCGAGCTGAACCGAGTGATGGGCTCTGCCCTGGGAGCAGTTTGTGACTGCTGTCAGTCTTTTGTGATTACAGATGGCAAGTTCCTTTCCTGCTGACAGGATATAATGGCAAATTATTCTAACAAAGATGCAACTTCTATTTGCAAGTGCCCAGCAGTTAAAGTACCCAGTATTTTCATGTCAGAGCCACGCAGAACTGATAAGCTACCCGTAACAGTGAAGGATACATTTCAGAATAATCAGACCTAGTTTAGGACTTTCACTAGTACAAAAACATATTGCAGCGTAGCAACCAATCGGTCACTTCTTCACCTCTTCTTCCACCAACATCTTTTTAACCATCAAAATTTTTAGCACACTTCTGACTCTGGGCAGCTTTTTTACGTATTAGAAACCTGCTAGAAGAGATCCTGGATTCAGTACCTCTTCATTTGACTAAAACAGCGGTAAGAGAGCTATCTAAAGCCTCATCATATCAGCATCTGTGTCAGTCTTTGTAGTTTTTATCTCCCCAGACAACAGCCACCACTAGAAAAAGAGGATCAGGAAAGATTACATCCATTCGTTAAAGGTGACAGCTGTAAAAGAAGGTTCTTTGGACTGCAAAGACACCTCAAAGATTGGTGCACCCTAGTAATCAAGTGAGTTGCATGTTTCTCTTTAATTCTCAGCTGTTTGCAGGCTTTTTGCTTTCCTAGCACTGCATCTGACAGCTGATTGATAGAGATTCGGTGCCACTCACAATTAAAGCTGCAGGAAAACTATAAAGATCATGTTTCTTTTGATGTCTATCTCGCTCTCTGAGCTTGTAATCAAAAGCCCATTTAGTAGGTTACAAACACCTAGACAATGATGATAGCTTGCCAAAAGCTTCATATTGTTGGGATGTAGCGTAAGATGAAAGCCTGCAAGTAAGCAGGTTCAGATCCTTCTCTGTTGTACTTTACAACATGCTTAAGTGCCCTTTACGTGCACGTGCCTTGACTCTGAGAACCTACCTGGCCCGTTTGCTGTATGCTTTCCATGTCCTTGCCCTTTAAGTGGTGACAGGGTGTCAGGAGGACAGGGCAAAGAGAACCCACAGTGCCAGGCACCAGCCTGCGACTAAGATGACAGAGGCAATGCCTGGGCAGTCTGATGAAGCCCCCTCCCAGCAAACTGCCCACTGGCTCCCTTTCACTGCACCTAGACACCACAAGAGAGGAAGGAGCTGGGAGTCTGCAGACAGGCTGGGGAATGACAGCGTGGCAGGAGAACGGGGCACTTCGGGGAGCTGGTGTGTGGAGGCTGAGCTGTCAGGAAGGAAGACGAAGTCACGACTGGAATCGCTGCTGAAGAGTGGGCACAACACTGCCCTAGAGAACTTGCAAAGGTACGGAAAGGGTACAGCTGTGCGCTCGCTCTTGCCACGGAGACACGCATTTCTGACAGCGGCAGTTGCACCATTTCTAGTGTTTTCCAGAGTCCTACAGCTCTGATTTCGAGTGGCACCTGATCTCTCCCAACCCCCCCTGCAGCAGTTCCCACTTCAGCGTGCTCAAGGCAAAGTGCAACCTTCATGTGAAAGTGGGGAGACTGCGTGAGGCTCAGACACTCAAAATGTGACTGCAAAGGCGGAGACAGCCCCATGGGGGGAATGAAGAGGAGCGAGGAAAAAAAAAGCAGAGACCTAGTCCAGACCTGTGCAAGTAAAGAGGAGCTTTTTCCATCAACTTTCTCAAGAGCAGGCTCTGGCGGACAGGTGAAGGACTCGGGCTTCTGAAACCTGCTTGAAAATTTCCTACGTGCACTATTTTCCTAATTGCACTGTTTTCAACTACTTTATATTAGTCACCCTCGGATGACACATCCAAGTCTATTTTGTTTTACGATTCTCTTGGGATGACCTAATCTCATCAAAAATAGGGAGGTTGTTCATGTCTAATCAGATGGCTGTGTGATTAACTCATTCACAAGCCTTTTAAAGGCAATTTTATAAATGCATGTAAAGGCCTTTGTCTCCAAACTTGAAAAG
This sequence comes from Opisthocomus hoazin, assembly GCF_030867145.1. Lineage (NCBI taxonomy): Eukaryota > Metazoa > Chordata > Aves > Opisthocomiformes > Opisthocomidae > Opisthocomus > Opisthocomus hoazin. Next base: position 16,202,329 of record NC_134427.1, read on the forward strand.
TCTATTTCAGTGTGTGTACACAGTCAGGCTGAGTCACTCCCTTTCTGCTAGTCAGCGAAAAGACATCCTGTTATAGGACACTGAACTCTTATCTATTTGCTGGTTACATTTATAGTTCAGAAAGACTCCAATTATTTATTTATTTTTGTCCGCTGCACAGATTTAGTGCCTGGGGACAAACAAGCTAGGTGACACCAGTGTCAGGCCCGCCCAGAAACTATTTTTAAAAACCAGGCTTTTAAACCCAACTTCCTCCTGTATAGCGGAGGCAGCCCTGCACAGGAATGTCAAGAACCGGGGCGGCCTCGTTCCAAAGGGCAGGAGCTGGGGACGAACAGATGCAGAGCCCAGTTAGGCCTGGTACTGAAATATAAGAACAAAGACAAAACCTACAGCCACTTGATGTCTAGCAGATTGAATTAAAGTGTAGATTTCCTAAATCCATTTTCCATTATTATTGTTATTATTCTTTAGAAGCTGATTAGGCAATAGCAGATGTCGCCACTGTATAAATCTAGATACACATGCACAAATATTATAATCAGAAGATTTCTTAGGTCTCACTAAAAGTTGTCTACTGAGGAGTGAAAAAGAAGGTTTGCTCCAAATATTTTTTAACATTTAAATCAAAACAACTTACTACCAGAATTAAACTGTAGCTCTCCACAACAGGGATTATCTGTAGCAACAAACTCAAAAAGACCTTGACTTGCAAACATTCTGGGTGCACGGGGGGCACGCGTACTCCTTGCAATGCAGTAGCGCAGAGGTCTGTGAAGCACCACGTAGATGGAGCAGAACGAGTGTGGCACAGCTGTCACCACACTGTTTAATACTTTAGCTAATGCTGCTTCCCAAATTCAACCTCATTTCTCTAGGCGGTGGCGGTACGACTCTGCCAGGCTGCTGAGTGCTATCACGGAGCCGAGACAGCTCTGCTCTGCGTGGTGACCGCAGTTACAGCGTTCAGCATGATTCTGTATGGTGGACTACAACATAAGGGGCTGCCTCATGGTCCCGCAGCCCCAGAGCCCCACTTCGGCTGGGCAGAGGAGAGGTGGGACCAGACCTCTCGCTCTGGTGAGTTGCTCTGCATGGGCACTTCTAGGGCACTCCTAGAGAAGACCAATTTTTACACTATCTAGGAGGAGGTAGAACCTTGAAAACACCACAGTTTGGGCTTTCCGTTAACTTGCAAAAGCTTGCTGAGGAAAACTAATCTCGACCCATTCTTTCCTCTCTGTACCTAGGTTTCCTTGCAGCTCACAATGCCCCAGTGCATGCCTAGCTGATCTAATAAGGTCCTCCTAAAAGCAGACTGCCAGACAGCTCACTTCTTGTACAAGGTGGGCTTAATCTATGCTCAGCAAGCGGTGCTGCTGAAATCACACAGGGCAACTCAGTGTTTCAAGTGAAGCATGGATGCCTAAATAAATAGGGCTTTACCATTAACCCTTCAGAGAGCCCAGGTCCAAAACCCACTGAGGTCAAAAGAAAGCTCTTATGATTTTAACAGGCATTGAGTGAGTCACCAAAAGTATTAGGCTGTTAGCTACTGTCTCAGCACTTCTACATTGGGGTATGCACAGCAGTAATAATAAAATGCTATAATATGTATTTCAGCTGTATTTACTTTAGCAGCATATCTATTTTCCAATAAAGGAACTTGTAAAAAGAAATTAGTAGAAAAGTCAGAGTGACTCCCCTCTGTTTAATAAATGTAAATTTATTTAGCACCAGTGAAATGCAGTTTGTACTACCAATATGCATGCCTAACCAAGATCCAAGAACAATTTTTAAGACCTTTCCTTACATCATCAAATTGCTGTAGAGCTGGTAGAAGAAAACTGAAAACCAAATCTCCTTATCTGGGGAGGAGGGAGAGGAGGCGGAATCCCAGAGTCGTAACAGGATAAAACCGAGACTAACCTGATACAGTTTGCAAAGAAGATGTTGTTGTGTCCCATGTAAATCTTTTAAGAGGATTTTCAAAAAGCACTTATGCAGCCTAAAGACTGTTCCATTGAAAAATCAAGGATACTCTTACTTCTACAGCAATTGGATACGCATTGAAAATCCCATCCCTCTCAACCTGTGAGTTTGTCTGATACCAGTCTGATTTTCCTTCTACTCCACAAGTCCTGACTTTCCTTTTACTATCATTAGCTAAACCCAGCTCCTGCTGAGTAGTGTACTATCACTGACTTCTGATACACGAGCTGCGTCAGCTCCTGGATGTCTACAGCTATTTTCTTTTAAAATTCCATTTCTCTTTTCGCTGAGCTGCTTCGTGCTGTTATTGTTATTCCCTTCAACAATGGAGGCAGGACTCTCTGTATCAATGCATAATAGGTTTGTTGCGATAATAAACAGTCTTTTCAAGACATTCCAGCTTCATTCAAATGAAAAGTGCTCACTTTGGAAAGACAAAACCCAAAGGTGATTATTACCTGACTTGAAAACAACAAAAAGATGAGAAACAAATTGCTCACATGGGATTCAGCTGATATTTAAAAGGTAAAAATGCAGGAAAGATTGCTGCCATTTAAAATTTTACCAGTTCTAAATGAAGTCTTAGACTTTTAAATTAAATGATGTATTTATATGCAGGAAATATCTAAGATTAATAACACGATGAAGACATCAGCTCTTGCCACAGCGATAAAAGAAAGTTTCAAATACAAACCACTGAGTGATGTTTAACTGCTTTGGAACTGATTTCAGTTTAAAAAGCTCGAGGAAGTATAACTGGATGGCAAATACCATCTGGAAGTCCACAGGCAACTCTGACCCAGGCTAATGCTCGGTGTTTACCAGGAAGGGGAAATGGACCACTCCGCTCCACGCTGCCGGACAGTCCCCTTCCCGCCCCGGGCGGTGTTTCTAACCCAGGCGAGCCCGTGTGCCGCAATACCCGCAGCCAAGCCGAGCCCTGTTCATGATGCTACTGCGAGCAGCAGCCACAAAAGGAGTACTTTCGAAAAAACAGATAATCCAGGTCAGGATTAACAACTGCTGTGTAGCTGTGGAGTTTATTCAACTAAGTACAAGGCTGTCTGCCCTCAATCCAGCTTTTAAACTGTTTTTGGCTTTTAGCCCATTTCTACTTCAAGGCTATTTTTAAGATGATTTCTCTCTCCCTTAATGAACACAAACCCTTTTCCTCATCACGAAAATTTTCTTTACATGGCTAGCAGGAACCCATGACGTAACTTCCTAGTGCTACAGAAACATCCCAGAGACTAATGGGATTCGGAAATTCACATTGGCAAAGAAGGAAACATCCCCAAGTTTGTCCTTATCTGTGATCATCAGTCTGTGTAAGACATATCCTGATTTGGCTCCAGACAACAGATCCACTGGTGAGATACATCACAACTAGCACTAGCTGCTTTCTACCCTCCTCATAGGTCAGATGCTAGGACCAAGTACTTTTCTGTATACAGAACGAAAGCAAAAGTTTAAACCTGTTCTCTCCTACAGATCACCTCTGGGCTGGACCGACAGAGCTGTGCCCCAGAGCCCGGCCGGTCTCTGCCTGGCCAGCTGGATCAGAGTGGCTGGATCCAACCGCGTCTGTCCATGTTGGCCAGCCCAAAAAACAATGAGAGCAAACATAACACCTGTGAGAGGCGACTGTTCATCTGCACTGGGAAGGCTTCTAGCTTTGTCAAATCGAACAGATTTTCTGGGGAATGCCAAATGATACGTTCCTCAAATCCATGTTAACTTTCCTCTCCAAACGAGCAAGTTTTTGTTTACAAAGCTCTAATTAAAAAGAATATTTTATTTTGCTTTGCTCCCAGATACGTCTGAGTTGCTTGGATTTAAATTTTTTGTCCAGGGCACACTTTGGGCACAAAATTTCAGTTCAAAGGTTACATTTTACCCAAACTAAATGAAAACAGTGTTTTACAGTGGAAAGTGTCCAACAATCTTAGTAAGACAACCACAGCACTGCTTATAAAGCAGAAAGCCTACTACCACTTTTTAGCACCATTTAGTGAAGGTGAACACCTACAGAGTGTGTGCCAAATATGCCTGGCTGGAAAGAACTAGTAACAGAAGTATAAGATTTCTTGTTCATTCACATCTGAAAGAAAACAACCCAGGACTTAATCCAGCTCCGGGGCAGGGGGGTGGGAGGATATTCATCACTTTGTCAGGTTATGCTGGACAGTCCTTGTTCTGTGAAATGAGCCAGGACACACTCTGGTTCCCAAGGCTGAAAGCTGAGTAAATGAGCCATGTTCCATAAAACTGGTTGTGCTGCCCTCATAGACTGTAAACAAGTTTAAAAAATTTAAAGTAATGAAATTGTCCTGGTTTACAAATGCCAAACATGGACTTTAAATCAGATAGCTATGAATGTGTGATAGCCGTCTTTGCTATCAGTGAAAATGTGTTGATAAGATCAATGTTACACCAACTGTCCATACCGCATTTACAGATACCAGAAAAAAAACAACAAAACAAACCCAAACCATAGAACACACAAGAAAACTATGACGTGATTGTCATTTCCATTAAGAAAATTTGAACCTGGACCATAGGGGTCACATAGAACTGGGTTTTAGCACACACAAAGAAATGGGACTGAGGTAGGTAAGTCATGTTTTGGACTGACAGCACAAGTTATATTCCATTTGTAGCTTTCAGATAAAGGCAGATAATAAGTAATATAATGCTGCATTCATGTGAACAGGAACTGAGGTGTCCTGTGAGTAGAAATTAGGGCTCTAGATCAGGCAGCCTCAGTATTTCTGAATAGTGTCTTTGTCTTAAACTTTCAAGGTCTGAAGATTTTCTTCAGCTTTAGCATTCCCAGTGATGTTGCAATATATGGAAATAATGTGCCTCTGTGGCATGGCGGTATTTCAAAATAGGATTTCTAAATACTCTTAAGCTTTAAAAGTACTGTCTGAATACAGCACACCAACATTTTCTCTAACAGTCCTGGCACTGCCCACAAAGTACAAGAGATGCAGAAGAGGAACTTCTAATGCTCTGTGTGAAAGCAGAAACACCGATTTCAGTGGACACTGAGTTAGATCAGCTTTCTGAAAAATCTGCCCAGAGGCTCGACTGATCCACAGGATTCAGTCCTCCGGCATGCTTTCCAACATGAACCATGCATATCTCTGGGGTTTTTTTTTTTTTTTGATCGAGAGTAAGCTCACATATTTACTGGTCGGATAATTATTGGTTCATCTACAAGCAGTGATTAGATATGTAAACCTAACTTGCAGCTCTAAATCACTAGGGTAAATGATTTGAAAAACAAGCAGACTATTAGTGCTGTAAACCACTGAGCTGACTGGCACATCCTGAAAGCAGTTTGCATAATGCTAATTCTTTGAAAGCAGTCATTCCTACAAGAAGCTACCACTTGGCACAACGCTAAACCCTTCTACTTTGCCTTGGGCTGTTAGCTGACTAAATGATCATTACTTCTTTGGATATAACAAATACCTCCGAGATTACCACTTAAATGTTGAAGGGAATCTATTTTGGTACAAGCAATGCAGAGAAATGTGATGGCAGTTTTCTGTAGTGTATTCATATTTCTAATTATCTTGAACACATATTTTAATGTGGTGGATATGGCCAGGATTTTTAAAAAATCAGTATTATCTGTTTGGGTTGCAATATACTTCCTCAAGCACCTGCTGCGGCTAAGGTAGTCTCTGAACTCCGGTCATTAGTTCTCACAATCTGCCACAGATCCAATGCCCCAGAGCTCACCCCAAACACACTGAAAAGATCCCATACATTGCCACAAACGTGTTCAGAAGTTGGGATGTCGGACCCTAGTCTTTGGTGCACTAGCTATAACCATTACCAGAAAACCAAGGTCAAACCTGTTCACTCCATAGGCAATGAGAAGCACGGAAGCAGGAGAATCCCTCCTATGGAGCAGGCAGAGGTTTGGCATGAGGAGGATGGCTCGTGAAGGCTGGGGGTAGTTTTATGCTCCACAGTGCACCATGCTGACTATTTGAAGAGCAGCACTCCTCCTAGTTACACACACATATATATAGCGGAGTTTTCATGGTTTCAAGTAGCCAGACCTTACTTCTTGGGTGTAGGATGCTACTTTAACTTGTAGGCTTTGTGCAGGGGTGATGGCATGGCAGAGTGCATAGGAAAAGTCTGTCTTTCTCTCAGCCCCTCATTACAAGGAAGGTCAGGATTTAGCCTTCCTCAATTTGAATATAGGTCTCAAATACCTAAAACATCAAAATCTCTTTCTGGATTAAATCAAACTGATATCTCTCTTTCTCAACTAATGCTACTAATGACTTCCGTCAATTTCACATTAAGATAAATACTTAAAGACACTATGATATATCAAATCTGCAAGCATTTTGCACCTTGTTAAAATGAGATCAAAGTGACACATCAGTAGTTTGCCTTTGTCTTTTCTCATTATAGCCACAATGTTTTGTTACTTGTCACATCAGCTCACTGAAACATCGATGTCGTCAGTAGCTAATGGTTAATACAGTTGATTCCTTGAAAGTCATTCAGCATTTGTTAGTTTCTATTGTTCCTTCAGGCTAATAAAATATGGCAGCTAAGACAAGCACAATTATCCCGTGAGCTGGCTGCACTTCTAATTTCACAGTCTTTCTGTGCCTTTTCCTTCAAGAAGTCTTTGTCAGACATTGCAGATGACTCAAAGAGAGTTTGAGAAAGCTATCGTCCCCTTCCCCAAGGAATTTCATTGTCTGTGGATCAGGCTGTACCAAGTCAGAGATCTGGGCCCAGGTCCTCAGCAGGAATCTCAGCTCTAGCACACCTCTCCTGGCAGCAAGGGCACTGGAGCAGTGGAGCAGCTATGTCCTAGTTCCAATGAAATGCTATGAATACGGGTCCAAAGGCTTCCTCATCTTCTTATGGGCATCAAAAGTGTGCCTGAGCAAAGGAAACCACCGCGTCGGGTTGTGATCTTTGGCCTCCTGGAACAGCTGCTGAGCTGCAGCTGTTTTGCAACTGGCTGAGACTGGAGCTCATTTTTTCAGAGTGGCTTCATCTCACTAACACTGATACCATCAGTACTACTCTGTCATCTTAAAATGTGTTTAGCATAAAAAAGAAAATAGTCAGAGCCATGAAGCAATTGTTCCCTCCTCTAAAACAACTCCTTAGAGTTTGGGAAGGATTATTAGAAATTCAACACTTGCATGAAACCTGCAGCAATTTTCTACGAAAGCATAACAACTATTTTTACCAATGTCATAAACTATTCAAAATAATATGGATTACCACCAAATCCCTTTACAACTCTGCTCTCTGAAGTGCCAAATCTCCAGGGAGACACACATACCATATTATCTACCACTTTCATGCAAAACACTGGAAAATAAATGCCAGAGAAGAGAACAGGAACTATGTAATTAACAGTCACTGTGAAGTGAATGGGAGAAGTAGTCAAATGAGGGGTGGCAGCTGGGCATACTCAAAGTTTCCACTTAGTTTTGAAATAAGCAATGAGCTTTTTATTTATAGGACAAAATTCTGACTTGTGTTGCAATAACCTGAGGGTTGACCTCAGCCCCACTGGTGTCAAAGGGGCTGTCTTTTCTTCAGTAAGTGCCTTGCCTTGCAGAAGCAGAGAGGTGCCCAGTGAGAAATACATCGTCTCTGAGCAGGCAAGGCACCGAGCATGCATCAAAAACTGCTAACACTCGGCAGACTCTTCCATATAGCCCCGTATGCTGCACCCATCCACCCCCTGAACCTATCTGAATTTTGGGGGATTCTGCCAGAATAATAGTGACTGAATCTGACTTACTACATGGCAAAGCAGGAAATTACACTGTTAAAAAAAGAATGATGCAAACTAGGGTATCGCTAAATAACTAACACCCAAGCTTTGCTCTAAGAAATCTGTGTATTACTCAACCCACTAAGCAGAAGCAAAACTGCATGTGTTCAACACCTCCTTCCCATTATTGTCCAGAAAAATAACTTAGAAATGCAGTTTTACTGAGTTCTGATGGTACGAGAGATATCTCTTTCATGATCTGTCGGAGTGTAATATACATGACAAATAACACTGTGTCCGTTTGTAAAGAGCTTAGAAAAGAGTTAGTGGCTAAGATTATACCGAGGGATTCTAACTTCTGCCTTTATGGAGCATAACAGGGTTAGGCACCGTGGCATCTCAGCCACTCAGAACTATGACAGCGACACAATGTATGGGATGAAATCAAACCAGGAGATTTTTCAGATAGAATCAAACTGGGACAACTGAAACAAAAGCAAAAAAATCAGCAAACACCTGCATAAAAGCTGCCTAACAGTATTCTAAACCGCATGAAACAGATGTGATGAGATTTGATTTTTAAAGTATTTGCAGGAAAGACTTCTACATTTAAATCCAATGGAAGTCTTTCATGCAGCAGCCTATAATAATTTCCCTTAGGCACGGAGGGGCATATCTGCTGTAAGCACAAGTATTCACTAGTTCAGAAGAAGTACATATCTATTTTCCAACCATTACTTGTAGCAAAGCCTTATTTTAAAAGACAACTATTTTTCTCATGCTGCTATAGTATGAAGCTCAGTGATGCCGAGTTATGTAATAGGGGACTGCAAAAGCAGAAGTCTGTATTTAGAAATACAGATAATCTATTCAATACAGATAATTCAAGGAGTAATAGTTCAATTCTCTAAATCCATGTCTCATCAGCATTTAAAGACTTGCCAGAAAATAAAGCCAGCATCACTTTCTTCCACCAGGAGCTGGTTCAAAGCATGCTTGGAAGCAGAGGGCATCCAGAGCAGGGTGCAATGAAGTTTGCAAATTCCTCTCCTTTGTTCATATATTGATGTGCTGTGGCACAGATCATATGCCAATAGTTTTCCAACGGTTTCTTTATAGCCAGACATTTACTCTTAAATACCCCTGTCTTTACAGGTGAGAACTCTGCCTCTGCCCAGCTCTGCCCCTGATACGCTGCCTGAAGGGGATGGGAAAGTGGGCAGCAGGGTGTGGGAGCTGATTTTGGCACAAGCTTTCCCTGGGGAGCATGGATGGACTCCATCGTTTGGTTTAAAATCCTCCTCCTTTCCCTTTAGCTCTCCTCTGGACTATCAGCTGCTCTGGAATTATCTCTCTCCCTCAAACAAAACTACCCATACAGCAAAACCCATCCAATCCAATACCCCTCCCCCAAGTCTTTTGAAATCTCCGAGCTCAAAGCAATACGGGAATCCGACATCCCCAATGGACCTCTTTTCCCCACACCATCACATTTCCAAAGGAAATTTAAAAATCCTTTTCCAGAAAAGCTCATGCAGCAGCAGCCCACTTCCAGCTTTGTAACTACAGAACTGAAATGGGGCGAACCGTGTCCAGAATTTCTCATTTAATTGAACATTAATATCAGTTGAGAATAACCACGCACTCCTATTGCGCTATCCCTGTCCCTTATTTGAGTTGAAGTTCAATAAAAGCATTTGCACTTTCCACTTGCCACTTCTAAAGATCATGCAAGCTGGCTGCGGGGAAGCACAAAGGGGAACCTTCCAATTACTTCTGAGTGAGGATGATACAGATGAGACCGTAAATAATACCAGAGCTATTGAAATGACCTGACAGGACAGTAAGATTTATTTCATAGTTTATCTGATAACTTTGTAAGACGATGGAATGAAGCTTGAACGTTCAATGTAATCCCTTCCTCCCTTTTTTACTGAGTCAGTAGATGTTTAAAGAAATTTATGTAGCTGTTTGAAAGTCAGAATTTTTAATAAGTGACACAGAAAAAGAGATTACAGTGAGAAAAAGATGCAGATAACACAATACTGTACATAAGAAAACAATGGCTTTGCAGTGACTTTCCCTGTGAAGGCAGAGGGACAGAAGTTATTTTTTGCGATTTATCCACACAGTTTCCTTAAGCACTATCTGCATTTGACTAAAGGAGGAAAAAAAAAATAAAAATAGAAGGCCAGGTAGGGAACTTCAGTGTGGAAATGCAACAGATGGATGCAGAACCTTCCAGGGGCACGACATACATATATGAATATCTGCATGTGAGACAGCGACCAGGTACACTCAGGCCGTGTATGCTGACTGCCCATCTGTCCAAACGCAGAATTCTGTTGCTCAGCTGTCCACATGGAGACACAGACAGTGAAGTGAAACGCTTCCATTAGTACCAGCTTTTTCCTTGACTTCTCCAGGGCCAGTATTTTGCCTTGAACACCAAATTCATAGCCTAAATCAAGGTGAGGATAGCACCTGAGAGAGTTTCCTGAACTCTTACACAAAATGTTTTCAGGCTTGTGGGCACCTCCACTTAGAAAGGTATTTCTCATTCTGAATCTTGACTTTTTTTCTCCAGTTAGGAGATGATTTTTGAAATGGTTAAAAAGCTGAGTTCATAGTATCTCTCTCATTCACTTCAGATTTACTGTTGATAGCTAATTAAAAACTCATCTCAGATTTAAACAAATGGAGAATAATTTAGATTTAAATCTTGTGTAACCGTAGTTTTAAACACTTACTTGCAAGCAAAATGCCATATATATGCAGAAATCTGTTCCTAAGCTTCTGCATGAAGCAGAAACAGCAACAATTCATCTCTAAAGGACAGCTAAAATATGCACTGCTTTGAATTCTCTCAGTGTTGGGCACAAGGGATTGGTGAAGAGAATCAAGTGCCTTATGCTGCCTGGTTGTATGCATCAGATGGATAACAATAAAATAGAAAACAAAATCATTTAGAACCCTTTAAGGACCATATGCTCAACTTCACAGGCAATAATCAACGATAACTGTAATACCACACGATTCAAGGCAAAGAACTGGAGAGCTAATCCGTGCTCATTAGGAAGCGAGCTGCATAACCCAACCCTACAAACTCTTGCAGCAGAGCTTGTGGATTCCTGAAGATACACACGTATGTATAAACTCATCCCTCTCCATGCACCCAATACCGATTAATTGAAACAGTCATACGTGCTTGCCAGTAAATACGTAATGGAAGCAGAGTCAGGGTCTGCTGTGAGTTTCAAAGTAATCCTGCCAGGTTTCAGGGAGTGGCAAGCGTGGGTGCCAGTGTTTGAATGTAACTGTAGGAAATTATTCTGACTTTAATAAAACATATACATCTGAGTAAATGGCCAGGAGAAGTGACATATCCTGTTTACGTACCTCACTTTTAGGACAGCTCTCCTGGGGCTGGATGCTAGGTAGAGACATTTCTTAATTCTCTCCCTTTTTCTTGTCTGTCTTTCCTTTTTTTTTTTTTTTAAAAAAAAAGATCCTTTCTTCTCCCCGAGGACCTTTTCGTTTTTCTTTTCTTCTCACTGATGGGCGATGACTCTTTCTGTAAACTTTCCGTTTTTCTTCTCCTATCTTTCTGCCATTTCCTTTTCTCTTTTTCCCCCAGACAGCTTTTTCCTTCCTTCTCTTCAACCCCTACCCCACATCTTATTGTATTTCCTCATATCTCTCTCTTTCTTTCTCTCCTGCTGTTACATCACTCTGATTTCACTACCTTTTATAGGCCATTCATCTCAGAATAGTTAAATTATACCAAAGAGACCCTCTGCAGAACCCTTCCTGGAGTCCCTGGAAAAGGACAAATCCCCCAACCCCATCATTTTCACAACTTTTAAAACATCATCATGATTTTTTGAGACATTTAGACGTTTTAATGCTAGTATTATGAATTCTTCATGCGAATCAAAGCCTACTTATTCTCTGAGTAGCATGTGGAAAGCTGACAACTCATATAGGTAAACAGAGTGGTGCTAGAAGAAGCGAACAGAACTACAGTTATGAAGGTCCCTGAAGAACATACGGTTGACTAAGCATTGTCTTTGTGGTTGGAGCTGCAGGTTATATTTAAATGAAATTCCTTTCAAGACTGTTAAACATTTGATTTTTACATGATTATTAAGCTTTAATCCCCATCACTGGTTCTTCCTTTTTTGGGCTGGGAGAATTCCACAACTCATGGGCAATACAGCAAGGATGTAGGATGTTCTAGGTCTACATAACAGCATAATTGCTCTAATTTATTCTTAATAACGACATCTCGGTCCTAATGAACTTTTGTCTGAATACCCAATGACAGCACACTGCAGGCAAAGGGACAAGTTGTCTGAATAGGGCAATAGCTCTGCTGAAGTTTCCATCATTTTCTCCAATGGATGGGAATGCTGGGAAGAGTAGAGGACTGGTTGGAAAACCAGCAACTCACCTTGGGCAAAGTTCAATGAACCAATTTTATTGGCTTCAAGTAACAGCCCTGGATAGAACACCAGGTCCAGATTTAACGATTTCCCTGGCAGTTTGCCATACCTTTGAAAATTTGGCTCTCTACCTCTTAGAAATGGAGAAAAAGCATATCGCCTCCAGAGACATGAAAGACTGGTATCACTACTACATGTTAAAAAAGCCACAGCCCCAAACGCAACAATGAGAAGTCAAGGAACTAAATGAGGGAAAAGCAGGTAAAAATCTACGAGCATTTGTTTTCATTTCATCAGGGTATCTCAGCAGCTGAAGTTGCAGATGATAGTAACACCACCAGGCACAATGAACACATCCGTTCCAGGCGCAGCTATTTATGAACTCATCTTTCAGGTAATATAGAACCAAACTTCAGATTTACTAAACAGGATACGGCTTTATAGGCTCCTAGGCATACCACAAGATCTATATATTACCTTTTATCTTGTAAGAGGCAGAATCAGACCACGCACCTCCATTTCCTTGGGAATAGCTCATTTCCTTGAGAATAGCTCAAGCAATTTCTCTTTTTAGACTCCTTCCTTCATAAAATACAGAACGGTGGAAAAAAAGCAGGTTATTCTGAACACTAGAAACAGCTAACTTTCACAGTCTATTTTCTTCTCCTACATTAAGATGATTCAAAATGGAATTTGCTAGCAGAAAATCAGACCTAACTGCATTACAACAACAATTTCTGGAATCAAATCCCTCTTTGCAGGCATTTAGGCATATGTAACTAGAGCTTAGTCTTTATTTATAGAGAAATAAAACCAGAAATAGAGTCAGCACATAAAAAGCAAGCATAATCTGATATTTGTTTTGTGTAAACTCAGACCATCAAAAGGTGTTATTAAAACTATATGTTACCTCAGAATCTTCATGTGCAAGCACAGACAACCACCGCTAAGAACAAGAAACTACCTTGGAATATAAGATACCTTTATATTAGTGTAACTATATAGCAGGGAGTGCACTGGCATAACTATTTAAAACAAACAAACAAACAAACAATCCAAAACCTTATTAAATCACATCTTTGCCATGCAGGTGCATCTTCAAGATTTCCAGCTATTACAAGTTAGCGTGAAGCAAACAAAACTGGAGGTCTAAGAGATGTTTTGAGGCAGGAGTCCTACGGTATATGAGCCTTGTTTTGTTGTGGACTAAGACAATCGCTCAGCTTCTGGGGTCTACATCTCAAACATACTCTGGTTTGACCTGTTAGCAGAAACAGGTCATTTTAGCCTGAATTAGGCTATTTTCTCTCCTGTACTGTTCCTCTACAGAGGGTACTTGTTAATAATGGAGCATCCCCACAGAATTAACAATTTTAGACTAGAAATTTCACTCAGGCTATGTACCGAAGCCCAGATCCCATTGACTTTGAAAGGGCTACGGATGCTCAAAACATCTTGAAAATCAAGTCACTTGCATAGCTACAGGCTCAAAAGCTTAACACCGGGCTTCCAGCTTCCTTGGCTACGACAGAGGCAGAAGGGCCCACTGATCTCCCACTGTGAACTCCCTCATTAAACAAGCCACAGGACAAGTTCAGACTGCAGAGTGTCTTGAATCGGACAAAGCTCAATTCTTGACATAAGAATCAACACTGATGGAGAGCCACAGGCTGATGAAATTGCTGTGCTGCTTTATTACCTTCCCTGGTAAAAGCATAAGTCTAGTGTAAGCTCATCTAGCATCAACACACAGTAATCAGATCTTGTTATACACTTCAGCTTAACAAATACAAGAACTCTCCACCACCGAATTTCAATTCCCTCTATACGTAATTCACAGACTAAGCTATCTGGCACTCTGTCGAACGTGGCAGACAGAGTTCCTAGACCTTTTACTCTTCCCAGTTCTTTAGCCTTCTTATGGGTCTCCTTTGACTGCTCTCCATGTACTCAGCTTCCCTGAAGTGCCAACAGCCAGACCTGCAAACTGCACTGCTGTAAGGATCCCTTCAAGATGCCAGATACAGAAATATCATTTCTCCAGTCCACATGAGGGCAGTCCCTAGGGATTGTATTGACCCTTCTGGTCACAGTAGCACTCTCAAAGCGCTTCACAAGCAGCCTCCATCTTTTTCATTGCCTGTACTCTTATGTGCACGACTAATTGAGCTCTAGTGAAATGCCTGTTGTCTGGTACATCCATGTTACTAAGTAACGTACTGTCTCCACTTCAGTGGTAACTCAGGAGCAAAGTCTTCTTCACTAATGGCTTCTGAGGCTTTTATTAACGTGTTCTCTAACTTTTCCCAATTCTTAGCCACAATTTTCACGTCCTACAAACTGATTTACCACCTCACTTCTGTCAACACTAAATGTGGCTCCTTTAAAGCCGCTATTAGTCATCTTAATTTTGTCACAGGCAATACAACGGAAACTTTGCAACAAAATTGATATTAAAAAGAATTTCTCAGAGCAACAAAGTATCACAGTGCTATTTACCATTTGGATGACTATGGTTTTGGAAGAGCAGAAACCAGGGGCTCTATCTTCTGTCTTTCTCGCATTCTCCACCCAAACTTCTCTTGGCTGAGCAGAGTAAGCACAAAATACCAGTCGATGCTTCTGTGGAGCTGAGATCCACATGGAAGGGGAGCAGCAGCTACTGAAACAGAGCTGGCGATCGCTGACACCATCCAGATGTTGCACGACGGTCAGACTAAACAATACTCTGGAGACTTACCATAAATCAAGTTCTCTGGGCAATGGGAGCAGAGGCCTGGGTACGGCAGGACTGTGGCATAAGATGAAATATAGCCACCACAATGTTATGATAGCATCAGTGACAAATAGAGCTGATATCACGAGTATTTCTCATGTTTAGAAGGCTTTTTCATCCATTTGGGCTTTATACATATCATGTGGAAACAAGATTGCCAAATCATAGGCCTCTACATCTACTTAAACTCAACTAGCTTTTAGTGCTCTGGTCTATTCCTCTTTGCCGCTTAGGATGAAGCTAACGTATAAATCCCCTGCTAAGGATGTAGTACTTCAGCAGGATGTTTTATTGCTGGCAAAGTGTGATTTCCAGCTTGCCGCCATGGGAATGAAATGCAACACAATGGAACAGCTCCCTCAGTCCTTAACTTAATAGAGAAAGCCTTCCCAACAAGTCATCCTCTTCCCCACTGTAAAACCGTGGTCTGCAGAGACACCACCGTGTTCCCCATCCTGTGCTTTCACGGCTACAGCACCAATCCATACGCATCCATCAGAAATGGCTTCTAGGTTCTCAGCAGCAGCAAATGCTACTTTTGACTGACAGCTCCTCCTCCCCTCATCTGCTCTTAAATAGATTACAAACATGGATTTTGATGCTCCCATCATGCAAATTATTCCCACCAAATTTCTATTCTGTCAACTAGGCTGAATTTAAGCCCATAAATGTGCCATTGTCATACTTGTTGTTTATTAGCCAGGTTCCTTTTATGGGTGTGTAAGCATTTAAAAAAAAACAAAAAACAAAGCCTTTACATCCCCTGATGGCTTGATTAATTTTGTTCTTGGCATCTTGATTTTTCTCTAAATGAGTGCTCTTTTGTTCCCTTTCCACCTTCCTCATTTATTGCTATTTTAATACCTGCTAGACTACTTCATTCATTCATCTTGGACTGGGGCTTATGAAGTCGCTGGATATGAGAAGGCCTCTGAGCCTCAAATTTCTACTGTTGTGGGGCTGTGCTTTGAAATCAGCTGCCTGGAATCCATTTGCATGAGGAAAACGCACATCTCTGGAACACATTTACCACAGGGAACCCAG
The DNA here is from genome assembly GCF_030867145.1 of Opisthocomus hoazin. Classification (NCBI taxonomy): domain Eukaryota; kingdom Metazoa; phylum Chordata; class Aves; order Opisthocomiformes; family Opisthocomidae; genus Opisthocomus; species Opisthocomus hoazin. The sequence continues at coordinate 16,218,365 of NC_134427.1, forward strand.
AGGAGCTGCTCAGACAGAGCTTCCGGATGTGCTCAAAGTGATTGCGCCAGGACATACCGCATGAGGACACAACCTCAGCATTAGGCTGCTCGTAATTTCAGAGGCTGCAAGTTAGCATGCCTTAGAAAGTTACTCCAATTAGTGGGACATGGTAAGTGGCAATACATGCATTTTCAGTTGTTTACCAATGTGAAAGTTTAAATAAACTATCCTTAAGTAAAAAATCCCAATAAAACAAACAAACAAACAAACCACAAAAAACATCACAAACAGCACTGCAGGAGGAAAAAGTAAAATTTCTGCTTGCTAAAATTCACTATCTCTAGAAATGGCTCAGGGCACAGAATGTCTCCATGCCCACAAAAAGCAAAAGGACAAACCCACAAAGTTGTGCGGGCCTTCCTTTTTTTTTTTTTTAATAAAACACATGGAATCACAAGACAGGCTGTGGAGTTCAAACACCTTCACCGCACTGAAACTTGCCAGAGTCAATTAATACTAGAAGACACGGGGCGGGGAGAAAAAAAGAAAAAAAAAAAATCCCAACTGAGAAATATACAGGGACAATATCGTGAAGGAATACTTGGAACTCAGGCCTGACTCTCTGGGCACCAGTCAATGTTCTATTAATGTGCGAGTCTCTCTTATTTTTTTAAATTCTCATTGAAAACACAACCGGACAACAAAAATCCATGACGCTTTACGCATCACACCAAATGCTTTTATTTTCTCAAGGTTAAATGTACTAAGATTGGCTGACACAGAACAATGAGTGAATGTCAAGGAAATAAGCAGAAAGGAAAATCTCTGAGTTTTTGGTGGTGCAATTGTGTTTTCTCTTTGTGAACATCCGAGAGAAGCACTTATTCATATTCTGACTGGGAAAAGGCAACTGAAACAGGTGGTCTATTACGAGATCCATTAAACAAGAGATTTATGCATTACATATCCATCTTGAGGCAATTAGGCTGATCATTTTTTTCCTCTTTTATGGCTTCATTGAAAACTTCTGGCAATAAAGCAATTAAAAAGTAACTATCCAAGCATTTATCTACGATATCAAAGACAACCAGCCTTTCTTTTATCAGAAAAGAGCTGCTTCACTTTCCATCCTTAGAACGTACAAATTTAGAGGCAACATTCACTGTTAAGACACTGACATAATGCTGCCATTGTCCAAAGTCTGAATGGTGAATGATGGGGTATGGACTTGCTAAATCATTGTTTGCTTTCTATTTTGGAAAATGATTCTTTGAAGTTTGACTTTAATCTCACGAGACACAGGAACAGCAAGAGAGAAACGAAGTGGCAATAAAATTGATCTCAAAGTAACCTCCTTGCTGCACATGCTGCAAGGGCACTGGTAGCTTTGGGTTTCTACAGGCACTGTCCTCATATCTGAGCACAAAATCTGCAAGGAACAATGCTTTTCAAAACTCAAGTTGATGTGACATATGGAGTTAGTCAGACGTTAAAACATGAAAGGATGGCTCCAGCGATACAATGCAGGTGCCACACAAAGCTGTCTTTTTAGAGGTGCTTCCCATGAATGGTGGAAGCCAGTCCGCAACACCGGCCAAGGGGCCCCACAGCCTTCTCTCCCCGGTGAGGAGGTGACAGAGAAGGGTTTTGTAGACTGTAGATCTCATAGTCCTCCACAAAAAAAAAAAAAAAAAAAAAAAAAAATCTCATTTTGTAGATTCTTTCCTAAACTTAACCACTGAATATGTCAAAGTTAGTTCTGTCTATCAGTAATTTGGATAATCCACTGGGCAGGTGCTGACCCAGTGCAGACTACAGAGACTGGCAGAGTTACTTCAGTTTTAATACCTGCGATGGCCGCAAGATTGTACCCAAGCATGGAAGGGACTCTTTGGAAGTCATAGGACAAAATGACTATTTCCTCATTCTCTATAGCAACAACTCCATTTACTTTATGGAAGGTAAAAGGAAACCCTTGTGCACCTGATGACTGCAGTGATTCAGGTGCTCGGTCAGGGCAGAGCAGGCACTCAGGGTGCCAAGTGGCTCTGCAAACCCTCACCTTTTCCTCTGCAAGCAAGATCTACAACTCAGTGACTGCTCCTCTCTGAAAGTAGCAAGCAAAGAAGCAAAAAGCAATGTTCAAAGAAGACTGAAACAAACAGGAGCTTGTTTAAGGGAGCTTTTTCTGCTGCTAGGAGCTGCCCTTCCCCTGCCCTCTTGCAGTACGACAAAAAGAAACGCTCTGTAACGCAGGGGCTCTCAAAAGCAGGCCAGAAACAGTCCGAGATGAACAGTCTGAATATCACAGTGATAGAAAGCTAAATCGGTTTCAGGTTTTTGGTTTGCTGCAGTTAAGAGCAATGTCAACAGTGTTCACTGGACTCAAGAAACAAATCGGAACATTTAAACCAATGAACCTAACCAGCCACACGCGCCAGTAAGCCTCGCTCGTGCATAGGCACAGCTTTCTCTTTCAGGTGACCGAACAGTGGTTTTCTTCTGTTTGCTTTGTCTATCTCCTGCAGGTGACTGGAACTGCGATGCTGGGAATCTCAAGCATCTGAAAGGTTTTAAGCTCAAACACCAAGTCCCTAAAGCCAAGCCCTACAGTACCAGAAAGCACACTTGCCACATCCTGTGCTCTGGCTTACTCACTAGTAAAAAGACAAATTCAAAATGACTTAAGTCACCCAAAATTCCACTGATGCAAAGGTTGAAAAAATTCCAGCCACACCTATATGTTTCATGATTTCCTTGCATTCACTAGGGATCATAAACATTTAAGGGACCTACGGATGGAAATCAAAAAAGCTTCAATGATTTTGGGCACTACAGATGCTCTCATCTCTCCAACCACACACAGATATATGCTAACAGCAAAGATCAGAAGCGTACTTAAGAAGCAGACAAATGAAAGACATTTTAAGAATTTGATTATGGAATTTAAATTAACTGCAATTAAATTGTCTACTGAAAACAGGGAGAGAGAAGATGACGTACACTGCCAAATTCATCAACAACTTGGGATTTTACCATAAGTCTCTGTTTTCTTAAAATCTCCAGTTTCTTAAATCATAACAAAACTAATACTGAACCAGGAAGGGTCTTGAGAGCTCAGCTCATCCGTCCCTAGCTCCCTAGTAAGCTAGCAACACCCAGCTCCACTTTTCTACTGCCACTCTCAGTATATGATTATACAGTCTGTTCTCTGTTGTGTGGATAGTGAGAGGTGGGATGACGTGGAAAGCCAGAAATCCATTAACACGGGCACTGGGGATATACTGTGGGAAATGGAGAAGCTGGATACTATTTTTCAAAGTGCAGTTCTAATGATGTACTTGCAGGTAGAGCGCATTCTACAGTTACAAGAAACAAAGGCAAAAAAACTCCTGAGTCTGACATGCAAGTCCATCTTCTGATTTATAGATACACAGTTCACGACTTCTGAAGGCTGATAATTCTGTATATTCTAAAAAGCAGTGTGCACAGCCACACAATATTCTATGGGATTAACCATGCTACTCAAACCAGCAATTACAAACCACCTTATCGCATTCAGTTCAGAGGTAGAGAGATAGCAGAGCACACATTGCAATCGGAGTTCTTGGTCTTGTTCCACCCTACATTAGATAAGTTCAGTAAGTTCTGGAAGTACTGCAGCATGTTGTGAATGATGAATGAAATGAAAAATCTCCACTCAGTGCACAGCGAGTAGCCAACTCCCTTCTGTGCTGCATCGCTTGCTTTCAAGGTACTTAATATGCAACTTTAGTGAGAGACATTCTGAAAATCCCAGTGAGTCCAGATGTCTCAAAAATAAAAACTGAATATTGCAATTTTGTCCCAAGGCTTCAGCTGTTTTTACTCAATTTTAATTTTATTTTTGCCTACCTCTATCCAGTGACCTCCCTTGTCATGGTGCATTATGGACTGAAAACACAAACATCTACCACTGCTGGTTGCTCAGTTACAGGAGAGGCTTAAGGGTCTGGTTGCTGCATCTCTCGCTCAGCATACAGAGTTTGCACTGTACGAACACTTCTTTTTGAAAATGTAACAACGTAAGAGCGGATAAGTGGTGAATAATCAGCTCCATCACATTTTTTAATCGGGGGCTGCAAAGCCACATTGTTTTCCTACCACTTTCAGTAGGTCGATGTCTATAAAACATAAATCAAACAACAAGCAGCTTGGATTGGCTTCCCCTGATCAGACTTACCACCAAATGCAATCTGCTGGGCAGAATTGCTACGGAGGATGAAAGATCTGGGCACTGTACCTTGTTAACAAGCAGCACAGGTTGGCTTACAAAAGTCCACAGCAAGGTTTAAGTCACGGCTTCACTTTTGCTGCGTTAGAGATTTGCTTCTCCCCGGCTATATTATGCTGTTTCAGGTTACTGGATTGAGTAGATGGTCTATTGTTTTACTGCTCCTGAAAGGTTAAAATTGCAGAAATCTTGCAATTTTTTTGCTTTGTCTCTCTAGTCCCTCACTCCTGCCTGCTTGTTTGTATCATCAATTTATTATTACTTGTAATAACCGCATAGCAGACAACATATCACTTCTTACACATGTGTACAGAAGTCGGAGGAAGTTGCTTTATACTTGTCGAAGTACAATGGCCTCTAGTTGTAACCCCACTAGGAATGTTTAATAAGAAAAGCAATGAAATAGTTTAATAACTGAATCTACTTCTACTGCATTTCTGTAGTTAGTAGTGGGGCATGGAAGGAAGAAAAAAGGATTAGTTCTATCACTACTATTTCTCCCACTAGGCTGTTTCCTTCAAAGGCGAAGGCAGGATGTTATTTAGAGATTATATAGCATAATAGTTTTATTTACTCCTTTATTGGCACCATCAGGCTGTACACACAGCAACAGGCCTTTATACACAGAATTTATTACTAGATCTGGAATTTCAATGTAAAGATACAAAGTTAGCCTGAGGAAGAACAGCGAGCACAGTAAAAGTCTTTACTGCTGCCCATATGCCAGGCTCTCCTCAAAGCCCACAGGCAAACAGTGCAAGGCGCATGCCGAGGACCCTGGAAATGCGTGATGCCAGGCGTGTATGGATTAGATCTCCCGGCTCCTTTTAGCTGCCGAGGTGATGCTGACTGCCAGGCGTCAGGAAGGTGTTTCTGTTTCTCTCTGACCAGCATCCAACCCCACTAAAAGGTCTGGAAACTTTTCTGGAGCAAACAGTAAAGCGATATCCACTGTGGGAATGCCCTGGGTGCTACACTGATCCATTGCTACTTATCACTCAGCCAGTGTGGTGTTCTAATAACACCCAGCTCTAAAAATGTATTTTTATGTACATATCAAAGCCCTGACTCCTTTATTTGCTTGGAACCATTCCAGCAGACTTTCTATTTTCCACCAATTCCCTCCAGAAGGATATTAAGGGTAGAGAACAGAGCGGGTGATTCCCATCTCTGGGTGGAAAATGAGTCAGACTAGCTATGCAATAGAGGCTTTCACTGATTAAGAAGGATGCTGTATTCAGGTAGACAACAGGCCAGAAATAGATGCTATTTGTGGGCATAACTGAGCATTAGCAAATTGGCTGTTTATTGAAACAGGTGTTTGTGGGGACTTGCGTGTCTGACACTGCAGATGGGGCATTCTGCTAGGGAACATCAGTTTCCTTCCCAGTTCCACTTCGGCTTCAACTGAGTTGATGCGGGAACTAAATTAGATTCAACAGAGTCAGCATCGGCTTTGAAAACTGGTGATTTCAATCAGCGATACAGCAAGAAAACACAAGTCTTTACTCGCACCAGCTGTTCTGTTGCCCACTTTTGATCTCATAATCATTCATTATTGTCTGTTTAAAAAAAACCCAAAACAAACAACTGTTTAAAAAAGTTTCTCTGGCTTCCATTAAAACAACAACCACCTCCCCCCTCCCCCTCCCCAACACTTTCAGAATTCCCCAAAATCTAGACTAAATATGCCCTGTTCATACCACCAGAAACAGGAGCACGAGGAGAGCAATGGCTTCACAGGCTGAAATTTAGCTGGTGTCAGAGCAGGGACACTCACTGTCACTACAAGACCTTGCATCCTTTCCTCCAGGAGACATTATGCTTACCGATACTTGAGTGCTAAGTCTGTTCAAAGTTCTCATCATTTTGACGACACTGGCAGCAGGCTACATTGATCAGATATTCCAAGTTAAAATTATGTTCTGACAATTGTTTTCCATGCTGAGTCAAAATGAAAAAATTCTTGATCTTCCAGTGACAAGAAGATGCCATGCCCTTTTCCTGACCTGTTTCTACCCCAAATCAATCTGAAAAAAAAAAACCCCTTCATTTGAGAAGTTTACATCATTGCATTATTTATTTATTTAAAAGACAGGCAGAACTGTATAATACCATGCCAAATATAGCAGGTCATGTCACTTTTTTGACACAACAAAAGACAACATTTGTTCTGTGTTTTTTTGTAAATATTAATGTTTGGTACTTCTTCACACAAACACTTCTTTTCTAGAAAGAAATATCTTTGGCTTGTCTTTGAACACCATGAACTAGACTTGGCCTAAGTATCTCAATGCTGTTTTAGCATCTCTGTTCAGAATTTAGACCCTCAGCTACTCCCCTTTGTCACTTAATTTTTGCTGTGCCAAAAGTCTTCATATACCAAACATCTGATTTTAGAGCTTCCTAAACATTTAAAGCAATGTTTCTGAATATGATGCACTTTTGAGATGGTTATGTAGGATCAGAGTATCTCAATTCAAAAACACTAATTGCTGCAGAAATTCCCCAAAGCTCTCTCAATCAAGAGATTTTTGTAATTTTAATTAATGTGGTTGTATTGGGTTTGCATGGCAAGGTTTTGGTAGCACAGGGCTACAGAGGTGGCTTCTGTGAGAAGATGCCAGAAGCTTCCCCCGTGTCGATAGAGCCAATGCCAGCCAGCTCCAGGATGGATCCGCCGCTGGCCAAGGCCAAGCCCACCAGTGACAGTGGTAGTGCCTCTGGTATAACACAGCTAAGAAGGGGGAGTAAAACCTGTGCAACAGCAGCTGCGGTCAGAGAAAGGAGTGGGACTATGTGAGAGGAACAACTCTGCAGACACCCAGGTCAGTGCAGATGGAGGGGAAGAGGTGCTCCAGGCGGCAGAGCAGAGGTTCCCTGCAGCCCATGGAGCAGACCATGGTGAGGCAGGCTGTCCCTGCAGCCATGGAGGCCCATGGGGGAGCAGAACCTCACCCGCAGCCCGGGAAGGACCCCACGCTGGAGCAGGGGGTGCCTGAAGGAGGCTGTGACCCTGTGGGGAGCCCTGTGCTGGACCAGGCTCCTGACAGGACCTATGGACCCATGGAGAGAGGAGCCCACACTGGAGCAGGTTTGCTGGCAGGGCTTGTGACCCCATGGGGGACCCACACTGGAGCAGCCTGTTCCTGAAGGATGGCACCCCATGGAAGGGACCCACGCTGGGGCAGTTTGTGAAGAACTGCAGCCCATGAGAAGGGCCCACAGTGGAGAAGTTGGTGGAGGACTGTCTCCCAAGGGAGGGACCCCATGCTGGAGCAGGGGAAGAGTATGAGGAGGAAGGAGCGGCAGAGACAACGTGTGATGAACTGACCACAACCCCCATTCCCCGTTCCCCTGTGCCGCTCAGGGGCAAGAGGTAGAGAAAATCAGGAATGAAGTTGAGCCTGGGAAGAAGGGAGGGGTGGGGGATGGTGTTTTAAGATTTGGCTTTATTTATCATCAGTCTCCTCTGATTTGATCGGTAATAAATTAAACCAATTTCCCCTAGTCGAGTCTGTTTTGCCCATGATGGTAACTGGTGAGTGCTCTCTCCCTGTCCCTATCTCGACCCACGAGCCTGTGGTTGTATTTGATCTCCCCTGTCCCGCTGAGGAGGGCAGTGACAGAGCAGCTTGGTAGGCACCTGGCATCCAGCCAGGGTCAACCCACCACAGTGGTCTTAGAAAGAAGATGAATGGAAACTCTGAAGGGGATTTCAGTGCTTGAGACTGTAAGGTAAACGCCTGTGGAAGAGGAAACAAGACAATGATATACGCCCATATCTACATGTTAGTTACAGAGGAGCTGTACAGCATCACACAGGGAGAAAAGAATCTGCAAGGTCAGTTTTGCAGACACGTTGGTAAAACACCTCTCTACACAGTTGGCACAGAATATTGTACAAGACAGGTGCGAACCAAGGACTGGATACAAAATTAGCACAGAAAACAAGATGCTTGCAAATTCCCAGAGAGGACTTACTGATGTCTCTTCTTAAATAGCTATTCTAAACAATCTAAGACAACCTTGTCTGTTATTATACACCACACGTTGTAATCTGCCTGTGGATTTCCTGGCTTTTTTTGTACAAGCAAAACTACGGCTCGTAACCCCCAAATGCTTGCTGAAAATCTAGGTGTTTGAAATCACAAGTTTGTTTCAGAGTCTTCTAAGAGGCTTTTCATAACAGAGAGGCCAGGCTGTGAGGGGACGTGCTGGGTTGTGAGATGCTGGGGTCTGAAATCCCGGAACTGAGAGAAGCAGGACGCTTGCCTGCATCTGAATAACTGCTCAAATGCAACAGACCCCTTCTCAGAGGCAATGTGCCCACAGTGTGAACAACAATTTGATATCTACACACCACTCGCTTTGCCAGATGATATTCAGGAAAACTAAACCACAATCCTAAATACAAGTGCTTGGTCAATGATCCTTAGTAAAGCTGATACACTGCATACAGTGCCATCTCTACAACTTAGTTTCCAAAGTGAGTAATGCATGAAAGGCAGATGAATTCAGATAAAATTAAACCACAAATATCCACTCCGCTTAGAAATTAAACCCTCTGCTTAGTCTACGTGCATTCACTTCACTGGGGCAAATGCTCAAATGTTCCAGCAAAGCAGCTTTCTACCTGCAATATTTATTAATATCAGCAATTTGAATGACAGGCTACAGAATATTATCTATAAATTTGATTTCAAATTCATCAATGCAGATCAGGAAATCATTAAAAAGAGTTAACAGTAATGTAATCAGGAAAGAGACAGCTTGATTTGATCAGCCTGCCCAATCAAAGCAGCTTTCCTTCTCAAATCCTGCATATTCAGGGCTTAGCAACAAACTGTTCAAAATAGTGTGTCAAGTACAGAAGCATTTAGTGAATGTATATGAGGAAATATCCACATGGACAATCTTTTCCTTTATAAAAAGAGGCAAAATTCACAGAATACATTATTTGCTATTATTTACTCAGCTCACTAGCGGTGAAAAAGCACACTTACCACCCCACTTTTTTTTTTTTTTAATAAAAATTACTGCATTTTAAGTATTTAAATTCTCAACTCAAACAGCCAAGCTTGATCAGAGAAATATGGAAAATGCTTTGAGTTTGTAAAGAACTACATAATGTTTGACCAGTAAAGCATGTAGAACCATTTGCAAACTTCAGCACTGGGGTCACAGTCGTGGCATATACAGTTCACTTACATTTTAGACTGTGCGAGATATAAAATGAAATTTATTTATGTCTTTTAATTAATTCAGTGTGCAGGACCATCACTGGAATTTGCATTGGAGCAATATAAAGCACTGCTCAAAGAATGAAGTGTTTAATCCTACGCTTCTCTGAGCTGAAGTAACTACACACCTGACCATGCACCAAAGAAATCTTAGTGGATGTGTTTAGGACTAATCATATTCATTTGTTCATGGGACCAGGGCCAAGCATGTTAAAATTAATAAGCTTCCCACATAGTATAAGCAGAAAACAAAAACATACGTGGTACTAGAAAGTTACAGTCACCATCTACCTTGAGGCTGGTTTGTTCAACTAAAAATGTGTGGTAGAAAACAGCGTGCCTCCACTGCCCTTCCGCAGATTACTGCCTTCTGTATTTTTACTTTCCAGCTGATTCGGGGTACTGAGAAGTCATGTAATGTGTCTTCAGTAGGTAATAAAGTTATCTCTTCATTTCAAGAGAAATCTTGCTTTGGCTCTCTTTCATTTGGTCTTCATTGGACTGAAACGTCTAACACGAGTACAGGAATTCAACCTAGTTTTACTGGTCAAAGTTCAATTAGCTAATACAAGCTATTTGTTTCTGTAGGACACGGACAAACACAAGGGTATCGAGGATGAAGTTAAGAGCAACATTTATCAAACAAGGATTAAATGAAGCAAAGATTTAGTGAGTAGAATTCCATCTCATTTCTTTTGAAGGACTACGATAGCTTTGATTTTCATGGCCTCTAAGATCATGACATTACAATATTGAAATTTTAAGAAATAAAAATTACACCATCGCTCTTCATTTTCTGCCCTGTTGCCTTTGGAACAGATTACAAAGTACAATTTTCTCTTCTTTTTCAGCGAAGAAGGAAAAATCATATGAATGCTTAGTCCAGATTTTAATCTCCACTGCCCACTGAACAGCGGCACTGTGATGCATGACCCTGACCTTTCGCAGCCCGGTATATTTTGACTGTTTGCCCACTCAGCTCCATCCCTACATTTCAGTGAGGCCGTAAACAAGAGATGTGGAATGGCATGCCCAGAAAATCACAGAATGCTGAAAAGGTCAAAATAGTAGCGCCGAACGTTTCTACTCTGTAATTCAGAAATATATTAGGCATTCACAGCCTAATAACTCATTCATATGACAAACACTGAAGAGAGAATGTAAAATGGCAGAACATGAATTCCTTCCAGTGACAGTGTTTCTAAAAAGCACGGAAAATGGTGCAAACTTTGCCCCATGGTTCGCTTTTCTGGAACATTAATACTGCCTGACTTTCAACGCACAATAGCGTATGTCTGCGGACTGTGTGGTCAAATGTCTCCATGTTTGCAATCAGGCTCAGAACCCAAAAGGCAAGGTTCCTGAGGAAAAGGTCCTGATCAAAGCCTTTGCTGTCTCCTTCTCGCCCTGCTCAGACCAATTGCCCAATACCAGCTGATTTTATTGTCACAACATTCCTGGAAACTAGAGAAGTATCATCCTCACTTTAAAAGAGGACATCGACTCCTGGCCAAGGTCAGCAGAACTACAGTAGAATAAAAAACCCCACAGCTCTTATCAACAGCCCTACTCCGCTGCTCTCCACTAAGACCACCTTTTCTGCTTTCTGTCCCGTGGGCTGAACTTCATTTTTGCAGAAACAAACTTGTGCCCATTTCTCAGCCACAAGTCAAATGCAGTAGAACTGGAAACCAAACAATACAGTAAATCCAGAAACCAAACAAGATCCTGTAGCCAAGCTCAGCACAGCTGCACGTCTGTGGCGGTTGAAGTGATGGTTGTGTTTGTTAATGACAGCTTAGTCCTCGGGAAGTGCTGAAGATGCACGCCCTGGACACCTCCACACAACGGTCATCGCTTTCAGAGAAAGCTTCACTGGTGCAAGATGATTTGAATCGTTCCTCAGTCATCACACATTCGCTAATGCCCCTGGACAAACGTCGTTGAACAACTATAAGCCAGGATATACTGGAGTGTTTCTTCTTTACTACTTTCTTGTAATACAAAGAACACAACAGATTTATCTAAAGTATTGCTATTTCAAACCTAACTACAACTGACATCAATTCATAAATTTTTTTTCTATAAAGACTGTGTCATTTTGTCCTCAGAGTATGTATAAGATTGATGTAACGATCACTAAAATCAACATAAGCAACAAATAGCTTAAAGCAGTACAAAAGAAAAATTTGGAAAGTGCCCAGTCATCCGTTCTGACATACCTGTGCCAATCCCCTGCATCCCAATGGATGTAAAAACCATGGATCAGTAGCCAGAATTTGGCCTTATCTTTCAAAGTCCATTAAGACAAAAGAAAGAAGTGTGTGAATAAACTGTTCTCTACTCCACAGATGTAAATCTGGATTAGCCACTCAAATGAGAAAAAACCTGTGGATTTACACCGGCCAAACAACAGCTCCCAGTCTCAAGTCCCTGAAGTACAGCATTTCACCATTATCCCTGAAAGAAGCAGGGATATTAACAACGTACCAAATTAGCATCAAAGCATTAGCAGTAATACACTTAGGGTATTTGGGGAACTACTTCTAAACCTAAATGTCAGACAATTTGTCTCTAATATTCCCTGCAGATTAGTACAAAATGATTATAATAGATGCAAATCCTGCCTCCTTTCATACAGGCACGTATGGCTGAAATAGCTGTGGAGCTGTATCCCCTGTGCTGCAGAGGAAGGCAGGTCCTAAAGAATATATCCCTGGTTTCTCTTCATTTCCTAGTGCAAATTGCTCCTTCGAATATTTCTGTGCAGGAACACGGAGCTTTTGGTATTACAGTCTGCACTGCTGAGAGGAAATGATTTTCCAAGACCAAGTCCGGGGTCATTTACACAGTGAGTCTGTAACCTCTTCAAGGGAGTGGAGCAGCGTATGGGGTTTGGCCTCCGGTGGGAAGAAAGCAGACCTCCCAGCTAAGCGGTGGGAGGAGGTGGGTGCAGTGGAGAGCCCTGGAAGACTGGAAGAAGGCGTGGAGGAGACAACAGTGAGGGTTCCAGCTCACTCCTCCAGATAGCAACAGGCAACAATGCATGGGGGACACGGCTGTGAGAGGAAGGTGCAGCGTGGGGAGAACTGCGGATGGAAGGGATCAAATTTTTGTTGGTGTTGGGGTGGAGGGGACATTAATCCCATGTCTTCTCTGCCCTTAGTCCCACCTCCCCTCCGCTCTGCCACTCAGTGCACACAGACCTAGATCTCTGGCACGACAGGGGTAGGGGCTATTCCACCCGGACAGAATAAGGCAGTAGGATATGATTTGGGGCAAGACTGTCACCCATCTCACCCTCCAGCCTCACAGCAGGCAAGAGCAACTGAGTCTCGATGGATAACTTTCAGTCTCCTCTGTGTAGGGCACTCAGTGCACAATTCAGCCACTTGGATGGGGGGCCATTAGCCACTACTCCACTTGAAGTACAATTACTTTTAATAATATTTATGGACTACATTACAGGAGTAATATTTATAGACTATTCTGACAGGAAAAGGAGCTGTATCTTGAAAAGTTGGATTCAACAGAAAAAAAAATGGTATTGCTGACTGTTATTGTATTTCCCAATCAGAAGAAATACAGCGCAGATATAGGTAATATCACCTCCTATCAAGGCTGTTCTTTATAAGCTTCTGGCTTCATATGCTTATGATTTTGCACTGATTGATCTGTTAGGTGAAATCAAAGCTGGGATATTAGTTAATTATCTTAATCAGAGTTTTTTAATTTCGGAAGACAGGAAGGGGGTGGGATCTACATCAAAAAGTCAGACATTCTCACAGAATGGGTGAAGAGAATCGGAGAAAAAAGATACTTACTTCCTTCCATCCCCCTTCTTTTCACCCTAAGAGAAGAGATATCCACTGTGATGGCCAATAGTCTTCACACAACAGATTCCCAGGAAAACCCTCCAGAGTCTCATCAGGCTATAAGCTTTCAGAAGAATCAGTCTGAACTTGTTCTGTGGAGACTTGGGCATCAGCTGTGGAAGCCCAGCACGCCTCCGTGCCCATATATGGCTCCCACTGGGCTCTGAGAACTCCTTGCAAATGTGTATTTGGGCTGCCACCACATTCCATACAGAGTGACAAGAGCTCCAAATCTCAATAGAAATAGCAGGGAGGGGGAAAAAAAAAAAAAATCTGCAGCCCTGTCTCCTCCTTACCCTCTAAGTTTTAATTTTATCCTCCTCAGATATCCCTTCTTGGTCTCAGCTTCATCTTTCTCCCAGTTCAGCCTCTCTGCTCACTCAGGGCCCATTTGGGTCAGGTCAGAGCAGAGGGAGCAGGAGCAGCACAGGGAGAGAGGGCTGCTGCCCTCAGAGAGGTGCAAAGCTCTGGATTTGGCCCAGCTCACAGAAAACCAGATCTCCACGTGAGAGCCCCTGCTAAGCCCTAGGCTGGAGAACGCCTGGTGGGAGCTGAGGGAAAGAAAGGCGCAAGAAAGGCATGTGGCTACCAACAGCTAAGATACCTGATTTTCCTGTGTGCCTGCTACATTCCTGAGTACTCATCATATGTGACCAATCAATCAAAAAAGCAAATCAAAAGGCACCTGTACAACACTGGGAGGCCTGACCACAGAAGAGTATCGGTGCTCTTTTCACACCACAGACACACTAATGAGAATTCCTTCCCAAGCTTGCTTTCAAATCACTTGCTCCGTTTGAATTACTTTACAGTTCAAAATTTCTGTATTGTTTTTTGTTCAAAATCACCATCCTATTCAACTAGGATGTTTATCAAATAACTTTATCTTCAAATAGGAAGAAAGCATGATTTAATCAGCAAACCAATAATGACAGACACTGCTGGATTGTCTTGAATAGACAGGCTTGGTATGAAATTGTGTCTTTGAAAGATCTTGCAGATTTTTTTTATTATTTATTTTTAAGAAGAGAAGTAGGGTTTCAGTGAAAATGAAGACAGTGGACAATGAATGTAGCATCTTAAAAACATCAGTAAATGCATGGATTTTCACTTCCCACATGATTCCTCCAGTCAGTGCTTCAAACAAAAAGGTCCCCCTTTTTTTTTTCAAACTATTTTTATTCTGTTACCTCACCTGTCAGCAGATGCAGCTTTGTAGATTCCCTTGCACTTGTTTTACAGTAGCTCTATTGATCTGCTTAATAACTAGTCCCAAGGAATTGCACTGTTAAATCTTTTAGAAACAAAATCTTTCTGAACAGGTCAGCTATTAGGAAAAATAAGAATCCTCATAAACTATGTTTTTTTCTTTCCTCAGCATCTTTGGAAGCAGATAAACTACCTTGACAAACATGAGTTAAACCCCTTGACATTTTCCATGTTCAGTAAATGAATTAACACAGATGTTTCTTATTTTGTTTTCTAAGACTCCTGTTACATCTCTTAAGTAAAAGCCTGAAAACAAAACCTGTACATAGTTGAAAAGCAAATGATACATAAATTCAATTAATATAAACACAAATATGCAAACATTCACTCCGGTCTCAACTAACTCATTCATAAAGAAAAGACTAACTTAACATTGCAGTCACTGTAACACTTGGTACAGAATTAACAGGCAGACTTAGTTTCTATTTTGATATTGCATTTTTAGCTTTTTTGATACTCTGTGGAACACAGGAGTGTAAAATAGCAGCCACAGTGCAAGCTAGATCACTTTCGGAGCTGCTTATAGATATACTAGCTAGATACAGCTCCTACAAGATCCTTGCAGATCCTTGTCCAGCCAAGAATCAGCAGAGCTTAATTGTGCTTCCTTTCTTCTGGATATGCTCATGCCCCTGCCACGCTGCTTTTACACCAGCTGAGAGCTGGCCGCGCAGTAACTCACAGCTACCTGTGAATGAGTCAGATTTAGGCTCCTTGGTGCTACCAGAGCTGTGCAAAGGAGCTAGTTCAGAGAACATACCCTGTAATCATGTAATCAAAACAAAAAGGATTGGTTATCTTTCCTTCCACATGCTCAAAGCATTAAGAATGAACTAAGGTAGCTGGAAAAGAATTAAAAAAATAAAGAAATCATCAGAGTGATGTACCAACATGTCATCTTAAGACCTATAGCACAGCATGCTCCACTTACTGTCAGAACAGCTGTATGTGAAAATAAATAACAGATCTTTAAAACTTACTGCACCACAGCCTCAAGAATTCTGATTGGGGTTTTGATCTTTACATTTCTAAATCATATAAGGAGTTCTCCAACCTCAGGGATATGGTATGAACAATCCACACACACGCTTAGGTTTATATGGTCAGTCAAAGCAACAGCAAGCTCCCGCTCTAAAAAAAAAATGGGGTCTTTGAACAACTACTTTGAATCACACTGGCATAAGCTTTAATAAATTCACATCTGGAGCTTTACATGGGAGACAGTCACACTTTACAGAGTTTGTAGGAGTACAGAGTTACAGCACAAAACTCTTCAGATGCAGTCCTGAGGGCCTGCTGCTAAAGCCACAACAATCTCCCAGGCAGAAGACCTACATGTATTTTGGATCATACTATCTAATTTGATTTTAATGTCATGAAGACAACTCAGGGATATCTTTTCCCAGGAAGAACATCACATTATCACATTAATGTAATGGATTTGCAAAAACATATAGTATATAGTGCCAATAAACATTATTTGTTAAAACCAAGATATAATAAGATTAAATGTGCTGCATACTATGCAATCAAGAACTGTTACTACACACTGACCCCAATACAAAAAGCTTGAAAACAAATAAAAAGGGATTTTTTAGTTTTGTTTTTGTGAAAAGGAAGCAGCAAACGAACAATAAAAAAAGTTCTGTCATTATTTTCTAGGTTGGCCCAGACATGAAGTGATTATCTGACCTGGTAAAACATCTGAGATAGTGGAATTGGTTTGGACTCTTTCTCTAATCCTCTGGGATGCACTTTTGTCCTCCTGTTCATCCTCCTCTCTCTAGCTCTATTTCTCCAGCACAAGCAAATACAGAAAACAAGAAGGAAGCAAATTCCAGTTTCTGCTTCTCTCTAACCTTGACAGGGTTGGTTTTGATCTGTCACATTCCAAAAGAAAACGGAAAAAGCAAAAAGTACATTCATACTCCTTAAGAAGAACAAGGCAGGCTCTGTGCCATGTCTGAAGCCTGAAGGAACTCTTTTATCCATTGTCAATAAGAATTGTGCATACCTATTTTCATTTGAATCTTTTTTTAAAAGCTGAAAGCCAAAAGGTGAATACTGAAGTCTGCAATCAGGTCAAATAAGCTGCTAAATAGTTAGGCCACTGCCTAGAGTTCTAGGAAGATTTTGCATTGCTTTGTGCTAATCATTAAGGATAAAGACAGTAAATAATTATTAATCTCCTCTGATTACAAAGACAGCTACTTCTTTAAAGACTAATTTTCCAATGGAAATCTGAAACAATCTCTGCAGAACAAGTAGATGGACTAAACTCCATTTCTTTTGCAGTTTTGTGGCATGTTCATACTTGCACAACCACTGAAAAAGCAGGCATATCGAGTGATTTGTTCCATGGGCTAAAGGCCCTGTAAAACACCGAATCTTTGCTTTGGTTTCCAATAACATACTGAAGAATGTCACTTGTTCAAAACTCCGATGAGCTTAACAAGATTTCAGAAAAGTATTCCAGCAGATGACCTTACATACAACTTTCTCCTCTGTTCCTTTGCTGCAATCAAATGAGTCGCTTTCCCGCAAAGCCCTAGCGCGTCTGGAGACCGCAGAGGCCAGCACAGCCTCCCAGCCCACAGCTCCAGGTGGCCTCTGCCAGCCAAAGGTGCTCCTTGAGAATTTTCTAGCTCTACCTATTTGCCATTTAAATCAAGAGGGAAATCAAGAAAGAAATAAGTTCAGGTTCTTTCGTAAGCATTAATCTTTTACACATAATATGAATATGGTTTAGTGGCAATAACCAAACCTATTAACATATCAGAAAAAAAGCTACATATGTAAATTGCCTCATCTTAGGGGACAACTAATGGATTACATTCCAGCTATAAAGACTCAAGATTTATATTTCCCTCTAGAGATATTCCAAAATCCTATTACTGAGACATATCTCCAAGGAGAGGAGGGGGTTTGTTTGTTTTCTTTTTTTTTTTTTTTTTTAATCAAACCTCTTTTTAATCAGTCAGAACAAAATGTTTTCACGCAGAAAAAAAGAAGAAATCCAGTGCAAAACCAACAGAGTCCTGACGGAACAGGGGAACTTGGAAAAGAAAATGAAGGTGGAATAAAAATGCAGGCAACAAAGATGTGTACTCTTTGAGTGCCTTTATTACACAGACGTATGCAGAGACAGTTTGCTCCCAAAGGAAATCATTAGAAAGTTGACTTTTAAGAAGCTGGTCCAGGAGACTGAATTCATCCTTTTGGGCTGAGCCAAACTTCAATGACTGTGTTTTGCTGTTAATCCTGGTGAGCTTTTGACTATGGCTTCAGACCCACTTTGTTTTCCCCTTTTAAGGCCGATTTCTGCTCAGCTACAGATATGCGAGTCCTGCGGAGGGGAACCTGAATATGCACATACGCACCTGTCTGCAGAATTCATCTGGCACTGGCTGCTTCCCAGATCCACTGCTCTCTTCTCTGTGAAAGCCCTTACAGACTCCTCAGTCAATTCAGGAATATGCGAGAAAGCTAGTATTTAAGCTTAGCTAAGGTCACAAATGATTCATATTCTCACCAAGATTCAGCAACCATCTTCAAGAACTCAAGCCCCATTTTTAAATACTTCATCGCACCTTAAATGTTTCTTTGAAATTGTTAGGCACCTGGTTTAAGGATAAAGAAGTGCTTTTGTATTCTGCTCAAGTAGGACCCTGTACGGTTTCACAAAAACAAACAAACAAACAGCTTTACCACATTGTTATCAGCCCACTCAAAATGTTTCATTTTGACCCTGTTTGCCTTTAAACACCATTCCACCACTGAATCCTAGCCAGTGTGGGTATGGAAGAAAGAAGAGAGTCAAGCTCAAGGAGGAAAATGCCACAGCTTCATCACAGAGTGAATAATCCACATCTGCAATACATCTCTTGTACTTTAAGCTCATGCACCACAGTCCTCAACAGCAACTCCAATTCTGCCTCTCAAAATCAGAAATCTATTTTCAAGTCACTGAAAAAAACCTCTGGAACTTCAAAGCCGAGCAGTTCTTTCTGCACCAAGATGCCCCACAGTTCCCCAAAGTTAGCAGAACTCTCTAACATTGGAGTTTCTCAACATGAGAGAAAATACAGGCTGCCAGCTGAGATTCGGAGCTGTGCATTCACAGAAGAATATATAACAGGAGTGAGAAAAGCACACAAGTATTTTAGTCAACAGCCCTTTCTGGTAAGCATTGAGAACAACCTGAAAATGCACTGGTTTACATTAACTTTTAAAGGAATCAGCACTTCTTTTATGGGAGTATCTGTCTTAGGGTGAACATCAACTGATCAATACAGCACCAATGTAGACATATATTACTCTATCAATCATACATCAAAAAGAGCAGCAGCACTTTATATTTAATACCCAATGTAACCAATTAATACTGCCATCCCCTGATGTTACACAAGTTCAGTCCCTTAAGTTGCCATGGCAGTAAATTCTACAGTTATAAATGAGAAGCTGCAAATTTATTTGTATGTAATAACAGTACCACTCAACCTTTCTTACCACTTTCAATTTTTCCCATCTGCTACCAGAGTGGAAGTTTAGGATCTATTATTCCCAGAAGGGGACTTACCCAGCTGGACATCTATAACAGTTGGCTGGTTCTCCATGGGGAACAATGGCTTTGGAGGTTTGTCTGTGAGTAAAGCTAGAAAAGAAAATGAGAAAATGTAATGGAAAAATTGAGACCAATGACCGCAAAAGAAAAGCTCTGTCATGTAAGCAATCAAATGTTTGTACACTTGATGGCATGTAAATATTTGTTACGGAATACGGCTGTTACACTGCCAATGTGCTACCACTTTCCTAGTGGCTGTGGTGGCTCACTGATTGAACAGTAATGAGCTATTTCAAGAATTACATTTTTAATACAAAGCAGCAAAACAAACTCCAATTCTCACTTTTAATCTACATATAATAACTAGATCAAGCATTTAGATCCTCACCTCACAAAGTTAACACACTTAATTAAATTGAAATGCCAACCAAATCCATTTCAGTGTGACCAGTCCCAACACATCTTTAAGCTTGCCCAAAACAGTATTTAGTTGCTGAAAGAAAACTTGCACATAATTTTGTCTGATGGACCCCAGCAGCTTTACACCTAGCTTATACTCCCACCCAAGCAGGTGGGGCACCCAGGCCTGCTCAAAGCCTGAGTGGGGATCCTGGGTTCTGCTACACAGGAGTATCTCCATCCGAGGGCAGGGAACAAAACGCCAGCCTGGTCCTACCAGGTGACTGCTCCAGCCACCAGGACAGATGGTGGCGGACACCACCACTGCTGAAACGCACAGCTACAGACTTAGGCTTCATGACCCGCTTTGAGAGCTTAGTGCCGGGCTATGCAGATAGGTTTTGTAAGTTTGGGCTAGCTTGAAATAAATGTCTGAGTATTCCTGGAGATGGGGAGAACTTTTTTTAATCAAATATAGTATCTTGTTCCACAGGAAATTAAACATTTCAAAATTACTCCAAAACTTTTCCAGTTAAAATTCATCACCTGAAATTATTTGAGTTTGTAAAAAGAATTTGCATTTTTCAGTAAAAGACCAAGGAAATTACCCTGATCTCCTCACAAGCCTCAGCACTTACTGATTTGACAGGAAACCAGTCTACCCAGCGGTTTGGCAGCTGAAGCTGAAAAGTGTCCGTGCCTGGGGCAGCAGGTCTCCTCGAACCAAGCAGAGGGAGCATGAGCTCTGCAAGCTCCTGGCCTGTGCTCCCAGCTCAGCCTAAGCCCTTCATATGCTGGGAAGGCATCTCCCCCTTAGTCTGCTTCAGCATGTGTCAATGTTCAACGCACCTTCCACAAGGCTTTAAAACAAGCTGGCTGAGTGGCTGAAGCAGAGGGGCAGCAGTCACATGTTTCACTAATGTGGATAACCAGCTATCAAACAACAGCTGTGTAAAACTGGAGGCAGCTGAATTATTCTGCTACCAAAAAAAAACCCAAGAAAAAAAAAATCACCAACCTACAAAACACTTTTACATCCACATCTACAGAAAATGACAAACTGCATTAAAGAAATACCTGTTTGATTTTGCTTTACAGTTGACACTGTTTTTTAAACTCCTTAAGAAGTGATTGTCAGCACAGTTCACTTCCCCAGTTCCATTTAAATGAAAATGGGGTTCCTTCCACTGATGCCACTGCCATGCTTTGCTTATCACAAAACAGGCATATCAGTAACAAGCAAGCAGCCAAGATTTCAGATCAAAATCATGTGTGTGTGTAAGAAGAACTCCTTGTACAGCTTGCCCACAAGGACAACACAGGAATCTCCAAAGTGATTTAAACAGCATGTAATTAAGGCTAAAACCACAAGCAGGCCTCAGAATGAAAAATAAATAGGAAATTCTGTTCATGAGAATTTAGCAGTTCAAAAATGCTCATGCGATGCAAAGTCACAAGATTGACACAGAAGCAACATCAAGGCTACCTGTACAATCACGTTATTTGGGGATTAGTCTGTGAGTAGGAACTTCTGGCAGAAACAAGTAATTTGCTGTGCTAATGCACCTAAGTCATCTGAATGTCATTACAGAATAAGACGAAAGTACTGCCAAACCTACATCTGTACGGATGGCCTAACTGCTGGCTTTTTAAGGAATTTCGATCCTAACCAAAGCTGAAAACTTTTGGGCATCAAACCCAAGGGACTTTGGAACACATTCCACTAATGATTTTTTAAGCAACGCTTGCTTTAAAATTGCTAAAAGCTTTTGAGACGCTCTTCCTCATAAAATCCCATTGCATCCAAGGGGAGATGGGTAACTATTTCTTCAGCTTCTCCACAAACCCCACCCTAATGCAAACAGTAGGTTTGTCACTTGAGGGTCACACCTGCTTCGAGCAAAGCTCATTCCCAACACTCCAGGACAAAAGTACCTTCTTCAGGAAGTCCCAAGACGCTGATAGCCAGAACATGTGGGAAGGGGGAACATGAGACTGAGACTACATTTTCAGTACTGACATTTTTGTGTTCAACATGTCGAAGTGCTCTGCTTTTCTTATACTCTTCTTCGTCACATGAAAACCCCCTGTCAATAAATAACAAGTTAGGAAGAAGCAAGAGCCACTAGACTAGAATTACATTAGCTGAACTGTAACCCACTGCCAGCTATAAGGAGGACCTCTTCATAGGTATTGCTTGCCATTTTCTCTCAACTCACGATGGAAAATTAAAGGTAGTGCTGTCTGGCGCTGGCATCTGCTCAGGGGGAACCTCATCACTAGAGTCACAACCTGACAATATTGCTTTTCTGCAATTCTGGCTTCTTTATTGGTTTTCATAGTGTCCAGGCAGGCTTCCTCCGAGCGCCTGCTGGAAGGAGAGAGGAAAAGGAAGTGCTACAAAGGTATTAAAAATTTAACAATATGTTCCTCATTGCCTCTGTGCAACTGAGGTCAGTAACTTCTTACAAGAACGAGCCTAAAATCTCTAGAAAACGCATTTTGGCCTAGGAAGCACAATTCAGACTTCTTGGGAAGGTAACACGCTGGCCTGTATCTGACTGCAGGAGTACCCCAGATGCTCAGCACAGCGAGAAGAGCTGCTGCCAGAGCCCCGCAGCTATGGGCTGCAGCTTCCACAGGGGCCTGCTGCAAAATCCGCTGCAGGAGTGGAAAGGTCACAGCAGCTGCAAAAGGGGTTGGGGGTTTAACGCCAGGACTAACAGAATCAAGCCCTTTGGCCACACTATGTCAGAACAAGCAACACTCTCATCAACCCTTTACAGGACTCCTTCAGGAGACATTATTATGTGTTTGAAGTTCAGCACACACACAAGACCTTATGAATCAGAAAGGCTGAAACAGAGACCAGCTTGATAACGCAATTCTAAACAACGTGATATACCAGCTAAATTTTGTTTTGGGTGGAAACTTTGGGGGGGGGGGGGGGGGGGGGAGAGAAAAAAGCCCAATCCCCCCAAAACCTTGCATCCCAGTTGAGTGTGATCCTTTGTACTTTGTGAAGAGCCTCAACAGCATTCCACTTTCTGGTATATTACCAACACTTTTTTTCTTAGCTTTTTTCCTTCAGTTGTCAGGCTTTTGTTGCTACCTTTAGGATTTTCTCATATTATTTTTCATCTCTGGTACTAAATTGTACTCTGTGTGCATCGTAGGACATGAAGATAACTTGTTAGGGTAGCTGCATCCATGCTGTGCCAGTGTGCTCAGGCTTTCCTTGCTTAATGTTCTTTTCATATTTCATTCCCACCTGCACCCCTTGCAACTCAATCTGACCAAGGCTTCCCCCTGTCTTCCTTAGCTTTACTTGCAGTCTCTGGATGTTTTCTAAATGTGCTCCTGCGTGTCACATTTTAAATGGTTTCATTTTGCCATATTGTTCTTGAAGAGCAATCATCACAGTGAACTGGCAGCCTGTCAGAGCTCTTTAGGTAGGAACTGAAATGGCCCAAAGGGATTTTGAATCGCGAAAGCAGTGAACTGCTAGCTCTTCAATGTCATGCGTGCTTACAGAAAACAAAAGCCATTCTTATTTTAGAGGTCAGACATCAGATCACTTATTCACCTTATGAAATTCACTTTTGGTCCTTCTTAAACAGTAAGGCAATACAAGGTATTCTCAGCTATGAGGGATTCTAATCTTTCATGATCTCTGTACTTGTTAGAAGCCCACAAACAGCCTTCATTCAAATGCCCATTCCTCTAAGAGAAGTTTCCTTAATTCTCAGGACAGTTTTATAGATGTGCAGCACTATGATTTCCAGTCTTGCTAGAAGGGGAAGCAGAACAAAAAGTTAATGCTGTTACTGTATCAATATGTCTTTAATAAAGCTAACAGTATTACACATTCTCATCTAACTCTTACTTCACCTCCCACAAAACCACTTTAAATTAAAACAACTAAATGCACTGCAAACACTCTTTCTCTTATTAAAGGTACAGCAGTACTTCTGCAAAGAAATATGAATATATCTCAATAACTGTCACTGGAAGAGCTGTCTACTTTTTTTTTCCCAGACCCCATGGAACATGCCATGCCCTGGGCTGCTCTGGGCAGCAATACTTCACGCAGTGAAGCCACTAGAACAAGGGTGATATTAGTTCCCCAAAGCAACGATTCCTGCAGCCACACAGACAGACCTACTTCTGCAAGACACTCGGTCTGACGATGCAGCACACTACAGGGTTTCTTCACCCCTACTTGTTGTTCTAGGATTTCATCCCATGCACAGGCTGGGACAGCTTTGGTGGCATTTGCTCACCCAGTGTCAGCTGATACAGTACACTACTGAATTAAGACTGAGCAGAGGGCTCACACGGGGCTTCTGTGCTTTGCCCCCAGGTAATGCCAGGCATGCTACCTGGGGCACCGCTTGAAGTCACAGGCGCTGCATGACAAGCTGGAAAGACATTTCTTTACCCAGAGGCACCTGGCAACGCGCACGTGCCTCCCATCAGAGCCTGGTGGACATGGCCAGAGGCTGTTTAGCAGCCAGACTGCTGGAGACTGCTTAAAGTGCTGTTTCCTCCCATGCTTGTACTCATCCCCTGAAGAACCTAATACACAAACTTTAAAACAATAATAAAGTTGTTGTGATTTCAACAACAGTTGCCATGGGATTTTTCCACAAGAGATTTAAAGGCACAGTGTCGTACAAATCAACTCACCGATCTGATCCTCTGCAACTGTTCGTCTAGCTGCATTTTCTTTCCCAGAACATATGATACTTTTATTGTTTCTCATAGGCACAAGGAATATGCTGTCCCAGGAGAAGTGCCTCAGAAAAGCAGAGAAGAGACCGGCAAAAGATTAGGTCTGTCCAACTAGTTACACAGTGGTCCTTAGTAGACAAGGGAGAGCACGACTTGCTGCACAGGGCAATGGACCAACTGAAGAAGAAAACAGCCTTGAAGGAGCAGCTCCTGCTTCAAAGTGCCAGTGCAGCATCAGAGCCTAGAGGCCCATTTCTTCCCACCACAGCTTTTCTGTTTCAAAAATCTCTCGCTCTGTATTCAGACACATATATGACACACTAATGAGTTCTCCTGAAAAAGCACAAAGCAGCTGAAAACAAACAGCCTCAGGATATCATTACTTAGGGATAAACAATGATAACCAGCTAGAAAAACTACCAGGCATCCCAGTAAGCACCAGTTCCTTCACAGTTTGCTGTTTGACACAGCTTTATTTCCTTACACTATTTCCTACATTCCCTCTGCAGCAGCCTCACAGTACTCTCCCCACTCCAGTCACGACTTCTTTTACGGCAACCATGTTGAGAGACAGACAGCCCAAGCTGTTGCTACAAGAACACAAATCTCTTACTGCAATTTTTGCATGGCTCAGCTAAACACAACTTCTGAATTTAATGCAAATCACCTTCCCCCTGTGCCATGGGCAAAGGCATGCTCTAAACCAACAGGCATTGCCTGTGCTCCACAGACCTGAGCTGCTGCCAGCGCGAAGGCAGTCAGCAGCAGGGTCATGCACTGAAATCCAGCTGCTTATGATGTAAAGGGCCTCTTTCTTGTGACTCAGCACCACTGGAGTGTTTTCCAGACCAGATAACTGCTCCAAGGCATATGAAGGCAGAAGGCTAAAAAAGTTAATTCACATGTGTCATAAGAACTGGTCGAAGGCTGGGGAAGGGTTTTCTTCTTCTTCCTCAGGGTGGATAATGACTTTTTCTCTTCTTGTGATAGGCACCCAAAGTACATTTGCTGTTCTATAATTTTGCAGTTGATATACCTCCTGGACATCAGTTCATGCAATTTGCAATGATGAAAGGAACAATTATCCAAATACGAAGCAGAATACAGATAATCTAACAAAATTGTTTCAAATCTTCTATGAGACAATTACATGCCAACCTACTTCCTTCAATCAAAGAATCTGGCATTTTCCCACCATTAATTAACACAGAGCCTCTAGTATCATTCAATCAAGATTCTGGCTAACCTTTTGACAGCAGAACTGATCTCTTTGCATAGCATCCTCTGCAGCAAATGACAGCATGCCAAATCCTTAATCTGAAACTAGCTCGTACCCGAAGTCAAGCTTTTGTTCACTCCTAGTTCAAATAAACATGCTTCCAGGCATGGCTTAGGTCTACTTTGGCATCTAAAAATCTTGGCAGTGACATTGCAACTTTCACACCATAGATGAAAATGGAACTAACTGTGTGCAAAACACTAAATCAATATGTTAACCAGAGGGCACATGTTGCTAAGAGCAGCTCAGCATTATACCTTTTAAAAGATACCTACCTAGCTCCCTTTGGCTCATCTGAAATCCCAGTTTGTGCCAACAGATTTCTCAATGGCTGACAATAAAATGCTTCAGGCCTGACCTGCTACCACTTTTTCTTTTAGGTTGCTGCTTACACCTAAGCAAATGTGTAAGCCAACTGTGCAGATGTAAATGTAAATGTGACAGCTATAGTCTTGGCTGCCAGGGACTGAACTGCGCACTTGCAGAGTTAAAAGACTGTCTAAAGAGCCAAGGGCTCTCACCTGGACGTGTAGTAAGTATACCTTGTGGACTGAGCCTCTCACACACGTTCACCAGCAAGTCCTGCTACCAGATCAGAATGATCGTTTTTCATTTTCTTGGCACAGCAGTAAATTACCACACAAGGTGAAAAGCAGTGGAAAACCACATAAAGCAACTCATGCATAAAAAATGTAACTTTGTGAGGCTGTGTTTATATGGGGACACCGTTCCCTGATTAGCTGTATTGTACTGTGTGCTAACAGTCAGTCAAAACACACTTTTTCAGCGTCCAGCTGTTTGCTGCCTTTCCTTCACAACAGTATCAAGCTGATGAAATGATTGCACCTCCATCCGTCATTTGGTGTAACAGAAATTAAGCCACTGCAACTAAATGTTGTCAAAGGATAAATGTCTCCACCTCTGAAAATAAACACTGAACACTTTTTCTCAATAAACTCAAACTCAACAAACTCAAACTCAACAAACTCAGAATTTGTGTGGAAGCCAGGAGTCATTAACCAGCGGCAAAGAGTTTTTCTCTGTTTATTCCTGTTTGAGCAGGAAATGCATCTTCTGGGACAATGGCCAGAAATGATACAGCAAGTGGATGCCCCCCCTGTCACCATCATCATGAATATCACTTTTTGAAAACTCTACGCAGGATCACAAGTGCCTTAATGCACTGTTTGGTCTGTCTCTGTGGGACAATTTTCTGCAAGAAGGAGTTTAGCATTTTTATATTAGCAGTAAATAATTGGAATTCATCACATGAATTCTTTTTATGACATAGAAAGAAGGACAACACAATCACAGTTTTAAGGAAGACGCTGTGTCCGTGCTGAAATGCAGCTCGCAAGGGAAATGAATTCTGAGGCACTCAAATGCTCTTGGATCATTACTGGTGGTTTTGATTCTAACCCATTAA
The DNA here is from genome assembly GCF_030867145.1 of Opisthocomus hoazin. Lineage (NCBI taxonomy): Eukaryota > Metazoa > Chordata > Aves > Opisthocomiformes > Opisthocomidae > Opisthocomus > Opisthocomus hoazin. Next base: position 16,245,409 of record NC_134427.1, read on the forward strand.
GTCCTCAATAACTTGGAACAGACCCATGTTTGACAGGTCATACTACTGGCACTAAGAAGAAGCTGGCCATAACTGTACTCCCCTTGACTTTGAGAGCAGTCAAAATCCTAAACAACTAGCTGTGTCTGTCCTGTTCTCGCCAGCTGCTCCAGTAGCTTCTGCTGCAGGTATGACCTTGCAGCCCATGGTAACTATGTGAAATTACTAACAGCAGCTGGTAATCCCAGGTGTGAAATAATCTCTGAAGAAGAAGTCTCACTGCCAGTCATCCCACCTGAGATGTCTTCAGCTACTGCACACAGGGTGCAATCAGAGTGCATGGAGACAGCCAGACTGCTGTGGAGAGAAGAGCAGAAGCATCAGGTACTAGATGCACTCTGTTGAATTCATGGAAATGTGAAGAAAAGTGAAAATGAACTAGATTTTGGTTTGGGATCTCCTAAGTTTTCAGATTTGTGCAGGACCTTTTTCCCCTTCTCACAAGGCAATCAAGTCATGTAGGGTTGTAGAAAACGAAATGGTGAGATTCTGGTGGAATTTACGCAACAGAATATGACTTGGGAGGACTGGTGAAGTAGAATAGAAACAATAGCATAGATTGCACATTACTGAAGCACAGATGGCAAAATCCCACAAAATCATCACAAAGAAATTACAACAGGGCGGAACACTTCACACTACTGCAGTATACACGGTAAATGCCAGTGGCAGCTGACTTATGCATCTCCTGATGTGAAACATTCAATGACACTGACGGTATGGGTTCCTATCAGTGCTGTCATCAGTGTCATTGCAAGGTGGGTGCTGGCAAGTACAATTCTGTGTTAGCAAGGCCCTCACTGTACTGATGCTATCACGTTTCCTTACTCCTACCGTTGCCATACACCTTTCTCTTCACTGCATTTCTAAATTCCACAGATTGGATTAGATTATGCATGATCATTTTATCCTTTTCCTAAATGTGGATCATGCAGCTTTCTTTTATGAAGCAAGCATGAGTTTCCTCTGAAGTAGAGAATAAAGTGTAATAAATTGTTACTAAATGCATATTACATTTTCCTGCAATATAATTCATGAAAATCTCAAATGGAGTGTGCTTTATTTAATGAAGGGAGTGTATTTAACACAAAGGACACATGATTTCATCTGCACTCAAAATGTTTCTCTTGGACTCTAAGCAGAAATAAGATGCTTGAAATTACCCTCTATTTCAAGGAGATTCACAAAGAACATTTTATGACATTTTATCTTCTAGCTTTTTTAATTCTTTTTTCTTTCTGTCTTATAAAAAAGCAAAGAAGTGGTGACGGATGAAGCCAGATCCCATCATCCATCTTGAAGGGACAGCTGGAGACTCTGCATGCCAATGAAAGCTATCATTCTTGTCAACCTGAAACCAGAGTACCAAAAGCCTGCAGTCCACAACCAATTAATATTCCATGGTTACCCTGACCACTCGTGCACAGTGAACTACTGGACCACAGCACAGCCCCAGCAATATGAATTGATTGTGGAGTAGATTTTATGTGTTGTTTTAGCAAAACTCAAAGCAATCCATTATTCTCTGAAACGAAAAGCCTTGTATTAAATATGGATAGTGTCTCAAAAGAGAATTACTGTGGATAAGGAATGCCAGCTGAACTAAGTACTAAGCACCTACAGTACTATATCTAGGCAAAACAGTGGGTGCTCTTTTTGGGCCTGGGAAAAGCAGTCTCCAAGCTCAACTGCAGCCTCCAGCCAATGCAGGCCACAGTCTGGTGAAGGAGGAGCTGGTGCTATTTTGTCATCTCTCTTCTTTTGCTGTTTCAGGCAACTGCATGGCTTACCTGTGCCCTGAGATAGCTCTGAGTCAAAACCTTTGTTACAGACAAAACATTTCTGTGTAGTTTTTAAAAAAAGAGGACAGAGCTACTGAAGATCAACATTAAAAATGTATTTCACTTGAAGTCTCAAAGGCAGTAGAGACCACTTAAAACTTGTACTTTGGACATGATTAGATGTTGCACAGCGTAACAGCTCAGCCTGCTTTGATGTTCAGCAGGACCATTACAATTTCAAAGCAGCCCTACTGCAAACAATTTTTAGATGGAATTTCAGTTGTAAATTTTCTAGATTAATGACATTCACAAGTAAGAAACATGGACACTGCTGTTAAGTCATCTCTTGCCAATTGATTTTGCTCTGTAGGGGTTTAACAAATAGGTTTCACTCTGCCCCATCCAGCCTATTAATTCTGATGCATTCTTTGGATTAGCACCCTGGCTTCAAAAGCGTGCTACAGTGATGAAACATGTTACTATACTTGACAAGGAAAACCTTTCATAAAATGTTTACGCAATTTTTATGCGGGTTCCTTGTCTCTAATTTGCCTTCAAAAGCTGCAAAATATGTTCCACCAGGTTTTGCTATTATTTTTTTCATTTTACCACTGAAGAAGTTTTCAATGGTATTATTCACTAGGCACATGTAGCATTGTGAAAAAAAAAATTAGGCCAAATCATGTCATTATTGGTTGGATGAGCAGGAAAATTAATGAAAGCAAGCATAATACAGGTATGTAAAGAAATCATAGATACACTCGCTACTCTTCATCCTGCCTCATAACTAATGATCAAGAAAATGTAAATCTGATGAAAGACAATGCTTTATGAAACGAAGGAGACAGTTATCACATGAAATGTGTCATTTTTTCTGAGGCTAAGGATTTAAAAGAATTAACAAAAAAAGTAGCATTCATAGAAATCTCTCGCGGGACAACCCACGTTCAGTGTCAGCAGTGCTGGCTTTCGCCGTTTTCATCAGAGTTTATAGCAGCTGATGGGAAGCACAACAGCCCCAGGTGACCACTGTGGGACCGAGTCCTTCAGTATCAGCTACTATCAAACACAGGAAAGTTTTCTGATACGAAAATGGAATTTCTTTTTCATAAAAATATACCAAACATGTGCAAAGCACTGCTTGAAAGAAAGATGCTACGGGAAACTTCATGGCTTTGACAAAACAAGCTTCAGACAAATGATTCGCGTCCTAAGTCAGTGGGCACACTCTCACCCCCATGCATCAGGTTTACAGGAGGCAACTACTCAACAACAGACATGTAATATTTTAAGACTAACACATTACTTGAAAATGTTTCATGGTCTGTGGAGATGCAAAGCTTGGCAAGCAAACCTCCAAGGGGATCATGACTAATGGCTGTATAGAGAGCTACACATACAAAAAGCACGAGGACAAATGTCATCCCAGTGCCCACCGGTGCATCTCTGTGCAGTCCCGTTAACAAGCCCAGTGACATGCAGCACAGTTAAGAGGAACAAATTAAATTCCCAGTGAAACAATTCAAAGACCCTACAGCAACACTAAAAGCAATGGAACAGAGTGAAGACATGGCCAAAAAAAAAAGTCTTTGCGACTATACTTATTTTGAATCTGTGTGGCCATTGCTAAGCTGTCTGTCAACACACCAGACATTTATATCAGAGGACCATAAAATAAACTGGACAGCAGAGTAAGCGATGGATTGTACCTGTCCCAGAGGTCAATTTGGGCACAGGTTATACGGTATGCAGCAGAAACTGTAGGAGGGCCTAGCTTCCAAATCCCCTGAAATGTGAGATTAAACAATCCCACAGGCACTTCAATTGGCTGCAGATAAGGATTTAATCCTTCAGTATGTTTCCGCCATCCTTTACTAAAAGATGGAGATAATCTTTAAATGTAAAAAGAAAAAACATAGAAAAAAACAATGGAACCCACCCTATTTTCGTTAACAAATCCACGCCAAGTTTCCTCTCAGCCAGGGCTGTACACACAACGTGCGTGGGCAGGGGAGCTTGCTCCCCCTGGCTTCGGTGCATGTGGCAGTAGGAGCTCTCTGTGACCGGTGCATGGGCGCGACACCGATGGGCTGCCCAAACACCCAGGTACCCCATCAATCTCTGCCTGAACTACTTGCATGTATGCAGGCTCCTGAGAGGGGTTTTCTGGTCTCCTGCAATTTCTCCATCTGACTGTCAGGACAGCAGTCAGCACTGCTCCTACTCCTCAGCCACTGGGACACTGTTGGTGTCCCAGCTTCTACATTTCATCCCAGCTTCTACCAGTGTCTCAGCTTCTACATTTCTGCTGTTCTCAGAGGACCATTCGTTACCTAGCTTTTCGGTTTTCTGCTGCTGTTTTCCAGCAGTCAGATATAAGCTTTGTGCTGGGAATGTAATTTCTGAGAAATTTTTCATGAATTTGTGTCAGCTTGTTGCAACGAACCTGCTTGACACTTCGTTTTCCTGCTGAAAGTGTCTTCCGTTTGTCATGTGTTGAAGCAATTTAAGATTTTGCTTTGACATTTTCAACAAGAGAACAAGATGATTCAATCTGTTCTAGGTAGTAACTGCCATTACATTTAAACTACATAATTCAAACAAAACTCAACATACTATTTTGACTGCCATTTTATATCTTACCTGTGATTATGTAGTACTACTGCCCCAACTCATGGAACGGTGTTCAACCCACAAAGTCACTCAAAGAAGAACCTCCCCCAAATTTTCCAGTAATGCCACCCTGAAATTTTAATTTCTTTCCGAAACAGTATTCAGTATTCTTTCTGCAACAGCATTCTTCAGACGTGCCTTTATGAGGCGAATTTTGAGAATTTTGGCTTTTGTTCCAATGTAAAATGAAAGCAATATCTGAGAAAAAAGCCCCCACAAATTCCCTCCTAAATAAAAACTAGAAATTTCTGACCATCTATAACACTTCCGTCCCAAAGGATGGGATGACTGGCTGCTGGAGAAGCTGAGCACAATCTCAGCAGTGACAGTGTAGGAAACAGTAAAGGCTGCATTACTTGTCACATCCATCATACGGTGACAGCGTGATAACCTGCTCCGGATACACGGCATTATTTTACCTACCACCTACCCCCATTTGAAAATTCTTCTCCGTTTTGTTGTCTGCTTTAAAATGTATTATGCACCACGTCCAGTTCTCTCTAATCAACATGTACATGTCCACTAACTCCTTCTGATGCACAACAGTTATCAATCGTGTTTTATTTATTACAGGACAAAAGATTATTTCTTGTTCATCGAGTCTTTTACTTTAATTCTAAGGCATGTTTTCTAGAAATACAGAGCAACATTTTAAACTGAAAGATATGAGACGCATAGCTAAAGAGCATGACAATTTCTCAGGAGACGAACAACATTCGGATTAATAATTACAGAACAAAGTATTTTAGCAGGCTAATATGGAGATAATCTAAATACAGGATTACAGGTGGGAAATTTCACTTCCTCTCCCAGATTTTAATTAATAATTAAAGAAAATCTTTGTGTGTCAGCACACTTGTAAAATAAGCACTATATGAAGATCAATCACTTATCTACTAACTAGATGATATCATTGCTTTTTACAGAACTAGTGGATTAAATAGAGAAAGAAAGGGCTGGGGTTCGTTTGTCGTTGTTTGGGGGGGGGGGGTTAGTAGTAAAAGCATAGCAGTATCTTAAAAGGGTTGGATCACAGACGCAAAACCACAGTGCAGCAGTAATGTTAGATCCGCTTTTAAGGCAGAACGTCTGTCTTAATCTGTTGTTATTCTCAGATTGTGTCTTAAGACTACTTTTTGTACCACGCTTCTGTTGACTATTACCCATCCAGAGATGGGTCTCTATACGTGCATTACTGATATCACAACAAAAGAGAGTATTCAAATGCAACTGCAGGATTGGGCTCCATTTCAGCTAACACACCAAAGCAAAAGTCAGAGACCTCTCCCAGCCCTTGGTATTCATCTGCAATGATGTGCTTCCTTACCACCTTACCAAGGTGCTGTAAAGGGATCTCTCACACTGTACTGGAAATAGGCAATTTTGGTTGAACGCATGGTAGGACTATTTTTAAACTGCTCCAGAGCTGACATTTAGGGAATTCTGAGTTGTTGCCAGAAAGCTTCTTTTCTCCTCCTACCTACTCTCAGGTTAGTGTATCTCTTTCTGTTGGTAAATATGCACCTTTGTATTCAAAAGTAGTCTAATCTGGAGCTGCATAAAACAGTTAAATTATCAACACCATATACTGATCCTGAAAGAGGTTGAAAACTCCAATGCAATTTCGTATCAATGGAATGGAGCCTTAAGCTTTTCCGTCTATGAATGATGAGCAACATTACTTCAAATGACATCTTTTGTCAGAGTTGCTTGAGCTAAAGACAGAGTGAATTCATTTGTATAAATTGTGGCTTTGCTGCTAAAAGATTACAAAAATACACAGTGCTATCCTTAAGTCTCAAATCATTAATATAGTTAAAATATGCCATCTTTTCCCAGGAAGAACAGCAAGTCCTTAAAACACTATCATCAATCACAACTAATTCACTAAATATACAATTCCAACACCAATAGAAAAAGAAAATAGAGTACAGTATATCATGTGTCACTACATCAAACATCTCTACTTTTCAACGGAAACTGCAAGTCAAGATTTCCAAGGTTTGTGAAATAGATGGTTCGTAACTGAATTCCTGTTCCACTGGGATGAGCCCTTTGTTTGTTTTCCACTTGTCTGATAGATCCAAAGCTAGATATTTTTATTTGGAAAAGCAAACAAATATTAATTCCCCCCCCAAGGAAATGTATGTCTGGATGCTATAGTTTAGTCATTGAAGTACTTTAAAAATGATGAGCAATCAAATGGATGTTATAAAAGACATTTTGATTCCTCAAAGCCACACATGAACTGATCTATTGGAATTACACAGATTTTACACTGCCAGAGTGTCCAAAACCATTGCAAGGTCTGGGCCAGGAGTCCACTGTACTGTACAAAAAGTTCCTGCCCACTGGTACTATCTTGTTTGATTTAGATCATCATCTTATCAGTTGTATTCTCATCATGTTACGTCATGGTTTGGAGCAATGAGCATTTCACTATGCAAGACTGAAGGTCACACTAACAAAAAGGAACACTAATGGGGTGAAAATTAATATCGTGGGGACAATAAATCATTCTTGGAATCCTATTTAATTGATCATTTTGTAGCTGACCTTGCTTCTGCAGAAGTCAATGGCAAAGCTTCCATTTCTGTGGATATGAACAGGATTGGGTCCTTTAAAGTATGGCATGTTTTATGAATGTTGAAGGTAGCATATTTTACACTAGAATTTTCTTAATTACTTCTCAATACAAAACTTCACCAAGAGTGCCAAATTGCTGTATAAAAGCACCCTATAACATGGTACATTAATTTAATACTTGATACATGTTCCTGCTAGTAATACTAAATGCTGTCACTTTCAACACACAGATGTCTAACAGAACACATTTTCTCCCCCTATCTTCTCCCTCAGTATTTTCCTCCCAGATTTTACAAACAAGTGTCATAAACTACCGTCTCTCCATCTTTGGCTGGCAGCCTGACATTTCCTTTAATAACACGTGAACTACCTCTGAGGCAACCAGAGTTCTCCCCGAGACCCAGCCCCCAGCTGCACAATGCCCACCACACTAGGACAGAGGACCGAGTGACAGGATTTATGCTTACTTGAAATGGAAACGAACCAACAAGGATTATTCTGCAGACATATTTTTTAGGTTAAAGAACCTGGCTTAACAGAGTCTGACGTGAGTCATGAGAGAAGCAGACAGCTCGGTGTCAGGAGTCTCTGTGCTCGCCTTGACCATGGTGGCTGAGGCAGTTGCCCTTTACCATCACCGAGCTGAGCGGGCCAGGGCAGGCAACCTGGCTTGGTAGGAGCTTCAGCTGCATCTGAGGAAACTTGCTTATTCTCTCTTTCCTAATGTTATCTTAACTCAAAAGATGTCACTGTCTCTTTTGTACACTGATTGCTGCTAGTCATAACAAACAGGCTTTGATGAAGTGTTTTCAGAGGAGCACGTGTTTCCTTCTGCTGCTCTCATCTGCTGTATCAGCACATTTGGAAAAGCTGGATCAGGGCAAGTGGCACCCACCGAGGAATGCTCTAAAACTCAAAATCTTCACTCCTGTGGGAGCAAACAGCACAATGAAGTGTGCTCCTTCCACCTCTCTAACGGCAGGCAAGCCCCCATCCTCCTCCCTTCCATTTCCCTCTGCCCCTTAGAAAGGCAATTCACCAATACCCCACACTGAAACACCTCCTTTGGGAAACAAAGATGAGGGATCCTAGGTGGGAACAGGAGAGGCACACACAGTACAAGCACACAGGGACTGTCGGAGATGCACTGAGGTAAGCATATAGATTTGGGGATGGAGCATTTCCTTGAGGGACTCTCTGTAGAGGAAACTGAGCTGTGGGCTTTGTCAAGATGCCCTTATGGGAGCAAGCTTTCCACCACCAACGAAACAGTTCTTTCCTCATGCCCCAGGTAAAGGCCTACTCTCATATTAATCAGGGCATTTTGGACTGCTGCAGGGGGAGCAAGCAGGGAAGAACCCTCTGAGCAGGCAACTTTCCAGTCTGCATCCCTCTAGCGAAGTAAATTTCATCCGGAGACGTTTCCTTCGAGAGATGAGGCTGCAGTCTCACCAGCGAGCACATTCAGGGCAAGCAGAAGCTTTGGGCTGATTATCGTCATGCCGCTATTTATCTTGATCCTTTATGGTTTCAGACTCTCTCGCTTTTCTGTGGTGTGAGTGGGACGACTCTGAGTGCTGGCACAGCAGCCTGTCACAGAGGAGAGTAAATCTGGCACCTGAATTCCAGGTTCCCAGAGTGGGGGGGTAATAGCTTGGCAGTAAGGTATCTGATTCTCGGTGTTCATTTTTGCTGGTACTCTTGGCAAGCACATTTTTTAAATCAAAAATTTCATTATAAGTTTTGCGTGTGTTACATCCTTTCCCAGATCTCACCTCTCTCAGGTTTTAATTCCTTTCTTTTTTTTACTTCTACATGTTGTTTGTTCTATTTAAAATATGATAGTGAGAAGAAGTGGGAACTAAGAGATTCCAATTATATTTTCACATTGTTTGAACACTGAGCAATTCTCATATACTCAAGGTAGGAGCCCAGTAAATTTTTTCAGATAAATGCTTTATGAAGAAATGTGTTATTGGTTGCCTGAAACTGTTTGTAAATTAATGTCAAAATCAGTTTTAGATAAAAAAAAAGAGAGAAAGGAAGAGTAATATACATCTTCTCCCCAAACAGCAACACCCTAGTGTGACATTTTTCCTATATGAAACATTGTTGTATATTTTTCTTCAGAAATTTAAGACAATTATCTTTGAAGCACATTTAAGTTCCTCCAATCTAAAACAAATGTGTTGAGGAGTTTTGTAGGAAAAAAAAAATCGCATCACTTCTTTTATTTATATTTAACTAGTGTACTGAGAAAATTGCCATACAGCACTTAGCAAAGACTCATCTTCCCTTTCTAAGGCTCTTAAAAACCCTACACAGCTGAATTTCTACATAATCTCCCAAATGTGTCCTTTATACCTTGCCATTAATTTGATTAATCTGGATGTAGGGTTTCAGGATATTGAATTTCCCCTGGTTTTGCATAATTTCGTATGATGCTTTCATTATTTCATTAAGCAACTGAATTGACTGAAATTACTCTTACATTTTCAAGCTTCAGATTCAGG